>NW_028116191.1:0-600000 GCF_964273445.1 Streptopelia decaocto
AACTTTGGACATTGTCGCGAAGGGTTCCCAATCCCCGACAAGACTGGTACCCTTTCACGTCCAAATCTCTCAAACTCTGGGAGAGATTCTGAAAACCAAGGTTGACATGTTTCGAGTTCCTTTCAACATTTTGGAAATCCCGCTGAAACTTTGGACATTCTCGCGAAGGGTTCCCAATCCCCGACAAGATTGGTACCCTTTCACGTCCAAATCTCTCAAACTCCGGGAGAGATTCTCAAAACCAAGGTTGACATGGTTCGAGTTCCTTTCAACATTTTGGAAATCCCGCTGAAACTTTGGACATTCTCGCGAAGGGTTCCCAATCCCCGACAAGATTGGTACCCTTTCACGTCCAAATCTCTCAAACTCCGGGAGAGATTCTCAAAACCAAGGTTGACATGTTTCGAGTTCCTTTCAACATTTTGGAAATCCCGCTGAAACTTTGGACATTCTTGCGAAGGGTTCCCGATCCCCGACAAGATTGGTACCCTTTCACGTCCAAATCTCTCAAACTCCGGGAGAGATTCTCAAAACCAAGGTTGACATGTTTGGAGTTCCTTTCAACATTTTGGAAATCCTGCTGAAAATTTGGACATTCTCGCCAAGGGTTCCCAATCCCCGACAAGATTGGTACCCTTTCACATCCAAATCTCTCAAAGTCCGGGAGAGATTCTCAAAACCATGGTTGACATGTTTCGAGTTCCTTTCAACATTTTGGAAATCCCGCTGAAACTTTGGACATTCTCGCGAAGGGTTCCCAATCCCCGACAAGACTGGTACCCTTTCACGTCCAAATCTCTCAAACTCCGGGAGAGATTCTCAAAACCAAGGTTGACATGGTTCCAGTTCCTTTCAACATTTTGGAAATCCCGCTGAAACTTTGGACATTCTCGCGAAGGGTTCCCAATCCCCGACAAGATTGGTACCCTTTCATGTCCAAATCTCTCAAAGTCCGGGAGAGATTCTCAAAACCATGGCTGACATGTTTCGAGTTCCTTTCAACATTTTGGAAATCCCGCTGAAACTTTGGACATTCTCGCGAAGGGTTCCCGATCCCCGAAATGATTGGTACCCGTTCACGTCCAAATCTCTCAAACTCCGGGAGAGATTCTCAAAACCAAGGTTGATATGTTTCGAGTTCCTTTCAACATTTTGGAAATCCCGCTGAAACTTTGGACATTGTCGCGAAGGGTTCCCAATCCCCGACAAGACTGGTACCCTTTCACGTGCAAATCTCTCAAACTCCGGGAGAGATTCTGAAAACCAAGGTTGACATGTTTCGAGTTCCTTTCAACATTTTGGAAATCCCGCTGAAACTTTGGACATTCTCGCGAAGGGTTCCCAATCCCCGACAAGATTGGTACCCTTTCACGTCCAAATCTCTCAAACTCCGGGAGAGATTCTCAAAACCAAGGTTGACATGTTTCGAGTTCCTTTCAACATTTTGGAAATCCCGCTGAAACTTTGGACATTCTCGCGAAGGGTTCCCAATCCCCGACAAGATTGGTACCCTTTCACGTCCAAATCTCTCAAACTCCGGCAGAGATTCTCAAAACCAAGTTTGACATGGTTCGAGTTCCTTTCAACATTTTGGAAATCCCGCTGAAACTTTGGACATCCTTGCGAAGGGTTCCCGATCCCCGACAAGATTGGTACCCTTTCACATCCAAATCTCTCAAACTCCGGGAGAGATTCTCAAAACCAAGGTTGACATGTTTGGAGTTCCTTTCAACATTTTGGAAATCCTGCTGAAAATTTGGACATTCTCGCCAAGGGTTCCCAATCCCCGACAAGATTGGTACCCTTTCACATCCAAATCTCTCAAAGTCCGGGAGAGATTCTCAAAACCATGGTTGACATGTTTCGAGTTCCTTTCAACATTTTGGAAATCCCGCTGAAACTTTGGACATTCTCGCGAAGGGTTCCCAATCCCCGACAAGATTGGTACCCTTTCACGTCCAAATCTCTCAAACTCCGGGAGAGATTCTCAAAACCGAGGTTGACATGTTTCGAGTTCCTTTCAACATTTTGGAAATCCCGCTGTAACTTTGGACATTCTCGCGAAGGGTTCCCAATCCCCGACAAGATCGGTACCCTTTCACGTCCAAATCTCTCAAACTCCGGGAGAGATTCTCAAAACCAAGGTCGACAAGTTTCGAGTTCCTTTCAACATTTTGGAAATCCCGCTGAAACTTTGGACATTCTCGTGAAGGGTTCCCAATCCCCGACAAGATTGGTACCCTTTCACGTCCAAATCTCTCAAACTCCGGGAGAGATTCTCAAAACCAAGGTTGACATGGTTCGAGTTCCTTTCAACATTTTGGAAATCCTGCTGAAACTTTGGACATTCTCGTGAAGGGTTCCCAATCCCCGACAAGATTGGTACCCTTTCACGTCCAAATCTCTCAAACTCCGGGAGAGATTCTCAAAACCAAGGTTGACATGGTTCCAGTTCCTTTCAACATTTTGGAAATCCCGCTGAAACTTTGGACATTCTCGCGAAGGGTTCCCAATCCCCGACAAGATTGGTACCCTTTCATGTCCAAATCTCTCAAAGTCCGGGAGAGATTCTCAAAACCATGGCTGACATGTTTCGAGTTCCTTTCAACATTTTGGAAATCCCGCTGAAACTTTGGACATTCTCGCGAAGGGTTCCCGATCCCCGAAAAGATTGGTACCCGTTCACGTCCAAATCTCTCAAACTCCGGGAGAGATTCTCAAAACCAAGGTTGATATGTTTCGAGTTCCTTTCAACATTTTGGAAATCCCGCTGAAACTTTGGACATTGTCGCGAAGGGTTCCCAATCCCCGACAAGACTGGTACCCTTTCACGTCCAAATCTCTCAAACTCTGGGAGAGATTCTGAAAACCAAGGTTGACATGTTTCGAGTTCCTTTCAACATTTTGGAAATCCCGCTGAAACTTTGGACATTCTCGCGAAGGGTTCCCAATCCCCGACAAGATTGGTACCCTTTCACGTCCAAATCTCTCAAACTCCGGGAGAGATTCTCAAAACCAAGGTTGACATGTTTCGAGTTCCTTTCAACATTTTGGAAATCCCGCTGAAACTTTGGACATTCTCGCGAAGGGTTCCCAATCCCCGACAAGATTGGTACCCTTTCACGTCCAAATCTCTCAAACTCCGGGAGAGATTCTCAAAACCAAGGTTGACATGTTTCGAGTTCCTTTCAACATTTTGGAAATCCCGCTGAAACTTTGGACATTCTGGCGAAGGGTTCCCGATCCCCGACAAGATTGGTACCCTTTCACGTCCAAATCTCTCAAACTCCGGGAGAGATTCTCAAAACCATGGCTGACATGTTTCGAGTTCCTTTCAACATTTTGGAAATCCCGCTGAAACTTTGGACATTCTTGCGAAGGGTTCCCAATCCCCGACAAGATTGGTACCCTTTCACGTCCAAATCTCTCAAACTCCGGGAGAGATTCTCAAAACCAAGGTTGACATGTTTCGAGTTCCTTTCAACATTTTGGAAATCCCGCTGAAACTTTGGACATTGTCGCGAAGGGTTCCCAATCCCCGACAAGATTGGCACCCTTTCACGTCCAAATCTCTCAAACTCCGGGAGAGATTCTCAAAACCATGGTTGAAACGTTTCGAGTTCCTTTCAACATTTTGGAAATCCCGCTGAAACTTTGGACATTGTCGCGAAGGGTTCCCAATGCCCGACAAGACTGGTACCCTTTCACGTCCAAATCTCTCAAACTCTGGGAGAGATTCTGAAAACCAAGGTTGACATGTTTCGAGTTCCTTTCAACATTTTGGAAATCCTGCTGAAAATTTGGACATTCTCGCGAAGGGTTCCCAATCCCCGACAAGATTGGTACCCTTTCACGTCCAAATCTCTCAAAGTCTGGGAGAGATCCTCAAAACCATGGTTGACATGTTTCAAGTTCCTTTCAACATCTAGGAAATCCCGCTGAAACTTTGGACATTCTTGCGAAGGGTTCCCAATCCCCGACAAGATTGGTACCCTTTCACGTCCAAATCTCTCAAACTCCGGGAGAGATTCTCAAAACCAAGGTTGACATGGTTCGAGTTCCTTTCAACATTTTGGAAATCCTGCTGAAACTTTGGACATTCTCGTGAAGGGTTCCCAATCCCCGACAAGATTGGTACCCTTTCACGTCCAAATCTCTCAAACTCCGGGAGAGATTCTCAAAACCAAGGTTGACATGTTTCGAGTTCCTTTCAACATTTTGGAAATCCCGCTGAAACTTTGGACATTCTCGCGAAGGGTTCCCGATCCCCGACAAGACTGGTACCCTTTCACGTCCAAATCTCTCAAACTCCGGGAGAGATTCTCAAAACCAAGGTTGACATGTTTCGAGTTCCTTTCAACATTTTGGAAATCCCGCTGAAACTTTGGACATTCTCGCGAAGGGTTCCCAATCCCCGACAAGATTGGTACCCTTTCACGTCCAAATCTCTCAAACTCCGGGAGAGATTCTCAAAACCAAGGTTGACATGGTTCGAGTTCCTTTCAACATTTTGGAAATCCCGCTGAAACTTTGGACATTCTCGCGAAGGGTTCCCAATCCCCGAAAAGATTGGTACCCTTTCACGTCCAAATCTCTCAAACTCCGGGAGAGATTCTCAAAACCAAGGTTGACATGTTTCGAGTTCCTTTCAACATTTTGGAAATCCCGCTGAAACTTTGGACATTCTCGCGAAGGGTTCCCAATCCCCGACAAGATTGGTACCCTTTCACGTCCAAATCTCTCAAACTCCGGGAGAGATTCTCAAAACCAAGGTTGACATGTTTCGAGTTCCTTTCAACAGTTTGGAAATCCCGCTGAAACTTTGGACATTCTCGCGAAGGGTTCCCGATCCCCGACAAGATTGGTACCCTTTCACGTCCAAATCTCTCAAACTCCGGGAGAGATTCTCAAAACCAAGGTTGATATGTTTCGAGTTCCTTTCAACATTTTAAAATCCCGCTGAAACTTTGGACATTCTCGCGAAGGGTTCCCAATCCCCGACAAGATTGGTACCCTTTCACGTGCAAATCTCTCAAAGTCCGGGAGAGATTCTCAAAACCAAGGTTGACATGTTTCGAGTTCCTTTCAACATTTTGGAAATCCCGCTGAAACTTTGGACATTGTCGCGAAGGGTTCCCAATCCCCGACAAGATTGGTACCCTTTCACGTCCAAATCTCTCAAACTCCGGGAGAGATTCTCAAAACCAAGGTTGACATGGTTCGAGTTCCTTTCAACATTTTGGAAATCCCGCTGAAACTTTGGACATTCTCGCGAAGGGTTCCCGATCCCCGACAAGACTGGTACCCTTTCACGTCCAAATCTCTCAAACTCCAGGAGAGATTCTCAAAACCAAGGTTGACATGTTTCGAGTTCCTTTCAACATTTTGGAAATCCCGCTGAAACTTTGGACATTCTCGCGAAGGGTTCCCAATCCCCGACAAGATTGGTACCCTTTCACGTCCAAATCTCTCAAAGTCCGGGAGAGATTCTCAAAACCAAGGTTGACATGGTTCGAGTTCCTTTCAACATTTTGGAAATCCCGCTGAAACTTTGGACATTCTGGCGAAGGGTTCCCAATCCCCGACAAGATTGGTACCCTTTCACGTCCAAATCTCTCAAACTCCGGGAGAGATTCTCAAAACCAAGGTTGACATGTTTCGAGTTCCTTTCAACATTTTGGAAATCCCGCTGAAACTTTGGACATTCTCACGAAGGGTTCCCAATCCCCGACAAGATTGGTACCCTTTCACGTCCAAATCTCTCAAACTCCGGGAGAGATTCTCAAAACCAAGGTTGACATGTTTCGAGTTCCTTTCAACATTTTGGAAATCCCGCTGAAACTTTGGACATTGTCGCGAAGGGTTCCCAATCCCCGACAAGATTGGTACCCTTTCACGTCCAAATCTCTCAAACTCCGGGAGAGATTCTCAAAACCAAGGTTGACATGGTTCGAGTTCCTTTCAACATTTTGGAAATCCCGCTGAAACTTTGGACATTCTGGCGAAGGGTTCCCAATCCCCGACAAGATTGGTACCCTTTCACGTCCAAATCTCTCAAACTCCGGGAGAGATTCTCAAAACCAAGGTTGACATGTTTCGAGTTCCTTTCAACATTTTGGAAATCCCGCTGAAACTTTGGACATTCTCACGAAGGGTTCCCAATCCCCGACAAGATTGGTACCCTTTCACGTCCAAATCTCTCAAACTCCGGGAGAGATTCTCAAAACCAAGGTTGACATGTTTCGAGTTCCTTTCAACATTTTGGAAATCCCGCTGAAACTTTGGACATTGTCGCGAAGGGTTCCCAATCCCCGACAAGATTGGTACCCTTTCACGTCCAAATCTCTCAAACTCCGGGAGAGATTCTCAAAACCAAGGTTGACATGTTTCGAGTTCCTTTCAACATTTTGGAAATCCCGCTGAAACTTCGGACATTCTGGCGAAGGGTTCCCAATCCCCGACAAGATTGGTACCCTTTCACGTCCAAATCTCTCAAACTCCGGGAGAGATTCTCAAAACCAAGGTTGACATGTTTCGAGTTCCTTTCAACATTTTGGAAATCCCGCTGAAACTTTGGACATTCTCGCGAAGGGTTCCCAATCCCCGACAAGATTGGTACCCTTTCACGTCCAAATCTCTCAAAGTCCGGGAGAGATTCTCAAAACCAAGGTTGACATGGTTCGAGTTCCTTTCAACATTTTGGAAATCCCGCTGAAACTTTGGACATTCTGGCGAAGGGTTCCCAATCCCCGACAAGATTGGTACCCTTTCACGTCCAAATCTCTCAAACTCCGGGAGAGATTCTCAAAACCAAGGTTGACATGTTTCGAGTTCCTTTCAACATTTTGGAAATCCCGCTGAAACTTTGGACATTCTCACGAAGGGTTCCCAATCCCCGACAAGATTGGTACCCTTTCACGTCCAAATCTCTCAAACTCCGGGAGAGATTCTCAAAACCAAGGTTGACATGTTTCGAGTTCCTTTCAACATTTTGGAAATCCCGCTGAAACTTTGGACATTGTCGCGAAGGGTTCCCAATCCCCGACAAGATTGGTACCCTTTCACGTCCAAATCTCTCAAACTCCGGGAGAGATTCTCAAAACCAAGGTTGACATGTTTCGAGTTCCTTTCAACATTTTGGAAATCCCGCTGAAACTTCGGACATTCTGGCGAAGGGTTCCCAATCCCCGACAAGATTGGTACCCTTTCACGTCCAAATCTCTCAAACTCCGGGAGAGATTCTCAAAAGCAAGGTTGACATGGTTCGAGTTCCTTTCAACATTTTGGAAATCCCGCTGAAACTTTGGACATTCTCGCGAAGGGTTCCCAATCCCCGACAAGATTGGTACCCTTTCACGTCCAAATCTCTCAAACTCCGGCAGAGATTCTCAAAACCAAGGTTGACATGTTTCGAGTTCCTTTCAACATTTTGGAAATCCCGCTGAAACTTTGGACATTCTGGCGAAGGGTTCCCAACCCCGACAAGATTGGTACCCTTTCACGTCCAAATCTCTCAAAGTCCGGGAGAGATTCTCAAAACCAAGGTTGACATGGTTCGAGTTCCTTTCAACATTTTGGAAATCCCGCTGAAACTTTGGACATTGTCGCGAAGGGTTCCCAATCCCCGACAAGATTGGTACCCTTTCACGTCCAAATCTCTCAAAGTCCGGGAGAGATTCTCAAAACCAAGGTTGACATGTTTTGAGTTCCTTTCAACATTTTGGAAATCCCGCTGAAACTTTGGACATTCTCGCGAAGGGTTCCCGATCCCCGACAAGACTGGTACCCTTTCACGTCCAAATCTCTCAAACTCCAGGAGAGATTCTCAAAACCAAGGTTGACATGTTTCGAGTTCCTTTCAACATTTTGGAAATCCCGCTGAAACTTTGGACATTCTCGCGAAGGGTTCCCAATCCCCGACAAGATTGGTACCCTTTCACGTCCAAATCTCTCAAAGTCCGGGAGAGATTCTCAAAACCAAGGTTGACATGGTTCGAGTTCCTTTCAACATTTTGGAAATCCCGCTGAAACTTTGGACATTCTGGCGAAGGGTTCCCAATCCCCGACAAGATTGGTACCCTTTCACGTCCAAATCTCTCAAACTCCGGGAGAGATTCTCAAAACCAAGGTTGACATGTTTCGAGTTCCTTTCAACATTTTGGAAATCCCGCTGAAACTTTGGACATTCTCACGAAGGGTTCCCAATCCCCGACAAGATTGGTACCCTTTCACGTCCAAATCTCTCAAACTCCGGGAGAGATTCTCAAAACCAAGGTTGACATGTTTCGAGTTCCTTTCAACATTTTGGAAATCCCGCTGAAACTTTGGACATTGTCGCGAAGGGTTCCCAATCCCCGACAAGATTGGTACCCTTTCACGTCCAAATCTCTCAAACTCCGGGAGAGATTCTCAAAACCAAGGTTGACATGTTTCGAGTTCCTTTCAACATTTTGGAAATCCCGCTGAAACTTCGGACATTCTGGCGAAGGGTTCCCAATCCCCGACAAGATTGGTACCCTTTCACGTCCAAATCTCTCAAACTCCGGGAGAGATTCTCAAAACCAAGGTTGACATGTTTCGAGTTCCTTTCAACATTTTGGAAATCCCGCTGAAACTTTGGACATTCTCGCGAAGGGTTCCCAATCCCCGACAAGATTGGTACCCTTTCACGTCCAAATCTCTCAAAGTCCGGGAGAGATTCTCAAAACCAAGGTTGACATGGTTCGAGTTCCTTTCAACATTTTGGAAATCCCGCTGAAACTTTGGACATTCTGGCGAAGGGTTCCCAATCCCCGACAAGATTGGTACCCTTTCACGTCCAAATCTCTCAAACTCCGGGAGAGATTCTCAAAACCAAGGTTGACATGTTTCGAGTTCCTTTCAACATTTTGGAAATCCCGCTGAAACTTTGGACATTCTCACGAAGGGTTCCCAATCCCCGACAAGATTGGTACCCTTTCACGTCCAAATCTCTCAAACTCCGGGAGAGATTCTCAAAACCAAGGTTGACATGTTTCGAGTTCCTTTCAACATTTTGGAAATCCCGCTGAAACTTTGGACATTGTCGCGAAGGGTTCCCAATCCCCGACAAGATTGGTACCCTTTCACGTCCAAATCTCTCAAACTCCGGGAGAGATTCTCAAAACCAAGGTTGACATGTTTCGAGTTCCTTTCAACATTTTGGAAATCCCGCTGAAACTTCGGACATTCTGGCGAAGGGTTCCCAATCCCCGACAAGATTGGTACCCTTTCACGTCCAAATCTCTCAAACTCCGGGAGAGATTCTCAAAAGCAAGGTTGACATGGTTCGAGTTCCTTTCAACATTTTGGAAATCCCGCTGAAACTTTGGACATTCTCGCGAAGGGTTCCCAATCCCCGACAAGATTGGTACCCTTTCACGTCCAAATCTCTCAAACTCCGGCAGAGATTCTCAAAACCAAGGTTGACATGTTTCGAGTTCCTTTCAACATTTTGGAAATCCCGCTGAAACTTTGGACATTCTGGCGAAGGGTTCCCAACCCCGACAAGATTGGTACCCTTTCACGTCCAAATCTCTCAAAGTCCGGGAGAGATTCTCAAAACCAAGGTTGACATGGTTCGAGTTCCTTTCAACATTTTGGAAATCCCGCTGAAACTTTGGACATTGTCGCGAAGGGTTCCCAATCCCCGACAAGATTGGTACCCTTTCACGTCCAAATCTCTCAAACTCCGGGAGAGATTCTCAAAACCAAGGTTGACATGGTTCGAGTTCCTTTCAACATTTTGGAAATCCCGCTGAAACTTTGGACATTCTGGCGAAGGGTTCCCAATCCCTGACAAGATTGGTACCCTTTCACGTCCAAATCTCTCAAACTCCGGGAGAGATTCTCAAAACCAAGGTTGACATGTTTCGAGTTCCTTTCAACATTTTGGAAATCCCGCTGAAACTTTGGACATTCTCGCGAAGGGTTCCCAATCAACGGCAAGATTGGTACCCTTTCACGTCCAAATCTCTCAAACTCCGGGAGAGATTCTGAAAACCAAGGTTGACATGTTTCGAGTTCCTTTCAACATTTTGGAAATCCCGCTGAAACTTTGGACATTCTGGCGAAGGGTTCCCAATCCCCGACAAGATTGGTACCCTTTCACGTCCAAATCTCTCAAACTCCGGGAGAGATTCTCAAAACCAAGGTTGACATGTTTGGATTTCCTTTCAACGTTTTGGAAATCCCGCTGAAACTTTGGACATTCTGGTGAAGGGTTCTCAATCCCCGACATATTGGTACCTTTCACGTGCAAATCTCTCAAACTCCGGGAGAGATTCTCAAAACCAAGGTTGACATGTTTCGAGTTCCTTTCAACATTTTGGAAATCCCGCTGAAACTTTGGACATTCTCGTGAAGGGTTCCCAATCCCCGACAAGATTGGTACCCTTTCACGTCCAAATCTCTCAAACTCCGGGAGAGATTCTCAAAACCAAGGTTGACATGTTTCGAGTTCCTTTCAACATTTTGGAAATCCCGCTGAAACTTTGGACATTCTCGCGAAGGGTTCCCAATCCCCGACAAGACTGGTACCCTTTCACGTCCAAATCTCTCAAACTCCGGGAGAGATTCTCAAAACCAAGGTTGACATGGTTCCAGTTCCTTTCAACATTTTGGAAATCCCGCTGAAACTTTGGACATTCTCGCGAAGGGTTCCCAATCCCCGACAAGATTGGTACCCTTTCATGTCCAAATCTCTCAAAGTCCGGGAGAGATTCTCAAAACCATGGCTGACATGTTTCGAGTTCCTTTCAACATTTTGGAAATCCCGCTGAAACTTTGGACATTCTCGCGAAGGGTTCCCGATCCCCGAAAAGATTGGTACCCGTTCACGTCCAAATCTCTCAAACTCCGGGAGAGATTCTCAAAACCAAGGTTGATATGTTTCGAGTTCCTTTCAACATTTTGGAAATCCCGCTGAAACTTTGGACATTGTCGCGAAGGGTTCCCAATCCCCGACAAGACTGGTACCCTTTCACGTCCAAATCTCTCAAACTCTGGGAGAGATTCTGAAAACCAAGGTTGACATGTTTCGAGTTCCTTTCAACATTTTGGAAATCCCGCTGAAACTTTGGACATTCTCGCGAAGGGTTCCCAATCCCCGACAAGATTGGTACCCTTTCACGTCCAAATCTCTCAAACTCCGGGAGAGATTCTCAAAACCAAGGTTGACATGTTTCGAGTTCCTTTCAACATTTTGGAAATCCCGCTGAAACTTTGGACATTCTCGCGAAGGGTTCCCAATCCCCGACAAGATTGGTACCCTTTCACGTCCAAATCTCTCAAACTCCGGGAGAGATTCTCAAAACCAAGGTTGACATGTTTCGAGTTCCTTTCAACATTTTGGAAATCCCGCTGAAACTTTGGACATTCTTGCTAAGGGTTCCCGATCCCCGACAAGATTGGTACCCTTTCACGTCCAAATCTCTCAAACTCCGGGAGAGATTCTCAAAACCAAGGTTGACATGTTTGGAGTTCCTTTCAACATTTTGGAAATCCTGCTGAAAATTTGGACATTCTCGCCAAGGGTTCCCAATCCCCGACAAGATTGGTACCCTTTCACATCCAAATCTCTCAAAGTCCGGGAGAGATTCTCAAAACCATGGCTGACATGTTTCGAGTTCCTTTCAACATTTTGGAAATCCCGCTGAAACTTTGGACATTCTCGCGAAGGGTTCCCAATCCCCGACAAGATTGGTATTCTTTCACGTCCAAATCTCTCAGACTCCGGGAGAGATTCTCAAAACCGAGGTTGACATGTTTCGAGTTCCTTTCAACATTTTGGAAATCCCACTGAAACTTTGGACATTCTCGCGAAGGGTTCCCAATCCCCGACAAGATCGGTACCCTTTCACGTCCAAATCTCTCAAACTCCGGGAGAGATTCTCAAAACCAAGGTCGACAAGTTTCGAGTTCCTTTCAACATTTTGGAAATCCCGCTGAAACTTTGGACATTCTCGCGAAGGGTTCCCAATCCCCGACAAGATTGGTACCCTTTCACGTCCAAATCTCTCAAACTCCGGGAGAGATTCTCAAAACCAAGGTTGACATGGTTCGAGTTCCTTTCAACATTTTGGAAATCCTGCTGAAACTTTGGACATTCTCGTGAAGGGTTCCCAATCCCCGACAAGATTGGTACCCTTTCACGTCCAAATCTCTCAAACTCCGGGAGAGATTCTCAAAACCAAGGTTGACATGGTTCCAGTTCCTTTCAACATTTTGGAAATCCCGCTGAAACTTTGGACATTCTGGCGAAGGGTTCCCAATCCCCGACAAGATTGGTACCCTTTCACGTCCAAATCTCTCAAACTCCGGGAGAGATTCTCAAAACCAAGGTTGACATGTTTCGAGTTCCTTTCAACATTTTGGAAATCCCGCTGAAACTTTGGACATTCTGGCGAAGGGTTCCCAATCCCCGACAAGACTGGTACCCTTTCACGTCCAAATCTCTCAAACTCCGGGAGAGATTCTCAAAACCATGGCTGACATGTTTCGAGTTCCTTTCAACATTTTGGAAATCCCGCTGAAACTTTGGACATTCTTGCGAAGGGTTCCAAATCCCCGACAAGATTGGTACCCTTTCACGTCCAAATCTCTCAAACTCCGGGAGAGATTCTCAAAACCAAGGTTGACATGTTTCGAGTTCCTTTCAACATTTTGGAAATCCCGCTGAAACTTTGGACATTGTCGCGAAGGGTTCCCAATCCCCGACAAGATTGGCACCCTTTCACGTCCAAATCTCTCAAACTCCGGGAGAGATTCTCAAAACCATGGTTGAAACGTTTCGAGTTCCTTTCAACATTTTGGAAATCCCGCTGAAACTTTGGACATTGTCACGAAGGGTTCCCAATGCCCGACAAGACTGGTACCCTTTCACGTCCAAATCTCTCAAACTCTGGGAGAGATTCTGAAAACCAAGGTTGACATGTTTCGAGTTCCTTTCAACATTTTGGAAATCCTGCTGAAAATTTGGACATTCTCGCGAAGGGTTCCCAATCCCCGACAAGATTGGTACCCTTTCACGTCCAAATCTCTCAAAGTCTGGGAGAGATCCTCAAAACCATGGTTGACATGTTTCAAGTTCCTTTCAACATCTAGGAAATCCCGCTGAAACTTTGGACATTCTTGCGAAGGGTTCCCAATCCCCGACAAGATTGGTACCCTTTCACGTCCAAATCTCTCAAACTCCGGGAGAGATTCTCAAAACCAAGGTTGACATGGTTCGAGTTCCTTTCAACATTTTGGAAATCCTGCTGAAACTTTGGACATTCTCGTGAAGGGTTCCCAATCCCCGACAAGATTGGTACCCTTTCACGTCCAAATCTCTCAAACTCCGGGAGAGATTCTCAAAACCAAGGTTGACATGTTTCGAGTTCCTTTCAACATTTTGGAAATCCCGCTGAAACTTTGGACATTCTCGCGAAGGGTTCCCGATCCCCGACAAGACTGGTACCCTTTCACGTCCAAATCTCTCAAACTCCGGGAGAGATTCTCAAAACCAAGGTTGACATGTTTCGAGTTCCTTTCAACATTTTGGAAATCCCGCTGAAACTTTGGACATTCTCGCGAAGGGTTCCCAATCCCCGACAAGATTGGTACCCTTTCACGTCCAAATCTCTCAAACTCTGGGAGAGATTCTCAAAACCAAGGTTGACATGGTTCGAGTTCCTTTCAACATTTTGGAAATCCCGCTGAAACTTTGGACATTCTCGCGAAGGGTTCCCAATCCCCGACAAGATTGGTACCCTTTCACGTCCAAATCTCTCAAACTCCGGGAGAGATTCTCAAAACCAAGGTTGACATGTTTCGAGTTCCTTTCAACATTTTGGAAATCCCGCTGAAACTTTGGACATTCTCGCGAAGGGTTCCCAATCCCCGACAAGATTGGTACCCTTTCACGTCCAAATCTCTCAAACTCCGGGAGAGATTCTCAAAACCAAGGTTGACATGTTTCGAGTTCCTTTCAACAGTTTGGAAATCCCGCTGAAACTTTGGACATTCTCGCGAAGGGTTCCCGATCCCCGACAAGATTGGTACCCATTCATGTCCAAATCTCTCAAACTCCGGGAGAGATTCTCAAAACCAAGGTTGATATGTTTCGAGTTCCTTTCAACATTTTGGAAATCCCGCTGAAACTTTGGACATTCTCGCGAAGGGTTCCCAATCCCCGACAAGATTGGTACCCTTTCACGTCCAAATCTCTCAAAGTCCAGGAGAGATTCTCAAAACCAAGGTTGACATGTTTCGAGTTCCTTTCAACATTTTGGAAATCCCGCTGAAACTTTGGACATTCTCGCGAAGGGTTCCCAATCCCCGACAAGATTGGTACCCTTTCACGTCCAAATCTCTCAAACTCCGGGAGAGATTCTCAAAACCAAGGTTGACATGTTTCGAGTTCCTTTCAACAGTTTGGAAATCCCGCTGAAACTTTGGACATTCTCGCGAAGGGTTCCCGATCCCCGACAAGATTGGTACCCTTTCACGTCCAAATCTCTCAAACTCCGGGAGAGATTCTCAAAACCAAGGTTGATATGTTTCGAGTTCCTTTCAACATTTTGGAAATCCCGCTGAAACTTTGGACATTCTCGCGAAGGGTTCCCAATCCCCGACAAGATTGGTACCCTTTCACGTCCAAATCTCTCAAAGTCCAGGAGAGATTCTCAAAACCAAGGTTGACATGTTTCGAGTTCCTTTCAACATTTTGGAAATCCCGCTGAAACTTTGGACATTGTCGCGAAGGGTTCCCAATCCCCGACAAGATTGGTACCCTTTCACGTCCAAATCTCTCAAAGTCCGGGAGAGATTCTCAAAACCAAGGTTGACATGTTTTGAGTTCCTTTCAACATTTTGGAAATCCCGCTGAAACTTTGGACATTCTCGCGAAGGGTTCCCGATCCCCGACAAGACTGGTACCCTTTCACGTCCAAATCTCTCAAACTCCAGGAGAGATTCTCAAAACCAAGGTTGACATGTTTCGAGTTCCTTTCAACATTTTGGAAATCCCGCTGAAACTTTGGACATTCTCGCGAAGGGTTCCCAATCCCCGACAAGATTGGTACCCTTTCACGTCCAAATCTCTCAAAGTCCGGGAGAGATTCTCAAAACCAAGGTTGACATGTTTCGAGTTCCTTTCAACATTTTGGAAATCCCGCTGAAACTTTGGACATTCTCGCGAAGGGTTCCCAATCCCCGACAAGATTGGTACCCTTTCACGTCCAAATCTCTCAAACTCCGGGAGAGATTCTCAAAACCAAGGTTGACATGGTTCGAGTTCCTTTCAACATTTTGGAAATCCCGCTGAAACTTTGGACATTGTCGCGAAGGGTTCCCAATCCCCGACAAGATTGGTACCCTTTGACGTCCAAATCTCTCAAACTCCGGGAGAGATTCTCAAAACCAAGGTTGACATGTTTATAGTTCCTTTCAACATTTTGGAAATCCCGCTGAAACTTTGGACATTCTCGCGAAGGGTTCCCAATCCCCGACAAGATTGGTACCCTTTCACGTCCAAATCTCTCAAACTCCGGGAGAGATTCTCAAAACCAAGGTTGATATGTTTCGAGTTCCTTTCAACATTTTGGAAATCCCGCTGAAACTTTGGACATTCTGGCGAAGGGTTCCCAATCCCCGACAAGATTGGTACCCTTTCACGTCCAAATCTCTCAAACTCCGGGAGAGATTCTCAAAACCAAGGTTGACATGTTTCGAGTTCCTTTCAACATTTTGGAAATCCCGCTGAAACTTTGGACATTCTCACGAAGGGTTCCCAATCCCCGACAAGATTGGTACCCTTTCACGTCCAAATCTCTCAAACTCCGGGAGAGATTCTCAAAACCAAGGTTGACATGTTTCGAGTTCCTTTCAACATTTTGGAAATCCCGCTGAAACTTTGGACATTGTCGCGAAGGGTTCCCAATCCCCGACAAGATTGGTACCCTTTCACGTCCAAATCTCTCAAACTCCGGGAGAGATTCTCAAAACCAAGGTTGACATGTTTCGAGTTCCTTTCAACATTTTGGAAATCCCGCTGAAACTTCGGACATTCTGGCGAAGGGTTCCCAATCCCTGACAAGATTGGTACCCTTTCACGTCCAAATCTCTCAAACTCCGGGAGAGATTCTCAAAAGCAAGGTTGACATGGTTCGAGTTCCTTTCAACATTT
Source organism: Streptopelia decaocto (assembly GCF_964273445.1). Classification (NCBI taxonomy): domain Eukaryota; kingdom Metazoa; phylum Chordata; class Aves; order Columbiformes; family Columbidae; genus Streptopelia; species Streptopelia decaocto. Next base: position 16,187 of record NW_028116191.1, read on the forward strand.
TGGAAATCCCGCTGAAACTTTGGACATTCTCGCGAAGGGTTCCCAATCCCCGACAAGATTGGTACCCTTTCACGTCCAAATCTCTCAAAGTCCGGCAGAGATTCTCAAAACCAAGGTTGACATGTTTCGAGTTCCTTTCAACATTTTGGAAATCCCGCTGAAACTTTGGACATTCTGGCGAAGGGTTCCCAACCCCGACAAGATTGGTACCCTTTCACGTCCAAATCTCTCAAACTCCGGGAGAGATTCTCAAAACCAAGGTTGACATGGTTCGAGTTCCTTTCAACATTTTGGAAATCCCGCTGAAACTTTGGACATTGTCGCGAAGGGTTCCCAATCCCCGACAAGATTGGTACCCTTTCACGTCCAAATCTCTCAAACTCCGGGAGAGATTCTCAAAACCAAGGTTGACATGGTTCGAGTTCCTTTCAACATTTTGGAAATCCCGCTGAAACTTTGGACATTCTGGCGAAGGGTTCCCAATCCCCGACAAGATTGGTACCCTTTCACGTCCAAATCTCTCAAACTCCGGGAGAGATTCTCAAAACCAAGGTTGACATGTTTCGAGTTCCTTTCAACATTTTGGAAATCCCGCTGAAACTTTGGACATTGTCGCGAAGGGTTCCCAATCCCCGACAAGATTGGCACCCTTTCACGTCCAAATCTCTCAAACTCCGGGAGAGATTCTCAAAACCATGGTTGAAACGTTTCGAGTTCCTTTCAACATTTTGGAAATCCCGCTGAAACTTTGGACATTGTCGCGAAGGGTTCCCAATGCCCGACAAGACTGGTACCCTTTCACGTCCAAATCTCTCAAACTCTGGGAGAGATTCTGAAAACCAAGGTTGACATGTTTCGAGTTCCTTTCAACATTTTGGAAATCCTGCTGAAAATTTGGACATTCTCGCGAAGGGTTCCCAATCCCCGACAAGATTGGTACCCTTTCACGTCCAAATCTCTCAAAGTCTGGGAGAGATCCTCAAAACCATGGTTGACATGTTTCAAGTTCCTTTCAACATCTAGGAAATCCCGCTGAAACTTTGGACATTCTTGCGAAGGGTTCCCAATCCCCGACAAGATTGGTACCCTTTCACGTCCAAATCTCTCAAACTCCGGGAGAGATTCTCAAAACCAAGGTTGACATGTTTCGAGTTCCTTTCAACATTTTGGAAATCCCGCTGAAACTTTGGACATTCTCGCGAAGGGTTCCCGATCCCCGACAAGACTGGTACCCTTTCACGTCCAAATCTCTCAAACTCCGGGAGAGATTCTCAAAACCAAGGTTGACATGTTTCGAGTTCCTTTCAACATTTTGGAAATCCCGCTGAAACTTTGGACATTCTCGCGAAGGGTTCCCAATCCCCGACAAGATTGGTACCCTTTCACGTCCAAATCTCTCAAACTCCGGGAGAGATTCTCAAAACCAAGGTTGACATGGTTCGAGTTCCTTTCAACATTTTGGAAATCCCGCTGAAACTTTGGACATTCTCGCGAAGGGTTCCCAATCCCCGACAAGATTGGTACCCTTTCACGTCCAAATCTCTCAAACTCCGGGAGAGATTCTCAAAACCAAGGTTGACATGTTTCGAGTTCCTTTCAACATTTTGGAAATCCCGCTGAAACTTTGGACATTCTCGCGAAGGGTTCCCAATCCCCGACAAGATTGGTACCCTTTCACGTCCAAATCTCTCAAACTCCGGGAGAGATTCTCAAAACCAAGGTTGACATGTTTCGAGTTCCTTTCAACAGTTTGGAAATCCCGCTGAAACTTTGGACATTCTCGCGAAGGGTTCCCGATCCCCGACAAGATTGGTACCCTTTCACGTCCAAATCTCTCAAACTCCGGGAGAGATTCTCAAAACCAAGGTTGATATGTTTCGAGTTCCTTTCAACATTTTGGAAATCCCGCTGAAACTTTGGACATTCTCGCGAAGGGTTCCCAATCCCCGACAAGATTGGTACCCTTTCACGTCCAAATCTCTCAAAGTCCGGGAGAGATTCTCAAAACCAAGGTTGACATGTTTCGAGTTCCTTTCAACATTTTGGAAATCCCGCTGAAACTTTGGACATTGTCGCGAAGGGTTCCCAATCCCCGACAAGATTGGTACCCTTTCACGTCCAAATCTCTCAAAGTCCGGGAGAGATTCTCAAAACCAAGGTTGACATGTTTTGAGTTCCTTTCAACATTTTGGAAATCCCGCTGAAACTTTGGACATTCTCGCGAAGGGTTCCCGATCCCCGACAAGACTGGTACCCTTTCACGTCCAAATCTCTCAAACTCCAGGAGAGATTCTCAAAACCAAGGTTGACATGTTTCGAGTTCCTTTCAACATTTTGGAAATCCCGCTGAAACTTTGGACATTCTCGCGAAGGGTTCCCAATCCCCGACAAGATTGGTACCCTTTCACGTCCAAATCTCTCAAAGTCCGGGAGAGATTCTCAAAACCAAGGTTGACATGGTTCGAGTTCCTTTCAACATTTTGGAAATCCCGCTGAAACTTTGGACATTCTGGCGAAGGGTTCCCAATCCCCGACAAGATTGGTACCCTTTCACGTCCAAATCTCTCAAAGTCCGGGAGAGATTCTCAAAACCAAGGTTGACATGGTTCGAGTTCCTTTCAACATTTTGGAAATCCTGATGAAACTTTGGACATTCTCGCGAAGGGTTCCCAATCCCCGACAAGATTGGTACCCTTTGACGTCCAAATCTCTCAAACTCCGGGAGAGATTCTCAAAACCAAGGTTGACATGTTTCGAGTTCCTTTCAACATTTTGGAAATCCCGCTGAAACTTTGGACATTCTCGCGAAGGGTTCCCAATCCCCGACAAGATTGGTACCCTTTCACGTCCAAATCTCTCAAACTCCGGGAGAGATTCTCAAAACCAAGGTTGACATGTTTCGAGTTCCTTTCAACATTTTGGAAATCCCGCTGAAACTTTGGACATTCTGGCGAAGGGTTCCCAATCCCCGACAAGATTGGTACCCTTTCACGTCCAAATCTCTCAAACTCCGGGAGAGATTCTCAAAACCAAGGTTGACATGTTTCGAGTTCCTTTCAACATTTTGGAAATCCCGCTGAAACTTTGGACATTCTCACGAAGGGTTCCCAATCCCCGACAAGATTGGTACCCTTTCACGTCCAAATCTCTCAAACTCCGGGAGAGATTCTCAAAACCAAGGTTGACATGTTTCGAGTTCCTTTCAACATTTTGGAAATCCCGCTGAAACTTTGGACATTGTCGCGAAGGGTTCCCAATCCCCGACAAGATTGGTACCCTTTCACGTCCAAATCTCTCAAACTCCGGGAGAGATTCTCAAAACCAAGGTTGACATGTTTCGAGTTCCTTTCAACATTTTGGAAATCCCGCTGAAACTTTGGACATTCTGGCGAAGGGTTCCCAATCCCCGACAAGATTGGTACCCTTTCACGTCCAAATCTCTCAAACTCCGGGAGAGATTCTCAAAAGCAAGGTTGACATGGTTCGAGTTCCTTTCAACATTTTGGAAATCCCGCTGAAACTTTGGACATTCTCGCGAAGGGTTCCCAATCCCCGACAAGATTGGTACCCTTTCACGTCCAAATCTCTCAAACTCCGGCAGAGATTCTCAAAACCAAGGTTGACATGTTTCGAGTTCCTTTCAACATTTTGGAAATCCCGCTGAAACTTTGGACATTCTGGCGAAGGGTTCCCAACCCCGACAAGATTGGTACCCTTTCACGTCCAAATCTCTCAAAGTCCGGGAGAGATTCTCAAAACCAAGGTTGACATGGTTCGAGTTCCTTTCAACATTTTGGAAATCCCGCTGAAACTTTGGACATTGTCGCGAAGGGTTCCCAATCCCCGACAAGATTGGTACCCTTTCACGTCCAAATCTCTCAAACTCCGGGAGAGATTCTCAAAACCAAGGTTGACATGGTTCGAGTTCCTTTCAACATTTTGGAAATCCCGCTGAAACTTTGGACATTCTGGCGAAGGGTTCCCAATCCCTGACAAGATTGGTACCCTTTCACGTCCAAATCTCTCAAACTCCGGGAGAGATTCTCAAAACCAAGGTTGACATGTTTCGAGTTCCTTTCAACATTTTGGAAATCCCGCTGAAACTTTGGACATTCTCGCGAAGGGTTCCCAATCAACGGCAAGATTGGTACCCTTTCACGTCCAAATCTCTCAAACTCCGGGAGAGATTCTGAAAACCAAGGTTGACATGTTTCGAGTTCCTTTCAACATTTTGGAAATCCCGCTGAAACTTTGGACATTCTGGCGAAGGGTTCCCAATCCCCGACAAGATTGGTACCCTTTCACGTCCAAATCTCTCAAACTCCGGGAGAGATTCTCAAAACCAAGGTTGACATGTTTGGATTTCCTTTCAACGTTTTGGAAATCCCGCTGAAACTTTGGACATTCTGGTGAAGGGTTCTCAATCCCCGACATATTGGTACCTTTCACGTGCAAATCTCTCAAACTCCGGGAGAGATTCTCAAAACCAAGGTTGACATGTTTCGAGTTCCTTTCAACATTTTGGAAATCCCGCTGAAACTTTGGACATTCTCGCGAAGGGTTCCCAATCCCCGACAAGATTGGTACCCTTTCACGCCCAAATCTCTCAAACTCCGGGAGAGATTCTCAAAACCAAGGTTGACATGTTTCGAGTTCCTTTCAACATTTTGGAAATCCCGCTGAAACTTTGGACATTCTCGCGAAGGGTTCCCGATCCCCGACAAGACTGGGACCCATTCATGTCCAAATCTCTCAAACTCCGGGAGAGATTCTCAAAACCAAGGTTGACATGTTTCGAGTTCCTTTCAACATTTTGGAAATCCCGGTGAAACTTTGGACATTCTCGCGAAGGGTTCCCAATCCCCGACAAGATTGGTACCCTTTCACGTCCAAATCTCTCAAAGTCCGGGAGAGATTCTCAAAACCATGGTTGACATGTTTCGAGTTCCTTTCAACATTTTGGAAATCCTGCTGAAACTTTGGACATTCTCGCGAAGGATTTCCAATCCCCGACAAGATTGGTACCCTTTCACGTCCAAATCTCTCAAACTCCGGGAGAGATTCTCAAAACCAAGGTTGACATGTTTCGAGTTCCTTTCAACATTTTGGAAATCCCGCTGAAACTTTGGACATTCTCGTGAAGGGTTCCCAATCCCTGACAAGATTGGTACCCTTTTCAAATCCAAATCCCTCAAACTCCGGGAGAGATTCTCAAAACCAAGGTTGACATGTTTCGAGTTCCTTTCAACATTTTGGAAATCCCGCTGAAACTCTGGACATTGTCGCGAAGGGTTCCCAATCCCCGACAAGACTGGTACCCTTTCACGTCCGAATCTCTCAAACTCCGGGAGAGATTCTCAAAACCAAGGTTGACATGTTTCGAGTTCCTTTCAACATTTTGGAAATCCCGCTGAAACTTTGGACATTCTCGCGAAGGGTTCCCAATCCCCGACAAGATTGGTACCCTTTCACGTCCAAATCTCTCAAACTCCGGGAGAGATTCTCAAAACCAAGGTTGACATGTTTCGAGTTCCTTTCAACATTTTGGAAATCCCGCTGAAACTTTGGACATTCTCGCGAAGGGTTCCCAATCCCCGACAAGTTTGGTACCCTTTCACGTCCAAATCTCTCAAACTCCGGGAGAGATTCTCAAAACCAAGGTTGACATGGTTCGAGTTCCTTTCAACATTTTGGAAATCCCGCTGAAACTTTGGACATTCTCGCGAAGGGTTCCCAATCCCCGACAAGATTGGTACCCTTTCACGTCCAAATCTCTCAAACTCCGGGAGAGATTCTGAAAACCAAGGTTGACATGTTTCGAGTTCCTTTCAACATTTTGGAAATCCCGCTGAAACTTTGGACATTCTGGCGAAGGGTTCCCAATCCCCGACAAGATTGGTACCCTTTCACGTCCAAATCTCTCAAACTCCGGGAGAGATTCTCAAAACCAAGGTTGACATGTTTCGAGTTCCTTTCAACATTTTGGAAATCCCGCTGAAACTTTGGACATTCTCACGAAGGGTTCCCAATCCCCGACAAGATTGGTACCCTTTCACGTCCAAATCTCTCAAACTCCGGGAGAGATTCTCAAAACCAAGGTTGACATGTTTCGAGTTCCTTTCAACATTTTGGAAATCCCGCTGAAACTTTGGACATTGTCGCGAAGGGTTCCCAATCCCCGACAAGATTGGTACCCTTTCACGTCCAAATCTCTCAAACTCCGGGAGAGATTCTCAAAACCAAGGTTGACATGTTTCGAGCTCCTTTCAACATTTTGGAAATCCCGCTGAAACTTTGGACATTCTCGCGAAGGGTTCCCGATCCCCGACAAGACTGGTACCCTTTCACGTCCAAATCTCTCAAACTCCGGGAGAGATTCTCAAAACCAAGGTTGACATGTTTCGAGTTCCTTTCAACATTTTGGAAATCCCGCTGAAACTTTGGACATTCTCGCGAAGGGTTCCCAATCCCCGACAAGATTGGTACCCTTTCACGTCCAAATCTCTCAAACTCCGGGAGAGATTCTGAAAACCAAGGTTGACATGTTTCGAGTTCCTTTCAACATTTTGGAAATCCCGCTGAAACTTCGGACATTCTTGCGAAGGGTTCCCAATCCCCGACAAGATTGGTACCCTTTCACGTCCAAATCTCTCAAACTCCGGGAGAGATTCTCAAAAGCAAGGTTGACATGGTTCGAGTTCCTTTCAACATTTTGGAAATCCCGCTGAAACTTTGGACATTCTCGCGAAGGGTTCCCAATCCCCGACAAGATTGGTACCCTTTCACGTCCAAATCTCTCAAACTCCGGCAGAGATTCTCAAAACCAAGTTTGACATGGTTCGAGTTCCTTTCAACATTTTGGAAATCCCGCTGAAACTTTGGACATTCTGGCGAATGGTTCCCAACCCCGACAAGATTGGTACCCTTTCACGTCCAAATCTCTCAAACTCCGGGAGAGATTCTCAAAACCAAGGTTGACATGTTTCGAGTTCCTTTCAACATTTTGGAAATCCCGCTGAAACTTTGGACATTCTCGCGAAGGGTTCCCAATCCCCGACAAGATTGGTACCCTTTCACGTCCAAATCTCTCAAAGTCCGGGAGAGATTCTCAAAACCAAGGTTGACATGTTTCCAGTTCCTTTCAACATTTTGGAAATCCCGCTGAAACTTTGGACATTCTCGCGAAGGGTTCCCAATCCCCGACAAGATTGGTACCCTTTCACGTCCAAATCTCTCAAACTCCGGGAGAGATTCTCAAAACCAAGGTTGACATGTTTCGAGTTCCTTTCAACATTTTGGAAATCCCGCTGAAACTTTGGACATTCTGGCGAAGGGTTCCCAATCCCTGACAAGATTGGTCCCCTTTCACGTCCAAATCTCTCAAACTCCGGGAGAGATTCTCAAAACCAAGGTTGACATGTTTCGAGTTCCTTTCAACATTTTGGAAATCCCGCTGAAACTTTGGACATTCTCGCGAAGGGTTCCCAATCCTTGGCAAGATTGGTACCCTTTCACGTCCAAATCTCTCAAACTCCGGGAGAGATTCTGAAAACCAAGGTTGACATGTTTCGAGTTCCTTTCAACATTTTGGAAATCCCGCTGAAACTTTGGACATTCTCGCGAAGGGTTCCCGATCCCCGAAAAGATTGGTACCCGTTCACGTCCAAATCTCTCAAACTCCGGGAGAGATTCTGAAAACCAAGGTTGACATGTTTCGAGTTCCTTTCAACATTTTGGAAATCCCGCTGAAACTTTGGACATTCTCGCGAAGGGTTCCCAATGCCCGACAAGATTGGTACCCTTTCACGTCCAAATCTCTCAAACTCCGGGAGAGATTCTCAAAACCAGGGTTGACATGGTTCGAGTTCCTTTCAACATTTTGGAAATCCCGCTGAAACTTTGGACATTCTGGTGAAGGCTTCCCGATCCCCGACAGATTGGTACCTTTCATGTGCAAATCTCTCAAACTCCGGGAGAGATTCTCAAAACCAAGGTTGACATGTTTCGAGTTCCTTTCAACATTTTGGAAATCCCGCTGAAACTTTGGACATTCTCGCGAAGGGTTCCCAATCCCCGACAAGATTGGTACCCTTTCACGTCCAAATCTCTCAAACTCCGGGAGAGATTCTCAAAACCAAGGTTGACATGTTTCGAGTTCCTTTCAACATTTTGGAAATCCCGCTGAAACTTTGGACATTCTGGCGAAGGGTTCCCAATCCCCGACAAGATTGGTACCCTTTCACGTCCAAATCTCTCAAACTCCGGGAGAGATTCTCAAAACCAAGGTTGACATGTTTCGAGTTCCTTTCAACATTTTGGAAATCCCGCTGAAACTTTGGACATTCTGGCGAAGGCTTCCCGATCCCCGACAAGATTGGTACCCTTTCACGTCCAAATCTCTCAAACTCCGGGAGAGATTCTCAAAACCAAGGTTGACATGTTTCGAGTTCCTTTCAACATTTTGGAAATCCCGCTGAAACTTTGGACATTCTCGCGAAGGGTTCCCGATCCCCGACAAGATTGGTACCCTTTCACGTCCAAATCTCTCAAACTCCGGGAGAGATTCTCAAAACCAAGGTTGACATGGTTCGAGTTCCTTTCAACATTTTGGAAATCCCGCTGAAACTTTGGACATTCTCGCGAAGGGTTCCCAATCCCCGACAAGATTGGTACCCTTTCACGTCCAAATCTCTCAAACTCCGGGAGAGATTCTCAAAACCAAGGTTGACATGGTTCGAGTTCCTTTCAACATTTTGGAAATCCCGCTGAAACTTTGGACATTCTGGCGAAGGGTTCCCAATCCCTGACAAGATTGGTACCCTTTCACGTCCAAATCTCTCAAACTCCGGGAGAGATTCTCAAAACCAAGGTTGACATGTTTCAAGTTCCTTTCAACATTTTGGAAATCCCGCTGAAACTTTGGACATTCTCGCGAAGGGTTCCCAATCCCCGGCAAGATTGGTACCCTTTCACGTCCAAATCTCTCAAACTCCGGGAGAGATTCTGAAAACCAAGGTTGACATGTTTCGAGTTCCTTTCAACATTTTGGAAATCCCGCTGAAACTTTGGACATTCTCGCGAAGGGTTCCCAATCCCCGACAAGATTGGTACCCTTTCACGTCCAAATCTCTCAAACTCCGGGAGAGATTCTCAAAACCAAGGTTGACATGTTTGGAGTTCCTTTCAACATTTTGGAAATCCCGCTGAAACTTTGGACATTCTGGTGAAGGGTTCTCAATCCCCGACAGATTGGTACCTTTCATGTGCAAATCTCTCAAACTCCGGGAGAGATTCTCAAAACCAAGGTTGACATGTTTCGAGTTCCTTTCAACATTTTGGAAATCCCGCTGAAACTTTGGACATTCTCGCGAAGGGTTCCCAATCCCCGACAAGATTGGTACCCTTTCACGCCCAAATCTCTCAAACTCCGGGAGAGATTCTCAAAACCAAGGTTGACATGTTTCGAGTTCCTTTCAACATTTTGGAAATCCCGCTGAAACTTTGGACATTCTCGCGAAGAGTTCCCGATCCCCGACAAGACTGGTACCCATTCATGTCCAAATCTCTCAAACTCCGGGAGAGATTCTCAAAACCAAGGTTGACATGTTTCGAGTTCCTTTCAACATTTTGGAAATCCCGCTGAAACTTTGGACATTCTCGCGAAGGGTTCCCAATCCCCGACAAGATTGGTACCCTTTCACGTCCAAATCTCTCAAAGTCCGGGAGAGATTCTCAAAACCATGGTTGACATGTTTCGAGTTCCTTTCAACATTTTGGAAATCCTGCTGAAACTTTGGACATTCTCGCGAAGGATTTCCAATCCCCGACAAGATTGGTACCCTTTCACGTCCAAATCTCTCAAACTCCGGGAGAGATTCTCAAAACCAAGTTTGACATGTTTTGAGTTCCTTTCAACATTTTGGAAATCCCGCTGAAACTTTGGACATTCTCGCGAAGGGTTCCCAATCCCTGACAAGATTGGTACCCTTTTCACATCCAAATCTCTCAAAGTCAGGGAGAGATTCTCAAAACCAAGGTTGACATGTTTCGAGTTCCTTTCAACATTTTGGAAATGCCGCTGAAACTTTGGACATTGTCGCGAAGGGTTCCCAATCCCCGACAAGATTGGTACCCTTTCACGTCCAAATCTCTCAAACTCCGGGAGAGATTCTCAAAACCAAGGTTGACATGTTTCGAGTTCCTTTCAACATTTTGGAAATCCTGCTGAAACTTTGGACATTCTCGCGAAGGGTTCCCAATCCCCGGCAAGATTGGTACCCTTTCACGTCCAAATCTCTCAAACTCCGGGAGAGATTCTCAAAACCAAGGTTCACATGTTTCGAGTTCCTTTCAACATTTTGGAAATCCCGCTGAAACTTTGGACATTGTCGCGAAGGGTTCCCAATCCCCGACAAGATTGGTACCCTTTCACGTCCAAATCTCTCAAACTCCGGGAGAGATTCTCAAAACCGAGGTTGACATGTTTCGAGTTCCTTTCAACATTTTGGAAATCCCGCTGAAACTTTGGACATTCTGGCGAAGGCTTCCCGATCCCCGACAAGATTGGTACCCTTTCACGTCCAAATCTCTCAAACTCCGGGAGAGATTCTCAAAACCAAGGTTGACATGTTTCCAGTTCCTTTCAACATTTTGGAAATCCCGCTGAAACTTTGGACATTGTCGCGAAGGGTTCCCAATCCCCGACAAGATTGGTACCCTTTCACATCCAAATCTCTCAAACTCCGGGAGAGATTCTCAAAACCATGGTCACATGTTTCGAGTTCCTTTCAACATTTTGGAAATCCCGCTGAAACTTTGGACATTCTCGCGAAGGGTTCCCGATCCCCGAAAAGATTGGTACCCGTTCACGTCCAAATCTCTCAAACTCCGGGAGAGATTCTCAAAACCAAGGTTGATATGTTTCGAGTTCCTTTCAACATTTTGGAAATCCCGCTGAAACTTTGGACATTGTCGCGAAGGGTTCCCAATCCCCGACAAGACTGGTACCCTTTCACGTCCAAGTCTCTCAAACTCTGGGAGAGATTCTGAAAACCAAGGTTGACATGTTTCGAGTTCCTTTCAACATTTTGGAAATCCCGCTGAAACTTTGGACATTCTCGCGAAGGGTTCCCAATCCCCGACAAGATTGGTACCCTTTCACGTCCAAATCTCTCAAACTCCGGGAGAGATTCTCAAAACCAAGGTTGACATGGTTCGAGTTCCTTTCAACATTTTGGAAATCCCGCTGAAACTTTGGACATTCTGGCGAAGGGTTCCCAATCCCCGACAAGATTGGTACCCTTTCACGTCCAAATCTCTCAAACTCCGGGAGAGATTCTCAAAACCAAGGTTGACATGTTTCGAGTTCCTTTCAACATTTTGGAAATCCCGCTGAAACTTTGGACATTCTGGCGAAGGGTTCCCAATCCCCGACAAGATTGGTACCCTTTGACGTCCAAATCTCTCAAACTCCGGGAGAGATTCTCAAAAGCAAGGTTGACATGGTTCGAGTTCCTTTCAACATTTTGGAAATCCCGCTGAAACTTTGGACATTCTCGCGAAGGGTTCCCAATCCCAGACAAGATTGGTACCCTTTCACGTCCAAATCTCTCAAACTCCGGCAGAGATTCTCAAAACCAAGTTTGACATGGTTCGAGTTCCTTTCAACATTTTGGAAATCCCGCTGAAACTTTGGACATTCTGGCGAAGGGTTCCCAATCCCCGACAAGATTGGTACCCTTTCACGTCCAAATCTCTCAAACTCCGGGAGAGATTCTCAAAACCAAGGTTGACATGTTTCCAGTTCCTTTCAACATTTTGGAAATACCGCTGAAACTTTGGACATTCTCGCGAAGGGTTCCCAATCCCCGACAAGATTGGTACCCTTTCACGTCCAAATCTCTCAAACTCCGGGAGAGATTCTCAAAACCAAGGTTGACATGTTTCGAGTTCCTTTCAACATTTTGGAAATCCCGCTGAAACTTTGGACATTCTCGCGAAGGGTTCCCAATCCCCGACAAGATTGGTACCCTTTCACGTCCAAATCTCTCAAACTCCGGGAGAGATTCTCAAAACCAAGGTTGACATGTTTCGAGTTCCTTTCAACAGTTTGGAAATCCCGCTGAAATTTTGGACATTCTCGCGAAGGGTTCCCAATCCTTGGCAAGATTGGTACCCTTTCACGTCCAAATCTCTCAAACTCCGGGAGAGATTCTGAAAACCAAGGTTGACATGTTTCGAGTTCCTTTCAACATTTTGGAAATCCCGCTGAAACTTTGGACATTCTCGCGAAGGGTTCCCAATCCCCGACAAGATTGGTACCCTTTCACGTCCAAATCTCTCAAACTCCGGGAGAGATTCTCAAAACCAAGGTTGACATGTTTCGAGTTCCTTTCAACATTTTGGAAATCCCGCTGAAACTTTGGACATTCTGGTGAAGGGTTCTCAATCCCCGACAGATTGGTACCTTTCATGTGCAAATCTCTCAAACTCCGGGAGAGATTCTCAAAACCAAGGTTGACATGTTTCGAGTTCCTTTCAACATTTTGGAAATCCCGCTGAAACTTTGGACATTCTCGCGAAGGGTTCCCAATCCCCGACAAGATTGGTACCCTTTCACGCCCAAATCTCTCAAACTCCGGGAGAGATTCTCAAAACCAAGGTTGACATGTTTCGAGTTCCTTTCAACATTTTGGAAATCCCGCTGAAACTTTGGACATTCTCGCGAAGGGTTCCCAATCCCCGACAAGATTGGTACCCTTTCACGTCCAAATCTCTCAAACTCCGGGAGAGATTCTCAAAACCAAGGTTGACATGTTTTGAGTTCCTTTCAACATTTTGGAAATCCCGCTGAAACTTTGGACATTCTCGCGAAGGGTTCCCAATCCCTGACAAGATTGGTACCCTTTTCACATCCAAATCTCTCAAACTCCGGGAGAGATTCTGAAAACCAAGGTTGACATGTTTCGAGTTCCTTTCAACATTTTGGAAATGCCGCTGAAACTCTGGACATTGTCGCGAAGCGTTCCCGATCCCCGACAAGATTGGTACCCTTTCACGTCCAAATCTCTCAAACTCCGGGAGAGATTCTCAAAACCAAGGTTGACATGTTTCGAGTTCCTTTCAACATTTTGGAAATCCTGCTGAAACTTTGGACATTCTCGCGAAGGGTTCCCAATCCCCGACAAGATTGGTACCCTTTCACGTCCAAATCTCTCAAACTCCGGGAGAGATTCTCAAAACCAAGGTTGACATGTTTCGAGTTCCTTTCAACATTTTGGAAATCCCGCTGAAACTTTGGACATTGTCGCGAAGGGTTCCCAATCCCCGACAAGATTGGTACCCTTTCACGTCCAAATCTCTCAAACTCCGGGAGAGATTCTCAAAACCAAGGTTGACATGTTTCGAGTTCCTTTCAACATTTTGGAAATCCCGCTGAAACTTTGGACATTCTGGCGAAGGCTTCCCGATCCCCGACAAGATTGGTACCCTTTCACGTCCAAATCTCTCAAACTCCGGGAGAGATTCTCAAAACCAAGGTTGACATGTTTCGAGTTCCTTTCAACATTTTGGAAATCCCGCTTAAACTTTGGACATTCTCGCGAAGGGTTCCCGATCCCCGACAAGATTGGTACCCTTTCACGTCCAAATCTCTCAAACTCCGGGAGAGATTCTCAAAACCAAGGTTGACATGGTTCGAGTTCCTTTCAACATTTTGGAAATCCCGCTGAAACTTTGGACATTCTGGCGAAGGGTTCCCAATCCCCGACAAGATTGGTACCCTTTCACGTCCAAATCTCTCAAACTCCGGGAGAGATTCTCAAAACCAAGGTTGACATGGTTCGAGTTCCTTTCAACATTTTGGAAATCCCGCTGAAACTTTGGACATTCTGGCGAAGGGTTCCCAATCCCTGACAAGATTGGTACCCTTTCACGTCCAAATCTCTCAAACTCCGGGAGAGATTCTCAAAACCAAGGTTGACATGGTTCGAGTTCCTTTCAACATTTTGGAAATCCCGCTGAAACTTTGGACATTCTCGCGAAGGGTTCCCAATCCCTGACAAGATTGGTACCCTTTCACGTCCAAATCTCTCAAACTCTGGGAGAGATTCTGAAAACCAAGGTTGACATGTTTCGAGTTCCTTTCAACATTTTGGAAATCCCGCTGAAACTTTGGACATTCTCGCGAAGGGTTCCCAATCCCCGACAAGATTGGTACCCTTTCACGTCCAAATCTCTCAAACTCCGGGAGAGATTCTCAAAACCAAGGTTGACATGTTTGGAGTTCCTTTCAACATTTTGGAAATCCTGCTGAAACTTTGGACATTCTGGTGAAGGGTTCTCAATCCCCGACAGATTGGTACCTTTCATGTGCAAATCTCTCAAACTCCGGGAGAGATTCTCAAAACCAAGGTTGACATGTTTCGAGTTCCTTTCAACATTTTGGAAATCCCGCTGAAACTTTGGACATTCTCGCGAAGGGTTCCCAATCCCCGACAAGATTGGTACCCTTTCACGCCCAAATCTCTCAAACTCCGGGAGAGATTCTCAAAACCAAGGTTGACATGTTTCGAGTTCCTTTCAACATTTTGGAAATCCCGCTGAAACTTTGGACATTCTCGCGAAGAGTTCCCGATCCCCGACAAGACTGGTACCCATTCATGTCCAAATCTCTAAAACTCCGGGAGAGATTCTCAAAACCAAGGTTGACATGTTTGGAGTTCCTTTCAACATTTTGGAAATCCTGCTGAAACTTTGGACATTCTCGCGAAGGGTTCCCAATCCCCGACAAGATTGGTACCCTTTCACGTCCAAATCTCTCAAAGTCCGGGAGAGATTCTCAAAACCATGGTTGACATGTTTCGAGTTCCTTTCAACATTTTGGAAATCCTGCTGAAACTTTGGACATTCTCGCGAAGGATTTCCAATCCCCGACAAGATTGGTACCCTTTCACGTCCAAATCTCTCAAACTCCGGGAGAGATTCTCAAAACCAAGTTTGACATGTTTTGAGTTCCTTTCAACATTTTGGAAATCCCGCTGAAACTTTGGACATTCTCGCGAAGGGTTCCCAATCCCTGACAAGATTGGTACCCTTTTCACATCCAAATCTCTCAAACTCCGGGAGAGATTCTCAAAACCAAGGTTGACATGTTTCGAGTTCCTTTCAACATTTTTAAAATCCCGCTGAAACTTTGGACATTGTCGCGAAGGGTTCCCAATCCCCGACAAGATTGGTACCCTTTCACGTCCAAATCTCTCAAACTCCGGGAGAGATTCTCAAAACCAAGGTTGACATGTTTCGAGTTCCTTTCAACATTTTGGAAATCCCGCTGAAACTTTGGACATTCTCGCGAAGGGTTCCCAATCCCCGACAAGATTGGTACCCTTTCACGTCCAAATCTCTCAAACTCCGGGAGAGATTCTCAAAACCAAGGTTGACATGTTTCGAGTTCCTTTCAACATTTTGGAAATCCCGCTGAAACTTTGGACATTGTCGCGAAGGGTTCCCAATCCCCGACAAGATTGGTACCCTTTCACGTCCAAATCTCTCAAACTCCGGGAGAGATTCTCAAAACCGAGGTTGACATGTTTCGAGTTCCTTTCAACATTTTGGAAATCCCGCTGAAACTTTGGACATTCTGGCGAAGGCTTCCCGATCCCCGACAAGATTGGTACCCTTTCACGTCCAAATCTCTCAAACTCCGGGAGAGATTCTCAAAACCAAGGTTGACATGTTTCCAGTTCCTTTCAACATTTTGGAAATCCCGCTGAAACTTTGGATATTGTCGCGAAGGGTTCCCATACCCCGACAAGATTGGTACCCTTTCACGTCCAAATCTCTCAAACTCCGGGAGAGATTCTCAAAACCAAGGTCACATGTTTCGAGTTCCTTTCAACATTTTGGAAATCCCGCTGAAACTTTGGACATTCTCGCGAAGGGTTCCCGATCCCCGAAAAGATTGGTACCCTTTCACGTCCAAATCTCTCAAACTCCGGGAGAGATTCTCAAAACCAAGGTTGATATGTTTCGAGTTCCTTTCAACATTTTGGAAATCCCGCTGAAACTTTGGACATTGTCGCGAAGGGTTCCAAATCCCCGACAAGACTGGTACCCTTTCACGTCCAAATCTCTCAAACTCTGGGAGAGATTCTGAAAACCAAGGTT
Organism: Streptopelia decaocto; assembly: GCF_964273445.1. NCBI lineage: Eukaryota > Metazoa > Chordata > Aves > Columbiformes > Columbidae > Streptopelia > Streptopelia decaocto. The sequence continues at coordinate 32,354 of NW_028116191.1, forward strand.
GACATGTTTCGAGTTCCTTTCAACATTTTGGAAATCCCGCTGAAACTTTGGACATTCTCGCGAAGGGTTCCCAATCCCCGACAAGATTGGTACCCTTTCACGTCCAAATCTCTCAAACTCCGGGAGAGATTCTCAAAACCAAGGTTGACATGTTTCGAGTTCCTTTCAACATTTTGGAAATCCCGCTCAAACTTTGGACATTCTTGCGAAGGGTTCCCGATCCCCGACAAGATTGGTACCCTTTCACGTCCAAATCTCTCAAACTCCGGGAGAGATTCTCAAAACCAAGGTTGACATGTTTCGAGTTCCTTTCAACATTTTGGAAATCCTGCTGAAAATTTGGACATTCTCGCGAAGGGTTCCCAATCCCCGACAAGATTGGTACCCTTTCACGTCCAAATCTCTCAAAGTCCGGGAGAGATTCTCACAACCATTGTTGACATGTTTCGAGTTCCTTTCAACATTTTGGAAATCCCGCTGAAACTTTGGACATTCTCGCGAAGGGTTCCCAATCCCCGACAAGATTGGTACCCTTTCACGCCCAAATCTCTCAAACTCCGGGAGAGATTCTCAAAACCAAGGTTGACATGTTTCGAGTTCCTTTCAACATTTTGGAAATCCCGCTGAAACTTTGGACATTCTCGCGAAGAGTTCCCGATCCCCGACAAGACTGGTACCCATTCATGTCCAAATCTCTAAAACTCCGGGAGAGATTCTCAAAACCAAGGTTGACATGTTTCGAGTTCCTTTCAACATTTTGGAAATCCTGCTGAAACTTTGGACATTCTCGCGAAGGGTTCCCAATCCCCGACAAGATTGGTACCCTTTCACGTCCAAATCTCTCAAAGTCCGGGAGAGATTCTCAAAACCATGGTTGACATGTTTCGAGTTCCTTTCAACATTTTGGAAATCCTGCTGAAACTTTGGACATTCTCGCGAAGGATTTCCAATCCCCGACAAGATTGGTACCCTTTCACGTCCAAATCTCTCAAACTCCGGGAGAGATTCTCAAAACCAAGTTTGACATGTTTTGAGTTCCTTTCAACATTTTGGAAATCCTGCTGAAACTTTGGACATTCTCGCGAAGGGTTCCCAATCCCTGACAAGATTGGTACCCTTTTCACATCCAAATCTCTCAAACTCCGGGAGAGATTCTCAAAACCAAGGTTGACATGTTTCGAGTTCCTTTCAACATTTTGGAAATGCCGCTGAAACTTTGGACATTGTCGCGAAGGGTTCCCAATCCCCGACAAGATTGGTACCCCTTCACGTCCAAATCTCTCAAACTCCGGGAGAGATTCTCAAAACCAAGGTTGACATGTTTCGAGTTCCTTTCAACATTTTGGAAATCCCGCTGAAACTTTGGACATTGTCGCGAAGGGTTCCCAATCCCCGACAAGATTGGTACCCTTTCACGTCCAAATCTCTCAAACTCCGGGAGAGATTCTCAAAACCAAGGTTGACATGTTTCGAGTTCCTTTCAACATTTTGGAAATCCCGCTGAAACTTTGGACATTGTCGCGAAGGGTTCCCAATCCCCGACAAGATTGGTACCCTTTCACGTCCAAATCTCTCAAACTCCGGGAGAGATTCTCAAAACCGAGGTTGACATGTTTCGAGTTCCTTTCAACATTTTGGAAATCCCGCTGAAACTTTGGACATTCTGGCGAAGGCTTCCCGATCCCCGACAAGATTGGTACCCTTTCACGTCCAAATCTCTCAAACTCCGGGAGAGATTCTCAAAACCAAGGTTGACATGTTTCCAGTTCATTTCAACATTTTGGAAATCCCGCTGAAACTTTGGATATTGTCGCGAAGGGTTCCCATACCCCGACAAGATTGGTACCCTTTCACGTCCAAATCTCTCAAACTCCGGGAGAGATTCTCAAAACCAAGGTCACATGTTTCGAGTTCCTTTCAACATTTTGGAAATCCCGCTGAAACTTTGGACATTCTCGCGAAGGGTTCCCGATCCCCGAAAAGATTGGTACCCGTTCACGTCCAAATCTCTCAAACTCCGGGAGAGATTCTCAAAACCAAGGTTGATATGTTTCGAGTTCCTTTCAACATTTTGGAAATCCCGCTGAAACTTTGGACATTGTCGCGAAGGGTTCCAAATCCCCGACAAGACTGGTACCCTTTCACGTCCAAATCTCTCAAACTCTGGGAGAGATTCTGAAAACCAAGGTTGACATGTTTCGAGTTCCTTTCAACATTTTGGAAATCCCGCTGAAACTTTGGACATTCTCGCGAAGGGTTCCCAATCCCCGACAAGATTGGTACCCTTTCACGTCCAAATCTCTCAAACTCCGGGAGAGATTCTCAAAACCAAGGTTGACATGTTTCGAGTTCCTTTCAACATTTTGGAAATCCCGCTCAAACTTTGGACATTCTTGCGAAGGGTTCCCGATCCCCGACAAGATTGGTACCCTTTCACGTCCAAATCTCTCAAAGTCCGGGAGAGATTCTCAAAACCAAGGTTGACATGTTTGGAGTTCCTTTCAACATTTTGGAAATCCTGCTGAAAATTTGGACGTTCTCGCGAAGGGTTCCCAATCCCCGACAAGATTGGTACCCTTTCACGTCCAAATCTCTCAAAGTCCGGGAGAGATTCTCAAAACCATTGTTGACATGTTTCGAGTTCCTTTCAACATTTTGGAAATCCCGCTGAAACTTTGGACATTCTCGCGAAGGGTTCCCAATCCCCGACAAGATTGGTACCCTTTCACGCCCAAATCTCTCAAACTCCGGGAGAGATTCTCAAAACCAAGGTTGACATGTTTCGAGTTCCTTTCAACATTTTGGAAATCCCGCTGAAACTTTGGACATTCTCGCGAAGAGTTCCCGATCCCCGACAAGACTGGTACCCATTCATGTCCAAATCTCTAAAACTCCGGGAGAGATTCTCAAAACCAAGGTTGACATGTTTGGAGTTCCTTTCAACATTTTGGAAATCCTGCTGAAACGTTGGACATTCTCGCGAAGGGTTCCCAATCCCCGACAAGATTGGTACCCTTTCACGTCCAAATCTCTCAAAGTCCGGGAGAGATTCTCAAAACCATGGTTGACATGTTTCGAGTTCCTTTCAACATTTTGGAAATCCTGCTGAAACTTTGGACATTCTCGCGAAGGATTTCCAATCCCCGACAAGATTGGTACCCTTTCACGTCCAAATCTCTCAAACTCCGGGAGAGATTCTCAAAACCAAGTTTGACATGTTTTGAGTTCCTTTCAACATTTTGGAAATCCTGCTGAAACTTTGGACATTCTCGCGAAGGGTTCCCAATCCCTGACAAGATTGGTACCCTTTTCACATCCAAATCTCTCAAACTCCGGGAGAGATTCTCAAAACCAAGGTTGACATGTTTCGAGTTCCTTTCAACATTTTGGAAATGCCGCTGAAACTTTGGACATTGTCGCGAAGGGTTCCCAATCCCCGACAAGATTGGTACCCTTTCACGTCCAAATCTCTCAAACTCCGGGAGAGATTCTCAAAACCAAGGTTGACATGTTTCGAGTTCCTTTCAACATTTTGGAAATCCCGCTGAAACTTTGGACATTCTCGCGAAGGGTTCCCAATCCCCGACAAGATTGGTACCCTTTCACGTCCAAATCTCTCAAACTCCGGGAGAGATTCTCAAAACCAAGGTTCACATGTTTCGAGTTCCTTTCAACATTTTGGAAATCCCGCTGAAACTTTGGACATTGTCGCGAAGGGTTCCCAATCCCCGACAAGATTGGTACCCTTTCACGTCCAAATCTCTCAAACTCTGGGAGAGATTCTCAAAACCGAGGTTGACATGTTTCGAGTTCCTTTCAACATTTTGGAAATCCCGCTGAAACTTTGGACATTCTGGCGAAGGCTTCCCGATCCCCGACAAGATTGGTACCCTTTCACGTCCAAATCTCTCAAACTCCGGGAGAGATTCTCAAAACCAAGGTTGACATGTTTCTAGTTCCTTTCAACATTTTGGAAATCCCGCTGAAACTTTGGATATTGTCGCGAAGGGTTCCCAATCCCCGACAAGATTGGTACCCTTTCACGTCCAAATCTCTCAAACTCCGGGAGAGATTCTCAAAACCAAGGTCACATGTTTCGAGTTCCTTTCAACATTTTGGAAATCCCGCTGAAACTTTGGACATTCTCGCGAAGGGTTCCCGATCCCCGAAAAGATTGGTACCCGTTCACGTCCAAATCTCTCAAACTCCGGGAGAGATTCTCAAAACCAAGGTTGATATGTTTCGAGTTCCTTTCAACAGTTTGGAAATCCCGCTGAAACTTTGGACATTGTCGCGAAGGGTTCCAAATCCCCGACAAGACTGGTACCCTTTCACGTCCAAATCTCTCAAACTCTGGGAGAGATTCTGAAAACCAAGGTTGACATGTTTCGAGTTCCTTTCAACATTTTGGAAATCCCGCTGAAACTTTGGACATTCTCGCGAAGGGTTCCCAATCCCCGACAAGATTGGTACCCTTTCACGTCCAAATCTCTCAAACTCCGGGAGAGATTCTCAAAACCATGGTTGTAACGTTTCGAGTTCCTTTCAACATTTTGGAAATCCCGCTCAAACTTTGGACATTCTTGCGAAGGGTTCCCGATCCCCGACAAGATTGGTACCCTTTCACGTCCAAATCTCTCAAACTCCGGGAGAGATTCTCAAAACCAAGGTTCACATGTTTCGAGTTCCTTTCAACATTTTGGAAATCCTGCTGAAAATTTGGACATTCTCGCGAAGGGTTCCCAATCCCCGACAAGATTGGTACCCTTTCACGTCCAAATCTCTCAAAGTCCGGGAGAGATTCTCAAAACCATTGTTGACATGTTTCGAGTTCCTTTCAAAATTTTGGAAATCCCGCTGAAACTTTGGACATTCTCGCGAAGGGTTCCCAATCCCCGACAAGATTGGTACCCTTTCACGTCCAAATCTCTCAAACTCCGGGAGAGATTCTCAAAACCAAGGTTGACATGGTTCCAGTTCCTTTCAACATTTTGGAAATCCCGCTGAAACTTTGGACATTCTCGCGAAGGGTTCCCAATCCCCGACAAGATTGGTACCCTTTAACGTCCAAATCTCTCAAACTCCGGGAGAGATTCTCAAAAGCAAGGTTGACATGTTTCGAGTTCCTTTCAACATTTTGGAAATCCCGCTGAAACTTTGGACATTCTCGCGAAGGGTTCCCAATCCCCGACAAGATTGGTACCCTTTCACGTCCAAATCTCTCAAACTCCGGGAGAGATTCTCAAAACCAAGGTTGACATGGTTCGAGTTCCTTTCAACATTTTGGAAATCCCGCTGAAACTTTGGACATTCTCGCGAAGGGTTCCCAATCCCCGACAAGATTGGTACCCTTTCACGTCCAAATCTCTCAAACTCCGGGAGAGATTCTCAAAACCAAGGTTGACATGGTTCGAGTTCCTTTCAACATTTTGGAAATCCCACTGAAACTTTGGACATTCTCGCGAAGGGTTCCCAATCCCCGACAAGATTGGTACCCTTTCACGTCCAAATCTCTCAAACTCTGGGAGAGATTCTCAAAACCAAGGTTGACATGGTTCGAGTTCCTCTCAACATTTTGGAAATCCCGCTGAAACTTTGGACATTCTCGCGAAGGGTTCCCGATCCCCGACAAGATTGGTACCCTTTCACGTCCAAATCTCTCAAACTCCGGGAGAGATTCTCAAAACCAAGGTTGACATGTTTCGAGTTCCTTTCAACATTTTGGAAATCCCGCTGAAACTTTGGACATTCTCGCGAAGGGTTCCCAATCCCCGACAATATTGGTACCCTTTCACGTCAAAATCTCTCAAACTCCGGGAGAGATTCTCAAAACTGAGGTTGACATGGTTCGAGTTCCTTTCAACATTTTGGAAATCCCGCTGTAACTTTGGACATTCTCGCGAAGGGTTCCCAATCCCCGACAAGATTGGTACCCTTTCACGTCCAAATCTCTCAAACTCCGGGAGAGATTCTCAAAACCAAGGTTGACATGTTTTGAGTTTCTTTCAACATTTTGGAAATCCCGCTGAAACTTTGGACATTCTCGCGAAGGGTTCCCAATCCCCGACAAGATTGGTACCCTTTCACGTCCAAATCTCTCAAACTCCGGGAGAGATTCTCAAAACCGAGGTTGACATGGTTCGAGTTCCTTTCAACATTTTGGAAATCCCGCTGTAACTTTGGACATTCTTGCGAAGGGTTCCCAATCCCCGACAAGATTGGTACCCTTTCACGTCCAAATCTCTCAAACTCCGGGAGAGATTCTCAAAACCAAAGTTGACATGTTTCGAGTTCCTTTCAACATTTTGGAAATCCTGCTGAAACTTTGGACATTCTCGCGAAGGGTTCCCAATCCCCGACAAGATTGGTACCCTTTCACGTCCAAATCTCTCAAACTCCGGGAGAGATTCTCAAAACCAAGGTTGACATGTTTCGAGTCCCTTCAACATTTTGGAAATCCCGCTGAAACTTTGGACATTCTTGCGAAGGGTTCCCGATCCCCGACAAGATTGGTACCCTTTTACGTCCAAATCTCTCAAACTCCGGGAGAGATTCTGAAAACCAAGGTTGACATGTTTCGAGTTCCTTTCAACATTTTGGAAATCCCGCTGAAACTTTGGACATTCTCGCGAAGGGTTCCCAATCCCCGACAAGATTGGTACCCTTTCACGTCCAAATCTCTCAAACTCCGGGAGAGATTCTCAAAACCAAGGTTGACATGTTTCGAGTTCCTTTCAACATTTTGGAAATCCCCCTGAAACTTTGGACATTCTCGCGAAGGGTTCCCAATCCCCGACAAGATTGGTACCCTTTCACGTCCAAATCTCTCAAACTCCGGGAGAGATTCTCAAAACCAAGGTTGACATGGTTCGAGTTCCTTTCAACATTTTGGAAATCCCGCTGAAACTTTGGACATTCTCGCGAAGGGTTCCCAATCCCCGATAAGACTGGTACCCTTTCACATCCAAATCTCTCAAACTCCGGGAGAGATTCTCAAAACCAAGGTTGAAACGTTTCGAGTTCCTTTCAACATTTTGGAAATCCCGCTGAAACTTTGGACATTCTCGCGAAGGGTTCCCAATCCCGGACAAGATTGGTACCCTTTCACGTCCAAATCTCTCAAACTCCGGGAGAGATTCTCAAAACCAAGGTTGACATGTTTTGAGTTTCTTTCAACATTTTGGAAATCCCGCTGAAACTTTGGACATTCTCGCGAAGGGTTCCCAATCCCCGACAAGATTGGTACCCTTTCACGTCCAAATCTCTCAAACTCCGGGAGAGATTCTCAAAACCGAGGTTGACATGGTTCGAGTTCCTTTCAACATTTTGGAAATCCCGCTGTAACTTTGGACATTCTCGCGAAGGGTTCCCAATCCCCGACAAGATCGGTACCCTTTCACGTCCAAATCTCTCAAACTCCGGGAGAGATTCTCAAAACCAAGGTTGACATGTTTCGAGTTCCTTTCAACATTTTGGAAATCCCGCTGAAACTTTGGACATTCTCGTGAAGGGTTCCCAATCCCCGACAAGATTGGTACCCTTTCACGTCCAAATCTCTCAAACTCCGGGAGAGATTCTGAAAACCAAGGTTGACATGTTTCGAGTTCCTTTCAACATTTTGGAAATCCCGCTGAAACTTTGGACATTCTCGCGAAGGGTTCCCAATCCCGGACAAGATTGGTACCCTTTCACGTCCAAATCTCTCAAAGTCCGGGAGAGATTCTCAAAACCAAGGTTGACATGGTTCGAGTTCCTTTCAACATTTTGGAAATCCCGCTGAAACTTTGGACATTCTCGCGAAGGGTTCCCAATCCCCGACAAGATTGGTACCCTTTCACGTCCAAATCTCTCAAACTCCGGGAGAGATTCTCAAAACCAAGGTTGACATGGTTCGAGTTCCTTTCAACATTTTGGAAATCCCGCTGAAACTTTGGACATTCTCGCGAAGGGTTCCCAATCCCTGACAAGACTGGTGCCCTTTCACGTCCAAATCTCTCAAACTCCGGGAGAGATTCTCAAAACCAAGGTTGAAACGTTTCGAGTTCCTTTCAACATTTTGGAAATCCCGCTGAAACTTTGGACATTCTCGCCAAGGGTTCCCAATCCCGGAGAAGATTGGTACCCTTTCACGTCCAAATCTCTCAAACTCCGGGAGAGATTCTCAAAACCAAGGTTGACATGTTTTGAGTTTCTTTCAACATTTTGGAAATCCCGCTGAAACTTTGGACATTCTCGCGAAGGGTTCCCAATCCCCGACAAGATTGGTACCCTTTCACGTCCAAATCTCTCAAACTCCGGGAGAGATTCTCAAAACCGAGGTTGACATGGTTCGAGTTCCTTTCAACATTTTGGAAATCCCGCTGTAACTTTGGACATTCTCGCGAAGGGTTCCCAATCCCCGACAAGATCGGTACCCTTTCACGTCCAAATCTCTCAAACTCCGGGAGAGATTCTCAAAACCAAGGTTGACATGTTTCGAGTTCCTTTCAACATTTTGGAAATCCCGCTGAAACTTTGGACATTCTCGTGAAGGATTCCCAATCCCCGACAAGATTGGTACCCTTTCACGTCCAAATCTCTCAAACTCCGGGAGAGATTCTGAAAACCAAGGTTGACATGTTTCGAGTTCCTTTCAACATTTTGGAAATCCCGCTGAAACTTTGGACATTCTCGCGACGGGTTCCCAATCCCGGACAAGATTGGTACCCTTTCACGTCCAAATCTCTCAAACTCCGGGAGAGATTCTCAAAACCAAGGTTGACATGGTTCGAGTTCCTTTCAACATTTTGGAAATCCCGCTGAAACTTTGGACATTCTCGCGAAGGGTTCCCAATCCCCGACAAGATTGGTACCCTTTCACGTCCAAATCTCACAAACTCCGGGAGAGATTCTCAAAACCAAGGTTGACATGGTTCGAGTTCCTTTCAACATTTTGGAAATCCCGCTGAAACTTTGGACATTCTCGCGAAGGGTTCCCAATCCCCGACAAGATTGGTACCCTTTCACGTCCAAATCTCTCAAACTCCGGGAGAGATTCTCAAAACCATGGTTGAAACGTTTCGAGTTCCTTTCAACATTTTGGAAATCCCGCTGAAACTTTGGACATTCTCGCGAAGGGTTCCCAATCCCGGACAAGATTGGTACCCTTTCACGTCCAAATCTCTCAAACTCCGGGAGAGATTCTCAAAACCAAGGTTGACATGTTTTGAGTTTCTTTCAACATTTTGGAAATCCCGCTGAAACTTTGGACATTCTCGCGAAGGGTTCCCAATCCCCGACAAGATTGGTACCCTTTCACGTCCAAATCTCTCAAACTCCGGGAGAGATTCTCAAAACCGAGGTTGACATGGTTCGAGTTCCTTTCAACATTTTGGAAATCCCGCTGTAACTTTGGACATTCTCGCGAAGGGTTCCCAATCCCCGACAAGATCGGTACCCTTTCACGTCCAAATCTCTCAAACTCCGGGAGAGATTGTCAAAACCAAGGTCGACATGTTTCGAGTTCCTTTCAACATTTTGGAAATCCCGCTGAAACTTTGGACATTCTCGCGAAGGGTTCCCAATCCCCGACAAGTTTGGTACACTTTCACGTCCAAATCTCTCAAACTCCGGGAGAGATTCTCAAAACCAAGGTTGACATGTTTCGAGTTCCTTTCAACATTTTGGAAATCCCCCTGAAACTTTGGACATTCTCGCGAAGGGTTCCCAATCCCCGACAAGATTGGTACACTTTCACGTCCAAATCTCTCAAACTCCGGGAGAGATTCTCAAAACCAAGGTTGACATGGTTCGAGTTCCTTTCAACATTTTGGAAATCCCGCTGAAACTTTGGACATTCTCGCGAAGGGTTCCCAATCCCCGACAAGACTGGTACCCTTTCACGTCCAAATCTCTCAAACTCCGGGAGAGATTCTCAAAACCAAGGTTGACATGTTTCGAGTTCCTTTCAACATTTTGGAAATCCCGCTGAAACTTTGGACATTCTCGCGAAGGGTTCCCAATCCCCGACAAGACTGGTACCCTTTCACGTCCAAATCTCTCAAAGTCCGGGAGAGATTCTCAAAACCATGGCTGACATGTTTCGAGTTCCTTTCAACATTTTGGAAATCCCGCTGAAACTTTGGACATTCTTGCGAAGGGTTCCCAATCCCCGACAAGATTGGTACCCTTTCACGTCCAAATCTCTCAAACTCCGGGAGAGATTCTCAAAACCAAGGTTGACATGTTTCGAGTTCCTTTCAACATTTTGGAAATCCTGCTGAAACTTTGGACATTCTCGCGAAGGGTTCCCAATCCCGGACAAGATTGGTACCCTTTCACGTCCAAATCTCTCAAACTCCGGGAGAGATTCTCAAAACCAAGGTTGACATGTTTCGAGTCCCTTCAACATTTTGGAAATCCCGCTGAAACTTTGGACATTCTTGCGAAGCGTTCCCGATCCCCGACAAGATTGGTACCCTTTTACGTCCAAATCTCTCAAACTCCGGGAGAGATTCTGAAAACCAAGGTTGACATGTTTCGAGTTCCTTTCAACATTTTGGAAATCCCGCTGAAACTTTGGACATTCTCGCGAAGGGTTCCCAATCCCCAACAAGATTGGTACCCTTTCACGTCCAAATCTCTCAAACTCCGGGAGAGATTCTCAAAACCAAGGTTGACATGTTTCGAGTTCCTTTCAACATTTTGGAAATCCCCCTGAAACTTTGGACATTCTCGCGAAGGGTTCCCAATCCCCGACAAGATTGGTACCCTTTGACGTCCAAATCTCTCAAACTCCGGGAGAGATTGTCAAAGCCAAGGTCAACATGCTTCGAGTTCCTTTCAACATTTTGGAAATCCCGCTTAAACTTTGGACATTGTCGCGAAGGGTTCCCAATCCCCGACAAGATTGGTACCCTTTCACGTCCAAATCTCTCAAACTCCGGGAGAGATTCTCAAAACCATGGTTGAAACGTTTCGAGTTCCTTTCAACATTTTGGAAATCCCCCTGAAACTTTGGACATTCTCGCGAAGGGTTCCCAATCCCCGACAAGATTGGTACCCTTTCACGTCCAAATCTCTCAAACTCCGGGAGAGATTCTCAAAACCAAGGTTGACATGTTTCGAGTTCCTTTCAACAGTTTGGAAATCCCGCTGAAACTTTGGACATTCTCGCGAAGGGTTCCCGATGCCCGACAAGACTGGTACCCTTTCACGTCCAAATCTCTCAAACTCCGGGAGAGATTCTCAAAACCAAGGTTGACATGTTTCGAGTTCCTTTCAACATTTTGGAAATCCCGCTGAAACTTTGGACATTCTCGCGAAGGGTGCCCAATCCCCGACAAGATTGGTACCCTTTCACGTCCAAATCTCTCAAACTCCGGGAGAGATTCTCAAAACCAAGGTTGACATGGTTCGAGTTCCTTTCAACATTTTGGAAATCCCGCTGAAACTTTGGACATTCTCGCGAAGGGTTCCCAATCCCCGACAAGACTGGTACCCGTTCACGTCCAAATCTCTCAAACTCCGGGAGAGATTCTCAAAACCAAGGTTGACATGTTTCGAGTTCCTTTCAACATTTTGGAAATCCCCCTGAAACTTTGGACATTCTCGTGAAGGGTTCCCAATCCCCGACAAGATCGGTACCCTTTCACATCCAAATCTCTCAAACTCCGGGAGAGATTGTCAAAACCAAGGTCAACATGCTTCGAGTTCCTTTCAACATTTTGGAAATCCCGCTTAAACTTTGGACATTGTCGCGAAGGGTTCCCAATCCCCGACAAGATTGGTACCCTTTCACGTCCAAATCTCTCAAACTCCGGGAGAGATTCTCAAAACCATGGTTGAAACGTTTCGAGTTCCTTTCAACATTTTGGAAATCCCCCTGAAACTTTGGACATTCTCGCGAAGGGTTCCCAATCCCCGACAAGATTGGTACCCTTTCACGTCCAAATCTCTCAAACTCCGGGAGAGATTCTCAAAACCAAGGTTGACATGTTTCGAGTTCCTTTCAACAGTTTGGAAATCCCGCTGAAACTTTGGACATTCTCGCGAAGGGTTCCCAATCCCCGACAAGATTGGTACCCTTTCACGTCCAAATCTCTCAAACTCCGGGAGAGATTCTCAAAACCAAGGTTGACATGTTTCGAGTTCCTTTCAACATTTTGGAAATCCCGCTGAAACTTTGGACATTCTCGTGAAGGGTTCCCAATCCCCGACAAGATTGGTACCCTTTCACGTCCAAATCTCTCAAACTCCGGGAGAGATTCTCAAAACCAAGGTTGACATGTTTCGAGTTCCTTTCAACATTTTGGAAATCCCGCTGAAACTTTGGACATTCTCGCGAAGGGTTCCCAATCCCCGACAAGATTGGTACCCTTTCACGTCCAAATCTCTCAAACTCCGGGAGAGATTCTCAAAACCAAGGTTGACATGTTTCGAGTTCCTTTCAACATTTTGGAAATCCCGCTGAAACTTTGGACATTCTCGCGAAGGGTTCCCAATCCCCGACAAGATTGGTACCCTTTCTAGTCCAAATCTCTCAAACTCCGGGAGAGATTCTCAAAACCATGGTTGAAACGTTTCGAGTTCCTTTCAACATTTTGGAAATCCCGCTGAAACTTTGGACATTCTCGCGAAGGGTTCCCAATCCCCGACAAGACTGTTACACTTTCACATCCAAATCTCTCAAACTCCGGGAGAGATTCTCAAAACCAAGGTTGACATGTTTTGAGTTTCTTTCAACATTTTGGAAATCCCGCTGAAACTTTGGACATTTTCGCGATGGGTTCCCAATCCCCGACAAGATTGGTACCCTTTGACGTCCAAATCTCTCAAACTCCGGGAGAGATTCTCAAAACCGAGGTTGACATGGTTCGAGTTCCTTTCAACATTTTGGAAATCCCGCTGAAACTTTGGACACTCTCGCGAAGGGTTCCCAATCCCCGACAAGATTGGTACCCTTTCACATCCAAATCTCTCAAACTCCGGGAGAGATTCTCAAAACCAAGGTTGACATGGTTCGAGTTCCTTTCAACATTTTGGAAATCCCGCTGAAACTTTGGACATTCTCGCGAAGGGTTCCCGATGCCCGACAAGACTGGTACACTTTCACGTCCAAATCTCTCAAACTCCGGGAGAGATTCTCAAAACCAAGGTTGACATGTTTCGAGTTCCTTTCAACATTTTGGAAATCCCGCTGAAACTTTGGACATTCTCGTGAAGGGTTCCCAATCCCCGACAAGATCGGTACCCTTTCACGTCCAAATCTCTCAAACTCCGGGAGAGATTCTCAAAACCAAGGTTGACATGGTTCCAGTTCCTTTCAACATTTTGGAAATCCCGCTGAAACTTTGGACATTCTCGCGAAGGTTTCCCAATCCCCGACAAGACTGGTACCCTTTCACGTCCAAATCTCTCAAACTCCGGGAGAGATTCTCAAAACCATGGTTGAAACGTTTCGAGTTCCTTTCAACATTTTGGAAATCCCGCTGAAACTTTGGACATTCTCGCGAAGTGTTCCCAATCCCCGACAAGATTGGTACCCTTTCACGTCCAAATCTCTCAAACTCCGGGAGAGATTCTCAAAACCAAGGTTGACATGTTTTGAGTTTCTTTCAACATTTTAGAAATCCCGCTGAAACTTTGGACATTTTCGCGATGGGTTCCCAATCCCCGACAAGATTGGTACCCTTTGACGTCCAAATCTCTCAAACTCCGGGAGAGATTCTCAAAACCGAGGTTGACATGGTTCGAGTTCCTTTCAACATTTTGGAAATCCCGCTGAAACTTTGGACATTCTCGCGAAGGGTTCCCAATCCCCGACAAGATTGGTACCCTTTCACGTCCAAATCTCTCAAGCTCCGGGAGAGATTCTCAAAACCAAGGTTGACATGGTTCGAGTTCCTTTCAACATTTTGGAAATCCCGCTGAAACTTTGGACATTCTCGCGAAGGGTTCCCGATGCCCGACAAGACTGGTACCCTTTCACGTCCAAATCTCTCAAACTCCGGGAGAGATTCTCAAAACCAAGGTTGACATGTTTCGAGTTCCTTTCAACATTTTGGAAATCCCGCTGAAACTTTGGACATTCTCGTGAAGGGTTCCCAATCCCCGACAAGATTGGTACCCTTTCACGTCCAAATCTCTCAAACTCCGGGAGAGATTCTCAAAACCAAGGTTGACATGTTTCGAGTTCCTTTCAACATTTTGGAAATCCCGCTGAAACTTTGGACATTGTCGCGAAGGGTTCCCAATCCCCGACAAGATTGGTACCCTTTCACGTCCAAATCTCTCAAACTCCGGGAGAGATTCTCAAAACCATGGTTGAAACGTTTCGAGTTCCTTTCAACATTTTGGAAATCCCGCTGAAACTTTGGACATTCTGGCGAAGGGTTCCCAATCCCCGACAAGATTGGTACACTTTCACATCCAAATCTCTCAAAGTCCGGGAGAGATTCTCAAAACCAAGGTTGACATGTTTCGAGTTCCTTTCAACAGTTTGGAAATCCCGCTGAAACTTTGGACATTCTCGCGAAGGGTTCCCAATCCCCGACAAGATTGGTACCCTTTCACGTCCAAATCTCTCAAACTCCGGGAGAGATTCTCAAAACCAAGGTTGACATGGTTCGAGTTCCTTTCAACATTTTGGAAATCCCGCTGAAACTTTGGACATTCTCGCGAAGGGTTCCCAATTCCCAACAAGATTGGTACCCTTTAATGTCCAAATCTCTCAAACTCCGGGAGAGATTCTCAAAACCAAGGTTGACATGGTTCGAGTTCCTTTCAACATTTTGGAAATCCCGCTGAAACTTTGGACATTCTGGCGAAGGGTTCCCAATCCCCGACAAGATTGGTACACTTTCACGTCCAAATCTCTCAAAGTCCGGGAGAGATTCTCAAAACCAAGGTTGACATGGTTCCAGTTCCTTTCAACATTTTGGAAATCCCGCTGAAACTTTGGACATTCTCGCGAAGGTTTCCCAATCCCCGACAAGATTGGTACCCTTTCACGTCCAAATCTCTCAAACTCCGGGAGAGATTCTCAAAACCATGGTTGAAACGTTTCGAGTTCCTTTCAACATTTTGGAAATCCCGCTGAAACTTTGGACATTCTCGCGAAGGGTTCCCAATCCCCGACAAGATTGGTACACTTTCACGTCCAAATCTCTCAAACTCCGGGAGCGATTCTCAAAACCAAGGTTGACATGTTTTGAGTTTCTTTCAACATTTTGGAAATCCCGCTGAAACTTTGGACATTTTCGCGATGGGTTCCCAATCGCCGACAAGATTGGTACCCTTTGACGTCCAAATCTCTCAAACTCCGGGAGAGATTCTCAAAACCAAGGTTGACATGGTTCGAGTTCCTTTCAACATTTTGGAAATCCCGCTGAAACTTTGGACATTCTCGCGAAGGGTTCCCAATCCCCGACAAGATTGGTACGCTTTCACGTCCAAATCTCTCAAACTCCGGGAGAGATTCTCAAAACCAAGGTTGACATGTTTCGAGTTCCTTTCAACATTTTGGAAATCCTGCTGAAACTTTGGTCATTCTCGCGAAGGGTTCCCAATCCCCGACAAGATTGGTACCCTTTCACGTCCAAATCTCTCAAAGTCCGGGAGAGATTCTCAAAACCAAGGTTGACATGGTTCGAGTTCCTTTCAACATTTTGGAAATCCCGCTGAAACTTTGGACATTCTCGCGAAGGGTTCCCAATCCCCGACAAGATTGGTACACTTTCACGTCCAAATCTCTCAAACTCCGGGAGCGATTCTCAAAACCAAGGTTGACATGTTTTGAGTTTCTTTCAACATTTTGGAAATCCCGCTGAAACTTTGGACATTTTCGCGATGGGTTCCCAATCCCCGACAAGATTGGTACCCTTTGACATCCAAATCTCTCAAACTCCGGGAGAGATTCTCAAAACCAAGGTTGACATGGTTCGAGTTCCTTTCAACATTTTGGAAATCCCGCTGAAACTTTGGACATTCTCGCGAAGGGTTCCCAATCCCCGACAAGATTGGTACGCTTTCACGTCCAAATCTCTCAAACTCCGGGAGAGATTCTCAAAACCAAGGTTGACATGTTTCGAGTTCCTTTCAACATTTTGGAAATCCTGCTGAAACTTTGGTCATTCTCGCGAAGGGTTCCCAATCCCCGACAAGATTGGTACCCTTTCACGTCCAAATCTCTCAAAGTCCGGGAGAGATTCTCAAAACCAAGGTTGACATGGTTCGAGTTCCTTTCAACATTTTGGAAATCCCGCTGAAACTTTGGACATTCTCGCGAAGGGTTCCCAATCCCCGACAAGATTGGTACCCTTTCACGTCCAAATCTCTCAAACTCCGGGAGAGATTCTCAAAACCAAGGTTGACATGGTTCGAGTTCCTTTCAACATTTTGGAAATCCCGCTGAAACTTTGGACATTCTCGCGAAGGGTTCCCGATCCCCGACAAGATTGGTACCCTTTCACGTCCAAATCTCTCAGACTCCAGGAGAGATTCTCAAAACCAAGGTTGACATGTTTCGAGTTCCTTTCAACATTTTGGAAATCCCGCTGAAACTTTGGACATTGTCGCGAAGGGTTCCCAATCCTTGACAAGATTGGTACCCTTTCACGTCCAAATCTCTCAAACTCCGGGAGAGATTCTCAAAACCAAGGTTGACATGTTTCGAGTTCCTTTCAACATTTTGGAAATCCCACTGAAACTTTGGACATTCTCGCGAAGGGTTCCCAATCCCCGACAAGATTGGTACCCTTTCACGTCCAAATCTCTCAAACTCCGGGAGAGATTCTCAAAACCAAGGTTGACATGTTTCGAGTTCCTTTCAACATTTTGGAAATCCCGCTGAAACTTTGGACATTCTCGCGAAGGTTTCCCAATCCCCGACAAGATTGGTACCCTTTCACGTCCAAATCTCTCAAACTCCGGGAGAGATTCTCAAAATCATGGTTGAAACGTTTCGAGTTCCTTTCAACATTTTGGAAATCCCGCTGAAACTTTGGACATTCTCGCGAAGGGTTCCCAATCCCCGACAAGATTGGTACCCTTTCACGTCCAAATCCCTCAAACTCCGGCAGAGATTCTCAAAACCAAGGTTGACATGTTTTGAGTTCCTTTCAACATTTTGGAAATCCCGCTGAAACTTTGGACATTCTCGCGAAGGGTTCCCAATCCCCGACAAGATTGGTACCCTTTCATGTCCAAATCTCTCAAACTCCGGGAGAGATTCTCAAAACCAAGGTTGACATGTTTCGAGTTCCTTTCAACATTTTGGAAATCCCGCTGAAACTTTGGTCATTCTCGCGAAGGGTTCCCAGTCCCCGACAAGATTGGTACCCTTTCACGTCCAAATCTCTCAAAGTCCGGGAGAGATTCTCAAAACCAAGGTTGACATGTTTCGAGTTCCTTTCAACATTTTGGAAATCCCGCTGAAACTTTGGTCATTCTCGCGAAGGGTTCCCAATCCCCGACAAGATTGGTACCCTTTCACGTCCAAATCTCTCAAACTCCGGGAGAGATTCTCAAAACCAAGGTTGACATGGTTCGAGTTCCTTTCAACATTATGGAAATACCGCTGAAACTTTGGACATTCTCGCGAAGGGCTCCCAATCCCCGACAAGATTGGTACCCTTTCACGTCCAAATCTCTCAAAGTCCGGGAGAGATTCTCAAAACCAAGGTTGACATGTTTCGAGTTCCTTTCAACATTTTGGAAATCCCGCTGAAACTTTGGACATTCTCGCGAAGGGTTCCCGATCCCCGACAAGATTGGTACCCTTTCACGTCCAAATCTCTCAGACTCCAGGAGAGATTCTCAAAACCAAGGTTGACATGTTTCGAGTTCCTTTCAACATTTTGGAAATCCCGCTGAAACTTTGGTCATTGTCGCGAAGGGTTCCCAATCCTTGACAAGATTGGTACCCTTTCACGTCCAAATCTCTCAAACTCCGGGAGAGATTCTCAAAACCAAGGTTGACATGGTTCGAGTTCCTTTCAACATTTTGGAAATCCCACTGAAACTTTGGACATTCTCGCGAAGGGTTCCCAATCCCCGACAAGATTGGTACCCTTTCACGTCCAAATCTCTCAAACTCCGGGAGAGATTCTCAAAACCAAGGTTGACATGTTTCGAGTTCCTTTCAACATTTTGGAAATCCCGCTGAAACTTTGGACATTCTCGCGAAGGGTTCCCAATCCCCGACAAGATTGGTACCCTTTCACGTCCAAATCTCTCAAACTCCGGGAGAGATTCTCAAAACCAAGGTTGACATGGTTCGAGTTTCTTTCAACATTTTGGAAATCCCGCTGAAACTTTGGACATTCTCGCGAAGGGTTCCCAATCCCCGACAAGACTGGTACCCTTTCACGTCCAAATCTCTCAAACTCCGGGAGAGATTCTCAAAACCATGGTTGAAACGTTTCGAGTTCCTTTCAACATTTTGGAAATCCCGCTGAAACTTTGGACATTGTCGCGAAGGGTTCCCAATCCCGGACAAGATTGGTACCCTTTCACGTCCAAATCTCTCAAAGTCCGGGAGAGATTCTGAAAACCAAGGTTGACATGTTTCGAGTTCCTTTCAACATTTTGGAAATCCCGCTGAAACTTTGGACATTGTCGCGAAGGTTTCCCAATCCCCGACAAGATTGGCACCCTTTCACGTTCAAATCTCTCAAACTCCGGGAGAGATTCTCAAAACCAAGGTTGACATGGTTCGAGTTCCTTTCAACATTTTGGAAATCCCCCTGAAACTTTGGACATTCTAGCGAAGGGTTCCCAATCCCCGATAAGACTGGTACCCTTTCACGTCCAAATCTCTCAAACTCCGGGAGAGATTCTCAAAACCAAGGTTGACATGTTTCGAGTTCCTTTCAACATTTTGGAAATCCCGCTGAAACTTTGGACATTCTGGCGAAGGGTTCCCAATCCCCGACAAGACTGGTACCCTTTCACGTCCAAATCTCTCAAACTCTGGGAGAGATTCTCAAAACCAAGGTTGACATGTTTCGAGTTCCTCTCAACATTTTGGAAATCCCGCTGAAACTTTGGACATTCTGGCGAAGGGTTCCCAATCCCCGACAAGACTGGTACCCTTTCACGTCCAAATCTCTCAAACTCCGGGAGAGATTCTCAAAACCATGGTTGAAACGTTTCGAGTTCCTTTCAACATTTTGGAAATCCTGCTGAAACTTTGGACATTCTCGCGAAGGGTTCCCAATCCCCGACAAGATTGGTACCCTTTCACATCCAAATCTCTCAAAGTCCGGGAGAGATTCTCAAAACCAAGGTTGACATGTTTCGAGTTCCTTTAAACAGTTTGGAAATCCCGCTGAAACTTTGGACATTCTCGCGAAGGGTTCCCAATCCCCGACAAGATTGGTACCCTTTCACGTCCAAATCTCTCAAACTCCGGGAGAGATTCTCAAAACCAAGGTTGACATGGTTCGAGTTCCTTTCAACATTTTGGAAATCCCGCTGAAACTTTGGACATTCTCGCGAAGGGTTCCCAATCCCCGACAAGATTGGTACCCTTTCACGTCCAAATCTCTCAAACTCCGGGAGAGATTCTGAAAACCAAGGTTGACATGGTTCGAGTTCCTTTCAACATTTTGGAAATCCCGCTGAAACTTTGGACATTCTCGCGAAGGGTTCCCAATCCCCGACAAGATTGGTACCCTTTCACGTCCAAATCTCTCAAACTCCAGGAGAGATTCTCAAAACCAAGGTTGACATGTTTCGAGTTCCTTTCAACATTTTGGAAATCCCGCTGAAACTTTGGACATTCTCGCGAAGGGTTCCCAATCCCCGACAAGATTGGTACCCTTTCACGTCCAAATCTCTCAAACTCCGGGAGAGATTCTCAAAACCAAGGTTGACATGTTTCGAGTTCCTCTCAACATTTTGGAAATCCCGCTGAAACTTTGGACATTCTGGCGAAGGGTTCCCAATCCCCGACAAGACTGGTACCCTTTCACGTCCAAATCTCTCAAACTCTGGGAGAGATTCTCAAAACCAAGGTTGACATGTTTCGAGTTCCTCTCAACATTTTGGAAATCCCGCTGAAACTTTGGACATTCTGGCGAAGGGTTCCCAATCCCCGACAAGACTTGTACCCTTTCACGTCCAAATCTCTCAAACTCCGGGAGAGATTCTCAAAACCATGGTTGAAACGTTTCGAGTTCCTTTCAACATTTTGGAAATCCCGCTAAAACTTTGGACATTCTCGCGAAGGGTTCCCAATCCCCGACAAGATTGGTACCCTTTCACATCCAAATCTCTCAAAGTCCGGGAGAGATTCTCAAAACCAAGGTTGACATGTTTCGAGTTCCTTTCAACAGTTTGGAAATCCCGCTGAAACTTTGGACATTCTCGCGAAGGGTTCCCAATCCCCGACAAGATTGGTACCCTTTCACGTCCAAATCTCTCAAACTCCGGGAGAGATTCTCAAAACCAAGGTTGACATGGTTCGAGTTCCTTTCAACATTTTGGAAATCCCGCTGAAACTTTGGACATTCTCGCGAAGGGTTCCCAATCCCGACAAGATTGGTACCCTTTCACGTCCAAATCTCTCAAACGCCGGGAGAGATTCTCAAAACCATGGTTGAAACGTTTCGAGTTCCTTTCAACATTTTGGAAATCCCGCTGAAACTTTGGACATTCTCGCGAAGGGTTCCCAATCCCCGACAAGATCGGTACCCTTTCACGTCCAAATCTCTCAAACTCCGGGAGAGATTGTCAAAACCAAGGTCAACATGTTTCGAGTTCCTTTCAACATTTTGGAAATCCCGCTGAAACTTTGGACATTCTCGCGAAGGGTTCCCAATCCCGGACAAGATTGGTACCCTTTCACGTCCAAATCTCTCAAACTCCGGGAGAGATTCTCAAAACCAAGGTTGACATCTTTTGAGTTTCTTTCAACATTTTGGAAATCCTGCTGAAACTTTGGACATTCTCGTGAAGGGTTCCAAATCCCCGACAAGATTGGTACCCTTTCACGTCCAAATCTCTCAAACTCCGGGAGAGATTCTCAAAACCAAGGTTGACATGTTTCGAGTTCCTTTCAACATTTTGGAAATCCCGCTGAAACTTTGGACATTCTCGCGAAGGGTTCCCAATCCCCGACAAGATTGGTACCCTTTCACGTCCAAATCTCTCAAACTCCGGGAGAGATTCTGAAAACCAAGGTTGACATGTTTCGAGTTCCTTTCAACATTTTGGAAATCCCGCTGAAAGTTTGGACATTCTCGCGAAGGGTTCCCAATCCCCGACAAGATTGGCACCCTTTCACGTTCAAATCTCTCAAACTCCGGGAGAGATTCTCAAAACCAAGGTTGACATGGTTCGAGTTCCTTTCAACATTTTGGAAATCCCCCTGAAACTTTGGACATTCTGGCGAAGGGTTCCCAATCCCCGATAAGGCTGGTACCCTTTCACGTCCAAATCTCTCAAACTCCGGGAGAGATTCTGAAAACCAAGGTTGACATGTTTCGAGTTCCTTTCAACATTTTGGAAATCCCGCTGAAACTTTGGACATTCTCGCGAAGGGTTCCCTATCCCCGACAAGATTGGTAACCTTTGACGTCCAAATCTCTCAAACTCCGGGAGAGATTCTCAAAACCAAAGTTGACATTTTTCGAGTTCCTTTCAACATTTTGGAAATCCCGCTGAAACTTTGGACATTCTCGCGAAGGGTTCCCAATCCCCGACAAGATTGGTACCCTTTCACGTCCAAATCTCTCAAAGTCCGGGAGAGATTCTCAAAACCAAGGTTGACATGGTTCGAGTTCCTCTCAACATTTTGGAAATCCCGCTGAAACTTTGGACATTCTGGCGAAGGGTTCCCAATCCCCGACAAGATTGGTACCCTTTCACGTCCAAATCTCTCAAACTCCGGGAGAGATTCTCAAAACCAAGGTTGACATGTTTCGAGTTCCTCTCAACATTTTGGAAATCCCGCTGAAACTTTGGACATTCTGGCGAAGGGTTCCCAATCCCCGACAAGACTGGTACCCTTTCACGTCCAAATCTCTCAAACTCCGGGAGAGATTCTCAAAACCAAGGTTGAAACGTTTCGAGTTCTTTTCAACATTTTGGAAATCCCCCTGAAACTTTGGACATTCTCGCGAAGGGTTCCCAATCCCCGACAAGATTGGTACCCTTTCACGTCCAAATCTCTCAAACTCCGGGAGAGATTGTCAAAACCAAGGTCAACATGTTTCGAGTTCCTTTCAACATTTTGGAAATCCCGCTGAAACTTTGGACACTCTCGCGAAGGGTTCCCAATCCCCGACAAGATTGGTACCCTTTCACGTCCAAATCTCTCAAACTCCGGGAGAGATTCTCAAAACCAAGGTTGACATGTTTCGAGTTCCTTTCAACATTTTGGAAATCCCGCTGAAACTTTGGACATTCTCGCGAAGGGTTCCCGATCCCCGACAAGATTGGTGCCCTTTCACGTCCAAATCTCTCAGACTCCAGGAGAGATTCTCAAAACCAAGGTTGACATGTTTCGAGTTCCTTTCAACATTTTGGAAATCCCGCTGAAACTTTGGACATTGTCGCGAAGGGTTCCCAATCCTTGACAAGATTGGTACCCTTTCACGTCCAAATCTCTCAAACTCCGGGAGAGATTCTCAAAACCAAGGTTGACATGTTTCGAGTTCCTTTCAACATTTTGGAAATCCCGCTGAAACTTTGGACATTCTCGCGAAGGGTTCCCAATCCCCGACAAGATTGGTACCCTTTCACGTCCAAATCTCTCAAACTCCGGGAGAGATTCTCAAAACCAAGGTTGACATGGTTCGAGTTCCTTTCAACATTTTGGAAATCCCGCTGAAACTTTGGACATTCTCGCGAAGGGTTCCCAATCCCCGACAAGATTGGTACCCTTTCACGTCCAAATCTCTCAAACTCCGGCAGAGATTCTCAAAACCAAGGTTGACATGTTTCGAGTTCCTTTCAACATTTTGGAAATCCCGCTGAAACTTTGGACATTCTCGCGAAGGTTTCCCAATCCCCGACAAGATTGGTACCCTTTCACGTCCAAATCTCTCAAACTCCGGGAGAGATTCTCAAAACCATGGTTGAAACGTTTCGAGTTCCTTTCAACATTTTGGAAATCCCGCTGAAACTTTGGACATTCTCGCGAAGGGTTCCCAATCCCCGACCAGTTTGGTACCCTTTCACGTCCAAATCTCTCAAACTCCGGGAGAGATTCTCAAAACCAAGGTTGACATGTTTTGAGTTTCTTTCAACATTTTGGAAATCCCGCTTAAACTTTGGACATTTTCGCGATGGGTTCCCAATCCCCGACAAGATTGGTACCCTTTCACGTCCAAATCTCTCAAACTCCGGGAGAGATTCTCAAAACCATGGTTTACATGGTT
The DNA here is from genome assembly GCF_964273445.1 of Streptopelia decaocto. NCBI lineage: Eukaryota > Metazoa > Chordata > Aves > Columbiformes > Columbidae > Streptopelia > Streptopelia decaocto. The sequence goes on from NW_028116191.1 coordinate 55,720, forward strand.
CGAGTTCATTTCAACATTTTGGAAATCCCGCTGAAACTTTGGACATTCTCGCGAAGGGTTCCCAATCCCCGACAAGATTGGTACCCTTTCACGTCCAAATCTCTCAAACTCCGGAAGAGATTCTCAAAACCAAGGTTGACATGTTTCGAGTTCCTTTCAACATTTTGGAAATCCCGCTGAAACTTTGGACATTCTCGCGAAGGGTTCCCAATCCCCGACAAGATTGGTACCCTTTCACGTCCAAATCTCTCAAACTCCGGGAGAGATTCTCAAAACCAAGGTTGACATCTTTCGAGTTCCTTTCAACATTTTGGAAATCCCACTGAAACTTTGGACATTCTCGCGAAGGGTTCCCGATCCCCGACAAGATTGGTACCCTTTCACGTCCAAATCTCTCAAACTCCGGGAGAGATTCTCAAAACCAAGGTTGACACGTTTCGAGTTCCTTTCAACATTTTAAAAATTCCGCTGAAACCATGGACATTGTCGGTAAGGGTTCCCAATCGCTGACAAGATTGGTACCCTTTCACGTCCAAATCTCTCAAACTCCGGGAGAGATTCTGAAAACCAAGGTTGACATGTTTCGAGTTCCTTTCAACATTTTGGAAATCCCGCTGAAACTTTGGACATTCTGGCGAAGGGTTCCCAATCCCCGACAAGACTGGTACCCTTTCACGTCCAAATCTCTCAAACTCCGGGAGAGATTCTCAAAACCAAGGTTGACATGTTTCGAGTTCCTTTCAACATTTTGGAAATCCCGCTGAAACTTTGGACATTGTCGGTAAGGGTTCCCAATCCCCGACAAGATTGGTACCCTTTCACGTCCAAATCTCTCAAACTCCGGGAGAGATTCTCAAAACCAAGGTTGACATGGTTCGAGTTCCTTTCAACATTTGGGAAATCCCGCTGAAACTTTGGACATTCTCGCGAAGGGTTCCCGATCCCCGACAAGATTGGTACCCTTTCACGTCCAAATCTCTCAAACTCCGGGAGAGATTCTCAAAACCAAGGTTGACATGTTTCGAGTTCCTTTCAACATTTTGGAAATCCCGCTGAAACTTTGGACATTCTCGCGTAGGGTTCCCAATCCCCGACAAGATTGGTACCCTTTCACGTCCAAATCTCTCAAACTCCGGGAGAGATTCTCAAAACCAAGCTTGACATGTTTCGAGTTCCTTTCAACATTTTGGAAATCCCGCTGAAACTTTGGACATTCTCGCGAAGGGTTCCCAATCCCCGACAAGATTGGCACCCTTTCACGTTCAAATCTCTCAAACTCCGGGAGAGATTCTCAAAGCCAAGGTTGACATGTTTCGAGTTCCTTTCAACATTTTGGAAATCCCGCTGAAACTTTGGACATTCTCGTGAAGGGTTCCCAATCCCCGACAAGATCGGTACCCTTTCACGTCCAAATCTCTCAAACTCCGGGAGAGATTGTCAAAACCAAGGTCAACATGTTTCGAGTTCCTTTCAACATTTTGGAAATCCCGCTGAAACTTTGGACATTGTCGCGAAGGGTTCCCAATCCCCGACAAGATTGGTACCCTTTCACGTCCAAATCTCTCAAACTCCGGGAGAGATTCTCAAAACCATGGTTGAAACGTTTCGAGTTCCTTTCAACATTTTGGAAATCCCCCTGAAACTTTGGACATTCTCGCGAAGGGTTCCCAATCCCCGACAAGATTGGTACACTTTCACATCCAAATCTCTCAAACTCCGGGAGAGATTCTCAAAACCAAGGTTGACATGTTTCGAGTTCCTTTCAACAGTTTGGAAATCCCGCTGAAACTTTGGACATTCTCGCGAAGGGTTCCCAATCCCCGACAAGATTGGTACCCTTTCACGTCCAAATCTCTCAAACTCCGGGAGAGATTCTCAAAACCAAGGTTGACATGTTTCGAGTTCCTTTCAACATTTTGGAAATCCCGCTGAAACTTTGGACATTCTCGCGAAGGGTTCCCAATCCCCGACAAGATTGGTACCCTTTCACGTCCAAATCTCTCAAACTCCGGGAGAGATTCTCAAAACCAAGGTTGACATGGTTCGAGTTCCTTTCAACATTTTGGAAATCCCGCTGAAACTTTGGACATTCTCGCGAAGGGTTCCCAATCCCCGACAAGATTGGTACCCTTTCACGTCCAAATCTCTCAAACTCCGGGAGAGATTCTCAAAACCAAGGTTGACATGTTTCGAGTTCCTTTCAACATTTTGGAAATCCCGCTGAAACTTTGGACATTCTCGCGAAGGGTTCCCAATCCCCGACAAGATTGGTACCCTTTCACGTCCAAATCTCTCAAACTCCGGGAGAGATTCTCAAAACCAAGGTTGACATGGTTCGAGTTCCTTTCAACATTTTGGAAATCCCGCTGAAACTTTGGACATTCTCGCGAAGGGTTCCCAATCCCCGACAAGATTGGTACCCTTTCACGTCCAAATCTCTCAAACTCCGGGAGAGATTCTCAAAACCAAGGTTGACATGTTTCGAGTTCCTTTCAACATTTTGGAAATCCCGCTGAAACTTTGGACATTCTCGCGAAGGGTTCCCAATCCCCGACAAGATTGGTACCCTTTCACGTCCAAATCTCTCAAACTCCGGGAGAGATTCTCAAAACCATGGTTGAAACGTTTCGAGTTCCTTTCAACATTTTGGAAATCCCGCTGAAACTTTGGACATTCTCGCGAAGGGTTCCCAATCCCCGACAAGATTGGTACACTTTCACGTCCAAATCTCTCAAACTCTGGGAGAGATTCTCAAAACCAAGGTTGACATGTTTTGAGTTTCTTTCAACATTTTGGAAATCCCGCTGAAACTTTGGACATTTTCGCGATGGGTTCCCAATCCCCGACAAGATTGGTACCCTTTGACGTCCAAATCTCTCAAACTCCGGGAGAGATTCTCAAAACCATGGTTTACATGGTTCGAGTTCCTTTCAACATTTTGGAAATCCCGCTGAAACTTTGGACATTCTCGCGAAGGGTTCCCAATCCCCGACAAGATTGGTACACTTTCACGTCCAAATCTCTCAAACTCTGGGAGAGATTCTCAAAACCAAGGTTGACATGTTTTGAGTTTCTTTCAACATTTTGGAAATCCCGCTGAAACTTTGGACATTTTCGCGATGGGTTCCCAATCCCCGACAAGATTGGTACCCTTTGACGTCCAAATCTCTCAAACTCCGGGAGAGATTCTCAAAACCATGGTTTACATGGTTCGAGTTCCTTTCAACATTTTGGAAATCCCGCTGAAACTTTGGACATTCTCGCGAAGGGTTCCCAATCCCCGACAAGATTGGTACCCTTTCACGTCCAAATCTCTCAAACTCCGGGAGAGATTCTCAAAACCAAGGTTGACATGTTTCGAGTTCCTCTCAACATTTTGGAAATCCCGCTGAAACTTTGGACATTCTGGCGAAGGGTTCCCAATCCCCGACAAGACTGGTACCCTTTCACGTCCAAATCTCTCAAACTCCGGGAGAGATTCTCAAAACCAAGGTTGAAACGTTTCGAGTTCTTTTCAACATTTTGGAAATCCCCCTGAAACTTTGGACATTCTCGCGAAGGGTTCCCAATCCCCGACAAGATTGGTACCCTTTCACGTCCAAATCTCTCAAACTCCGGGAGAGATTGTCAAAACCAAGGTCAACATGTTTCGAGTTCCTTTCAACATTTTGGAAATCCCGCTGAAACTTTGGACACTCTCGCGAAGGGTTCCCAATCCCCGACAAGATTGGTACCCTTTCACGTCCAAATCTCTCAAACTCCGGGAGAGATTCTCAAAACCAAGGTTGACATGTTTCGAGTTCCTTTCAACATTTTGGAAATCCCGCTGAAACTTTGGACATTCTCGCGAAGGGTTCCCGATCCCCGACAAGATTGGTGCCCTTTCACGTCCAAATCTCTCAGACTCCAGGAGAGATTCTCAAAACCAAGGTTGACATGTTTCGAGTTCCTTTCAACATTTTGGAAATCCCGCTGAAACTTTGGACATTGTCGCGAAGGGTTCCCAATCCTTGACAAGATTGGTACCCTTTCACGTCCAAATCTCTCAAACTCCGGGAGAGATTCTCAAAACCAAGGTTGACATGTTTCGAGTTCCTTTCAACATTTTGGAAATCCCGCTGAAACTTTGGACATTCTCGCGAAGGGTTCCCAATCCCCGACAAGATTGGTACCCTTTCACGTCCAAATCTCTCAAACTCCGGGAGAGATTCTCAAAACCAAGGTTGACATGGTTCGAGTTCCTTTCAACATTTTGGAAATCCCGCTGAAACTTTGGACATTCTCGCGAAGGGTTCCCAATCCCCGACAAGATTGGTACCCTTTCACGTCCAAATCTCTCAAACTCCGGCAGAGATTCTCAAAACCAAGGTTGACATGTTTCGAGTTCCTTTCAACATTTTGGAAATCCCGCTGAAACTTTGGACATTCTCGCGAAGGTTTCCCAATCCCCGACAAGATTGGTACCCTTTCACGTCCAAATCTCTCAAACTCCGGGAGAGATTCTCAAAACCATGGTTGAAACGTTTCGAGTTCCTTTCAACATTTTGGAAATCCCGCTGAAACTTTGGACATTCTCGCGAAGGGTTCCCAATCCCCGACAAGTTTGGTACCCTTTCACGTCCAAATCTCTCAAACTCCGGGAGAGATTCTCAAAACCAAGGTTGACATGTTTTGAGTTTCTTTCAACATTTTGGAAATCCCGCTTAAACTTTGGACATTTTCGCGATGGGTTCCCAATCCCCGACAAGATTGGTACCCTTTCACGTCCAAATCTCTCAAACTCCGGGAGAGATTCTCAAAACCATGGTTTACATGGTTCGAGTTCCTTTCAACATTTTGGAAATCCCGCTGAAACTTTGGACATTCTCGCGAAGGGTTCCCAATCCCCGACAAGATTGGTACCCTTTCACGTCCAAATCTCTCAAACTCCGGGAGAGATTCTCAAAACCAAGGTTGACATGTTTCGAGTTCCTTTCAACATTTTGGAAATCCCGCTGAAACTTTGGACATTCTCGCGAAGGGTTCCCAATCCCCGACAAGATTGGTACCCTTTCACGTCCAAATCTCTCAAACTCCGGGAGAGATTCTCAAAACCAAGGTTGACATCTTTCGAGTTCCTTTCAACATTTTGGAAATCCCACTGAAACTTTGGACATTCTCGCGAAGGGTTCCCGATCCCCGACAAGATTGGTACCCTTTCACGTCCAAATCTCTCAAACTCCGGGAGAGATTCTCAAAACCAAGGTTGACACGTTTCGAGTTCCTTTCAACATTTTAAAAATTCCGCTGAAACCATGGACATTGTCGGTAAGGGTTCCCAATCGCTGACAAGATTGGTACCCTTTCACGTCCAAATCTCTCAAACTCCGGGAGAGATTCTGAAAACCAAGGTTGACATGTTTCGAGTTCCTTTCAACATTTTGGAAATCCCGCTGAAACTTTGGACATTCTGGCGAAGGGTTCCCAATCCCCGACAAGACTGGTACCCTTTCACGTCCAAATCTCTCAAACTCCGGGAGAGATTCTCAAAACCAAGGTTGACATGTTTCGAGTTCCTTTCAACATTTTGGAAATCCCGCTGAAACTTTGGACATTGTCGGTAAGGGTTCCCAATCCCCGACAAGATTGGTACCCTTTCACGTCCAAATCTCTCAAACTCCGGGAGAGATTCTCAAAACCAAGGTTGACATGGTTCGAGTTCCTTTCAACATTTGGGAAATCCCGCTGAAACTTTGGACATTCTCGCGAAGGGTTCCCGATCCCCGACAAGATTGGTACCCTTTCACGTCCAAATCTCTCAAACTCCGGGAGAGATTCTCAAAACCAAGGTTGACATGGTTCGAGTTCCTTTCAACATTTTGGAAATCCCGCTGAAACTTTGGACATTCTCGCGTAGGGTTCCCAATCCCCGACAAGATTGGTACCCTTTCACGTCCAAATCTCTCAAACTCCGGGAGAGATTCTCAAAACCAAGCTTGACATGTTTCGAGTTCCTTTCAACATTTTGGAAATCCCGCTGAAACTTTGGACATTCTCGCGAAGGGTTCCCAATCCCCGACAAGATTGGCACCCTTTCACGTTCAAATCTCTCAAACTCCGGGAGAGATTCTCAAAGCCAAGGTTGACATGTTTCGAGTTCCTTTCAACATTTTGGAAATCCCGCTGAAACTTTGGACATTCTCGTGAAGGGTTCCCAATCCCCGACAAGATCGGTACCCTTTCACGTCCAAATCTCTCAAACTCCGGGAGAGATTGTCAAAACCAAGGTCAACATGTTTCGAGTTCCTTTCAACATTTTGGAAATCCCGCTGAAACTTTGGACATTGTCGCGAAGGGTTCCCAATCCCCGACAAGATTGGTACCCTTTCACGTCCAAATCTCTCAAACTCCGGGAGAGATTCTCAAAACCATGGTTGAAACGTTTCGAGTTCCTTTCAACATTTTGGAAATCCCCCTGAAACTTTGGACATTCTCGCGAAGGGTTCCCAATCCCCGACAAGATTGGTACACTTTCACATCCAAATCTCTCAAACTCCGGGAGAGATTCTCAAAACCAAGGTTGACATGTTTCGAGTTCCTTTCAACAGTTTGGAAATCCCGCTGAAACTTTGGACATTCTCGCGAAGGGTTCCCAATCCCCGACAAGATTGGTACCCTTTCACGTCCAAATCTCTCAAACTCCGGGAGAGATTCTCAAAACCAAGGTTGACATGTTTCGAGTTCCTTTCAACATTTTGGAAATCCCGCTGAAACTTTGGACATTCTCGCGAAGGGTTCCCAATCCCCGACAAGATTGGTACCCTTTCACGTCCAAATCTCTCAAACTCCGGGAGAGATTCTCAAAACCAAGGTTGACATGGTTCGAGTTCCTTTCAACATTTTGGAAATCCCGCTGAAACTTTGGACATTCTCGCGAAGGGTTCCCAATCCCCGACAAGATTGGTACCCTTTCACGTCCAAATCTCTCAAACTCCGGGAGAGATTCTCAAAACCAAGGTTGACATGTTTCGAGTTCCTTTCAACATTTTGGAAATCCCGCTGAAACTTTGGACATTCTCGCGAAGGGTTCCCAATCCCCGACAAGATTGGTACCCTTTCACGTCCAAATCTCTCAAACTCCGGGAGAGATTCTCAAAACCAAGGTTGACATGGTTCGAGTTCCTTTCAACATTTTGGAAATCCCGCTGAAACTTTGGACATTCTCGCGAAGGGTTCCCAATCCCCGACAAGATTGGTACCCTTTCACGTCCAAATCTCTCAAACTCCGGGAGAGATTCTCAAAACCAAGGTTGACATGTTTCGAGTTCCTTTCAACATTTTGGAAATCCCGCTGAAACTTTGGACATTCTCGCGAAGGGTTCCCAATCCCCGACAAGATTGGTACCCTTTCACGTCCAAATCTCTCAAACTCCGGGAGAGATTCTCAAAACCATGGTTGAAACGTTTCGAGTTCCTTTCAACATTTTGGAAATCCCGCTGAAACTTTGGACATTCTCGCGAAGGGTTCCCAATCCCCGACAAGATTGGTACACTTTCACGTCCAAATCTCTCAAACTCTGGGAGAGATTCTCAAAACCAAGGTTGACATGTTTTGAGTTTCTTTCAACATTTTGGAAATCCCGCTGAAACTTTGGACATTTTCGCGATGGGTTCCCAATCCCCGACAAGATTGGTACCCTTTGACGTCCAAATCTCTCAAACTCCGGGAGAGATTCTCAAAACCATGGTTTACATGGTTCGAGTTCCTTTCAACATTTTGGAAATCCCGCTGAAACTTTGGACATTCTCGCGAAGGGTTCCCAATCCCCGACAAGATTGGTACACTTTCACGTCCAAATCTCTCAAACTCTGGGAGAGATTCTCAAAACCAAGGTTGACATGTTTTGAGTTTCTTTCAACATTTTGGAAATCCCGCTGAAACTTTGGACATTTTCGCGATGGGTTCCCAATCCCCGACAAGATTGGTACCCTTTGACGTCCAAATCTCTCAAACTCCGGGAGAGATTCTCAAAACCATGGTTTACATGGTTCGAGTTCCTTTCAACATTTTGGAAATCCCGCTGAAACTTTGGACATTCTCGCGAAGGGTTTCCAATCCCCGACAAGATTGGTACCCTTTCACGTCCAAATCTCTCAAAGTCCGGGAGAGATTCTCAAAACCAAGGTTGACATGTTTCGAGTTCCTTTCAACATTTTGGAAATCCCGCTGAAACTTTGGACATTGTCGCGAAGGGTTCCCAATCCCCGACATGATTGGTACCCTTTCACGTCCAAATCTCTCAAACTCCGGGAGAGATTCTCAAAACCAAGGTTGAAACGTTTCGAGTTCTTTTCAACATTTTGGAAATCCCCCTGAAACTTTGGACATTCTCGCGAAGGGTTCCCAATCCCCGACAAGATTGGTACCCTTTCACGTCCAAATCTCTCAAACTCCGGGAGAGATTCTCAAAACCAAGGTTGACATGGTTCGCGTTCCTTTCAACATTTTGGAAATCCCACTGAAACTTTGGACATTCTCGCGAAGGGTTCCCAATCCCCGACAAGATTGGTACCCTTTCACGTCCAAATCTCTCAAACTCCGGGAGAGATTCTCAAAACCAAGGTTGACATGTTTCGAGTTCCTTTCAACATTTTGGAAATCCCGCTGAAACTTTGGACATTCTCGCGAAGGGTTCCCGATCCCCGACAAGATTGGTGCCCTTTCACGTCCAAATCTCTCAGACTCCAGGAGAGATTCTCAAAACCAAGGTTGACATGTTTCGAGTTCCTTTCAACATTTTGGAAATCCCGCTGAAACTTTGGACATTCTCGCGAAGGGTTCCCAATCCCCGACAAGATTGGTACCCTTTCACGTCCAAATCTCTCAAACTCCGGGAGAGATTCTGAAAACCAAGGTTGACATGGTTCGAGTTCCTTTCAACATTTTGGAAATCCCGCTGAAACTTTGGACATTCTCGCGAAGGGTTCCCAATCCCCGACAAGATTGGTACCCTTTCACGTCCAAATCTCTCAAACTCCGGCAGAGATTCTCAAAACCAAGGTTGACATGTTTCGAGTTCCTTTCAACATTTTGGAAATCCCGCTGAAACTTTGGACATTCTCGCGAAGGTTTCCCAATCCCCGACAAGATTGGTACCCTTTCACGTCCAAATCTCTCAAACTCCGGGAGAGATTCTCAAAACCATGGTTGAAACGTTTCGAGTTCCTTTCAACATTTTGGAAATCCCGCTGAAACTTTGGACATTCTCGCGAAGGGTTCCCAATCCCCGACAAGTTTGGTACACTTTCACGTCCAAATCTCTCAAACTCCGGGAGAGATTCTCAAAACCAAGGTTGACATGTTTTGAGTTTCTTTCAACATTTTGGAAATCCCGCTGAAACTTTGGACATTTTCGCGATGGGTTCCCAATCCCCGACAAGATTGGTACCCTTTGACGTCCAAATCTCTCAAACTCCGGGAGAGATTCTCAAAACCATGGTTTACATGGTTCGAGTTCCTTTCAACATTTTGGAAATCCCGCTGAAACTTTGGACATTCTCGCGAAGGGTTCCCAATCCCCGACAAGATTGGTACCCTTTCACGTCCAAATCTCTCAAACTCCGGGAGAGATTCTCAAAACCAAGGTTGACATGTTTCGAGTTCCTTTCAACATTTTGGAAATCCCGCTGAAACTTTGGACATTGTCGCGAAGGGTTCCCAATCCCCGACAAGATTGGTACCCTTTCACGTCCAAATCTCTCAAACTCCGGGAGAGATTCTCAAAACCAAGGTTGACACGTTTCGAGTTCCTTTCAACATTTTAAAAATCCCGCTGAAACCATGGACATTGTCGGTAAGGGTTCCCAATCGCTGACAAGATTGGTACCCTTTCACGTCCAAATCTCTCAAACTCCGGGAGAGATTCTGAAAACCAAGGTTGACATGTTTCGAGTTCCTTTCAACATTTTGGAAATCCCGCTGAAACTTTGGACATTCTGGCGAAGGGTTCCCAATCCCCGACAAGACTGGTACCCTTTCACGTCCAAATCTCTCAAACTCCGGGAGAGATTCTCAAAACCAAGGTTGACATGTTTCGAGTTCCTTTCAACATTTTGGAAATCCCGCTGAAACTTTGGACATTGTCGGTAAGGGTTCCCAATCCCCGACAAGATTGGTACCCTTTCACGTCCAAATCTCTCAAACTCCGGGAGAGATTCTCAAAACCAAGGTTGACATGGTTCGAGTTCCTTTCAACATTTGGGAAATCCCGCTGAAACTTTGGACATTCTCGCGAAGGGTTCCCGATCCCCGACAAGATTGGTACCCTTTCACGTCCAAATCTCTCAAACTCCGGGAGAGATTCTCAAAACCAAGGTTGACATGTTTCGAGTTCCTTTCAACATTTTGGAAATCCCGCTGAAACTTTGGACATTCTCGCGAAGGGTTCCCAATCCCCGACAAGATTGGTACCCTTTCACGTCCAAATCTCTCAAACTCCGGGAGAGATTCTCAAAACCAAGCTTGACATGTTTCGAGTTCCTTTCAACATTTTGGAAATCCCGCTGAAACTTTGGACATTCTCGCGAAGGGTTCCCAATCCCCGACAAGATTGGCACCCTTTCACGTTCAAATCTCTCAAACTCCGGGAGAGATTCTCAAAGCCAAGGTTGACATGTTTCGAGTTCCTTTCAACATTTTGGAAATCCCGCTGAAACTTTGGACATTGTCGTGAAGGGTTCCCAATCCCCGACAAGATCGGTACCCTTTCACGTCCAAATCTCTCAAACTCCGGGAGAGATTGTCAAAACCAAGGTCAACATGTTTCGAGTTCCTTTCAACATTTTGGAAATCCCGCTGAAACTTTGGACATTGTCGCGAAGGGTTCCCAATCCCCGACAAGATTGGTACCCTTTCACGTCCAAATCTCTCAAACTCCGGGAGAGATTCTCAAAACCATGGTTGAAACGTTTCGAGTTCCTTTCAACATTTTGGAAATCCCCCTGAAACTTTGGACATTCTCGCGAAGGGTTCCCAATCCCCAACAAGATTGGTACCCTTTCACATCCAAATCTCTCAAACTCCGGGAGAGATTCTCAAAACCAAGGTTGACATGTTTCGAGTTCCTTTCAACAGTTTGGAAATCCCGCTGAAACTTTGGACATTCTCGCGAAGGGTTCCCAATCCCCGACAAGATTGGTACACTTTCACGTCCAAATCTCTCAAACTCTGGGAGAGATTCTCAAAACCAAGGTTGACATGTTTTGAGTTTCTTTCAACATTTTGGAAATCCCGCTGAAACTTTGGACATTTTCGCGATGGGTTCCCAATCCCCGACAAGATTGGTACCCTTTGACGTCCAAATCTCTCAAACTCCGGGAGAGATTCTCAAAACCATGGTTTACATGGTTCGAGTTCCTTTCAACATTTTGGAAATCCCGCTGAAACTTTGGACATTCTCGCGAAGGGTTCCCAATCCCCGACAAGACTGGTACCCTTTCACGTCCAAATCTCTCAAAGTCCGGGAGAGATTCTCAAAACCAAGGTTGACATGTTTCGAGTTCCTTTCAACATTTTGGAAATCCCGCTGAAACTTTGGACATTGTCGCGAAGGGTTCCCAATCCCCGACAAGATTGGTACCCTTTCACGTCCAAATCTCTCAAACTCCGGGAGAGATTCTCAAAACCAAGGTTGAAACGTTTCGAGTTCTTTTCAACATTTTGGAAATCCCCCTGAAACTTTGGACATTCTCGCGAAGGGTTCCCAATCCCCGACAAGATTGGTACCCTTTCACGTCCAAATCTCTCAAACTCCGGGAGAGATTCTCAAAACCAAGGTTGACATGGTTCGCGTTCCTTTCAACATTTTGGAAATCCCGCTGAAACTTTGGACATTCTCGCGAAGGGTTCCCAATCCCCGACAAGATTGGTACCCTTTCACGTCCAAATCTCTCAAACTCCGGGAGAGATTCTCAAAACCAAGGTTGACATGTTTCGAGTTCCTTTCAACATTTTGGAAATCCCGCTGAAACTTTGGACATTCTCGCGAAGGGTTCCCGATCCCCGACAAGATTGGTGCCCTTTCACGTCCAAATCTCTCAGACTCCAGGAGAGATTCTCAAAACCAAGGTTGACATGTTTCGAGTTCCTTTCAACATTTTGGAAATCCCGCTGAAACTTTGGACATTCTCGCGAAGGGTTCCCAATCCCCGACAAGATTGGTACCCTTTCACGTCCAAATCTCTCAAACTCCGGGAGAGATTCTGAAAACCAAGGTTGACATGGTTCGAGTTCCTTTCAACATTTTGGAAATCCCGCTGAAACTTTGGACATTCTCGCGAAGGGTTCCCAATCCCCGACAAGATTGGTACCCTTTCAAGTCCAAATCTCTCAAACTCCGGCAGAGATTCTCAAAACCAAGGTTGACATGTTTCGAGTTCCTTTCAACATTTTGGAAATCCCGCTGAAACTTTGGACATTGTCGCGAAGGTTTCCCAATCCCCGACAAGATTGGTACCCTTTCACGTCCAAATCTCTCAAACTCCGGGAGAGATTCTCAAAACCATGGTTGAAACGTTTCGAGTTCCTTTCAACATTTTGGAAATCCCGCTGAAACTTTGGACATTCTCGCGAAGGGTTCCCAATCCCCGACAAGTTTGGTACACTTTCACGTCCAAATCTCTCAAACTCCGGGAGAGATTCTCAAAACCAAGGTTGACATGTTTTGAGTTTCTTTCAACATTTTGGAAATCCCGCTGAAACTTTGGACATTTTCGCGATGGGTTCCCAATCCCCGACAAGATTGGTACCCTTTGACGTCCAAATCTCTCAAACTCCGGGAGAGATTCTCAAAACCATGGTTTACATGGTTCGAGTTCCTTTCAACATTTTGGAAATCCCGCTGAAACTTTGGACATTCTCGCGAAGGGTTCCCAATCCCCGACAAGATTGGAACCCTTTCACGTCCAAATCTCTCAAACTCCGGGAGAGATTCTCAAAACCAAGGTTGACATGTTTCGAGTTCCTTTCAACATTTTGGAAATCCCGCTGAAACTTTGGACATTGTCGCGAAGGGTTCCCAATCCCCGACAAGATTGGTACCCTTTCACGTCCAAATCTCTCAAACTCCGGGAGAGATTCTCAAAACCAAGGTTGACATGTTTCGAGTTCCTTTCAACATTTTGGAAATCCCACTGAAACTTTGGACATTCTCGCGAAGGGTTCCCGATCCCCGACAAGATTGGTACACTTTCACGTCCAAATCTCTCAAACTCCGGGAGAGATTCTCAAAACCAAGGTTGACACGTTTCGAGTTCCTTTCAACATTTTAAAAATCCCGCTGAAACCATGGACATTGTCGGTAAGGGTTCCCAATCGCTGACAAGATTGGTACCCTTTCACGTCCAAATCTCTCAAACTCCGGGAGAGATTCTGAAAACCAAGGTTGACATGTTTCGAGTTCCTTTCAACATTTTGGAAATCCCGCTGAAACTTTGGACATTCTGGCGAAGGGTTCCCAATCCCCGACAAGACTGGTACCCTTTCACGTCCAAATCTCTCAAACTCCGGGAGAGATTCTCAAAACCAAGGTTGACATGTTTCGAGTTCCTTTCAACATTTTGGAAATCCCGCTGAAACTTTGGACATTGTCGGTAAGGGTTCCCAATCCCCGACAAGATTGGTACCCTTTCACGTCCAAATCTCTCAAACTCCGGGAGAGATTCTCAAAACCAAGGTTGACATGGTTCGAGTTCCTTTCAACATTTGGGAAATCCCGCTGAAACTTTGGACATTCTCGCGAAGGGTTCCCGATCCCCGACAAGATTGGTACCCTTTCACGTCCAAATCTCTCAAACTCCGGGAGAGATTCTCAAAACCAAGGTTGACATGTTTCGAGTTCCTTTCAACATTTTGGAAATCCCGCTGAAACTTTGGACATTCTCGCGAAGGGTTCCCAATCCCCGACAAGATTGGTACCCTTTCACGTCCAAATCTCTCAAACTCCGGGAGAGATTCTCAAAACCAAGCTTGACATGTTTCGAGTTCCTTTCAACATTTTGGAAATCCCGCTGAAACTTTGGACATTCTCGCGAAGGGTTCCCAATCCCCGACAAGATTGGCACCCTTTCACGTTCAAATCTCTCAAACTCCGGGAGAGATTCTCAAAGCCAAGGTTGACATGTTTCGAGTTCCTTTCAACATTTTGGAAATCCCGCTGAAACTTTGGACATTCTCGTGAAGGGTTCCCAATCCCCGACAAGATCGGTACCCTTTCACGTCCAAATCTCTCAAACTCCGGGAGAGATTGTCAAAACCAAGGTCAACATGTTTCGAGTTCCTTTCAACATTTTGGAAATCCCGCTGAAACTTTGGACATTGTCGCGAAGGGTTCCCAATCCCCGACAAGATTGGTACCCTTTCACGTCCAAATCTCTCAAACTCCGGGAGAGATTCTCAAAACCATGGTTGAAACGTTTCGAGTTCCTTTCAACATTTTGGAAATCCCCCTGAAACTTTGGACATTCTCGCGAAGGGTTCCCAATCCCCAACAAGATTGGTACCCTTTCACATCCAAATCTCTCAAACTCCGGGAGAGATTCTCAAAACCAAGGTTGACATGTTTCGAGTTCCTTTCAACAGTTTGGAAATCCCGCTGAAACTTTGGACATTCTCGCGAAGGGTTCCCAATCCCCGACAAGATTGGTACACTTTCACGTCCAAATCTCTCAAACTCTGGGAGAGATTCTCAAAACCAAGGTTGACATGTTTTGAGTTTCTTTCAACATTTTGGAAATCCCGCTGAAACTTTGGACATTTTCGCGATGGGTTCCCAATCCCCGACAAGATTGGTACCCTTTGACGTCCAAATCTCTCAAACTCCGGGAGAGATTCTCAAAACCATGGTTTACATGGTTCGAGTTCCTTTCAACATTTTGGAAATCCCGCTGAAACTTTGGACATTCTCGCGAAGGGTTCCCAATCCCCGACAAGACTGGTACCCTTTCACGTCCAAATCTCTCAAAGTCCGGGAGAGATTCTCAAAACCAAGGTTGACATGTTTCGAGTTCCTTTCAACATTTTGGAAATCCCGCTGAAACTTTGGACATTGTCGCGAAGGGTTCCCAATCCCCGACAAGATTGGTACCCTTTCACGTCCAAATCTCTCAAACTCCGGGAGAGATTCTCAAAACCAAGGTTGAAACGTTTCGAGTTCTTTTCAACATTTTGGAAATCCCCCTGAAACTTTGGACATTCTCGCGAAGGGTTCCCAATCCCCGACAAGATTGGTACCCTTTCACGTCCAAATCTCTCAAACTCCGGGAGAGATTCTCAAAACCAAGGTTGACATGGTTCGCGTTCCTTTCAACATTTTGGAAATCCCGCTGAAACTTTGGACATTCTCGCGAAGGGTTCCCAATCCCCGACAAGATTGGTACCCTTTCACGTCCAAATCTCTCAAACTCCGGGAGAGATTCTCAAAGCCAAGGTTGACATGTTTCGAGTTCCTTTCAACATTTTGGAAATCCCGCTGAAACTTTGGACATTCTCGCGAAGGGTTCCCGATCCCCGACAAGATTGGTGCCCTTTCACGTCCAAATCTCTCAGACTCCAGGAGAGATTCTCAAAACCAAGGTTGACATGTTTCGAGTTCCTTTCAACATTTTGGAAATCCCGCTGAAACTTTGGACATTCTCGCGAAGGGTTCCCAATCCCCGACAAGATTGGTACCCTTTCACGTCCAAATCTCTCAAACTCCGGGAGAGATTCTGAAAACCAAGGTTGACATGGTTCGAGTTCCTTTCAACATTTTGGAAATCCCGCTGAAACTTTGGACATTCTCGCGAAGGGTTCCCAATCCCCGACAAGATTGGTACCCTTTCAAGTCCAAATCTCTCAAACTCCGGCAGAGATTCTCAAAACCAAGGTTGACATGTTTCGAGTTCCTTTCAACATTTTGGAAATCCCGCTGAAACTTTGGACATTGTCGCGAAGGTTTCCCAATCCCCGACAAGATTGGTACCCTTTCACGTCCAAATCTCTCAAACTCCGGGAGAGATTCTCAAAACCATGGTTGAAACGTTTCGAGTTCCTTTCAACATTTTGGAAATCCCGCTGAAACTTTGGACATTCTCGCGAAGGGTTCCCAATCCCCGACAAGTTTGGTACACTTTCACGTCCAAATCTCTCAAACTCCGGGAGAGATTCTCAAAACCAAGGTTGACATGTTTTGAGTTTCTTTCAACATTTTGGAAATCCCGCTGAAACTTTGGACATTTTCGCGATGGGTTCCCAATCCCCGACAAGATTGGTACCCTTTGACGTCCAAATCTCTCAAACTCCGGGAGAGATTCTCAAAACCATGGTTTACATGGTTCGAGTTCCTTTCAACATTTTGGAAATCCCGCTGAAACTTTGGACATTCTCGCGAAGGGTTCCCAATCCCCGACAAGATTGGAACCCTTTCACGTCCAAATCTCTCAAACTCCGGGAGAGATTCTCAAAACCAAGGTTGACATGTTTCGAGTTCCTTTCAACATTTTGGAAATCCCGCTGAAACTTTGGACATTGTCGCGAAGGGTTCCCAATCCCCGACAAGATTGGTACCCTTTCACGTCCAAATCTCTCAAACTCCGGGAGAGATTCTCAAAACCAAGGTTGACATGTTTCGAGTTCCTTTCAACATTTTGGAAATCCCACTGAAACTTTGGACATTCTCGCGAAGGGTTCCCGATCCCCGACAAGATTGGTACCCTTTCACGTCCAAATCTCTCAAACTCCGGGAGAGATTCTCAAAACCAAGGTTGACACGTTTCGAGTTCCTTTCAACATTTTAAAAATCCCGCTGAAACCATGGACATTGTCGGTAAGGGTTCCCAATCGCTGACAAGATTGGTACCCTTTCACGTCCAAATCTCTCAAACTCCGGGAGAGATTCTGAAAACCAAGGTTGACATGTTTCGAGTTCCTTTCAACATTTTGGAAATCCCGCTGAAACTTTGGACATTCTGGCGAAGGGTTCCCAATCCCCGACAAGACTGGTACCCTTTCACGTCCAAATCTCTCAAACTCCGGGAGAGATTCTCAAAACCAAGGTTGACATGTTTCGAGTTCCTTTCAACATTTTGGAAATCCCGCTGAAACTTTGGACATTGTCGGTAAGGGTTCCCAATCCCCGACAAGATTGGTACCCTTTCACGTCCAAATCTCTCAAACTCCGGGAGAGATTCTCAAAACCAAGGTTGACATGGTTCGAGTTCCTTTCAACATTTGGGAAATCCCGCTGAAACTTTGGACATTCTCGCGAAGGGTTCCCGATCCCCGACAAGATTGGTACCCTTTCACGTCCAAATCTCTCAAACTCCGGGAGAGATTCTCAAAACCAAGGTTGACATGTTTCGAGTTCCTTTCAACATTTTGGAAATCCCGCTGAAACTTTGGACATTCTCGCGAAGGGTTCCCAATCCCCGACAAGATTGGTACCCTTTCACGTCCAAATCTCTCAAACTCCGGGAGAGATTCTCAAAACCAAGCTTGACATGTTTCGAGTTCCTTTCAACATTTTGGAAATCCCGCTGAAACTTTGGACATTCTCGCAAAGGGTTCCCAATCCCCGACAAGATTGGCACCCTTTCACGTTCAAATCTCTCAAACTCCGGGAGAGATTCTCAAAGCCAAGGTTGACATGTTTCGAGTTCCTTTCAACATTTTGGAAATCCCGCTGAAACTTTGGACATTCTCGTGAAGGGTTCCCAATCCCCGACAAGATCGGTACCCTTTCACGTCCAAATCTCTCAAACTCCGGGAGAGATTGTCAAAACCAAGGTCAACATGTTTCGAGTTCCTTTCAACATTTTGGAAATCCCGCTGAAACTTTGGACATTGTCGCGAAGGGTTCCCAATCCCCGACAAGATTGGTACCCTTTCACGTCCAAATCTCTCAAACTCCGGGAGAGATTCTCAAAACCATGGTTGAAACGTTTCGAGTTCCTTTCAACATTTTGGAAATCCCCCTGAAACTTTGGACATTCTCGCGAAGGGTTCCCAATCCCCAACAAGATTGGTACCCTTTCACATCCAAATCTCTCAAACTCCGGGAGAGATTCTCAAAACCAAGGTTGACATGTTTCGAGTTCCTTTCAACAGTTTGGAAATCCCGCTGAAACTTTGGACATTCTCGCGAAGGGTTCCCAATCCCCGACAAGATTGGTACCCTTTCACGTCCAAATCTCTCAAACTCCGGGAGAGATTCTCAAAACCAAGGTTGACATGTTTCGAGTTCCTTTCAACATTTTGGAAATCCCGCTGAAACTTTGGACATTCTCGCGAAGGGTTCCCAATCCCCGACAAGATTGGTACCCTTTCACGTCCAAATCTCTCAAAGTCCGGGAGAGATTCTCAAAACCAAGGTTGACATGGTTCGAGTTCCTTTCAACATTTTGGAAATCCCGCTGAAACTTTGGACATTGTCGCGAAGGGTTCCCAATCCCCGACAAGATTGGTACCCTTTCACGTCCAAATCTCTCAAACTCCGGGAGAGATTCTCAAAACCAAGGTTGACATGTTTCGAGTTCCTTTCAACATTTTGGAAATCCCACTGAAACTTTGGACATTCTCGCGAAGGGTTCCCGATCCCCGACAAGATTGGTACCCTTTCACGTCCAAATCTCTCAAACTCCGGGAGAGATTCTCAAAACCAAGGTTGACACGTTTCGAGTTCCTTTCAACATTTTAAAAATCCCGCTGAAACTTTGGACATTGTCTGTAAGGGTTCCCAATCGCTGACAAGATTGGTACCCTTTCACGTCCAAATCTCTCAAACTCCGGGAGAGATTCTGAAAACCAAGGTTGACATGTTTCGAGTTCCTTTCAACATTTTGGAAATCCCGCTGAAACTTTGGACATTCTGGCGAAGGGTTCCCAATCCCCGACAAGACTTGTACCCTTTCACGTCCAAATCTCTCAAAGTCCGGGAGAGATTCTCAAAACCAAGGTTGACATGTTTCGAGTTCCTTTCAACATTTTGGAAATCCCGCTGAAACTTTGGACATTCTTGCGAAGGGTTCCCAATCCCCGACAAGATTGGTACCCTTTCATGTCCAAATCTCTCAAAGTCCGGGAGAGATTCTCAAAACCATGGCTGACATGTTTCGAGTTCCTTTCAACATTTTGGAAATCCCGCTGAAACTTTGGACATTCTTGCGAAGGGTTCCCAATCCCCGACAAGATTGGTACCCTTTCACGTCCAAATCTCTCAAACTCCGGGAGAGATTCTCAAAACCAAAGTTGACATGTTTCGAGTTCCTTTCAACATTTTGGAAATCCTGCTGAAACTTTGGACATTCTCGCGAAGGGTTCCCAATCCCCGACAAGATTGGTACCCTTTCACGTCCAAATCTCTCAAACTCCGGGAGAGATTCTCAAAACCAAGGTTGACATGGTTCGAGTTCCTTTCAACATTTTGGAAATCCCGCTGAAATTTTGGACATTCTTGCGAAGGGTTCCCGATCCCCGACAAGATTGGTACCCTTTCACGTCCAAATCTCTCAAACTCCGGGAGAGATTCTGAAAACCAAGGTTGACATGTTTCGAGTTCCTTTCAACATTTTGGAAATCCCGCTGAAACTTTGGACATTCTCGCGAAGGGTTCCCAATCCCCGACAAGATTGGCACCCTTTCACGTCCAAATCTCTCAAACTCCGGGAGAGATTCTCAAAACCAAGGTTGACATGTTTCGAGTTCCTTTCAACATTTTGGAAATCCCGCTGACACTTTGGACATTCTCGCGAAGGGTTCCCAACCCCCGACAAGACTGGTACCCTTTCACGTCCAAATCTCTCAAACTCCGGGAGAGATTGTCAAAACCAATGTCAACATGTTTCGAGTTCCTTTCAACATTTTGGAAATCCCGCTGAAACTTTGGACATTCTCGCGAAGGGTTCCCAACCCCCGACAAGACTGGTACCCTTTTACGTCCAAATCTCTCAAAGTCCGGGAGAGATTCTCAAAACCATGGTTGAAACGTTTCGAGTTCCTTTCAACATTTTGGAAATCCCCCTGAAACTTTGGACATTCTCGCGAAGGGTTCCCAATCCCCGACAAGATTGGTACCCTTTCACGTCCAAATCTCTCAAACTCCGGGAGAGATTCTCAAAACCAAGGTTGACATGTTTCGAGTTCCTTTCAACATTTTGGAAATCCCGCTGAAACTTTGGACATTCTCGCGAAGGGTTCCCAATCCCCGACAAGATTGGTACCCTTTCACGTCCAAATCTCTCAAACTCCGGGAGAGATTCTCAAAACCAAGGTTGACACGTTTCGAGTTTCTTTCAACATTTTGGAAATCCCGCTGAAACTTTGGACATTCTCGCGAAGGGTTCCCAATCCCCGACAAGATTGGTACCCTTTCACGTCCAAATCTCTCAAACTCCGGGAGAGATTCTCAAAACCAAGGTTGACATGTTTCGAGTTCCTTTCAACATTTTGGAAATCTTGCTGAAACTTTGGACATTCTCGCGAAGGGTTCCCAATCCCCGACAAGGTTGGTACCCTTTCACGTCCAAATCTCTCAAACTCCGGGAGAGATTCTGAAAACCAAGGTTGACATGTTTCGAGTTCCTTTCAACATTTTGGAAATCCCGCTGAAACTTTGGACATTCTCACGAAGGGTTCCCGATCTCCGACAAGATTGGTACCCTTTCACATCCAAATCTCTCAAACTCCGGGAGAGATTCTGAAAACCAAGGTTGACACGTTTCGAGTTCCTTTCAACATTTTAAAAATCCCGCTGAAACTTTGGACATTGTCGGTAAGGGTTCCCAATCGCTGACAAGATTGGTACCCTTTCACGTCCAAATCTCTCAAACTCCGGGAGAGATTCTGAAAACCAAGGTTGACATGTTTCGAGTTCCTTTCAACATTTTGGAAATCCCGCTGAAACTTTGGACATTCTGGCGCAGGTTTCCCCATCCCCGACAAGACTGGTACCCTTTCACGTCCAAATCTCTCAAACTCCGGGAGAGATTCTCAAAACCAAGCTTGACATGGTTCGAGTTCCTCTCAACATTTTGGAAATCCCGCTGAAACTTTGGACATTCTGGCGAAGGGTTCCCAATCCCCGACAAGACTGGTACCCTTTCACGTCCAAATCTCTCAAACTCCGGGAGAGATTCTCAAAAACATGGTTGAAACGTTTCGAGTTCCTTTCAACATTTTGGAAATCCCGCTGAAACTTTGGACATTCTCGCGAAGGGTTCCCAATCCCCGACAAGATTGGTACCCTTTCACATCCAAATCTCTCAAACTCCGGGAGAGATTCTCAAAACCAAGGTTGACATGTTTCAAGTTCCTTTCAACAGTTTGGAAATCCCGCTGAAACTTTGGACATTCTCGCGAAGGGTTCCCAATCCCCGACAAGATTGGTACCCTTTCACGTCCAAATCTCTCAAACTCCGGGAGAGATTCTCAAAACCAAGGTTGACATGGTTCGAGTTCCTTTCAACATTTGGGAAATCCCGCTGAAACTTTGGACATTCTCGCGAAGGGTTCCCAATCCCGACAAGATTGGTACCCTTTCACGTCCAAATCTCTCAAACTCCGGGAGAGATTCTCAAAACCATGGTTGACATGTTTCGAGTTCCTTTCAACATTTTGGAAATCCCGCTGAAACTTTGGACATTCTCGCGAAGGGTTCCCAATCCCCGACAAGATTGGTACACTTTCACGTCCAAATCTCTCAAACTCCGGGAGAGATTCTCAAAACCAAGGTTGACATGTTTTGAGTTTCTTTCAACATTTTGGAAATCCCGCTGAAACTTTGGACATTTTCGCGATGGGTTCCCAATCCCCGACAAGATTGGTACCCTTTCACGTCCAAATCTCTCAAACTCCGGGAGAGATTCTCAAAACCATGGTTGACATGGTTCGAGTTCCTTTCAACATTTTGGAAATCCCGCTGAAACTTTGGACATTCTCGCGAAGGGTTCCCAATCCCCGACAAGATTGGTACCCTTTCATGTCCAAATCTCTCAAACTCCGGGAGAGATTCTCAAAACCAAGGTTGACATGTTTCGAGTTCCTTTCAACATTTTGGAAATCCCGCTGAAACTTTGGTCATTCTCGCGAAGGGTTCCCAATCCCCGACAAGATTGGTACCCTTTCACGTCCAAATCTCTCAAACTCCGGGAGAGATTCTCAAAACCAAGGTTGACATGGTTCGAGTTCCTTTCAACATTTTGGAAATCCCGCTGAAACTTTGGACATTCTCGCGAAGGGTTCCCAATCCCCGACAAGATTGGTACCCTTTCACGTCCAAATCTCTCAAACTCCGGGAGAGATTCTCAAAACCAAGGTTGACATGGTTCGAGTTCCTTTCAACATTTTGGAAATCCCGCTGAAACTTTGGACATTCTCGCGAAGGGTTCCCAATCCCCGACAAGATTGGTACCCTTTCACGTCCAAATCTCTCAAACTCCGGGAGAGATTCTCAAAACCAAGGTTGACATGTTTCGAGTTCCTTTACACATTTTGGAAATTCCGCTGAAACTTTGGACATTCTCGCGAAGGGTTCCCGATCCCCGACAAGATTGGTACCCTTTCACGTCCAAATCTCTCAGACTCCAGGAGAGATTCTCAAAACCAAGGTTGACATGTTTCGAGTTCCTTTCAACATTTTGGAAATCCCGCTGAAACTTTGGACATTGTCGCGAAGGGTTCCCAATCCTTGACAAGATTGGTACCCTTTCACGTCCAAATCTCTCAAACTCCGGGAGAGATTCTCAAAACCAAGGTTGACATGTTTCGAGTTCCTTTCAACATTTTGGAAATCCCACTGAAACTTTGGACATTCTCGCGAAGGGTTCCCAATCCCCGACAAGATTGGTACCCTTTCACGTCCAAATCTCTCAAACTCCGGGAGAGATTCTCAAAACCAAAGTTGACATGTTTCGAGTTCCTTTCAACATTTTGGAAATCCTGCTGAAACTTTGGACATTCTCGCGAAGGGTTCCCAATCCCCGACAAGATTGGTACCCTTTCACGTCCAAATCTCTCAAACTCCGGGAGAGATTCTCAAAACCAAGGTTGACATGTTTCGAGTTCCTTTCAACATTTTGGAAATCCCGCTGAAACTTTGGACATTCTTGCGAAGGGTTCCCGATCCCCGACAAGATTGGTACCCTTTCACGTCCAAATCTCTCAAACTCCGGGAGAGATTCTGAAAACCAAGGTTGACATGTTTGGAGTTCCTTTCAACATTTTGGAAATCCCGCTGAAACTTTGGACATTCTCGCGAAGGGTTCCCAATCCCCGACAAGATTGGCACCCTTTCACGTTCAAATCTCTCAAACTCCGGGAGAGATTCTCAAAGCCAAGGTTGACATGTTTCGAGTTCCTTTCAACATTTTGGAAATCCCACTGAAACTTTGGACATTCTCGTGAAGGGTTCCCAATCCCCGACAAGATCGGTACCCTTTCACGTCCAAATCTCTCAAACTCCGGGAGAGATTGTCAAAACCAAGGTCAACATGTTTCGAGTTCCTTTCAACATTTTGGAAATCCCGCTGAAACTTTGGACATTCTCGTGAAGGGTTCCCAATCCCGGACAAGATTGGTACCCTTTCACGTCCAAATCTCTCAAACTCCGGGAGAGATTCTCAAAACCAAGGTTGGCATCTTTTGAGTTTCTTTCAACATTTTGGAAATCCTGCTGAAACTTTGGACATTCTCGTGAAGGGTTCCAAATCCCCGACAAGATTGGTACCCTTTCACGTCCAAATCTCTCAAACTCCGGGAGAGATTCTCAAAACCAAGGTTGACATGGTTCGAGTTCCTTTCAACATTTTGGAAATCCCCCTGAAACTTTGGACATTCTGGCGAAGGGTTCCCAATCCCCGATAAGGCTGGTACCCTTTCACGTCCAAATCTCTCAAACTCCGAGAGAGATTCTCAAAACCAAGGTTGACATGTTTCGAGTTCCTTTCAACATTTTGGAAATCCCGCTGAAACTTTGGACATTCTCGCGAAGGGTTCCCAATCCCCGACAAGATTGGTAACCTTTCATGTCCAAATCTCTCAAAGTCCGGGAGAGATTCTCAAAACCATGGCTGACATGTTTCGAGTTCCTTTCAACATTTTGGAAATCCCGCTGAAACTTTGGACATTCTTGCGAAGGGTTCCCAATCCCCGACAAGATTGGTACCCTTTCACGTCCAAATCTCTCAAACTCCGGGAGAGATTCTCAAAACCAAAGTTGACATGTTTCGAGTTCCTTTCAACATTTTGGAAATCCTGCTGAAACTTTGGACATTCTCGCGAAGGGTTCCCAATCCCCGACAAGATTGGTACCCTTTAACGTCCAAATCTCTCAGACTCCGGGAGAGATTCTCAAAACCAAGGTTGACATGTTTCGAGTTCCTTTCAACATTTTGGAAATCCCGCTGAAACTTTGGACATTCTTGCGAAGGGTTCCCGATCCCCGACAAGATTGGCACCCTTTCACGTTCAAATCTCTCAAACTCCGGGAGAGATTCTCAAAACCAAGGTTGACATGTTTCGAGTTCCTTTCAACATTTTGGAAATCCCGCTGAAACTTTGGACATTCTCGCGAAGGGTTCCCGATCTCCGACAAGATTGGTACCCTTTCACATCCAAATCTCTCAAACTCCGGGAGAGATTCTCAAAACCAAGGTTGACACGTTTCGAGTTCCTTTCAACATTTTAAAAATCCCGCTGAAACTTTGGACATTCTCGCGAAGGGTTCCCAATCGCTGACAAGATTGGTACCCTTTCACGTCCAAATCTCTCAAACTCCGGGAGAGATTCTGAAAACCAAGGTTGACATGTTTCGAGTTCCTTTCAACATTTTGGAAATCCCGCTGAAACTTTGGACATTCTGGCGCAGGTTTCCCCATCCCCGACAAGACTGGTACCCTTTCACGTCCAAATCTCTCAAACTCCGGGAGAGATTCTCAAAACCATGGTTGAAACGTTTCGAGTTCCTTTCAACATTTTGGAAATCCCGCTGAAACTTTGGACATTCTCGCGAAGGGTTCCCAATCCCCGACAAGATTGGTACCCTTTCACATCCAAATCTCTCAAACTCCGGGAGAGATTCTCAAAACCAAGGTTGACATGTTTCAAGTTCCTTTCAACAGTTTGGAAATCCCGCTGAAACTTTGGACATTCTCGCGAAGGGTTCCCAATCCCCGACAAGATTGGTACCCTTTCACGTCCAAATCTCTCAAACTCCGGGAGAGATTCTCAAAACCAAGGTTGACATGGTTCGAGTTCCTTTCAACATTTGGGAAATCCCGCTGAAACTTTGGACATTCTCGCGAAGGGTTCCCAATCCCGACAAGATTGGTACCCTTTCACGTCCAAATCTCTCAAACTCCGGGAGAGATTCTCAAAACCATGGTTGAAACGTTTCGAGTTCATTTCAACATTTTGGAAATCCCGCTGAAACTTTGGACATTCTCGCGAAGGGTTCCCAATCCCCGACAAGATTGGTACACTTTCACGTCCAAATCTCTCAAACTCCGGGAGAGATTCTCAAAACCAAGGTTGACATGTTTTGAGTTTCTTTCAACATTTTGGAAATCCCGCTGAAACTTTGGACATTTTCGCGATGGGTTCCCAATCCCCGACAAGATTGGTACCCTTTCACGTCCAAATCTCTCAAACTCCGGGAGAGATTCTCAAAACCATGGTTGACATGGTTCGAGTTCCTTTCAACATTTTGGAAATCCCGCTGAAACTTTGGACATTCTCGCGAAGGGTTCCCAATCCCCGACAAGATTGGTACCCTTTCATGTCCAAATCTCTCAAACTCCGGGAGAGATTCTCAAAACCAAGGTTGACATGTTTCGAGTTCCTTTCAACATTTTGGAAATCCCGCTGAAACTTTGGTCATTCTCGCGAAGGGTTCCCAATCCTCGACAAGATTGGTACCCTTTCACGTCCAAATCTCTCAAACTCCGGGAGAGATTCTCAAAACCAAGGTTGACATGGTTCGAGTTCCTTTCAACATTTTGGAAATCCCGCTGAAACTTTGGACATTCTCGCGAAGGGTTCCCAATCCCCGACAAGATTGGTACCCTTTCACGTCCAAATCTCTCAAACTCCGGGAGAGATTCTCAAAACCAAGGTTGACATGGTTCGAGTTCCTTTCAACATTTTGGAAATCCCGCTGAAACTTTGGACATTCTCGCGAAGGGTTCCCAATCCCCGACAAGATTGGTACCCTTTCACGTCCAAATCTCTCAAACTCCGGGAGAGATTCTCAAAACCAAGGTTGACATGTTTCGAGTTCCTTTCAACATTTTGGAAATTCCGCTGAAACTTTGGACATTCTCGCGAAGGGTTCCCGATCCCCGACAAGATTGGTACCCTTTCACGTCCAAATCTCTCAGACTCCAGGAGAGATTCTCAAAACCAAGGTTGACATGTTTCGAGTTCCTTTCAACATTTTGGAAATCCCGCTGAAACTTTGGACATTGTCGCGAAGGGTTCCCAATCCTTGACAAGATTGGTACCCTTTCACGTCCAAATCTCTCAAACTCCGGGAGAGATTCTCAAAACCAAGGTTGACATGTTTCGAGTTCCTTTCAACATTTTGGAAATCCCACTGAAACTTTGGACATTCTCGCGAAGGGTTCCCAATCCCCGACAAGATTGGTACCCTTTCACGTCCAAATCTCTCAAACTCCGGGAGAGATTCTCAAAACCAAAGTTGACATGTTTCGAGTTCCTTTCAACATTTTGGAAATCCTGCTGAAACTTTGGACATTCTTGCGAAGGGTTCCCGATCCCCGACAAGATTGGTACCCTTTCACGTCCAAATCTCTCAAACTCCGGGAGAGATTCTGAAAACCAAGGTTGACATGTTTCGAGTTCCTTTCAACATTTTGGAAATCCCGCTGAAACTTTGGACATTCTCGCGAAGGGTTCCCAATCCCCGACAAGATTGGCACCCTTTCACGTTCAAATCTCTCAAACTCCGGGAGAGATTCTCAAAGCCAAGGTTGACATGTTTCGAGTTCCTTTCAACATTTTGGAAATCCCGCTGAAACTTTGGACATTCTCGTGAAGGGTTCCCAATCCCCGACAAGATCGGTACCCTTTCACGTCCAAATCTCTCAAACTCCGGGAGAGATTGTAAAAACCAAGGTCAACATGTTTCGAGTTCCTTTCAACATTTTGGAAATCCCGCTGAAACTTTGGACATTCTCGCGAAGGGTTCCCAATCCCCGACAAGATTGGTACCCTTTCACGTCCAAATCTCTCAAACTCCGGGAGAGATTCTCAAAACCAAGGTTGACATGTTTCGAGTTCCTCTCAACATTTTGGAAATCCCGCTGAAACTTTGGACATTCTGGCGAAGGGTTCCCAATCCCCGACAAGACTGGTACCCTTTCACGTCCAAATCTCTCAAACTCCGGGAGAGATTCTCAAAACCAAGGTTGACATGTTTCGAGTTCCTTTCAACATTTTGGAAATCCCGCTGAAACTTTGGACATTCTGGCGAAGGGTTCCCAATCCCCGACAAGACTGGTACCCTTTCACGTCCAAATCTCTCAAACTCCGGGAGAGATTCTCAAAACCATGGTTGAAACGTTTCGAGTTCCTTTCAACATTTTGGAAATCCCGCTGAAACTTTGGACATTCTCGCGAAGGGTTCCCAACCCCCGACAAGACTGGTACCCTTTCACGTCCAAATCTCTCAAACTCCGGGAGAGATTGTCAAAACCAATGTCAACATGTTTCGAGTTCCTTTCAACATTTTGGAAATCCCGCTGAAACTTTGGACATTCTCGCGAAGGGTTCCCAACCCCCGACAAGACTGGTACCCTTTGACGTCCAAATCTCTCAAACTCCGGGAGAGATTCTCAAAACCATGGTTGAAAC
This sequence comes from Streptopelia decaocto, assembly GCF_964273445.1. Lineage (NCBI taxonomy): Eukaryota > Metazoa > Chordata > Aves > Columbiformes > Columbidae > Streptopelia > Streptopelia decaocto. The sequence continues at coordinate 83,600 of NW_028116191.1, forward strand.
GTTTCGAGTTCCTTTCAACATTTTGGAAATCCCCCTGAAACTTTGGACATTCTCGCGAAGGGTTCCCAATCCCCGACAAGATTGGTACCCTTTCACGTCCAAATCTCTCAAACTCCGGGAGAGATTCTCAAAACCAAGGTTGACATGTTTCGAGTTCCTTTCAACATTTTGGAAATCCCGCTGAAACTTTGGACATTCTCGCGAAGGGTTCCCAATCCCCGACAAGATTGGTACCCTTTCACGTCCAAATCTCTCAAACTCCGGGAGAGATTCTCAAAACCAAGGTTGACACGTTTCGAGTTTCTTTCAACATTTTGGAAATCCCGCTGAAACTTTGGACATTGTCGGTAAGGGTTCCCAATCCCCGACAAGATTGGTACCCTTTCACGTCCAAATCTCTCAAACTCCGGGAGAGATTCTCAAAACCAAGGTTGACATGGTTCAAGTTCCTTTCAACATTTGGGAAATCCCGCTGAAACTTTGGACATTCTCGCGAAGGGTTCCCGATCCCCGACAAGATTGGTACCCTTTCACGTCCAAATCTCTCAAACTCCGGGAGAGATTCTCAAAACCAAGGTTGACATGTTTCGAGTTCCTTTCAACATTTTGGAAATCCCGCTGAAACTTTGGACATTCTCGCGAAGGGTTCCCAATCCCCGACAAGATTGGTACCCTTTCACGTCCAAATCTCTCAAACTCCGGGAGAGATTCTGAAAACCAAGGTTGACATGTTTCGAGTTCCTTTCAACATTTTGGAAATCCCGCTGAAACTTTGGACATTCTCGCGAAGGGTTCCCAATCCCCGACAAGATTGGTACCCTTTCACATCCAAATCTCTCAAACTCCGGGAGAGATTCTCAAAACCAAGGTTGACACGTTTCGAGTTCCTTTCAACATTTTAAAAATCCCGCTGAAACTTTGGACATTGTCGGTAAGGGTTCCCAATCGCTGACAAGATTGGTACCCTTTCACGTCCAAATCTCTCAAACTCCGGGAGAGATTCTCAAAACCAAGGTTGACATGGTTCGAGTTCCTTTCAACATTTTGGAAATCCCGCTGAAACTTTGGACATTCTGGCGAAGGGTTCCCAATCCCCGACAAGACTGGTACCCTTTCACGTCCAAATCTCTCAAACTCCGGGAGAGATTCTCAAAACCATGGTTGAAACGTTTCGAGTTCCTTTCAACATTTTGGAAATCCCGCTGAAACTTTGGACATTCTCGCGAAGGGTTCCCAATCCCCGACAAGATTGGTACCCTTTCACATCCAAATCTCTCAAAGTCCGGGAGAGATTCTCAAAACCAAGGTTGACATGTTTCGAGTTTCTTTCAACATTTTGGAAATCCCGCTGAAACTTTGGACATTCTCGCGAAGGGTTCCCAATCCCCGACAAGATTGGTACCCTTTCACGTCCAAATCTCTCAAACTCCGGGAGAGATTCTCAAAACCATGGTTGACATGGTTCGAGTTCCTTTCAACATTTTGGAAATCCCGCTGAAACTTTGGACATTCTCGCGAAGGGTTCCCAATCCCCGACAAGATTGGTACCCTTTCATGTCCAAATCTCTCAAACTCCGGGAGAGATTCTCAAAACCAAGGTTGACATGTTTCGAGTTCCTTTCAACATTTTGGAAATCCCGCTGAAACTTTGGACATTCTCGCGAAGGGTTCCCAATCCCCGACAAGATTGGTACCCTTTCACGTCCAAATCTCTCAAACTCCGGGAGAGATTCTGAAAACCAAGGTTGACATGGTTCGAGTTCCTTTCAACATTTTGGAAATCCCGCTGAAACTTTGGACATTCTCGCGAAGGGTTCCCAATCCCCGACAAGATTGGTACCCTTTCACGTCCAAATCTCTCAAACTCCGGGAGAGATTCTCAAAACCAAGGTTGACATGGTTCGAGTTCCTTTCAACATTTTGGAAATCCCGCTGAAACTTTGGTCATTCTCGCGAAGGGTTCCCAATCCCCGACAAGATTGGTACCCTTTCACGTCCAAATCTCTCAAAGTCTGGGAGAGATTCTCAAAACCAAGGTTGACATGTTTCGAGTTCCTTTCAACATTTTGGAAATCCCGCTGAAACTTTGGACATTCTCGTGAAGGGTTCCCAATCCCCGACAAGATCGATACCCTTTCACGTCCAAATCTCTCAAACTCCGGGAGAGATTGTCAAAACCAAGGTCAACATGTTTCGAGTTCCTTTCAACATTTTGGAAATCCCGCTGAAACTTTGGACATTCTGGCGAAGGGTTCCCAATCCCCGACAAGATTGGTACCCTTTCACGTCCAAATCTCTCAAACTCCGGGAGAGATTCTCAAAACCAAGGTTGACATGTTTCGAGTTCCTCTCAACATTTTGGAAATCCCGCTGAAACTTTGGACATTCTGGCGAAGGGTTCCCAATCCCCGACAAGACTGGTACCCTTTCACGTCCAAATCTCTCAAACTCCGGGAGAGATTCTCAAAACCAAGGTTGACATGTTTCGAGTTCCTTTCAACATTTTGGAAATCCCGCTGAAACTTTGGACATTCTGGCGAAGGGTTCCCAATCCCCGACAAGACTGGTATCCTTTCACGTCCAAATCTCTCAAACTCCGGGAGAGATTCTCAAAACCATGGTTGAAACGTTTCGAGTTCCTTTCAACATTTTGGAAATCCCCCTGAAACTTTGGACATTCTCGCGAAGGGTTCCCAATCCCCGACAAGATTGGTACCCTTTCACGTCCAAATCTCTCAAACTCCGGGAGAGATTCTCAAAACCAAGGTTGACATGTTCCGAGTTCCTTTCAACATTTTGGAAATCCCGCTGAAACTTTGGACATTCTCGCGAAGGGTTCCCAATCCCCGACAAGATTGGTACCCTTTCACGTCCAAATCTCTCAAACTCCGGGAGAGATTCTCAAAACCAAGGTTGACACGTTTCGAGTTTCTTTCAACATTTTGGAAATCCCGCTGAAACTTTGGACATTGTCGGTAAGGGTTCCCAATCCCCGACAAGATTGGTACCCTTTCACGTCCAAATCTCTCAAACTCCGAGAGAGATTCTCAAAACCAAGGTTGACATGGTTCAAGTTCCTTTCAACATTTGGGAAATCCCGCTGAAACTTTGGACATTCTCGCGAAGGGTTCCCGATCCCCGACAAGATTGGTACCCTTTCACGTCCAAATCTCTCAAACTCCGGGAGAGATTCTCAAAACCAAGGTTGACATGTTTCGAGTTCCTTTCAACATTTTGGAAATCTTGCTGAAACTTTGGACATTCTCGCGAAGGGTTCCCAATCCCCGACAAGATTGGTACCCTTTCACGTCCAAATCTCTCAAACTCCGGGAGAGATTCTGAAAACCAAGGTTGACATGTTTCGAGTTCCTTTCAACATTTTGGAAATCCCGCTGAAACTTTGGACATTCTCGCGAAGGGTTCCCAATCCCCGACAAGATTGGTACCCTTTCACATCCAAATCTCTCAAACTCCGGGAGAGATTCTCAAAACCAAGGTTGACACGTTTCGAGTTCCTTTCAACATTTTAAAAATCCCGCTGAAACTTTGGACATTGTCGGTAAGGGTTCCCAATCGCTGACAAGATTGGTACCCTTTCACGTCCAAATCTCTCAAACTCCGGGAGAGATTCTCAAAACCAAGGTTGACATGTTTCGAGTCCCTTTCAACATTTTGGAAATCCCGCTGAAACTTTGGACATTCTGGCGCAGGTTTCCCCATCCCCGACAAGACTGGTACCCTTTCACGTCCAAATCTCTCAAACTCCGGGAGAGATTCTCAAAACCAAGCTTGACATGGTTCGAGTTCCTCTCAACATTTTGGAAATCCCGCTGAAACTTTGGACATTCTGGCGAAGGGTTCCCAATCCCCGACAAGACTGGTACCCTTTCACGTCCAAATCTCTCAAAGTCCGGGAGAGATTCTCAAAACCATGGTTGAAACGTTTCGAGTTCCTTTCAACATTTTGGAAATCCCGCTGAAACTTTGGACATTCTCGCGAAGGGTTCCCAATCCCCGACAAGATTGGTACCCTTTCACATCCAAATCTCTCAAAGTCCGGGAGAGATTCTCAAAACCAAGGTTGACATGTTTCGAGTTTCTTTCAACATTTTGGAAATCCCGCTGAAACTTTGGACATTCTCGCGAAGGGTTCCCAATCCCCGACAAGATTGGTACCCTTTCACGTCCAAATCTCTCAAACTCCGGGAGAGATTCTCAAAACCAAGGTTGACATGTTTCGAGTTCCTTTCAACATTTTGGAAATCCCGCTGAAACTTTGGACATTCTCGCGAAGGGTTCCCAATCCCCGACAAGATTGGTACCCTTTCACGTCCAAATCTCTCAAACTCCGGGAGAGATTCTGAAAACCAAGGTTGACATGGTTCGAGTTCCTTTCAACATTTTGGAAATCCTGCTGAAACTTTGGACATTCTCGCGAAGGGTTCCCAATCCCCGACAAGATTGGTACCCTTTAACGTCCAAATCTCTCAGACTCCGGGAGAGATTCTCAAAACCAAGGTTGACATGTTTCGAGTTCCTTTCAACATTTTGGAAATCCCGCTGAAACTTTGGACATTCTTGCGAAGGGTTCCCGATCCCCGACAAGATTGGCACCCTTTCACGTTCAAATCTCTCAAACTCCGGGAGAGATTCTCAAAACCAAGGTTGACATGTTTCGAGTTCCTTTCAACATTTTGGAAATCCCGCTGAAACTTTGGACATTCTCGTGAAGGGTTCCCAATCCCCGACAAGATCGGTACCCTTTCACGTCCAAATCTCTCAAACTCCGGGAGAGATTCTCAAAACCAAGGTCAACATGTTTCGAGTTCCTTTCAACATTTTGGAAATCCCGCTGAAACTTTGGACATTCTCGCGAAGGGTTCCCAATCCCCGACAAGATTGGTACCCTTTCACGTCCAAATCTCTCAAACTCCGGGAGAGATTCTCAAAATCAAGGTTGACATGTTTCGAGTTCCTCTCAACATTTTGGAAATCCCGCTGAAACTTTGGACATTCTGGCGAAGGGTTCCCAATCCCCGACAAGACTGGTACCCTTTCACGTCCAAATCTCTCAAACTCCGGGAGAGATTCTCAAAACCAAGGTTGACATGTTTCGAGTTCCTTTCAACATTTTGGAAATCCCGCTGAAACTTTGGACATTCTGGCGAAGGGTTCCCAATACCCGACAAGACTGGTACCCTTTCACGTCCAAATCTCTCAAACTCCGGGAGAGATTCTCAAAACCAAGGTTGACATGTTTCGAGTTCCTTTCAACATTTTGGAAATCCCGCTGAAATTTTGGACATTCTTGCGAAGGGTTCCCGATCCCCGACAAGATTGGTACCCTTTCACGTCCAAATCTCTCAAACTCCGGGAGAGATTCTGAAAACCAAGGTTGACATGTTTCGAGTTCCTTTCAACATTTTGGAAATCCCGCTGAAACTTTGGACATTCTCGCGAAGGGTTCCCAATCCCCGACAAGATTGGCACCCTTTCACGTTCAAATCTCTCAAACTCCGGGAGAGATTCTCAAAACCAAGGTTGACATGTTTCGAGTTCCTTTCAACATTTTGGAAATCCCGCTGACACTTTGGACATTCTCGCGAAGGGTTCCCAACCCCCGACAAGACTGGTACCCTTTCACGTCCAAATCTCTCAAACTCCGGGAGAGATTGTCAAAACCAATGTCAACATGTTTCGAGTTCCTTTCAACATTTTGGAAATCCCGCTGAAACTTTGGACATTCTCGCGAAGGGTTCCCAACCCCCGACAAGACTGGTACCCTTTGACGTCCAAATCTCTCAAACTCCGGCAGAGATTCTCAAAACCATGGTTGAAACGTTTCGAGTTCCTTTCAACATTTTGGAAATCCCCCTGAAACTTTGGACATTCTCACGAAGGGTTCCCAATCCCCGACAAGATTGGTACCCTTTCACGTCCAAATCTCTCAAACTCCGGGAGAGATTCTCAAAACCAAGGTTGACATGTTTCGAGTTCCTTTCAACATTTTGGAAATCCCGCTGAAACTTTGGACATTCTCGCGAAGTGTTCCCAATCCCCGACAAGATTGGTACCCTTTCACGTCCAAATCTCTCAAACTCCGGGAGAGATTCTCAAAACCAAGGTTGACACGTTTCGAGTTTCTTTCAACATTTTGGAAATCCCGCTGAAACTTTGGACATTGTCGGTAAGGGTTCCCAATCCCCGACAAGATTGGTACCCTTTCACGTCCAAATCTCTCAAACTCCGGGAGAGATTCTCAAAACCAAGGTTGACATGGTTCAAGTTCCTTTCAACATTTGGGAAATCCCGCTGAAACTTTGGACATTCTCGCGAAGGGTTCCCGATCCCCGACAAGATTGGTACCCTTTCACGTCCAAATCTCTCAAACTCCGGGAGAGATTCTCAAAACCAAGGTTGACATGTTTCGAGTTCCTTTCAACATTTTGGAAATCTTGCTGAAACTTTGGACATTCTCGCGAAGGGTTCCCAATCCCCGACAAGATTGGTACCCTTTCACGTCCAAATCTCTCAAACTCCGGGAGAGATTCTGAAAACCAAGGTTGACATGTTTCGAGTTCCTTTCAACATTTTGGAAATCCCGCTGAAACTTTGGACATTCTCGCGAAGGGTTCCCAATCCCCGACAAGATTGGTACCCTTTCACATCCAAATCTCTCAAACTCCGGGAGAGATTCTCAAAACCAAGGTTGACACGTTTCGAGTTCCTTTCAACATTTTAAAAATCCCGCTGAAACTTTGGACATTGTAGGTAAGGGTTCCCAATCGCTGACAAGATTGGTACCCTTTAACGTCCAAATCTCTCAAACTCCGGGAGAGATTCTCAAAACCAAGGTTGACATGTTTCGAGTCCCTTTCAACATTTTGGAAATCCCGCTGAAACTTTGGACATTCTGGCGCAGGTTTCCCCATCCCCGACAAGACTCGTACCCTTTCACGTCCAAATCTCTCAAACTCCGGGAGAGATTCTCAAAACCAAGCTTGACATGGTTCGAGTTCCTCTCAACATTTTGGAAATCCCGCTGAAACTTTGGACATTCTGGCGAAGGGTTCCCAATCCCCGACAAGACTGGTACCCTTTCACGTCCAAATCTCTCAAACTCCGGGAGAGATTCTCAAAACCATGGTTGAAACGTTTCGAGTTCCTTTCAACATTTTGGAAATCCCGCTGAAACTTTGGACATTCTCGCGAAGGGTTCCCAATCCCCGACAAGATTGGTACCCTTTCACATCCAAATCTCTCAAAGTCCGGGAGAGATTCTCAAAACCAAGGTTGACATGTTTCGAGTTTCTTTCAACATTTTGGAAATCCCGCTGAAACTTTGGACATTCTCGCGAAGGGTTCCCAATCCCCGACAAGATTGGTACCCTTTCACGTCCAAATCTCTCAAACTCCGGGAGAGATTCTCAAAACCATGGTTGACATGGTTCGAGTTCCTTTCAACATTTTGGAAATCCCGCTGAAACTTTGGACATTCTCGCGAAGGGTTCCCAATCCCCGACAAGATTGGTACCCTTTCATGTCCAAATCTCTCAAACTCCGGGAGAGATTCTCAAAACCAAGGTTGACATGGTTCGAGTTCCTTTCAACAGTTTGGAAATCCCGCTGAAACTTTGGACATTCTCGCGAAGGGTTCCCAATCCCCGACAAGATTGGTACCCTTTCACGTCCAAATCTCTCAAACTCCGGGAGAGATTCTCAAAACCAAGGTTGACATGGTTCGAGTTCCTTTCAACATTTTGGAAATCCCGCTGAAACTTTGGACATTCTCGCGAAGGGTTCCCAATCCCCGACAAGATTGGTACCCTTTCACGTCCAAATCTCTCAAACTCCGGGAGAGATTCTCAAAACCAAGGTTGACATGGTTCGAGTTCCTTTCAACATTTTGGAAATCCCGCTGAAACTTTGGACATTCTCGCGAAGGGTTCCCAATCCCCGACAAGATTGGTACCCTTTCACGTCCAAATCTCTCAAAGTCCGGGAGAGATTCTCAAAACCAAGGTTGACATGTTTCGAGTTCCTTTCAACATTTTGGAAATCCCGCTGAAACTTTGGACATTCTCGCGAAGGGTTCCCAATCCCCGACAAGATCGGTACCCTTTCACGTCCAAATCTCTCAAACTCCGGGAGAGATTGTCAAAACCAAGGTCAACATGTTTCGAGTTCCTTTCAACATTTTGGAAATCCCGCTGAAACTTTGGACATTCTCGCGAAGGGTTCCCAATCCCCGACAAGATTGGTACCCTTTCACGTCCAAATCTCTCAAACTCCGGGAGAGATTCTCAAAACCAAGGTTGACATGTTTCGAGTTCCTCTCAACATTTTGGAAATCCCGCTGAAACTTTGGACATTCTGGCGAAGGGTTCCCAATCCCCGACAAGACTGGTACCCTTTCACGTCCAAATCTCTCAAACTCCGAGAGAGATTCTGAAAACCAAGGTTGACATGTTTCGAGTTCCTTTCAACATTTTGGAAATCCCGCTGAAACTTTGGACATTCTGGCGAAGGGTTCCCAATCCCCGACAAGACTGGTATCCTTTCACGTCCAAATCTCTCAAACTCCGGGAGAGATTCTCAAAACCATGGTTGAAACGTTTCGAGTTCCTTTCAACATTTTGGAAATCCCGCTGAAACTTTGGACATTCTCGCGAAGGGTTCCCAATCCCCGACAAGATTGGTACCCTTTCACGTCCAAATCTCTCAAACTCCGGGAGAGATTCTCAAAACCATGGTTGACATGTTTCGAGTTCCTTTCAACAGTTTGGAAATCCCGCTGAAACTTTGGACATTCTCGCGAAGGGTTCCCAATCCCCGACAAGATTGGTACCCTTTCACGTCCAAATCTCTCAAACTCCGGGAGAGATTCTCAAAACCAAGGTTGACATGGTTCGAGTTCCTTTCAACAGTTTGGAAATCCCGCTGAAACTTTGGACATTCTCGCGAAGGGTTCCCAATCCCCGACAAGATTGGTACCCTTTCACGTCCAAATCTCTCAAACTCCGGGAGAGATTCTCAAAACCAAGGTTGACATGGTTCGAGTTCCTTTCAACATTTTGGAAATCCCGCTGAAACTTTGGACATTCTCGCGAAGGGTTCCCAATCCCCGACAAGATTGGTACCCTTTCACGTCCAAATCTCTCAAACTCCGGGAGAGATTCTCAAAACCAAGGTTGACATGTTTGGAGTTCCTTTCAACATTTTGGAAATCCCGCTGAAACTTTGGACATTCTCGCGAAGGTTTCCCAATCCCCGACAAGATTGGTACCCTTTCACGTCCAAATCTCTCAAACTCCGGGAGAGATTCTCAAAACCATGTTTGAAACGTTTCGAGTTCCTTTCAACATTTTGGAAATCCCGCTGAAACTTTGGACATTCTGGCGAAGGGTTCCCAATCCCCGACAAGATTGGTACACTTTCACATCCAAATCTCTCAAACTCCGGGAGAGATTCTCAAAACCAAGGTTGACATGTTTTGAGTTTCTTTCAACATTTCGGAAATCCCGCTGAAACTTTGGACTTTTTCGCGAAGGGTTCCCAATCCCCGACAAGATTGGTACCCTTTCACGTCCAAATCTCTCAAACTCCGGGAGAGATTCTCAAAACCAAATTTGACATTTTTCGAGTTCCTTTCAACATTTTGGAAATCCCGCTGAAACTTTGGACATTCTCGCGAAGGGTTCCCAATCCCCGACAAGATTGGTACCCTTTCACGTCCAAATCTCTCAAACTCCGGGAGAGATTCTCAAAACCAAGGTTGACATGTTTCGAGTTCCTCTCAACATTTTGGAAATCCCGCTGAAACTTTGGACATTCTCGTGAAGGGTTCCCAATCCCCGACAAGATCGGTACCCTTTCACGTCCAAATCTCTCAAACTCCGGCAGAGATTGTCAAACCAAGGTCAACATGTTTCGAGTTCCTTTCAACATTTTGGAAATCCCGCTGAAACTTTGGACATTCTCGCGAAGGGTTCCCAATCCCCGACAAGATTGGTACCCTTTCACGTCCAAATCTCTCAAACTCCGGGAGAGATTCTCAAAACCAAGGTTGACATGTTTCGAGTTCCTCTCAACATTTTGGAAATCCCGCTGAAACTTTGGACATTCTGGCGAAGGGTTCCCAATCCCCGACAAGACTGGTACCCTTTCACGTCCAAATCTCTCAAACTCCGGGAGAGATTCTCAAAACCAAGGTTGACATGGTTCGAGTTCCTTTCAACATTTTGGAAATCCCGCTGAAACTTTGGACATTCTCGCGAAGGGTTCCCAATCCCCGACAAGACTGGTACCCTTTCACGTCCAAATCTCTCAAACTCCGGGAGAGATTCTCAAAACCATGGTTGAAACGTTTCGAGTTCCTTTCAACATTTTGGAAATCCCGCTGAAACTTTGGACATTCTCGCGAAGGGTTCCCAATCCCCGACAAGATTGGTACCCTTTCACATCCAAATCTCTCAAAGTCCGGGAGAGATTCTCAAAACCAAGGTTGACATGTTTCGAGTTCCTTTCAACAGTTTGGAAATCCCGCTGAAACTTTGGACATTCTCGCGAAGGGTTCCCAATCCCCGACAAGATTGGTACCCTTTCACGTCCAAATCTCTCAAACTCCGGGAGAGATTCTCAAAACCAAGGTTGACATGGTTCGAGTTCCTTTCAACAGTTTGGAAATCCCGCTGAAACTTTGGACATTCTCGCGAAGGGTTCCCAATCCCCGACAAGATTGGTACCCTTTCACGTCCAAATCTCTCAAACTCCGGGAGAGATTCTCAAAACCAAGGTTGACATGGTTCGAGTTCCTTTCAACATTTTGGAAATCCCGCTGAAACTTTGGACATTCTCGCGAAGGGTTCCCGATCCTTGACAAGATTGGTACCCTTTCACGTCCAAATCTCTCAAACTCCGGGAGAGATTCTCAAAACCAAGGTTGACATGGTTCGAGTTCCTTTCAACATTTTGGAAATCCCGCTGAAACTTTGGACATTCTCGCGAAGGTTTCCCAATCCCCGACAAGATTGGTACCCTTTCACGTCCAAATCTCTCAAACTCCGGGAGAGATTCTCAAAACCATGTTTGAAACGTTTCGAGTTCCTTTCAACATTTTGGAAATCCCGCTGAAACTTTGGACATTCTGGCGAAGGGTTCCCAATCCCCGACAAGATTGGTACACTTTCACGTCCAAATCTCTCAAACTCCGGGAGAGATTCTCAAAACCAAGGTTGACATGTTTTGAGTTTCTTTCAACATTTTGGAAATCCCGCTGAAACTTTGGACATTTTCGCGAAGGGTTCCCAATCCCCGACAAGATTGGTACCCTTTCACGTCCAAATCTCTCAAACTCCGGGAGAGATTCTCAAAACCAAAGTTGACATTTTTCGAGTTCCTTTCAACATTTTGGAAATCCCGCTGAAACTTTGGACATTCTCGCGAAGGGTTCCCAATCCCCGACAAGATTGGTACCCTTTCACGTCCAAATCTCTCAAACTCCGGCAGAGATTCTCAAAACCAAGGTTGACATGTTTTGAGTTCCTCTCAACATTTTGGAAATCCCGCTGAAACTTTGGACATTCTGGCGAAGGGTTCCCAATCCCCGACAAGACTGGTACCCTTTCACGTCCAAATCTCTCAAACTCTGGGAGAGATTCTCAAAACCAAGGTTGACATGTTTCGAGTTCCTCTCAACATTTTGGAAATCCCGCTGAAACTTTGGACATTCTGGCGAAGGGTTCCCAATCCCTGACAAGATTGGTACCCTTTCACGTCCAAATCTCTCAAACTCCGGGAGAGATTCTCAAAACCATGGTTGAAACGTTTCGAGTTCCTTTCAACATTTTGGAAATCCCGCTGAAACTTTGGACATTGTCGCGAAGGGTTCCCAATCCCCGACAAGATTGGTACACTTTCACGTCCAAATCTCTCAAACTCCGGGAGAGATTCTCAAAACCAAGGTTGACATGTTTTGAGTTTCTTTCAACATTTTGGAAATCCCGCTGAAACTTTGGACATTTTCGCGATGGGTTCCCAATCCCCGACAAGATTGGTACCCTTTGACGTCCAAATCTCTCAAACTCCGGGAGAGATTCTCAAAACCATGGTTGACATGGTTCGAGTTCCTTTCAACATTTTGGAAATCCCGCTGAAACTTTGGACATTCTCGCGAAGGGTTCCCAATCCCCGACAAGACTGGTACCCTTTCACGTCCAAATCTCTCAAACTCCAGGAGAGATTCTCAAAACCAAGGTTGACATGGTTCGAGTTCCTTTCAACATTTTGGAAATCCCGCTGAAACTTTGGACATTCTCGCGAAGGGTTCCCAATCCCCGACAAGATTGGTACCCTTTCACGTCCAAATCTCTAAAAGTCCGGGAGAGATTCTCAAAACCAAGGTTGACATGTTTCGAGTTCCTTTCAACATTTTGGAAATCCCGCTGAAACTTTGGACATTCTGGCGAAGGGTTCCCAATCCCCGACAAGATTGGTACCCTTTCACATCCAAATCTCTCAAACTCCGGGAGAGATTCTCAAAACCAAGGTTGACATGTTTCGAGTTCCTTTCAACATTTTGGAAATCCCGCTGAAACTTTGGACATTCTCGCGAAGTGTTCCCAATCCCTGACAAGATTGGTACCCTTTCATGTCCAAATCTCTCAAAGTCCGGGAGAGATTCTCAAAACCATGGCTGACATGTTTCGAGTTCCTTTCAACATTTTGGAAATCCCGCTGAAACTTTGGACATTCTCGCGAAGGGTTCCCAATCCCCGACAAGATTGGTACCCTTTCACGTCCAAATCTCTCAAACTCCGGCAGAGATTCTCAAAACCAAGGTTGACATGTTTTGAGTTCCTCTCAACATTTTGGAAATCCCGCTGAAACTTTGGACATTCTGGCGAAGGGTTCCCAATCCCCGACAAGACTGGTACCCTTTCACGTCCAAATCTCTCAAACTCTGGGAGAGATTCTCAAAACCAAGGTTGACATGTTTCGAGTTCCTCTCAACATTTTGGAAATCCCGCTGAAACTTTGGACATTCTGGCGAAGGGTTCCCAATCCCTGACAAGATTGGTACCCTTTCACGTCCAAATCTCTCAAACTCCGGGAGAGATTCTCAAAACCATGGTTGAAACGTTTCGAGTTCCTTTCAACATTTTGGAAATCCCGCTGAAACTTTGGACATTCTCGCGAAGGGTTCCCAATCCCCGACAAGATTGGTACCCTTTCACATCCAAATCTCTCAAACTCCGGGAGAGATTCTCAAAACCAAGGTTGACATCTTTCGAGTTCCTTTCAACAGTTTGGAAATCCCGCTGAAACTTTGGACATTCTCGCGAAGGGTTCCCAATCCCCGACAAGATTGGTACCCTTTCACGTCCAAATCTCTCAAACTCCGGGAGAGATTCTCAAAACCAAGGTTGACATGTTTCGAGTTCCTTTCAACATTTTGGAAATCCCGCTGAAACTTTGGACATTCTCGCGAAGGGTTCCCAATCCCCGACAAGATTGGTACCCTTTCACGTCCAAATCTCTCAAACTCCGGGAGAGATTCTCAAAACCAAGGTTGACATGGTTCGAGTTCCTTTCAACATTTTGGAAATCCCGCTGAAACTTTGGACATTCTCGCGAAGGGTTCCCAATCCCCGACAAGATTGGTACCCTTTCACGTCCAAATCTCTCAAACTCCGGGAGAGATTCTCAAAACCATGGTTGAAACGTTTCGAGTTCCTTTCAACATTTTGGAAATCCCGCTGAAACTTTGGACATTGTCGCGAAGGGTTCCCAATCCCCGACAAGATTGGTACACTTTCACGTCCAAATCTCTCAAACTCCGGGAGAGATTCTCAAAACCAAGGTTGACATGTTTTGAGTTTCTTTCAACATTTTGGAAATCCCGCTGAAACTTTGGACATTTTCGCGATGGGTTCCCAATCCCCGACAAGATTGGTACCCTTTGACGTCCAAATCTCTCAAACTCCGGGAGAGATTCTCAAAACCATGGTTGACATGGTTCGAGTTCCTTTCAACATTTTGGAAATCCCGCTGAAACTTTGGACATTCTCGCGAAGGGTTCCCAATCCCCGACAAGACTGGTACCCTTTCACGTCCAAATCTCTCAAACTCCAGGAGAGATTCTCAAAACCAAGGTTGACATGGTTCGAGTTCCTTTCAACATTTTGGAAATCCCGCTGAAACTTTGGACATTCTCGCGAAGGGTTCCCAATCCCCGACAAGATTGGTACCCTTTCACGTCCAAATCTCTAAAAGTCCGGGAGAGATTCTCAAAACCAAGGTTGACATGTTTCGAGTTCCTTTCAACATTTTGGAAATCCCGCTGAAACTTTGGACATTCTCGCGAAGGGTTCCCAATCCCCGACAAGATTGGTACCCTTTCACATCCAAATCTCTCAAACTCCGGGAGAGATTCTCAAAACCAAGGTTGACATGGTTCGAGTTCCTTTCAACATTTTGGAAATCCCGCTGAAACTTTGGACATTGTCGCGAAGGGTTCCCAATCCCCGACAAGATTGGTACCCTTTCACGTCCAAATCTCTCAAACTCCGGGAGAGATTCTCAAAACCATGGTTGAAACGTTTCGAGTTCCTTTCAACATTTTGGAAATCCCGCTGAAACTTTGGACATTCTCGCGAAGGGTTCCCAATCCCCGACAAGATTGGTACCCTTTCACGTCCAAATCTCTCAAACTCCGGGAGAGATTCTCAAAACCAAGGTTGACATGTTTCGAGTTCCTTTCAACATTTTGGAAATCCCGCTGAAACTTTGGACATTGTCGCGAAGGGTTCCCAATCCCCGACAAGATTGGTACCCTTTCACGTCCAAATCTCTCAAACTCCGGGAGAGATTCTCAAAACCAAGGTTGACATGTTTCGAGTTCCTTTCAACATTTTGGAAATCCCACTGAAACTTTGGACATTGTCGCGAAGGGTTCCCGATCCCCGACAAGATTGGTACCCTTTCACGTCCAAATCTCTCAAACTCCGGGAGAGATTCTCAAAACCAAGGTTGACACGTTTCGAGTTCCTTTCAACATTTTAAAAATCCCGCTGAAACCATGGACATTGTCGGTAAGGGTTCCCAATCGCTGACAAGATTGGTACCCTTTCACGTCCAAATCTCTCAAACTCCGGGAGAGATTCTGAAAACCAAGGTTGACATGTTTCGAGTTCCTTTCAACATTTTGGAAATCCCGCTGAAACTTTGGACATTCTGGCGAAGGGTTCCCAATCCCCGACAAGATTGGTACCCTTTCACATCCAAATCTCTCAAACTCCGGGAGAGATTCTCAAAACCAAGGTTGACATGTTTCGAGTTCCTTTCAACATTTTGGAAATCCCGCTGAAACTTTGGACATTCTCGCGAAGGGTTCCCAATCCCTGACAAGATTGGTACCCTTTCATGTCCAAATCTCTCAAAGTCCGGGAGAGATTCTCAAAACCATGGCTGACATGTTTCGAGTTCCTTTCAACATTTTGGAAATCCCGCTGAAACTTTGGACATTTTCGCGAAGGGTTCCCAATCCCCGACAAGATTGGTACCCTTTCACGTCCAAATCTCTCAAACTCCGGGAGAGATTCTCAAAACCAAAGTTGACATTTTTCGAGTTCCTTTCAACATTTTGGAAATCCCGCTGAAACTTTGGACATTCTCGCGAAGGGTTCCCAATCCCCGACAAGATTGGTACCCTTTCACGTCCAAATCTCTCAAACTCCGGGAGAGATTCTCAAAACCAAGGTTGACATGTTTCGAGTTCCTCTCAACATTTTGGAAATCCCGCTGAAACTTTGGACATTCTGGCGAAGGGTTCCCAATCCCCGACAAGACTGGTACCCTTTCACGTCCAAATCTCTCAAACTCTGGGAGAGATTCTCAAAACCAAGGTTGACATGTTTCGAGTTCCTCTCAACATTTTGGAAATCCCGCTGAAACTTTGGACATTCTCGCGAAGGGTTCCCAATCCCCGACAAGACTGGTACCCTTTCACGTCCAAATCTCTCAAACTCCGGGAGAGATTCTCAAAACCATGGTTGAAACGTTTCGAGTTCCTTTCAACATTTTGGAAATCCCGCTGAAACTTTGGACATTCTCGCGAAGGGTTCCCAATCCCCGACAAGATTGGTACCCTTTCACATCCAAATCTCTCAAAGTCCGGGAGAGATTCTCAAAACCAAGGTTGACATCTTTCGAGTTCCTTTCAACAGTTTGGAAATCCCGCTGAAACTTTGGACATTCTCGCGAAGGGTTCCCAATCCCCGACAAGATTGGTACTCTTTCACGTCCAAATCTCTCAAACTCCGGGAGAGATTCTCAAAACCAAGGTTGACATGTTTCGAGTTCCTCTCAACATTTTGGAAATCCCGCTGAAACTTTGGACATTCTGGCGAAGGGTTCCCAATCCCCGACAAGACTGGTACCCTTTCACGTCCAAATCTCTCAAACTCTGGGAGAGATTCTCAAAACCAAGGTTGACATGTTTCGAGTTCCTCTCAACATTTTGGAAATCCCGCTGAAACTTTGGACATTCTCGCGAAGGGTTCCCAATCCCCGACAAGACTGGTACCCTTTCACGTCCAAATCTCTCAAACTCCGGGAGAGATTCTCAAAACCAAGGTTGACATGTTTCGAGTTCCTTTCAACATTTTGGAAATCCCGCTGAAACTTTGGACATTGTCGGTAAGGGTTCCCAATCCCCGACAAGATTGGTACCCTTTCACGTCCAAATCTCTCAAACTCCGGGAGAGATTCTCAAAACCAAGGTTGACACGGTTCGAGTTCCTTTCAACATTTGGGAAATCCCGCTGAAACTTTGGACATTCTCGCGAAGGGTTCCCGATCCCCGACAAGATTGGTACCCTTTCACGTCCAAATCTCTCAAACTCCGGGAGAGATTCTCAAAACCAAGGTTGACATGTTTCGAGTTCCTTTCAACATTTTGGAAATCCCGCTGAAACTTTGGACATTCTCGCGAAGGGTTCCCAATCCCCGACAAGATTGGTACCCTTTCACGTCCAAATCTCTCAAACTCCGGGAGAGATTCTCAAAACCATGGTTGAAACGTTTCGAGTTCCTTTCAACCTTTTGGAAATCCCGCTGAAACTTTGGACATTCTCGCGAAGGGTTCCCAATCCCCGACAAGATTGGTACACTTTCACGTCCAAATCTCTCAAACTCTGGGAGAGATTCTCAAAACCAAGGTTGACATGTTTTGAGTTTCTTTCAACATTTTGGAAATCCCGCTGAAACTTTGGACATTTTCGCGATGGGTTCCCAATCCCCGACAAGATTGGTACCCTTTGACGTCCAAATCTCTCAAACTCCGGGAGAGATTCTCAAAACCATGGTTGACATGGTTCGAGTTCCTTTCAACATTTTGGAAATCCCGCTGAAACTTTGGACATTCTCGCGAAGGGTTCCCAATCCCCGACAAGATTGGTACCCTTTCACGTCCAAATCTCTCAAAGTCCGGGAGAGATTCTCAAAACCAAGGTTGACATGTTTCGAGTTCCTTTCAACATTTTGGAAATCCCGCTGAAACTTTGGACATTGTCGCGAAGGGTTCCCAATCCCCGACAAGATTGGTACCCTTTCACGTCCAAATCTCTCAAACTCCGGGAGAGATTCTCAAAACCAAGGTTGACATGTTTCGAGTTCCTTTCAACATTTTGGAAATCCCACTGAAACTTTGGACATTCTCGCGAAGGGTTCCCGATCCCCGACAAGATTGGTACCCTTTGACGTCCAAATCTCTCAAACTCCGGGAGAGATTCTCAAAACCAAGGTTGAAACGTTTCGAGTTCTTTTCAACATTTTGGAAATCCCCCTGAAACTTTGGACATTCTCGCGAAGGGTTCCCAATCCCCGACAAGATTGGTGCCCTTTCACGTCCAAATCTCTCAAACTCCGGGAGAGATTCTCAAAACCAAGGTTGACATGGTTCGAGTTCCTTTCAACATTTTGGAAATCCCGCTGAAACTTTGGACATTCTCGCGAAGGGTTCCCAATCCCCGACAAGATTGGTACCCTTTCACGTCCAAATCTCTCAAACTCCGGGAGAGATTCTCAAAACCAAGGTTGACATGTTTCGAGTTCCTTTCAACATTTTGGAAATCCCGCTGAAACTTTGGACATTCTCGCGAAGGGTTCCCAATCCCCGACAAGATTGGTACACTTTCACGTCCAAATCTCTCAGACTCCAGGAGAGATTCTCAAAACCAAGGTTGACATGTTTCGAGTTCCTTTCAACATTTTGGAAATCCCGCTGAAACTTTGGACATTGTCGCGAAGGGTTCCCAATCCTTGACAAGATTGGTACCCTTTCACGTCCAAATCTCTCAAACTCCGGGAGAGATTCTCAAAACCAAGGTTGACATGTTTCGAGTTCCTTTCAACATTTTGGAAATCCCGCTGAAACTTTGGACATTCTCGCGAAGGGTTCCCAATCCCCGACAAGATTGGTACCCTTTGACGTCCAAATCTCTCAAACTCCGGGAGAGATTCTGAAAACCAAGGTTGACATGGTTCGAGTTCCTTTCAACATTTTGGAAATCCCGCTGAAACTTTGGACATTCTCGCGAAGGGTTCCCAATCCCCGACAAGATTGGTACCCTTTCACGTCCAAATCTCTCAAACTCCGGCAGAGATTCTCAAAACCAAGGTTGACATGTTTCGAGTTCCTTTCAACATTTTGGAAATCCCGCTGAAACTTTGGACATTCTCGCGAAGGTTTCCCAATCCCCGACAAGATTGGTACCCTTTCACGTCCAAATCTCTCAAACTCCGGGAGAGATTCTCAAAACCATGGTTGAAACGTTTCGAGTTCCTTTCAACATTTTGGAAATCCCGCTGAAACTTTGGACATTCTCGCGAAGGGTTCCCAATCCCCGACAAGTTTGGTACACTTTCACGTCCAAATCTCTCAAACTCCGGGAGAGATTCTCAAAACCAAGGTTGACATGTTTTGAGTTTCGTTCAACATTTTGGAAATCCCGCTGAAACTTTGGACATTTTCGCGATGGGTTCCCAATCCCCGACAAGATTGGTACCCTTTGACGTCCAAATCTCTCAAACTCCGGGAGAGATTCTCAAAACCATGGTTTACATGGTTCGAGTTCCTTTCAACATTTTGGAAATCCCGCTGAAACTTTGGACATTCTCGCGAAGGGTTCCCAATCCCCGACAAGATTGGTACCCTTTCACGTCCAAATCTCTCAAACTCCGGGAGAGATTCTCAAAACCAAGGCTGACATGTTTCGAGTTCCTTTCAACATTTTGGAAATCCCGCTGAAACTTTGGACATTGTCGCGAAGGGTTCCCAATCCCCGACAAGATTGGTACCCTTTCACGTCCAAATCTCTCAAACTCCGGGAGAGATTCTCAAAACCAAGGTTGACATGTTTCGAGTTCCTTTCAACATTTTGGAAATCCCACTGAAACTTTGGACATTCTCGCGAAGGGTTCCCGATCCCTGACAAGATTGGTACCCTTTCACGTCCAAATCTCTCAAACTCCGGGAGAGATTCTCAAAACCAAGGTTGACACGTTTCGAGTTCCTTTCAACATTTTAAAAATCCCGCTGAAACCATGGACATTGTCGGTAAGGGTTCCCAATCGCTGACAAGATTGGTACCCTTTCACGTCCAAATCTCTCAAACTCCGGGAGAGATTCTGAAAACCAAGGTTGACATGTTTCGAGTTCCTTTCAACATTTTGGAAATCCCGCTGAAACTTTGGACATTCTGGCGAAGGGTTCCCAATCCCCGACAAGACTGGTACCCTTTCACGTCCAAATCTCTCAAACTCCGGGAGAGATTCTCAAAACCAAGGTTGACATGTTTCGAGTTCCTTTCAACATTTTGGAAATCCCGCTGAAACTTTGGACATTGTCGGTAAGGGTTCCCAATCCCCGACAAGATTGGTACCCTTTCACGTCCAAATCTCTCAAACTCCGGGAGAGATTCTCAAAACCAAGGTTGACATGGTTCGAGTTCCTTTCAACATTTGGGAAATCCCGCTGAAACTTTGGACATTCTCGCGAAGGGTTCCCGATCCCCGACAAGATCGGTACCCTTTCACGTCCAAATCTCTCAAACTCCGGGAGAGATTCTCAAAACCAAGGTTGACATGGTTCGAGTTCCTTTCAACATTTTGGAAATCCCGCTGAAACTTTGGACATTCTCGCGAAGGGTTCCCAATCCCCGACAAGATTGGTACCCTTTCACGTGCAAATCTCTCAAACTCCGGGAGAGATTCTCAAAACCAAGGTTGACATGGTTCGAGTTCCTTTCAACATTTTGGAAATCCCGCTGAAACTTTGGACATTCTCGCGAAGGGTTCCCAATCCCCGACAAGATTGGTACCCTTTCACGTCCAAATCTCTCAAACTCCGGCAGAGATTCTCAAAACCAAGGTTGACATGTTTCGAGTTCCTTTCAACATTTTGGAAATCCCGCTGAAACTTTGGACATTCTCGCGAAGGGTTCCCAATCCCCGACAAGATTGGTACCCTTTCACGTCCAAATCTCTCAAACTCCGGGAGAGATTCTCAAAACCAAGGTTGACATGTTTCGAGTTCCTTTCAACATTTTGGAAATCCCACTGAAACTTTGGACATTCTCGCGAAGGGTTCCCGATCCCCGACAAGATTGGTACCCTTTGACGTCCAAATCTCTCAAACTCCGGGAGAGATTCTCAAAACCAAGGTTGAAACGTTTCGAGTTCTTTTCAACATTTTGGAAATCCCCCTGAAACTTTGGACATTCTCGCGAAGGGTTCCCAATCCCCGACAAGATTGGTGCCCTTTCACGTCCAAATCTCTCAAACTCCGGGAGAGATTCTCAAAACCAAGGTTGACATGGTTCGAGTTCCTTTCAACATTTTGGAAATCCCGCTGAAACTTTGGACATTCTCGCGAAGGGTTCCCAATCCCCGACAAGATTGGTACCCTTTCACGTCCAAATCTCTCAAACTCCGGGAGAGATTCTCAAAACCAAGGTTGACATGTTTCGAGTTCCTTTCAACATTTTGGAAATCCCGCTGAAACTTTGGACATTCTCGCGAAGGGTTCCCGATCCCCGACAAGATTGGTACACTTTCACGTCCAAATCTCTCAGACTCCAGGAGAGATTCTGAAAACCAAGGTTGACATGTTTCGAGTTCCTTTCAACATTTTGGAAATCCCGCTGAAACTTTGGACATTGTCGCGAAGGGTTCCCAATCCTTGACAAGATTGGTACCCTTTCACGTCCAAATCTCTCAAACTCCGGGAGAGATTCTCAAAACCAAGGTTGACACGTTTCGAGTTCCTTTCAACATTTTAAAAATCCCGCTGAAACCATGGACATTGTCGGTAAGGGTTCCCAATCGCTGACAAGATTGGTACCCTTTCACGTCCAAATCTCTCAAACTCCGGGAGAGATTCTGAAAACCAAGGTTGACATGTTTCGAGTTCCTTTCAACATTTTGGAAATCCCGCTGAAACTTTGGACATTCTGGCGAAGGGTTCCCAATCCCCGACAAGACTGGTACCCTTTCACGTCAAAATCTCTCAAACTCCGGGAGAGATTCTCAAAACCAAGGTTGACATGTTTCGAGTTCCTTTCAACATTTTGGAAATCCCGCTGAAACTTTGGACATTGTCGGTAAGGGTTCCCAATCCCCGACAAGATTGGTACCCTTTCACGTCCAAATCTCTCAAACTCCGGGAGAGATTCTCAAAACCAAGGTTGACATGGTTCGAGTTCCTTTCAACATTTGGGAAATCCCGCTGAAACTTTGGACATTCTCGCGAAGGGTTCCCGATCCCCGACAAGATCGGTACCCTTTCACGTCCAAATCTCTCAAACTCCGGGAGAGATTCTCAAAACCAAGGTTGACATGGTTCGAGTTCCTTTCAACATTTTGGAAATCCCGCTGAAACTTTGGACATTCTCGCGAAGGGTTCCCAATCCCCGACAAGATTGGTACCCTTTCACGTCCAAATCTCTCAAACTCCGGCAGAGATTCTCAAAACCAAGGTTGACATGGTTCGAGTTCCTTTCAACATTTTGGAAATCCCGCTGAAACTTTGGACATTCTCGCGAAGGGTTCCCAATCCCCGACAAGATTGGTACCCTTTCACGTCCAAATCTCTCAAACTCCGGCAGAGATTCTCAAAACCAAGGTTGACATGTTTCGAGTTCCTTTCAACATTTTGGAAATCCCGCTGAAACTTTGGACATTCTCGCGAAGGGTTCCCAATCCCCGACAAGATTGGTACCCTTTCACGTCCAAATCTCTCAAACTCCGGGAGAGATTCTCAAAACCATGGTTGAAACGTTTCGAGTTCCTTTCAACATTTTGGAAATCCCGCTGAAACTTTGGACATTCTCGCGAAGGGTTCCCAATCCCCGACAAGATTGGTACACTTTCACGTCCAAATCTCTCAAACTCCGGGAGAGATTCTCAAAACCAAGGTTGACATGTTTTGAGTTTCTTTCAACATTTTGGAAATCCCGCTGAAACTTTGGACATTTTCGCGATGGGTTCCCAATCCCCGACAAGATTGGTACCCTTTGACGTCCAAATCTCTCAAACTCCGGGAGAGATTCTCAAAACCATGGTTTACATGGTTCGAGTTCCTTTCAACATTTTGGAAATCCCGCTGAAACTTTGGACATTCTCGCGAAGGGTTCCCAATCCCCGACAAGATTGGTACCCTTTCACGTCCAAATCTCTCAAACTCCGGGAGAGATTCTCAAAACCAAGGCTGACATGTTTCGAGTTCCTTTCAACATTTTGGAAATCCCGCTGAAACTTTGGACATTGTCGCGAAGGGTTCCCAATCCCCGACAAGATTGGTACCCTTTCACGTCCAAATCTCTCAAACTCCGGGAGAGATTCTCAAAACCATGGTTGACATGTTTCGAGTTCCTTTCAACATTTTGGAAATCCCACTGAAACTTTGGACATTCTCGCGAAGGGTTCCCGATCCCTGACAAGATTGGTACCCTTTCACGTCCAAATCTCTCAAACTCCGGGAGAGATTCTCAAAACCAAGGTTGACACGTTTCGAGTTCCTTTCAACATTTTAAAAATCCCGCTGAAACTTTGGACATTGTCGGTAAGGGTTCCCAATCGCTGACAAGATTGGTACCCTTTCACGTCCAAATCTCTCAAACTCCGGGAGAGATTCTCAAAACCAAGGTTGACATGTTTCGAGTTCCTTTCAACATTTTGGAAATCCCGCTGAAACTTTGGACATTCTGGCGAAGGGTTCCCAATCCCCGACAAGACTAGTACCCTTTCACGTCCAAATCTCTCAAACTCCGGGAGAGATTCTCAAAACCAAGGTTGACATGTTTCGAGTTCCTTTCAACATTTTGGAAATCCCACTGAAACTTTGGACATTCTCGCGAAGGGTTCCCAATCCCCGACAAGATTGGTACCCTTTCATGTCCAAATCTCTCAAAGTCCGGGAGAGATTCTCAAAACCATGGCTGACATGTTTCGAGTTCCTTTCAACATTTTGGAAATCCCGCTGAAACTTTGGACATTCTTGCGAAGGGTTCCCAATCCCCGACAAGATTGGTACCCTTTCACGTCCAAATCTCTCAAACTCCGGGAGAGATTCTCAAAACCAAAGTTGACATGTTTCGAGTTCCTTTCAACATTTTGGAAATCCTGCTGAAACTTTGGACATTCTCGCGAAGGGTTCCCAATCCCCGACAAGATTGGTACCCTTTCACGTCCAAATCTCTCAAACTCCGGGAGAGATTCTCAAAACCAAGGTTGACATGTTTCGAGTTCCTTTCAACATTTTGGAAATCCCGCTGAAATTTTGAACATTCTTGCGAAGGGTTCCCGATCCCCGACAAGATTGGTACCCTTTCACGTCCAAATCTCTCAAACTCCGGGAGAGATTCTGAAAACCAAGGTTGACATGTTTCGAGTTACTTTCAACATTTTGGAAATCCCGCTGAAACTTTGGACATTCTCGCGAAGGGTTCCCAATCCCCGACAAGATTGGCACCCTTTCACGTTCAAATCTCTCAAACTCCGGGAGAGATTCTCAAAACCAAGGTTGACATGTTTCGAGTTCCTTTCAACATTTTGGAAATCCCGCTGACACTTTGGACATTCTCGCGAAGGGTTCCCAACCCCCGACAAGACTGGTACCCTTTCACGTCCAAATCTCTCAAACTCCGGGAGAGATTGTCAAAACCAATGTCAACATGTTTCGAGTTCCTTTCAACATTTTGGAAATCCCGCTGAAACTTTGGACATTCTCGCGAAGGGTTCCCAACCCCCGACAAGACTGGTACACTTTGACGTCCAAATCTCTCAAACTCCGGGAGAGATTCTCAAAACCATGGTTGAAACGTTTCGAGTTCCTTTCAACATTTTGGAAATCCCCCTGAAACTTTGGACATTCTCGCGAAGGGTTCCCAATCCCCGACAAGATTGGTACCCTTTCACGTCCAAATCTCTCAAACTCCGGGAGAGATTCTCAAAACCAAGGTTGACATGTTTCGAGTTCCTTTCAACATTTTGGAAATCCCGCTGAAACTTTGGACATTCTCGCGAAGGGTTCCCAATCCCCGACAAGATTGGTACCCTTTCACGTCCAAATCTCTCAAACTCCGGGAGAGATTCTCAAAACCAAGGTTGACACGTTTCGAGTTTCTTTCAACATTTTGGAAATCCCGCTGAAACTTTGGACATTCTCGTGAAGGGTTCCCAATCCCCGACAAGATCGGTACCCTTTCACGTCCAAATCTCTCAAACTCCGGGAGAGATTCTCAAAACCAAGGTTGACATGGTTCGAGTTCCTTTCAACATTTGGGAAATCCCGCTGAAACTTTGGACATTCTCGCGAAGGGTTCCCGATCCCCGACAAGATTGGTACCCTTTCACGTCCAAATCTCTCAAACTCCGGGAGAGATTCTCAAAACCAAGGTTGACATGTTTCGAGTTCCTTTCAACATTTTGGAAATCTTGCTGAAACTTTGGACATTCTCGCGAAGGGTTCCCAATCCCCGACAAGATTGGTACCCTTTCACGTCCAAATCTCTCAAACTCCGGGAGAGATTCTGAAAACCAAGGTTGACATGTTTCGAGTTCCTTTCAACATTTTGGAAATCCCGCTGAAACTTTGGACATTCTCGCGAAGGGTTCCCGATCTCCGACAAGATTGGTACCCTTTCACATCCAAATCTCTCAAACTCCGGGAGAGATTCTCAAAACCAAGGTTGACACGTTTCGAGTTCCTTTCAACATTTTAAAAATCCCGCTGAAACTTTGGACATTGTCGGTAAGGGTTCCCAATCGCTGACAAGATTGGTACCCTTTCACGTCCAAATCTCTCAAACTCTGGGAGAGATTCTGAAAACCAAGGTTGACATGTTTCGAGTTCCTTTCAACATTTTGGAAATCCCGCTGAAACTTTGGACATTCTGGCGCAGGTTTCCCCATCCCCGACAAGACTGGTACCCTTTCACGTCCAAATCTCTCAAACTCCGGGAGAGATTCTCAAAACCAAGCTTGACATGGTTCGAGTTCCTCTCAACATTTTGGAAATCCCGCTGAAACTTTGGACATTCTGGCGAAGGGTTCCCAATCCCCGACAAGACTGGTACCCTTTCACGTCCAAATCTCTCAAACTCCGGGAGAGATTCTCAAAACCATGGTTGAAACGTTTCGAGTTCCTTTCAACATTTTGGAAATCCCGCTGAAACTTTGGACATTCTCGCGAAGGGTTCCCAATCCCCGACAAGATTGGTACCCTTTCACATCCAAATCTCTCAAAGTCCGGGAGAGATTCTCAAAACCAAGGTTGACATGTTTCAAGTTCCTTTCAACAGTTTGGAAATCCCGCTGAAACTTTGGACATTCTCGCGAAGGGTTCCCAATCCCCGACAAGATTGGTACCCTTTCACGTCCAAATCTCTCAAACTCCGGGAGAGATTCTCAAAACCAAGGTTGACATGGTTCGAGTTCCTTTCAACATTTGGGAAATCCCGCTGAAACTTTGGACATTCTCGCGAAGGGTTCCCAATCCCGACAAGATTGGTACCCTTTCACGTCCAAATCTCTCAGACTCCGGGAGAGATTCTCAAAACCATGGTTGAAACGTTTCGAGTTCCTTTCAACATTTTGGAAATCCCGCTGAAACTTTGGACATTCTCGCGAAGGGTTCCCAATCCCCGACAAGATTGGTACACTTTCACGTCCAAATCTCTCAAACTCTGGGAGAGATTCTCAAAACCAAGGTTGACATGTTTTGAGTTTCTTTCAACATTTTGGAAATCCCGCTGAAACTTTGGACATTTTCGCGATGGGTTCCCAATCCCCGACAAGATTGGTACCCTTTGACGTCCAAATCTCTCAAACTCCGGGGGAGATTCTCAAAACCATGGTTGACATGGTTCGAGTTCCTTTCAACATTTTGGAAATCCCGCTGAAACTTTGGACATTCTCGCGAAGGGTTCCCAATCCCCGACAAGATTGGTACCCTTTCATGTCCAAATCTCTCAAACTCCGGGAGAGATTCTCAAAACCAAGGTTGACATGTTTCGAGTTCTTTTCAACATTTTGGAAATCCCGCTGAAACTTTGGTCATTCTCGCGAAGGGTTCCCAATCCCCGACAAGATTGGTACCCTTTCACGTCCAAATCTCTCAAACTCCGGGAGAGATTCTCAAAACCAAGGTTGACATGGTTCGAGTTCCTTTCAACATTTTGGAAATCCCGCTGAAACTTTGGACATTCTCGCGAAGGGTTCCCAATCCCCGACAAGATTGGTACCCTTTCACGTCCAAATTTCTCAGACTCCGGGAGAGATTCTCAAAACCAAGGTTGACATGGTTCGAGTTCCTTTCAACATTTTGGAAATCCCGCTGAAACTTTGGACATTCTCGCGAAGGGTTCCCAATCCCCGACAAGATTGGTACCCTTTCACGTCCAAATCTCTCAAACTCCGGGAGAGATTCTCAAAACCAAAGTTGACATGTTTCGAGTTCCTTTCAACATTTTGGAAATCCTGCTGAAACTTTGGACATTCTCGCGAAGGGTTCCCAATCCCCGACAAGATTGGTACCCTTTCACGTCCAAATCTCTCAAACTCCGGGAGAGATTCTCAAAACCAAGGTTGACATGTTTCGAGTTCCTTTCAACATTTTGGAAATCCCGCTGAAACTTTGGACATTCTTGCGAAGGGTTCCCGATCCCCGACAAGATTGGTACCCTTTGACGTCCAAATCTCTCAAACTCCGGGAGAGATTCTCAAAACCAAGGTTGACATGTTTCGAGTTCCTTTCAACATTTTGGAAATCCCGCTGAAACTTTGGACATTCTCGCGAAGGGTTCCCAATCCCCGACAAGATTGGCACCCTTTCACGTTCAAATCTCTCAAACTCCGGGAGAGATTCTCAAAGCCAAGGTTGACATGGTTCGAGTTCCTTTCAACATTTTGGAAATCCCGCTGAAACTTTGGACATTCTCGTGAAGGGTTCCCAATCCCCGACAAGATCGGTACCCTTTCACGTCCAAATCTCTCAAACTCCGGGAGAGATTGTCAAAACCAAGGTCAACATGTTTCGAGTTCCTTTCAACATTTTGGAAATCCCGCTGAAACTTTGGACATTCTCGCGAAGGGTTCCCAATCCCCGACAAGATTGGTACCCTTTCACGTCCAAATCTCTCAAACTCCGGGAGAGATTCTCAAAACCAAGGTTGACATGTTTCGAGTTCCTTTCAACATTTTGGAAATCCCGCTGAAACTTTGGACATTCTCGCGAAGGGTTCCCAATCCCCGACAAGATTGGTACCCTTTCACGTCCAAATCTCTCAAACTCCGGGAGAGATTCTCAAAACCAAGGTTGACACGTTTCGAGTTTCTTTCAACATTTTGGAAATCCCGCTGAAACTTTGGACATTGTCGGTAAGGGTTCCCAATCCCCGACAAGATTGGTACCCTTTCACGTCCAAATCTCTCAAACTCCGGGAGAGATTCTCAAAACCAAGGTTGACATGGTTCGAGTTCCTTTCAACATTTGGGAAATCCCGCTGAAACTTTGGACATTCTCGCGAAGGGTTCCCGATCCCCGACAAGATTGGTACCCTTTCACGTCCAAATCTCTCAAACTCCGGGAGAGATTCTCAAAACCAAGGTTGACATGTTTCGAGTTCCTTTCAACATTTTGGAAATCTTGCTGAAACTTTGGACATTCTCGCGAAGGGTTCCCAATCCCCGACAAGATTGGTACCCTTTCACGTCCAAATCTCTCAAACTCCGGGAGAGATTCTGAAAACCAAGGTTGACATGTTTCGAGTTCCTTTCAACATTTTGGAAATCCCGCTGAAACTTTGGACATTCTCGCGAAGGGTTCCCGATCTCCGACAAGATTGGTACCCTTTCACATCCAAATCTCTCAAACTCCGGGAGAGATTCTCAAAACCAAGGTTGACACGTTTCGAGTTCCTTTCAACATTTTAAAAATCCCGCTGAAACTTTGGACATTGTCGGTAAGGGTTCCCAATCGCTGACAAGATTGGTACCCTTTCACGTCCAAATCTCTCAAACTCTGGGAGAGATTCTGAAAACCAAGGTTGACATGTTTCGAGTTCCTTTCAACATTTTGGAAATCCCGCTGAAACTTTGGACATTCTGGCGCAGGTTTCCCCATCCCCGACAAGACTGGTACCCTTTCACGTCCAAATCTCTCAAACTCCGGGAGAGATTCTCAAAACCAAGCTTGACATGGTTCGAGTTCCTCTCAACATTTTGGAAATCCCGCTGAAACTTTGGACATTCTGGCGAAGGGTTCCCAATCCCCGACAAGACTGGTACCCTTTCACGTCCAAATCTCTCAAACTCCGGGAGAGATTCTCAAAACCATGGTTGAAACGTTTCGAGTTCCTTTCAACATTTTGGAAATCCCGCTGAAACTTTGGACATTCTCGCGAAGGGTTCCCAATCCCCGACAAGATTGGTACCCTTTCACATCCAAATCTCTCAAAGTCCGGGAGAGATTCTCAAAACCAAGGTTGACATGTTTCAAGTTCCTTTCAACAGTTTGGAAATCCCGCTGAAACTTTGGACATTCTCGCGAAGGGTTCCCAATCCCCGACAAGATTGGTACCCTTTCACGTCCAAATCTCTCAAACTCCGGGAGAGATTCTCAAAACCAAGGTTGACATGGTTCGAGTTCCTTTCAACATTTGGGAAATCCCGCTGAAACTTTGGACATTCTCGCGAAGGGTTCCCAATCCCGACAAGATTGGTACCCTTTCACGTCCAAATCTCTCAGACTCCGGGAGAGATTCTCAAAACCATGGTTGAAACGTTTCGAGTTCCTTTCAACATTTTGGAAATCCCGCTGAAACTTTGGACATTCTCGCGAAGGGTTCCCAATCCCCGACAAGATTGGTACACTTTCACGTCCAAATCTCTCAAACTCTGGGAGAGATTCTCAAAACCAAGGTTGACATGTTTTGAGTTTCTTTCAACATTTTGGAAATCCCGCTGAAACTTTGGACATTTTCGCGATGGGTTCCCAATCCCCGACAAGATTGGTACCCTTTGACGTCCAAATCTCTCAAACTCCGGGGGAGATTCTCAAAACCATGGTTGACATGGTTCGAGTTCCTTTCAACATTTTGGAAATCCCGCTGAAACTTTGGACATTCTCGCGAAGGGTTCCCAATCCCCGACAAGATTGGTACCCTTTCATGTCCAAATCTCTCAAACTCCGGGAGAGATTCTCAAAACCAAGGTTGACATGTTTCGAGTTCTTTTCAACATTTTGGAAATCCCGCTGAAACTTTGGTCATTCTCGCGAAGGGTTCCCAATCCCCGACAAGATTGGTACCCTTTCACGTCCAAATCTCTCAAACTCCGGGAGAGATTCTCAAAACCAAGGTTGACATGGTTCGAGTTCCTTTCAACATTTTGGAAATCCCGCTGAAACTTTGGACATTCTCGCGAAGGGTTCCCAATCCCCGACAAGATTGGTACCCTTTCACGTCCAAATTTCTCAGACTCCGGGAGAGATTCTCAAAACCAAGGTTGACATGGTTCGAGTTCCTTTCAACATTTTGGAAATCCCGCTGAAACTTTGGACATTCTCGCGAAGGGTTCCCAATCCCCGACAAGATTGGTACCCTTTCACGTCCAAATCTCTCAAACTCCGGGAGAGATTCTCAAAACCAAAGTTGACATGTTTCGAGTTCCTTTCAACATTTTGGAAATCCTGCTGAAACTTTGGACATTCTCGCGAAGGGTTCCCAATCCCCGACAAGATTGGTACCCTTTCACGTCCAAATCTCTCAAACTCCGGGAGAGATTCTCAAAACCAAGGTTGACATGTTTCGAGTTCCTTTCAACATTTTGGAAATCCCGCTGAAACTTTGGACATTCTTGCGAAGGGTTCCCGATCCCCGACAAGATTGGTACCCTTTGACGTCCAAATCTCTCAAACTCCGGGAGAGATTCTCAAAACCAAGGTTGACATGTTTCGAGTTCCTTTCAACATTTTGGAAATCCCGCTGAAACTTTGGACATTCTCGCGAAGGGTTCCCAATCCCCGACAAGATTGGCACCCTTTCACGTTCAAATCTCTCAAACTCCGGGAGAGATTCTCAAAGCCAAGGTTGACATGTTTCGAGTTCCTTTCAACATTTTGGAAATCCCGCTGAAACTTTGGACATTCTCGTGAAGGGTTCCCAATCCCCGACAAGATCGGTACCCTTTCACGTCCAAATCTCTCAAACTCCGGGAGAGATTGTCAAAACCAAGGTCAACATGTTTCGAGTTCCTTTCAACATTTTGGAAATCCCGCTGAAACTTTGGACATTCTCGCGAAGGGTTCCCAATCCCCGACAAGATTGGTACCCTTTCACGTCCAAATCTCTCAAACTCCGGGAGAGATTCTCAAAACCAAGGTTGGCATCTTTTGAGTTTCTTTCAACATTTTGGAAATCCTGCTGAAACTTTGGACATTCTCGTGAAGGGTTCCAAATCCCCGACAAGATTGGTACCCTTTCACGTCCAAATCTCTCAAACTCCGGGAGAGATTCTCAAAACCAAGGTTGACATGTTTCGAGTTCCTTTCAACATTTTGGAAATCCCGCTGAAACTTTGGACATTCTCGCGAAGGGTTCCCGATCCCCGACAAGATTGGTACCCTTTCACGTCCAAATCTCTCAAACTCCGGGAGAGATTCTGAAAACCAAGGCTGACATGTTTCGAGTTCCTTTCAACATTTTGGAAATCCCGCTGAAACTTTGGACATTCTCGCGAAGGGTTCCCGATCCCCGACAAGATTGGTACCCTTTCACGTCCAAATCTCTCAAACTCCGGGAGAGATTCTCAAAACCAAGGTTGACATGTTTCGAGTTCCTTTCAACATTTTGGAAATCCTGCTGAAACTTTGGACATTGTCGCGAAGGGTTCCCAATCCTTGACAAGATTGGTACCCTTTCACGTCCAAATCTCTCAAACTCCGGGAGAGATTCTCAAAACCAAGGTTGACATGTTTCGAGTTCCTTTCAACATTTTGGAAATCCCACTGAAACTTTGGACATTCTCGCGAAGGGTTCCCAATCCCCGACAAGATTGGTACCCTTTCACGTCCAAATCTCTCAAACTCCGGGAGAGATTCTCAAAACCAAAGTTGACATGTTTCGAGTTCCTTTCAACATTTTGGAAATCCTGCTGAAACTTTGGACATTCTCGCGAAGGGTTCCCAATCCCCGACAAGATTGGTACCCTTTCACGTCCAAATCTCTCAAACTCCGGGAGAGATTCTCAAAACCAAGGTTGACATGTTTCGAGTTCCTTTCAACATTTTGGAAATCCCGCTGAAACTTTGGACATTCTTGCGAAGGGTTCCCGATCCCCGACAAGATTGGTACCCTTTCACGTCCAAATCTCTCAAACTCCGGGAGAGATTCTGAAAACCAAGGTTGACATGTTTCGAGTTCCTTTCAACATTTTGGAAATCCCGCTGAAACTTTGGACATTCTCGCGAAGGGTTCCCAATCCCCGACAAGATTGGCACCCTTTCACGTTCAAATCTCTCAAACTCCGGGAGAGATTCTCAAAGCCAAGGTTGACATGTTTCGAGTTCCTTTCAACATTTTGGAAATCCCGCTGAAACTTTGGACATTCTCGTGAAGGGTTCCCAATCCCCGACAAGATCGGTACCCTTTCACGTCCAAATCTCTCAAACGCCGGGAGAGATTCTGAAAACCAAGGTCAACATGTTTCGATTCCTTTCAACATTTTGGAAATCCCGCTGAAACTTTGGACATTCTCGCGAAGGGTTCCCAATCCCCGACAAGATTGGTACCCTTTCACGTCCAAATCTCTCAAACTCCGGGAGAGATTCTCAAAACCAAGGTTGGCATCTTTTGAGTTTCTTTCAACATTTTGGAAATCCTGCTGGAACTTTGGACATTCTCGTGAAGGGTTCCAAATCCCCGACAAGATTGGTACCCTTTCACGTCCAAATCTCTCAAACTCCGGGAGAGATTCTCAAAACCAAGGTTGACATGTTTCGAGTTCCTTTCAACATTTTGGAAATCCCGCTGAAACTTTGGACATTCTCGCGAAGGGTTCCCGATCCCCGACAAGATTGGTACCCTTTCACGTCCAAATCTCTCAAACTCCGGGAGAGATTCTGAAAACCAAGGCTGACATGTTTCGAGTTCCTTTCAACATTTTGGAAATTCCGCTGAAACTTTGGACATTCTCGCGAAGGGTTCCCAATCCCCGACAAGATTGGCACCCTTTCACGTTCAAATCTCTCAAACTCCGGGAGAGATTCTCAAAACCAAGGTTGACATGGTTCGAGTTCCTTTCAACATTTTGGAAATCCCCCTGAAACTTTGGACATTCTGGCGAAGGGTTCCCAATCCCCGATAAGGCTGGTACCCTTTCACGTCCAAATCTCTCAAACTCCGGGAGAGATTCTCAAAACCAAGGTTGACATGTTTCGAGTTCCTTTCAACATTTTGGAAATCCCGCTGAAACTTTGGACATTCTCGCGAAGGGTTCCCAATCCCCGACAAGATTGGTAACCTTTCATGTCCAAATCTCTCAAAGTCCGGGAGAGATTCTCAAAACCATGGCTGACATGTTTCGAGTTCCTTTCAACATTTTGGAAATCCCGCTGAAACTTTGGACATTCTTGCGAAGGGTTCCCAATCCCCGACAAGATTGGTACCCTTTCACGTCCAAATCTCTCAAACTCCGGGAGAGATTCTCAAAACCAAAGTTGACATGTTTCGAGTTCCTTTCAACATTTTGGAAATCCTGCTGAAACTTTGGACATTCTCGCGAAGGGTTCCCAATCCCCGACAAGATTGGTACCCTTTAACGTCCAAATCTCTCAGACTCCGGGAGAGATTCTCAAAACCAAGGTTGACATGTTTCGAGTTCCTTTCAACATTTTGGAAATCCCGCTGAAACTTTGGACATTCTTGCGAAGGGTTCCCGATCCCCGACAAGATTGGTACCCTTTCACGTCCAAATCTCTCAAACTCCGGGAGAGATTCTGAAAACCAAGGTTGACATGTTTCGAGTTCCTTTCAACATTTTGGAAATCCCGCTGAAACTTTGGACATTCTGGCGAAGGGTTCCCAATCCCCGACAAGATTGGCACCCTTTCACGTTCAAATCTCTCAAACTCCGGGAGAGATTCTGAAAACCAAGGTTGACATGTTTCGAGTTCCTTTCAACATTTTGGAAATCCCGCTGAAACTTTGGACATTCTCGTGAAGGGTTCCCAATCCCCGACAAGATTGGCACCCTTTCACGTCCAAATCTCTCAAAGTCCGGGAGAGATTGTCAAAACCAAGGTCAACATGTTTCGAGTTCCTTTCAACATTTTGGAAATCCCGCTGAAACTTTGGACATTCTCGCGAAGGGTTCCCAATCCCCGACAAGATTGGTACCCTTTCACGTCCAAATCTCTCAAACTCCGGGAGAGATTCTCAAAACCAAGGTTGACATGTTTCGAGTTCCTCTCAACATTTTGGAAATCCCGCTGAAACTTTGGACATTCTGGCGAAGGGTTCCCAATCCCCGACAAGACTGGTACCCTTTGACGTCCAAATCTCTCAAACTCCGGGAGAGATTCTCAAAACCATGGTTGAAACGTTTCGAGTTCCTTTCAACATTTTGGAAATCCCCCTGAAACTTTGGACATTCTCGCGAAGGGTTCCCAATCCCCGACAAGATTGGTACCCTTTCACGTCCAAATCTCTCAAACTCCGGGAGAGATTCTCAAAACCAAGGTTGACATGGTTCGAGTTCCTTTCAACATTTTGGAAATCCCGCTGAAACTTTGGACATTCTCGCGAAGGGTTCCCAATCCCCGACAAGATTGGTACCCTTTCACGTCCAAATCTCTCAAACTCCGGGAGAGATTCTCAAAACCAAGGTTGACACGTTTCGAGTTTCTTTCAACATTTTGGAAATCCCGCTGAAACTTTGGACATTGTCGGTAAGGGTTCCCAATCCCCGACAAGATTGGTACCCTTTCACGTCCAAATCTCTCAAACTCCGGGAGAGATTCTCAAAACCAAGGTTGACATGTTTCGAGTTCCTTTCAACATTTGGGAAATCCCGCTGAAACTTTGGACATTCTCGCGAAGGGTTCCCGATCCCCGACAAGATTGGTACCCTTTCACGTCCAAATCTCTCAAACTCCGGGAGAGATTCTCAAAACCAAGGTTGACATGTTTCGAGTTCCTTTCAACATTTTGGAAATCTTGCTGAAACTTTGGACATTCTCGCGAAGGGTTCCCAATCCCCGACAAGATTGGTACCCTTTCACGTCCAAATCTCTCAAACTCCGGGAGAGATTCTGAAAACCAAGGTTGACATGTTTCGAGTTCCTTTCAACATTTTGGAAATCCCGCTGAAACTTTGGACATTCTCGCGAAGGGTTCCCAATCCCCGACAAGATTGGTACCCTTTCACATCCAAATCTCTCAAACTCCGGGAGAGATTCTCAAAACCAAGGTTGACACATTTCGAGTTCCTTTCAACATTTTAAAAATCCCGCTGAAACTTTGGACATTGTCGGTAAGGGTTCCCAATCGCTGACAAGATTGGTACCCTTTCACGTCCAAATCTCTCAAACTCCGGGAGAGATTCTCAAAACCAAGGTTGACATGTTTCGAGTTCCTTTCAACATTTTGGAAATCCCGCTGAAACTTTGGACATTCTGGCGCAGGTTTCCCCATCCCCGACAAGACTGGTACCCTTTCACGTCCAAATCTCTCAAACTCCGGGAGAGATTCTCAAAACCAAGCTTGACATGGTTCGAGTTCCTCTCAACATTTTGGAAATCCCGCTGAAACTTTGGACATTCTGGCGAAGGGTTCCCAATCCCCGACAAGACTGGTACCCTTTCACGTCCAAATCTCTCAAACTCCGGGAGACATTCTCAAAACCATGGTTGAAACGTTTCGAGTTCCTTTCAACATTTCGGAAATCCCGCTGAAACTTTGGACATTCTCGCGAAGGGTTCCCAATCCCCGACAAGATTGGTACCCTTTCACATCCAAATCTCTCAAAGTCCGGGAGAGATTCTCAAAACCAAGGTTGACATGTTTCGAGTTTCTTTCAACATTTTGGAAATCCCGCTGAAACTTTGGACATTCTCGCGAAGGGTTCCCAATCCCCGACAAGATTGGTACCCTTTCACGTCCAAATCTCTCAAAGTCCGGGAGAGATTCTCAAAACCAAGGTTGACATGGTTCGAGTTCCTTTCAACATTTTGGAAATCCCGCTGAAACTTTGGACATTCTCGCGAAGGGTTCCCAATCCCCGACAAGATTGGTACCCTTTCACGTCCAAATCTCTCAAACTCCGGGAGAGATTCTCAAAACCAAGGTTGACATGGTTCGAGTTCCTTTCAACATTTTGGAAATCCCGCTGAAACTTTGGACATTCTCGCGAAGGGTTCCCAATCCCCGACAAGATTGGTACCCTTTCACGTCCAAATCTCTCAAAGTCCGGGAGAGATTCTCAAAACCAAGGTTGACATGTTTCGAGTTCCTTTCAACATTTTGGAAATCCCGCTGAAACTTTGGACATTCTCGCGAAGGGTTCCCGATCCCCGACAAGATTGGTACCCTTTCATGTCCAAATCTCTCAGACTCCAGGAGAGATTCTCAAAACCAAGGTTGACATGTTTCGAGTTCCTTTCAACAGTTTGGAAATCCCGCTGAAACTTTGGACATTCTCGCGAAGGGTTCCCAATCCGTGACAAGATTGGTACCCTTTCACGTCCAAATCTCTCAAACTCCAGGAGAGATTCTCAAAACCAAAGTTGACATGTTTCGAGTTCCTTTCAACATTTTGGAAATCCTGCTGAAACTTTGGACATTCTCGCGAAGGGTTCCCAATCCCCGACAAGATTGGTACCCTTTCACGTCCAAATCTCTCAAACTCCGGGACAGATTCTCAAAACCAAGGTTGACATGTTTCGAGTTCCTTTCAACATTTTGGAAATACCGCTGAAACTTTGGACATTCTTGCGAAGGGTTCCCGATCCCCGACAAGATTGGTACCCTTTCACGTCCAAATCTCTCAAACTGTGGGAGAGATTCTGAAAACCAAGGTTGACATGTTTCGAGTTCCTTTCAACATTTTGGAAATCCCGCTGAAACTTTGGACATTCTCGCGAAGGGTTCCCAATCCCCGACAAGATTGGCACCCTTTCACGTTCAAATCTCTCAAACTCCGGGAGAGATTCTCAAAGCCAAGGTTGACATGTTTCGAGTTCCTTTCAACATTTTGGAAATCCCGCTGAAACTTTGGACATTCTCGTGAAGGGTTCCCAATCCCCGACAAGATCGGTACCCTTTCACGTCCAAATCTCTCAAACTCCGGGAGAGATTGTCAAAACCAAGGTCAACATGTTTCGAGTTCCTTTCAACATTTTGGAAATCCCGCTGAAACTTTGGACATTCTCGCGAAGGGTTCCCAATCCCCGACAAGATTGGTACCCTTTCACGTCCAAATCTCTCAAACTCCGGGAGAG
This sequence comes from Streptopelia decaocto, assembly GCF_964273445.1. Classification (NCBI taxonomy): domain Eukaryota; kingdom Metazoa; phylum Chordata; class Aves; order Columbiformes; family Columbidae; genus Streptopelia; species Streptopelia decaocto. The sequence continues at coordinate 120,657 of NW_028116191.1, forward strand.
ATTCTCAAAACCAAGGTTGACATCTTTTGAGTTTCTTTCAACATTTTGGAAATCCTGCTGAAACTTTGGACATTCTCGTGAAGGGTTCCAAATCCCCGACAAGATTGGTACCCTTTCACGTCCAAATCTCTCAAACTCCGGGAGAGATTCTCAAAACCAAGGTTGACATGTTTCGAGTTCCTTTCAACATTTTGGAAATCCCGCTGAAACTTTGGACATTCTCGCGAAGGGTTCCCGATCCCCGACAAGATTGGTACCCTTTCACGTCCAAATCTCTCAAACTCCGGGAGAGATTCTCAAAACCAAGGTTGACATGTTTCGAGTTCCTTTCAACATTTTGGAAATCCCGCTGAAACTTTGGACATTCTCGCGAAGGGTTCCCAATCCCCGACAAGATTGGCACCCTTTCACGTTCAAATCTCTCAAACTCCGGGAGAGATTCTCAAAACCAAGGTTGACATGGTTCGAGTTCCTTTCAACATTTTGGAAATCCCCCTGAAACTTTGGACATTCTGGCGAAGGGTTCCCAATCCCCGACAAGATTGGTACCCTTTCACGTCCAAATCTCTCAAACTCCGGGAGAGATTCTCAAAACCAAGGTTGACATGTTTCGAGTTCCTTTCAACATTTTGGAAATCCCGCTGAAACTTTGGACATTCTCGCGAAGGGTTCCCAATCCCCGACAAGATTGGTAACCTTTCATGTCCAAATCTCTCAAAGTCCGGGAGAGATTCTCAAAACCATGGCTGACATGTTTCGAGTTCCTTTCAACATTTTGGAAATCCCGCTGAAACTTTGGACATTCTTGCGAAGGGTTCCCAATCCCCGACAAGATTGGTACCCTTTCACGTCCAAATCTCTCAAACTCCGGGAGAGATTCTCAAAACCAAAGTTGACATGTTTCGAGTTCCTTTCAACATTTTGGAAATCCTGCTGAAACTTTGGACATTCTCGCGAAGGGTTCCCAATCCCCGACAAGATTGGTACCCTTTCACGTCCAAATCTCTCAGACTCCGGGAGAGATTCTCAAAACCAAGGTTGACATGTTTCGAGTTCCTTTCAACATTTTGGAAATCCCGCTGAAACTTTGGACATTCTTGCGAAGGGTTCCCGATCCCCGAGAAGATTGGTACCCTTTCACGTCCAAATCTCTCAAACTCCGGGAGAGATTCTGAAAACCAAGGTTGACATGTTTCGAGTTCCTTTCAACATTTTGGAAATCCCGCTGAAACTTTGGACATTCTCGCGAAGGGTTCCCAATCCCCGACAAGATTGGCACCCTTTCACGTTCAAATCTCTCAAACTCCGGGAGAGATTCTCAAAACCAAGGTTGACATGTTTCGAGTTCCTTTCAACATTTTGGAAATCCCGCTGAAACTTTGGACATTCTCGTGAAGGGTTCCCAATCCCCGACAAGATCGGTACCCTTTCACGTCCAAATCTCTCAAACTCCGGGAGAGATTGTCAAAACCAAGGTCAACATGTTTCGAGTTCCTTTCAACATTTTGGAAATCCCGCTGAAACTTTGGACATTCTCGTGAAGGGTTCCCAATCCCCGACAAGATTGGTACCCTTTCACGTCCAAATCTCTCAAACTCCGGGAGAGATTCTCAAAACCAAGGTTGACATGTTTCGAGTTCCTCTCAACATTTTGGAAATCCCGCTGAAACTTTGGACATTCTGGCGAAGGGTTCCCAATCCCCGACAAGACTGGTACCCTTTCACGTCCAAATCTCTCAAACTCCGGGAGAGATTCTCAAAACCAAGGTTGACATGTTTCGAGTTCCTTTCAACATTTTGGAAATCCCGCTGAAACTTTGGACATTCTGGCGAAGGGTTCCCAATCCCCGACAAGACTGGTACCCTTTCACGTCCAAATCTCTCAAACTCCGGGAGAGATTCTCAAAACCATGGTTGAAACGTTTCGAGTTCCTTTCAACATTTTGGAAATCCCCCTGAAACTTTGGACATTCTCGCGAAGGGTTCCCAATCCCCGACAAGATTGGTACCCTTTCACGTCCAAATCTCTCAAAGTCCGGGAGAGATTCTCAAAACCAAGGTTGACATGTTTCGAGTTCCTTTCAACAGTTTGGAAATCCCGCTGAAACTTTGGACATTCTCGCGAAGGGTTCCCAATCCCCGACAAGATTGGTACCCTTTCACGTCCAAATCTCTCAAACTCCGGGAGAGATTCTCAAAACCAAGGTTGACATGGTTCGAGTTCCTTTCAACAGTTTGGAAATCCCGCTGAAACTTTGGACATTCTCGCGAAGGGTTCCCAATCCCCGACAAGATTGGTACCCTTTCACGTCCAAATCTCTCAAACTCCGGGAGAGATTCTCAAAACCAAGGTTGACATGGTTCGAGTTCCTTTCAACATTTTGGAAATCCCGCTGAAACTTTGGACATTCTCGCGAAGGGTTCCCAATCCCCGACAAGATTGGTACCCTTTCACGTCCAAATCTCTCAAACTCCGGGAGAGATTCTCAAAACCAAGGTTGACATGTTTCGAGTTCCTTTCAACATTTTGGAAATCCCGCTGAAACTTTGGACATTCTCGCGAAGGTTTCCCAATCCCCGACAAGATTGGTACCCTTTCACGTCCAAATCTCTCAAACTCGGGGAGAGATTCTCAAAACCATGTTTGAAACGTTTCGAGTTCCTTTCAACATTTTGGAAATCCCGCTGAAACTTTGGACATTCTGGCGAAGGGTTCCCAATCCCCGACAAGATTGGTACACTTTCACGTCCAAATCTCTCAAACTCCGGGAGAGATTCTCAAAACCAAGGTTGACATGTTTTGAGTTTCTTTCAACATTTTGGAAATCCCGCTGAAACTTTGGACATTCTCGTGAAGGGTTCCCAATCCCCGACAAGATCGCTACACTTTCACGTCCAAATCTCTCAAACTCCGGGAGAGATTGTCAAAACCAAGGTCAACATGTTTCGAGTTCCTTTCAACATTTTGGAAATCCCGCTGAAACTTTGGACATTCTCGCGAAGGGTTCCCAATCCCAGACAAGATTGGTACCCTTTCACGTCCAAATCTCTCAAACTCCGGGAGAGATTCTCAAAACCAAGGTTGACATCTTTTGAGTTTCTTTCAACATTTTGGAAATCCCGCTGAAACTTTGGACATTCTCGTGAAGGATTCCAAATCCCCGACAAGATTGGTACCCTTTCACGTCCAAATCTCTCAAACTCCGGGAGAGATTCTCAAAACCAAGGTTGACATGTTTCGAGTTCCTTTCAACATTTTGGAAATCCCGCTGAAACTTTGGACATTCTCGCGAAGGGTTCCCGATCCCCGACAAGATTGGTACCCTTTCACGTCCAAATCTCTCAAACTCCGGGAGAGATTCTCAAAACCAAGGTTGACATGTTTCGAGTTCCTTTCAACATTTTGGAAATCCCGCTGAAACTTTGGACATTCTCGCGAAGGGTTCCCAATCCCCGACAAGATTGGCACCCTTTCACGTTCAAATCTCTCAAACTCCGGGAGAGATTCTCAAAACCAAGGTTGACATGGTTCGAGTTCCTTTCAACATTTTGGAAATCCCCCTGAAACTTTGGACATTCTGGCGAAGGGTTCCCAATCCCCGATAAGGCTGGTACCCTTTCACGTCCAAATCTCTCAAACTCCGGGAGAGATTCTCAAAACCAAGGTTGACATGTTTCGAGTTCCTTTCAACATTTTGGAAATCCCGCTGAAACTTTGGACATTCTCGCGAAGGGTTCCCAATCCCCGACAAGATTGGTAACCTTTCATGTCTAAATCTCTCAAAGTCCGGGAGAGATTCTCAAAACCATGGCTGACATGTTTCGAGTTCCTTTCAACATTTTGGAAATCCCGCTGAAACTTTGGACATTCTTGCGAAGGGTTCCCGATCCCCGACAAGATTGGTACCCTTTCACGTCCAAATCTCTCAAACTCCGGGAGAGATTCTGAAAACCAAGGTTGACATGTTTCGAGTTCCTTTCAACATTTTGGAAATCCCGCTGAAACTTTGGACATTCTCGCGAAGGGTTCCCAATCCCCGACAAGATTGGCACCCTTTCACGTTCAAATCTCTCAAACTCCGGGAGAGATTCTCAAAACCAAGGTTGACATGTTTCGAGTTCCTTTCAACATTTTGGAAATCCCGCTGAAACTTTGGACATTCTCGTGAAGGGTTCCCAATCCCCGACAAGATCGGTACCCTTTCACGTCCAAATCTCTCAAACTCCGGGAGAGATTGTCAAAACCATGGTTGAAACGTTTCGAGTTCCTTTCAACATTTTGGAAATCCCGCTGAAACTTTGGACATTCTCGCGAAGGGTTCCCAATCCCCGACAAGATTGGTACCCTTTCACGTCCAAATCTCTCAAACTCCGGGAGAGATTCTCAAAACCAAGGTTGACATGTTTCGAGTTCCTCTCAACATTTTGGAAATCCCGCTGAAACTTTGGACATTCTGGCGAAGGGTTCCCAATCCCCGACAAGACTGGTACCCTTTCACGTCCAAATCTCTCAAACTCCGGGAGAGATTCTGAAAACCAAGGTTGACATGTTTCGAGTTCCTTTCAACATTTTGGAAATCCCGCTGAAACTTTGGACATTCTGGCGAAGGGTTCCCAATCCCCGACAAGACTGGTACCCTTTCACGTCCAAATCTCTCAAACTCCGGGAGAGATTCTCAAAACCATGGTTGAAACGTTTCGAGTTCCTTTCAACATTTTGGAAATCCCCCTGAAACTTTGGACATTCTCGCGAAGGGTTCCCAATCCCCGACAAGATTGGTACCCTTTCACGTCCAAATCTCTCAAAGTCCGGGAGAGATTCTCAAAACCAAGGTTGACATGTTTCGAGTTCCTTTCAACAGTTTGGAAATCCCGCTGAAACTTTGGACATTCTCGCGAAGGGTTCCCAATCCCCGACAAGATTGGTACCCTTTCACGTCCAAATCTCTCAAACTCCGGGAGAGATTCTCAAAACCAAGGTTGACATGGTTCGAGTTCCTTTCAACAGTTTGGAAATCCCGCTGAAACTTTGGACATTCTCGCGAAGGGTTCCCAATCCCCGACAAGATTGGTACCCTTTCACGTCCAAATCTCTCAAACTCCGGGAGAGATTCTCAAAACCAAGGTTGACATGGTTCGAGTTCCTTTCAACATTTTGGAAATCCCGCTGAAACTTTGGACATTCTCGCGAAGGGTTCCCAATCCCCGACAAGATTGGTACCCTTTCACGTCCAAATCTCTCAAACTCCGGGAGAGATTCTCAAAACCAAGGTTGACATGTTTCGAGTTCCTTTCAACATTTTGGAAATCCCGCTGAAACTTTGGACATTCTCGCGAAGGTTTCCCAATCCCCGACAAGATTGGTACCCTTTCACGTCCAAATCTCTCAAACTCCGGGAGAGATTCTCAAAACCATGTTTGAAACGTTTCGAGTTCCTTTCAACATTTTGGAAATCCCGCTGAAACTTTGGACATTCTGGCGAAGGGTTCCCAATCCCCGACAAGATTGGTACACTTTCACGTCCAAATCTCTCAAACTCCGGGAGAGATTCTCAAAACCAAGGTTGACATGTTTTGAGTTTCTTTCAACATTTTGGAAATCCCGCTGAAACTTTGGACATTTTCGCGAAGGGTTCCCAATCCCCGACAAGATTGGTACCCTTTCACGTCCAAATCTCTCAAACTCCGGGAGAGATTCTCAAAACCAAAGTTGACATTTTTCGAGTTCCTTTCAACATTTTGGAAATCCCGCTGAAACTTTGGACATTCTCGCGAAGGGTTCCCAATCCCCGACAAGATTGGTACCCTTTCACGTCCAAATCTCTCAAACTCCGGGAGAGATTCTCAAAACCAAGGTTGACATGTTTCGAGTTCCTCTCAACATTTTGGAAATCCCGCTGAAACTTTGGACATTCTGGCGAAGGGTTCCCAATCCCCGACAAGACTGGTACCCTTTCACGTCCAAATCTCTCAAACTCCGGGAGAGATTCTCAAAACCATGGTTGAAACGTTTCGAGTTCCTTTAACATTTTGGAAATCCCGCTGAAACTTTGGACATTCTCGCGAAGGGTTCCCAATCCCCGACAAGATTGGTACCCTTTCACATCCAAATCTCTCAAAGTCCGGGAGAGATTCTGAAAACCAAGGTTGACATGGTTCGAGTTCTTTTCAACATTTTGGAAATCCCGCTGAAACTTTGGACATTCTCGTGAAGGGTTCCCAATCCCCGACAAGATCGGTACCCTTTCACGTCCAAATCTCTCAAACTCCGGCAGAGATTGTCAAAACCAAGGTCAACATGTTTCGAGTTCCTTTCAACATTTTGGAAATCCCGCTGAAACTTTGGACATTCTCGCGAAGGGTTCCCAATCCCCGACAAGATTGGTACCCTTTCACGTCCAAATCTCTCAAACTCCGGGAGAGATTCTCAAAACCATGGTTGAAACGTTTCGAGTTCCTTTCAACATTTTGGAAATCCCGCTGAAACTTTGGACATTCTCGCGAAGGGTTCCCAATCCCCGACAAGATTGGTACCCTTTCACATCCAAATCTCTCAAAGTCCGGGAGAGATTCTCAAAACCAAGGTTGACATGTTTCGAGTTCCTTTCAACAGTTTGGAAATCCCGCTGAAACTTTGGACATTCTCGCGAAGGGTTCCCAATCCCCGACAAGACTGGTACCCTTTCACGTCCAAATCTCTCAAACTCCGGGAGAGATTCTCAAAACCATGGTTGAAACGTTTCGAGTTCCTTTCAACATTTTGGAAATCCCGCTGAAACTTTGGACATTCTCGCGAAGGGTTCCCAATCCCCGACAAGATTGGTACCCTTTCACATCCAAATCTCTCAAAGTCCGGGAGAGATTCTCAAAACCAAGGTTGACATGTTTCGAGTTCCTTTCAACAGTTTGGAAATCCCGCTGAAACTTTGGACATTCTCGCGAAGGGTTCCCAATCCCCGACAAGATTGGTACCCTTTCACGTCCAAATCTCTCAAACTCCGGGAGAGATTCTCAAAACCAAGGTTGACATGGTTCGAGTTCCTTTCAACAGTTTGGAAATCCCGCTGAAACTTTGGACATTCTCGCGAAGGGTTCCCAATCCCCGACAAGATTGGTACCCTTTCACGTCCAAATCTCTCAAACTCCGGGAGAGATTCTCAAAACCAAGGTTGACATGGTTCGAGTTCCTTTCAACATTTTGGAAATCCCGCTGAAACTTTGGACATTCTCGCGAAGGGTTCCCGATCCTTGACAAGATTGGTACCCTTTCACGTCCAAATCTCTCAAACTCCGGGAGAGATTCTCAAAACCAAGGTTGACATGTTTCGAGTTCCTTTCAACATTTTGGAAATCCCGCTGAAACTTTGGACATTCTCGCGAAGGGTTCCCAATCCCCGACAAGATTGGTACCCTTTCACGTCCAAATCTCTCAAACTCCGGGAGAGATTCTCAAAACCATGTTTGAAACGTTTCGAGTTCCTTTCAACATTTTGGAAATCCCGCTGAAACTTTGGACATTCTGGCGAAGGGTTCCCAATCCCCGACAAGATTGGTACACTTTCACGTCCAAATCTCTCAAACTCCGGGAGAGATTCTCAAAACCAAGGTTGACATGTTTTGAGTTTCTTTCAACATTTTGGAAATCCCGCTGAAACTTTGGACATTTTCGCGAAGGGTTCCCAATCCCCGACAAGATTGGTACCCTTTCACGTCCAAATCTCTCAAACTCCGGGAGAGATTCTCAAAACCAAAGTTGACATTTTTCGAGTTCCTTTCAACATTTTGGAAATCCCGCTGAAACTTTGGACATTCTCGCGAAGGGTTCCCAATCCCCGACAAGATTGGTACCCTTTCACGTCCAAATCTCTCAAACTCCGGGAGAGATTCTCAAAACCAAGGTTGACATGTTTCGAGTTCCTCTCAACATTTTGGAAATCCCGCTGAAACTTTGGACATTCTGGCGAAGGGTTCCCAATCCCCGACAAGACTGGTACCCTTTCACGTCCAAATCTCTCAAACTCTGGGAGAGATTCTCAAAACCAAGGTTGACATGTTTCGAGTTCCTCTCAACATTTTGGAAATCCCGCTGAAACTTTGGACATTCTCGCGAAGGGTTCCCAATCCCCGACAAGACTGGTACCCTTTCACGTCCAAATCTCTCAAACTCCGGGAGAGATTCTCAAAACCATGGTTGAAACGTTTCGAGTTCCTTTCAACATTTTGGAAATCCCGCTGAAACTTTGGACATTCTCGCGAAGGGTTCCCAATCCCCGACAAGATTGGTACCCTTTCACATCCAAATCTCTCAAAGTCCGGGAGAGATTCTCAAAACCAAGGTTGACATCTTTCGAGTTCCTTTCAACAGTTTGGAAATCCCGCTGAAACTTTGGACATTCTCGCGAAGGGTTCCCAATCCCCGACAAGATTGGTACCCTTTCACGTCCAAATCTCTCAAACTCCGGGAGAGATTCTCAAAACCAAGGTTGACATGTTTCGAGTTCCTTTCAACATTTTGGAAATCCCGCTGAAACTTTGGACATTCTCGCGAAGGGTTCCCAATCCCCGACAAGATTGGTACCCTTTCACGTCCAAATCTCTCAAACTCCGGGAGAGATTCTCAAAACCAAGGTTGACATGGTTCGAGTTCCTTTCAACATTTTGGAAATCCCGCTGAAACTTTGGACATTCTCGCGAAGGGTTCCCAATCCCCGACAAGACCGGTACCCTTTCACGTCCAAATCTCTCAAACTCCGGGAGAGATTCTCAAAACCATGGTTGAAACGTTTCGAGTTCCTTTCAACATTTTGGAAATCCCGCTGAAACTTTGGACATTCTCGCGAAGGGTTCCCAATCCCCGACAAGATTGGTACCCTTTCACGTCCAAATCTCTCAAAGTCCGGGAGAGATTCTCAAAACCAAGGTTGACATGTTTCGAGTTCCTTTCAACATTTTGGAAATCCCGCTGAAACTTTGGACATTGTCGCGAAGGGTTCCCAATCCCCGACAAGATTGGTACCCTTTGACGTCCAAATCTCTCAAACTCCGGGAGAGATTCTCAAAACCATGGTTTACATGGTTCGAGTTCCTTTCAACATTTTGGAAATCCCGCTGAAACTTTGGACATTCTCGCGAAGGGTTCCCAATCCCCGACAAGATTGGTACCCTTTCACATCCAAATCTCTCAAACTCCGGGAGAGATTCTCAAAACCAAGGTTGACATGTTTCGAGTTCCTTTCAACATTTTGGAAATCCCGCTGAAACTTTGGTCATTCTCGCGAAGGGTTCCCAATCCCCGACAAGATTGGTACCCTTTCACGTCCAAATCTCTCAAAGTCCGGGAGAGATTCTCAAAACCAAGGTTGACATGTTTCGAGTTCCTTTCAACATTTTGGAAATCCCGCTGAAACTTTGGACATTCTCGCGAAGGGTTCCCAATCCCCGACAAGATTGGTACCCTTTCACGTCCAAATCTCTCAAACTCCGGGAGAGATTCTCAAAACCAAGGTTGACATGGTTCGAGTTCCTTTCAACATTTTGGAAATCCCGCTGAAACTTTGGACATTCTCGCGAAGGGTTCCCAATCCCCGACAAGATTGGTACCCTTTCACGTCCAAATCTCTCAAACTCCGGGAGAGATTCTCAAAACCATGGTTGAAACGTTTCGAGTTCCTTTCAACATTTTGGAAATCCCGCTGAAACTTTGGACATTCTCGCGAAGGGTTCCCAATCCCCGACAAGATTGGTACACTTTCACGTCCAAATCTCTCAAACTCCGGGAGAGATTCTCAAAACCAAGGTTGACATGTTTTGAGTTTCTTTCAACATTTTGGAAATCCCGCTGAAACTTTGGACATTTTCGCGATGGGTTCCCAATCCCCGACAAGATTGGTACCCTTTGACGTCCAAATCTCTCAAACTCCGGGAGAGATTCTCAAAACCATGGTTGACATGGTTCGAGTTCCTTTCAACATTTTGGAAATCCCGCTGAAACTTTGGACATTCTCGCGAAGGGTTCCCAATCCCCAACAAGATTGGTACCCTTTCACATCCAAATCTCTCAAACTCCGGGAGAGATTCTCAAAACCAAGGTTGACATGTTTCGAGTTCCTTTCAACATTTTGGAAATCCCGCTGAAACTTTGGTCATTCTCGCGAAGGGTTCCCAATCCCTGACAAGATTGGTACCCTTTCACGTCCAAATCTCTCAAAGTCCGGGAGAGATTCTCAAAACCAAGGTTGACATGGTTCGAGTTCCTTTCAACATTTTGGAAATCCCGCTGAAACTTTGGACATTCTCGCGAAGGGTTCCCAATCCCCGACAAGATTGGTACCCTTTCACGTCCAAATCTCTCAAACTCCGGGAGAGATTCTCAAAACCAAGGTTGACATGGTTCGAGTTCCTTTCAACATTTTGGAAATCCCGCTGAAACTTTGGACATTCTCGCGAAGGGTTCCCAATCCCCGACAAGATTGGTACCCTTTCACGTCCAAATCTCTCAAAGTCCGGGAGAGATTCTCAAAACCAAGGTTGACATGTTTCGAGTTCCTTTCAACATTTTGGAAATCCCGCTGAAACTTTGGACATTCTCGCGAAGGGTTCCCGATCCCCGACAAGATTGGTACCCTTTCACGTCCAAATCTCTCAAACTCCGGGAGAGATTCTCAAAACCAAGGTTGACATGTTTCGAGTTCCTTTCAACATTTTGGAAATCCCGCTGAAACTTTTGACATTGTCGCGAAGGGTTCCCAATCCTTGACAAGATTGGTACCCTTTCACGTCCAAATCTCTCAAACTCCGGGAGAGATTCTCAAAACCAAGGTTGACATGTTTCGAGTTCCTTTCAACATTTTGGAAATCCGCTGAAACTTTGGTCATTCTCGCGAAGGGTTCCCAATCCCCGACAAGATTGGTACCCTTTCACATCCAAATCTCTCAAAGTCCGGGAGAGATTCTCAAAACCAAGGTTGACATGTTTCGAGTTCCTTTCAACATTTTGGAAATCCCGCTGAAACTTTGGACATTCTCGCGAAGGGTTCCCAATCCCCGACAAGATTGGTACCCTTTCACGTCCAAATCTCTCAAACTCCGGGAGAGATTCTCAAAACCAAGGTTGACATGGTTCGAGTTCCTTTCAACATTTTGGAAATCCCGCTGAAACTTTGGACATTCTCGCGAAGGGTTCCCAATCCCCGACAAGATTGGTACCCTTTCACGTCCAAATCTCTCAAACTCCGGGAGAGATTCTCAAAACCATGGTTGAAACGTTTCGAGTTCCTTTCAACATTTTGGAAATCCCGCTGAAACTTTGGACATTCTCGCGAAGGGTTCCCAATCCCCGACAAGATTGGTACACTTTCACGTCCAAATCTCTCAAACTCCGGGAGAGATTCTCAAAACCAAGGTTGACATGTTTTGAGTTTCTTTCAACATTTTGGAAATCCCGCTGAAACTTTGGACATTTTCGCGATGGGTTCCCAATCCCCGACAAGATTGGTACCCTTTGACGTCCAAATCTCTCAAACTCCGGGAGAGATTCTCAAAACCATGGTTGACATGGTTCGAGTTCCTTTCAACATTTTGGAAATCCCGCTGAAACTTTGGTCATTCTCGCGAAGGGTTCCCAATCCCCGACAAGATTGGTACCCTTTCACGTCCAAATCTCTCAAAGTCCGGGAGAGATTCTCAAAACCAAGGTTGACATGGTTCGAGTTCCTTTCAACATTTTGGAAATCCCGCTGAAACTTTGGACATTCTCGCGAAGGGTTCCCAATCCCCGACAAGATTGGTACCCTTTCACGTCCAAATCTCTCAAAGTCCGGGAGAGATTCTCAAAACCAAGGTTGACATGTTTCGAGTTCCTTTCAACATTTTGGAAATCCCGCTGAAACTTTGGACATTCTCGCGAAGGGTTCCCGATCCCCGACAAGATTGGTACCCTTTCACGTCCAAATCTCTCAGACTCCAGGAGAGATTCTCAAAACCAAGGTTGACATGTTTCGAGTTCCTTTCAACATTTTGGAAATCCCGCTGAAACTTTGGACATTGTCGCGAAGGGTTCCCAATCCTTGACAAGATTGGTACCCTTTCACGTCCAAATCTCTCAAACTCCGGGAGAGATTCTCAAAACCAAGGTTGACATGTTTCGAGTTCCTTTCAACATTTTGGAAATCCCGCTGAAACTTTGGACATTCTGGCGAAGGGTTCCCAATCCCCGACAAGATTGGTACCCTTTCACGTCCAAATCTCTCAAACTCCGGGAGAGATTCTGAAAACCAAGGTTGACATGGTTCGAGTTCCTTTCAACATTTTGGAAATCCCGCTGAAACTTTGGACATTCTCGCGAAGGGTTCCCAATCCCCGACAAGATTGGTACCCTTTCACGTCCAAATCTCTCAAACTCCGGGAGAGATTCTCAAAACCAAGGTTGACATGTTTCGAGTTCCTTTCAACATTTTGGAAATCCCGCTGAAACTTTGGACATTCTTGCGAAGGTTTCCCAATCCCCGACAAGATTGGTACCCTTTCACGTCCAAATCTCTCAAACTCCGGGAGAGATTCTCAAAACCAAGGTTGACATGTTTCGAGTTCCTTTCAACATTTTGGAAATCCCGCTGAAACTTTGGACATTCTCGCGAAGGGTTCCCAATCCCCGACAAGATTGGTACACTTTCACGTCCAAATCTCTCAAACTCCGGGAGAGATTCTCAAAACCAAGGTTGACATGTTTTGAGTTTCTTTCAACATTTTGGAAATCCCGCTGAAACTTTGGACATTTTCGCGATGGGTTCCCAATCCCCGACAAGATTGGTACCCTTTGACGTCCAAATCTCTCAAACTCCGGGAGAGATTCTCAAAACCATGGTTTACATGGTTCGAGTTCCTTTCAACATTTTGGAAATCCCGCTGAAACTTTGGACATTCTCGCGAAGGGTTCCCAATCCCCGACAAGATTGGTACCCTTTCACGTCCAAATCTCTCAAACTCCGGGAGAGATTCTCAAAACCAAGGTTGACATGTTTCGAGTTCCTTTCAACATTTTGGAAATCCCACTGAAACTTTGGACATTCTCGCGAAGGGTTCCCGATCCCCGACAAGATTGGTACCCTTTCACGTCCAAATCTCTCAAACTCCGGGAGAGATTCTCAAAACCAAGGTTGACACGTTTCGAGTTCCTTTCAACATTTTAAAAATCCCGCTGAAACCATGGACATTGTCGGTAAGGGTTCCCAATCGCTGACAAGATTGGTACCCTTTCACGTCCAAATCTCTCAAACTCCGGGAGAGATTCTGAAAACCAAGGTTGACATGTTTCGAGTTCCTTTCAACATTTTGGAAATCCCGCTGAAACTTTGGACATTCTGGCGAAGGGTTCCCAATCCCCGACAAGACTGGTACCCTTTCACGTCCAAATCTCTCAAACTCCGGGAGAGATTCTGAAAACCAAGGTTGACATGTTTCGAGTTCCTTTCAACATTTTGGAAATCCCGCTGAAACTTTGGACATTCTCGCGAAGGGTTCCCAATCCCCGACAAGATTGGTACCCTTTCACGTCCAAATCTCTCAAAGTCCGGGAGAGATTCTCAAAACCAAGGTTGACATGGTTCGAGTTCCTTTCAACATTTTGGAAATCCCGCTGAAACTTTGGACATTCTCGCGAAGGGTTCCCAATCCCCGACAAGATTGGTACCCTTTCACGTCCAAATCTCTCAAACTCCGGGAGAGATTCTGAAAACCAAGGTTGACATGGTTCGAGTTCCTTTCAACATTTTGGAAATCCCGCTGAAACTTTGGACATTCTCGCGAAGGGTTCCCAATCCCCGACAATATTGGTACCCTTTCACGTCCAAATCTCTCAAAGTCCGGGAGAGATTCTCAAAACCAAGGTTGACATGTTTCGAGTTCCTTTCAACATTTTGGAAATCCCGCTGAAACTTTGGACATTCTCGCGAAGGGTTCCCGATCCCCGACAAGATTGGTACCCTTTCACGTCCAAATCTCTCAAACTCCGGGAGAGATTCTCAAAACCAAGGTTGACATGTTTCGAGTTCCTTTCAACATTTTGGAAATCCCGCTGAAACTTTTGACATTGTCGCGAAGGGTTCCCAATCCTTGACAAGATTGGTACCCTTTCACGTCCAAATCTCTCAAACTCCGGGAGAGATTCTCAAAACCAAGGTTGACATGTTTCGAGTTCCTTTCAACATTTTGGAAATCCCGCTGAAACTTTGGACATTCTCGCGAAGGGTTCCCAATCCCCGACAAGATTGGTACCCTTTCACGTCCAAATCTCTCAAACTCCGGGAGAGATTCTGAAAACCAAGGTTGACATGGTTCGAGTTCCTTTCAACATTTTGGAAATCCCGCTGAAACTTTGGACATTCTCGCGAAGGGTTCCCAATCCCCGACAAGATTGGTACCCTTTCACGTCCAAATCTCTCAAACTCCGGGAGAGATTCTCAAAACCAAGGTTGACATGTTTCGAGTTCCTTTCAACATTTTGGAAATCCCGCTGAAACTTTGGACATTCTCGCGAAGGGTTCCCAATCCCCGACAAGATTGGTACCCTTTCACGTCCAAATCTCTCAAACTCCGGGAGAGATTCTCAAAACCAAGGTTGACATGGTTCCAGTTCCTTACAACATTTTGGAAATCCCGCTGAAACTTTGGACATTCTCGCGAAGGGTTCCCAATCCCCAACAAGATTGGTACCCTTTCACGTCCAAATCTCTCAAACTCCGGGAGAGATTCTCAAAACCAAGGTTGACATGTTTCGAGTTCCTTTCAACATTTTGGAAATCCCGCTGAAACTTTGGTCATTCTCGCGAAGGGTTCCCAATCCTTGACAAGATTGGTACCCTTTCACGTCCAAATCTCTCAAACTCCGAAAGAGATTCTCAAAACCAAGGTTGACATGTTTCGAGTTCCTTTCAACATTTTGGAAATCCCGCTGAAACTTTGGACATTGTCGCGAAGGGTTCCCAATCCCCGACAAGATTGGTACCCTTTCACGTCCAAATCTCTCAAACTCCGGGAGAGATTCTGAAAACCAAGGTTGACATGGTTCGAGTTCCTTTCAACATTTTGGAAATCCCGCTGAAACTTTGGACATTCTCGCGAAGGGTTCCCAATCCCCGACAAGATTGGTACCCTTTCACGTCCAAATCTCTCAAACTCCGGGAGAGATTCTCAAAACCAAGGTTGACATGTTTCGAGTTCCTTTCAACATTTTGGAAATCCCGCTGAAACTTTGGACATTCTCGCGAAGGTTTCCCAATCCCCGACAAGATTGGTACCCTTTCACGTCCAAATCTCTCAAACTCCGGGAGAGATTCTCAAAACCATGGTTGAAACGTTTCGAGTTCCTTTCAACATTTTGGAAATCCCGCTGAAACTTTGGACATTCTCGCGAAGGGTTCCCAATCCCCGACAAGATTGTAACCCTTTCACGTCCAAATCTCTCAAACTCCGGGAGAGATTCTCAAAACCAAGGTTGACATGTTTCGAGTTCCTTTCAACATTTTGGAAATCCCGCTGAAACTTTGGTCATTCTCGCGAAGGGTTCCCAATCCCCGACAAGATTGGTACCCTTTCACATCCAAATCTCTCAAAGTCCGGGAGAGATTCTCAAAACCAAGGTTGACATGTTTCGAGTTCCTTTCAACATTTTGGAAATCCCGCTGAAACTTTGGACATTCTCGCGAAGGGTTCCCAATCCCCGACAAGATTGGTACCCTTTCACGTCCAAATCTCTCAAACTCCGGGAGAGATTCTCAAAACCAAGGTTGACATGGTTCGAGTTCCTTTCAACATTTTGGAAATCCCGCTGAAACTTTGGACATTCTCGCGAAGGGTTCCCAATCCCCGACAAGATTGGTACCCTTTCACGTCCAAATCTCTCAAACTCCGGGAGAGATTCTCAAAACCAAGGTTGACATGGTTCGAGTTCCTTTCAACATTTTGGAAATCCCGCTGAAACTTTGGACATTCTCGCGAAGGGTTCCCAATCCCCGACAAGATTGGTACCCTTTCACGTCCAAATCTCTCAAACTCCGGGAGAGATTCTCAAAACCAAGGTTGACATGTTTCGAGTTCCTTTCAACATTTTGGAAATCCCGCTGAAACTTTGGACATTCTCGCGAAGGTTTCCCAATCCCCGACAAGATTGGTACCCTTTCACGTCCAAATCTCTCAAACTCCGGGAGAGATTCTCAAAACCATGGTTGAAACGTTTCGAGTTCCTTTCAACATTTTGGAAATCCCGCTGAAACTTTGGACATTCTCGCGAAGGGTTCCCAATCCCCGACAAGATTGGTACACTTTCACGTCCAAATCTCTCAAACTCCGGGAGAGATTCTCAAAACCAAGGTTGACATGTTTTGAGTTTCTTTCAACATTTTGGAAATCCCGCTGAAACTTTGGACATTTTCGCGATGGGTTCCCAATACCCGACAAGATTGGTACCCTTTGACGTCCAAATCTCTCAAACTCCGGGAGAGATTCTCAAAACCATGGTTTACATGGTTCGAGTTCCTTTCAACATTTTGGAAATCCCGCTGAAACTTTGGACATTCTCGCGAAGGGTTCCCAATCCCCGACAAGATTGGTACCCTTTCACGTCCAAATCTCTCAAATTCCGGGAGAGATTCTCAAAACCAAGGTTGACATGTTTCGAGTTCCTTTCAACATTTTGGAAATCCCACTGAAACTTTGGACATTCTCGCGAAGGGTTCCCGATCCCCGACAAGATTGGTACCCTTTCACGTCCAAATCTCTCAAACTCCGGGAGAGATTCTCAAAACCAAGGTTGACACGTTTCGAGTTCCTTTCAACATTTTAAAAATCCCGCTGAAACCATGGACATTGTCGGTAAGGGTTCCCAATCGCTGACAAGATTGGTACCCTTTCACGTCCAAATCTCTCAAACTCCGGGAGAGATTCTGAAAACCAAGGTTGACATGTTTCGAGTTCCTTTCAACATTTTGGAAATCCCACTGAAACTTTGGACATTCTGGCGAAGGGTTCCCAATCCCCGACAAGACTGGTACCCTTTCACGTCCAAATCTCTCAAACTCCGGGAGAGATTCTGAAAACCAAGGTTGACATGTTTCGAGTTCCTTTCAACATTTTGGAAATCCCGCTGAAACTTTGGACATTCTCGCGAAGGGTTCCCAATCCCCGACAAGATTGGTACCCTTTCACGTCCAAATCTCTCAAACTCCGGGAGAGATTCTGAAAACCAAGGTTGACATGGTTCGAGTTCCTTTCAACATTTTGGAAATCCCGCTGAAACTTTGGACATTCTCGCGAAGGGTTCCCAATCCCCGACAATATTGGTACCCTTTCACGTCCAAATCTCTCAAAGTCCGGGAGAGATTCTCAAAACCAAGGTTGACATGTTTCGAGTTCCTTTCAACATTTTGGAAATCCCGCTGAAACTTTGGACATTCTCGCGAAGGGTTCCCGATCCCCGACAAGATTGGTACCCTTTCACGTCCAAATCTCTCAAACTCCGGGAGAGATTCTCAAAACCAAGGTTGACATGTTTCGAGTTCCTTTCAACATTTTGGAAATCCCGCTGAAACTTTTGACATTGTCGCGAAGGGTTCCCAATCCTTGACAAGATTGGTACCCTTTCACGTCCAAATCTCTCAAACTCCGGGAGAGATTCTCAAAACCAAGGTTGACATGTTTCGAGTTCCTTTCAACATTTTGGAAATCCCGCTGAAACTTTGGACATTCTCGCGAAGGGTTCCCAATCCCCGACAAGATTGGTACCCTTTCACGTCCAAATCTCTCAAACTCCGGGAGAGATTCTGAAAACCAAGGTTGACATGGTTCGAGTTCCTTTCAACATTTTGGAAATCCCGCTGAAACTTTGGACATTCTCGCGAAGGGTTCCCAATCCCCGACAAGATTGGTACCCTTTCACGTCCAAATCTCTCAAACTCCGGGAGAGATTCTGAAAACCAAGGTTGACATGTTTCGAGTTCCTTTCAACATTTTGGAAATCCCGCTGAAACTTTAGACATTCTCGCGAAGGGTTCCCAATCCCCGACAAGATTGGTACCCTTTCACGTCCAAATCTCTCAAACTCCGGGAGAGATTCTCAAAACCAAGGTTGACATGGTTCCAGTTCCTTTCAACATTTTGGAAATCCCGCTGAAACTTTGGACATTCTGGCGAAGGGTTCCCAATCCCCGACAAGATTGGTACCCTTTCACGTCCAAATCTCTCAAACTCCGGGAGAGATTCTCAAAACCAAGGTTGACATGTTTCGAGTTCCTTTCAACATTTTGGAAATCCCGCTGAAACTTTGGTCATTCTCGCGAAGGGTTCCCAATCCCCGACAAGATTGGTACCCTTTCACGTCCAAATCTCTCAAAGTCCGGGAGAGATTCTCAAAACCAAGGTTGACATGTTTCGAGTTCCTTTCAACATTTTGGAAATCCCGCTGAAACTTTGGACATTCTCGCGAAGGGTTCCCAATCCCCAACAAGATTGGTACCCTTTCACGTCCAAATCTCTCAAACTCCGGGAGAGATTCTCAAAACCAAGGTTGACATGGTTCGAGTTCCTTTCAACATTTTGGAAATCCCGCTGAAACTTTGGACATTCTCGCGAAGGGTTCCCAATCCCCGACAAGATTGGTACCCTTTCACGTCCAAATCTCTCAAACTCCGGGAGAGATTCTCAAAACCAAGGTTGACATGTTTTGAGTTTCTTTCAACATTTTGGAAATCCCGCTGAAACTTTGGACATTTTCGCGATGGGTTCCCAATCCCCGACAAGATTGGTACCCTTTGACGTCCAAATCTCTCAAACTCCGGGAGAGATTCTCAAAACCATGGTTTACATGGTTCGAGTTCCTTTCAACATTTTGGAAATCCCGCTGAAACTTTGGACATTCTCGCGAAGGGTTCCCAATCCCCGACAAGATTGGTACCCTTTCACGTCCAAATCTCTCAAACTCCGGGAGAGATTCTCAAAACCAAGGTTGACATGGTTCGAGTTCCTTTCAACATTTTGGAAATCCCACTGAAACTTTGGACATTCTCGCGAAGGGTTACCGATCCCCGACAAGATTGGTACCCTTTCACGTCCAAATCTCTCAAACTCCGGGAGAGATTCTCAAAACCAAGGTTGACACGTTTCGAGTTCCTTTCAACATTTTAAAAATCCCGCTGAAACCATGGACATTGTCGGTAAGGGTTCCCAATCGCTGACAAGATTGGTACCCTTTCACGTCCAAATCTCTCAAACTCCGGGAGAGATTCTGAAAACCAAGGTTGACATGTTTCGAGTTCCTTTCAACATTTTGGAAATCCCGCTGAAACTTTGGACATTCTGGCGAAGGGTTCCCAATCCCCGACAAGACTGGTACCCTTTCACGTCCAAATCTCTCAAACTCCGGGAGAGATTCTGAAAACCAAGGTTGACATGTTTCGAGTTCCTTTCAACATTTTGGAAATCCCGCTGAAACTTTGGACATTCTCGCGAAGGGTTCCCAATCCCCGACAATATTGGTACCCTTTCACGTCCAAATCTCTCAAAGTCCGGGAGAGATTCTCAAAACCAAGGTTGACATGTTTCGAGTTCCTTTCAACATTTTGGAAATCCCGCTGAAACTTTGGACATTCTCGCGAAGGGTTCCCGATCCCCGACAAGATTGGTACCCTTTCACGTCCAAATCTCTCAAACTCCGGGAGAGATTCTCAAAACCAAGGTTGACATGTTTCGAGTTCCTTTCAACATTTTGGAAATCCCGCTGAAACTTTTGACATTGTCGCGAAGGGTTCCCAATCCTTGACAAGATTGGTACCCTTTCACGTCCAAATCTCTCAAACTCCGGGAGAGATTCTCAAAACCAAGGTTGACATGTTTCGAGTTCCTTTCAACATTTTGGAAATCCCGCTGAAACTTTGGACATTCTCGCGAAGGGTTCCCAATCCCCGACAAGATTGGTACCCTTTCACGTCCAAATCTCTCAAACTCCGGGAGAGATTCTGAAAACCAAGGTTGACATGGTTCGAGTTCCTTTCAACATTTTGGAAATCCCGCTGAAACTTTGGACATTCTCGCGAAGGGTTCCCAATCCCCGACAAGATTGGTACCCTTTCACGTCCAAATCTCTCAAACTCCGGGAGAGATTCTGAAAACCAAGGTTGACATGTTTCGAGTTCCTTTCAACATTTTGGAAATCCCGCTGAAACTTTGGACATTCTCGCGAAGGGTTCCCAATCCCCGACAAGATTGGTACCCTTTCACGTCCAAATCTCTCAAACTCCGGGAGAGATTCTCAAAACCAAGGTTGACATGGTTCCAGTTCCTTTCAACATTTTGGAAATCCCGCTGAAACTTTGGACATTCTGGCGAAGGGTTCCCAATCCCCGACAAGATTGGTACCCTTTCACGTCCAAATCTCTCAAACTCCGGGAGAGATTCTCAAAACCAAGGTTGACATGTTTCGAGTTCCTTTCAACATTTTGGAAATCCCGCTGAAACTTTGGTCATTCTCGCGAAGGGTTCCCAATCCCCGACAAGATTGGTACCCTTTCACGTCCAAATCTCTCAAAGTCCGGGAGAGATTCTCAAAACCAAGGTTGACATGTTTCGAGTTCCTTTCAACATTTTGGAAATCCCGCTGAAACTTTGGACATTCTCGCGAAGGGTTCCCAATCCCCAACAAGATTGGTACCCTTTCACGTCCAAATCTCTCAAACTCCGGGAGAGATTCTCAAAACCAAGGTTGACATGGTTCGAGTTCCTTTCAACATTTTGGAAATCCCGCTGAAACTTTGGACATTCTCGCGAAGGGTTCCCAATCCCCGACAAGATTGGTACCCTTTCACGTCCAAATCTCTCAAACTCCGGGAGAGATTCTCAAAACCATGGTTGAAACGTTTCGAGTTCCTTTCAACATTTTGGAAATCCCGCTGAAACTTTGGACATTCTCGCGAAGGGTTCCCAATCCCCGACAAGATTGGTACACTTTCACGTCCAAATCTCTCAAAGTCCGGGAGAGATTCTCAAAACCAAGGTTGACATGTTTTGAGTTTCTTTCAACATTTTGGAAATCCCGCTGAAACTTTGGACATTTTCGCGATGGGTTCCCAATCCCCGACAAGATTGGTACCCTTTGACGTCCAAATCTCTCAAACTCCGGGAGAGATTCTCAAAACCATGGTTGACATGGTTCGAGTTCCTTTCAACATTTTGGAAATCCCGCTGAAACTTTGGACATTCTCGCGAAGGGTTCCCAATCCCCAACAAGATTGGTACCCTTTCACGTCCAAATCTCTCAAACTCCGGGAGAGATTCTCAAAACCAAGGTTGACATGGTTCGAGTTCCTTTCAACATTTTGGAAATCCCGCTGAAACTTTGGTCATTCTCGCGAAGGGTTCCCAATCCCCGACAAGATTGGTACCCTTTCACGTCCAAATCTCTCAAAGTCCGGGAGAGATTCTCAAAACCAAGGTTGACATGGTTCGAGTTCCTTTCAACATTTTGGAAATCCCGCTGAAACTTTGGACATTCTCGCGAAGGGTTCCCAATCCCCGACAAGATTGGTACCCTTTCACGTCCAAATCTCTCAAACTCCGGGAGAGATTCTCAAAACCAAGGTTGACATGGTTCGAGTTCCTTTCAACATTTTGGAAATCCCGCTGAAACTTTGGACATTCTCGCGAAGGGTTCCCAATCCCCGACAAGATTGGTACCCTTTCACGTCCAAATCTCTCAAAGTCCGGGAGAGATTCTCAAAACCAAGGTTGACATGTTTCGAGTTCCTTTCAACATTTTGGAAATCCCGCTGAAACTTTGGACATTCTCGCGAAGGGTTCCCGATCCCCGACAAGATTGGTACCCTTTCACGTCCAAATCTCTCAGACTCCAGGAGAGATTCTCAAAACCAAGGTTGACATGTTTCGAGTTCCTTTCAACATTTTGGAAATCCCGCTGAAACTTTTGACATTGTCGCGAAGGGTTCCCAATCCTTGACAAGATTGGTACCCTTTCACGTCCAAATCTCTCAAACTCCGGGAGAGATTCTCAAAACCAAGGTTGACATGTTTCGAGTTCCTTTCAACATTTTGGAAATCCCGCTGAAACTTTGGACATTCTGGCGAAGGGTTCCCAATCCCCGACAAGATTGGTACCCTTTCACGTCCAAATCTCTCAAACTCCGGGAGAGATTCTGAAAACCAAGGTTGACATGGTTCGAGTTCCTTTCAACATTTTGGAAATCCCGCTGAAACTTTGGACATTCTCGCGAAGGGTTCCCAATCCCCGACAAGATTGGTACCCTTTCACGTCCAAATCTCTCAAACTCTGGGAGAGATTCTCAAAACCAAGGTTGACATGTTTCGAGTTCCTTTCAACATTTTGGAAATCCCGCTGAAACTTTGGACATTCTCGCGAAGGGTTCCCAATCCCCGACAAGATTGGTACCCTTTCACGTCCAAATCTCTCAAACTCCGGGAGAGATTCTCAAAACCAAGGTTGACACGTTTCGAGTTCCTTTCAACATTTTAAAAATCCCGCTGAAACCATGGACATTGTCTGTAAGGGTTCCCAATCGCTGACAAGATTGGTACCCTTTCACGTCCAAATCTCTCAAACTCCGGGAGAGATTCTGAAAACCAAGGTTGACATGTTTCGAGTTCCTTTCAACATTTTGGAAATCCCGCTGAAACTTTGGACATTCTCGCGAAGGGTTCCCAATCCCCGACAAGACTGGTACCCTTTCACGTCCAAATCTCTCAAACTCCGGGAGAGATTCTCAAAACCAAGGTTGACATGTTTCGAGTTCCTTTCAACATTTTGGAAATCCCGCTGAAACTTTGGACATTCTCGCGAAGGGTTCCCAATCCCCGACAAGATTGGTACCCTTTCATGTCCAAATCTCTCAAAGTCCGGGAGAGATTCTCAAAACCATGGCTGACATGTTTCGAGTTCCTTTCAACATTTTGGAAATCCCGCTGAAACTTTGGACATTTTCGCGAAGGGTTCCCAATCCCCGACAAGATTGGTACCCTTTCACGTCCAAATCTCTCAAACTCTGGGAGAGATTCTCAAAACCAAAGTTGACATTTTTCGAGTTCCTTTCAACATTTTGGAAATCCCGCTGAAACTTTGGACATTCTCGCGAAGGGTTCCCAATCCCCGACAAGATTGGTACCCTTTCACGTCCAAATCTCTCAAACTCCGGGAGAGATTCTCAAAACCAAGGTTGACATGTTTCGAGTTCCTCTCAACATTTTGGAAATCCCGCTGAAACTTTGGACATTCTGGCGAAGGGTTCCCAATCCCCGACAAGACTGGTACCCTTTCACGTCCAAATCTCTCAAACTCTGGGAGAGATTCTCAAAACCAAGGTTGACATGTTTCGAGTTCCTCTCAACATTTTGGAAATCCCGCTGAAACTTTGGACATTCTCGCGAAGGGTTCCCAATCCCCGACAAGACTGGTACCCTTTCACGTCCAAATCTCTCAAACTCCGGGAGAGATTCTCAAAACCATGGTTGAAACGTTTCGAGTTCCTTTCAACATTTTGGAAATCCCGCTGAAACTTTGGACATTCTCGCGAAGGGTTCCCAATCCCCGACAAGATTGGTACCCTTTCACATCCAAATCTCTCAAAGTCCGGGAGAGATTCTCAAAACCAAGGTTGACATCTTTCGAGTTCCTTTCAACAGTTTGGAAATCCCGCTGAAACTTTCGACATTCTCGCGAAGGGTTCCCAATCCCCGACAAGATTGGTACTCTTTCACGTCCAAATCTCTCAAACTCCGGGAGAGATTCTCAAAACCAAGGTTGACATGTTTCGAGTTCCTCTCAACATTTTGGAAATCCCGCTGAAACTTTGGACATTCTGGCGAAGGGTTCCCAATCCCCGACAAGACTGGTACCCTTTCACGTCCAAATCTCTCAAACTCTGGGAGAGATTCTCAAAACCAAGGTTGACATGTTTCGAGTTCCTCTCAACATTTTGGAAATCCCGCTGAAACTTTGGACATTCTCGCGAAGGGTTCCCAATCCCCGACAAGACTGGTACCCTTTCACGTCCAAATCTCTCAAACTCCGGGAGAGATTCTCAAAACCATGGTTGAAACGTTTCGAGTTCCTTTCAACATTTTGGAAATCCCGCTGAAACTTTGGACATTCTCGCGAAGGGTTCCCAATCCCCGACAAGATTGGTACCCTTTCACATCCAAATCTCTCAAAGTCCGGGAGAGATTCTCAAAACCAAGGTTGACATCTTTCGAGTTCCTTTCAACAGTTTGGAAATCCCGCTGAAACTTTGGACATTCTCGCGAAGGGTTCCCAATCCCCGACAAGATTGGTACCCTTTCACGTCCAAATCTCTCAAACTCCGGGAGAGATTCTCAAAACCAAGGTTGACATGTTTCGAGTTCCTTTCAACATTTTGGAAATCCCGCTGAAACTTTGGACATTCTCGCGAAGGGTTCCCAATCCCCGACAAGATTGGTACCCTTTCACGTCCAAATCTCTCAAACTCCGGGAGAGATTCTCAAAACCAAGGTTGACATGGTTCGAGTTCCTTTCAACATTTTGGAAATCCCGCTGAAACTTTGGACATTCTCGCGAAGGGTTCCCAATCCCCGACAAGATTGGTACCCTTTCACGTCCAAATCTCTCAAACTCCGGGAGAGATTCTCAAAACCATGGTTGAAACGTTTCGAGTTCCTTTCAACATTTTGGAAATCCCGCTGAAACTTTGGACATTCTCGCGAAGGGTTCCCAATCCCCGACAAGATTGGTACACTTTCACGTCCAAATCTCTCAAACTCCGGGAGAGATTCTCAAAACCAAGGTTGACATGTTTTGAGTTTCTTTCAACATTTGGGAAATCCCGCTGAAACTTTGGACATTTTCGCGATGGGTTCCCAATCCCCGACAAGATTGGTACCCTTTGACGTCCAAATCTCTCAAACTCCGGGAGAGATTCTCAAAACCATGGTTGACATGGTTCGAGTTCCTTTCAACATTTTGGAAATCCCGCTGAAACTTTGGACATTCTCGCGAAGGGTTCCCAATCCCCGACAAGATTGGTACCCTTTCATGTCCAAATCTCTCAAAGTCCGGGAGAGATTCTCAAAACCATGGCTGACATGTTTCGAGTTCCTTTCAACATTTTGGAAATCCCGCTGAAACTTTGGACATTTTCGCGAAGGGTTCCCAATCCCCGACAAGATTGGTACCCTTTCACGTCCAAATCTCTCAAACTCCGGGAGAGATTCTCAAAACCAAAGTTGACATTTTTCGAGTTCCTTTCAACATTTTGGAAATCCCGCTGAAACTTTGGACATTCTCGCGAAGGGTTCCCAATCCCCGACAAGATTGGTACCCTTTCACGTCCAAATCTCTCAAACTCCGGGAGAGATTCTCAAAACCAAGGTTGACATGTTTCGAGTTCCTCTCAACATTTTGGAAATCCCGCTGAAACTTTGGACATTCTCGCGAAGGGTTCCCAATCCCCGACAAGACTGGTACCCTTTCACGTCCAAATCTCTCAAACTCCGGGAGAGATTCTCAAAACCATAGTTGAAACGTTTCGAGTTCCTTTCAACATTTTGGAAATCCCGCTGAAACTTTGGACATTCTCGCGAAGGGTTCCCAATCCCCGACAAGATTGGTACCCTTTCACATCCAAATCTCTCAAAGTCCGGGAGAGATTCTCAAAACCAAGGTTGACATCTTTCGAGTTCCTTTCAACAGTTTGGAAATCCCGCTGAAACTTTGGACATTCTCGCGAAGGGTTCCCAATCCCCGACAAGATTGGTACTCTTTCACGTCCAAATCTCTCAAAGTCCGGGAGAGATTCTCAAAACCAAGGTTGACATGTTTCGAGTTCCTCTCAACATTTTGGAAATCCCGCTGAAACTTTGGACATTCTGGCGAAGGGTTCCCAATCCCCGACAAGACTGGTACCCTTTCACGTCCAAATCTCTCAAACTCTGGGAGAGATTCTCAAAACCAAGGTTGACATGTTTCGAGTTCCTCTCAACATTTTGGAAATCCCGCTGAAACTTTGGACTTTCTCGCGAAGGGTTCCCAATCCCCGACAAGACTGGTACCCTTTCACGTCCAAATCTCTCAAACTCCGGGAGAGATTCTCAAAACCATGGTTGAAACGTTTCGAGTTCCTTTCAACATTTTGGAAATCCCGCTGAAACTTTGGACATTCTCGCGAAGGGTTCCCAATCCCCGACAAGATTGGTACCCTTTCACATCCAAATCTCTCAAAGTCCGGGAGAGATTCTCAAAACCAAGGTTGACATCTTTCGAGTTCCTTTCAACAGTTTGGAAATCCCGCTGAAACTTTGGACATTCTCGCGAAGGGTTCCCAATCCCCGACAAGATTGGTACCCTTTCACGTCCAAATCTCTCAAACTCCGGGAGAGATTCTCAAAACCAAGGTTGACATGTTTCGAGTTCCTTTCAACATTTTGGAAATCCCGCTGAAACTTTGGACATTCTGGCGAAGGGTTCCCAATCCCCGACAAGATTGGTACCCTTTCACGTCCAAATCTCTCAAACTCCGGGAGAGATTCTCAAAACCAAGGTTGACATGGTTCGAGTTCCTTTCAACATTTTGGAAATCCCGCTGAAACTTTGGACATTCTCGCGAAGGGTTCCCAATCCCCGACAAGATTGGTACCCTTTCACGTCCAAATCTCTCAAACTCCGGGAGAGATTCTCAAAACCATGGTTGAAACGTTTCGAGTTCCTTTCAACATTTTGGAAATCCCGCTGAAACTTTGGACATTCTCGCGAAGGGTTCCCAATCCCCGACAAGATTGGTACCCTTTCACGTCCAAATCTCTCAAACTCCGGGAGAGATTCTCAAAACCAAGGTTGACATGTTTTGAGTTTCTTTCAACATTTTGGAAATCCCGCTGAAACTTTGGACATTTTCGCGATGGGTTCCCAATCCCCGACAAGATTGGTACCCTTTGACGTCCAAATCTCTCAAGCTCCGGGAGAGATTCTCAAAACCATGGTTGACATGGTTCGAGTTCCTTTCAACATTTTGGAAATCCCGCTGAAACTTTGGACATTCTCGCGAAGGGTTCCCAATCCCCGACAAGATTGGTACCCTTTCACGTCCAAATCTCTCAAACTCCGGGAGAGATTCTCAAAACCAAGGTTGACATGTTTCGAGTTCCTTTCAACATTTTGGAAATCCCGCTGAAACTTTGGACATTCTCGCGAAGGGTTCCCAATCCCCGACAAGATTGGTACCCTTTCACGTCCAAATCTCTCAGACTCCGGGAGAGATTCTCAAAACCAAGGTTGACATGGTTCGAGTTCCTTTCAACATTTTGGAAATCCCGCTGAAACTTTGGACATTCTCGCGAAGGGTTCCCAATCCCCGACAAGATTGGTACCCTTTCACGTCCAAATCTCTCAAACTCCGGGAGAGATTCTCAAAACCAAGGTTGACATGGTTCGAGTTCCTTTCAACATTTTGGAAATCCCGCTGAAACTTTGGACATTCTCGCGAAGGGTTCCCAATCCCCGACAAGATTGGTACCCTTTCACGTCCAAATCTCTCAAAGTCCGGGAGAGATTCTCAAAACCAAGGTTGACATGTTTCGAGTTCCTTTCAACATTTTGGAAATCCCGCTGAAACTTTGGACATTCTCGCGAAGGGTTCCCGATCCCCGACAAGATTGGTACCCTTTCACGTCCAAATCTCTCAAACTCCAGGAGAGATTCTCAAAACCAAGGTTGACATGTTTCGAGTTCCTTTCAACATTTTGGAAATCCTGCTGAAACTTTGGACATTGTCGCGAAGGGTTCCCAATCCTTGACAAGATTGGTACCCTTTCACGTCCAAATCTCTCAAACTCCGGGAGAGATTCTCAAAACCAAGGTTGACATGGTTCGAGTTCCTTTCAACATTTGGGAAATCCCGCTGAAACTTTGGACATTCTCGCGAAGGTTTCCCAATCCCCGACAAGATTGGTACCCTTTCACGTCCAAATCTCTCAAACTCCGGGAGAGATTCTCAAAACCATGGTTGAAACGTTTCGAGTTCCTTTCAACATTTTGGAAATCCCGCTGAAACTTTGGACATTCTCGCGAAGGGTTCCCAATCCCCGACAAGATTGGTACACTTTCACGTCCAAATCTCTCAAACTCCGGGAGAGATTCTCAAAACCAAGGTTGACATGTTTTGAGTTTCTTTCAACATTTTGGAAATCCCGCTGAAACTTTGGACATTTTCGCGATGGGTTCCCAATCCCCGACAAGATTGGTACCCTTTGACGTCCAAATCTCTCAAACTCCGGGAGAGATTCTCAAAACCATGGTTTACATGGTTCGAGTTCCTTTCAACATTTTGGAAATCCCGCTGAAACTTTGGACATTCTCGCGAAGGGTTCCCAATCCCCGACAAGATTGGTACCCTTTCACGTCCAAATCTCTCAAACTCCGGGAGAGATTCTCAAAACCAAGGTTGACATGTTTCGAGTTCCTTTCAACATTTTGGAAATCCCGCTGAAACTTTGGACATTGTCGCGAAGGGTTCCCAATCCCCGACAAGATTGGTACCCTTTCACGTCCAAATCTCTCAAACTCCGGGAGAGATTCTCAAAACCAAGGTTGACATGTTTCGAGTTCCTTTCAACATTTTGGAAATCCCACTGAAACTTTGGACATTCTCGCGAAGGGTTCCCGATCCCCGACAAGATTGGTACCCTTTCACGTCCAAATCTCTCAAACTCCGGGAGAGATTCTCAAAACCAAGGTTGACACGTTTCGAGTTCCTTTCAACATTTTAAAAATCCCGCTGAAACCATGGACATTGTCGGTAAGGGTTCCCAATCGCTGACAAGATTGGTACCCTTTCACGTCCAAATCTCTCAAACTCCGGGAGAGATTCTGAAAACCAAGGTTGACATGTTTCGAGTTCCTTTCAACATTTTGGAAATCCCGCTGAAACTTTGGACATTCTGGCGAAGGGTTCCCAATCCCCGACAAGACTGGTACCCTTTCACATCCAAATCTCTCAAACTCCGGGAGAGATTCTCAAAACCAAGGTTGACATGTTTCGAGTTCCTTTCAACATTTTGGAAATCCCGCTGAAACTTTGGACATTCTCGCGAAGGGTTCCCAATCCCCGACAAGATTGGTACCCTTTCATGTCCAAATCTCTCAAAGTCCGGGAGAGATTCTCAAAACCATGGCTGACATGTTTCGAGTTCCTTTCAACATTTTGGAAATCCCGCTGAAACTTTGGACATTTTCGCGAAGGGTTCCCAATCCCCGACAAGATCGGTACCCTTTCACGTCCAAATCTCTCAAACTCCGGGAGAGATTCTCAAAACCAAAGTTGACATTTTTCGAGTTCCTTTCAACATTTTGGAAATCCCGCTGAAACTTTGGACATTCTCGCGAAGGGTTCCCAATCCCCGACAAGATTGGTACCCTTTCACGTCCAAATCTCTCAAACTCCGGGAGAGATTCTCAAAACCAAGGTTGACATGTTTCGAGTTCCTCTCAACATTTTGGAAATCCCGCTGAAACTTTGGACATTCTGGCGAAGGGTTCCCAATCCCCGACAAGATTGGTACCCTTTCACGTCCAAATCTCTCAAACTCTGGGAGAGATTCTCAAAACCAAGGTTGACATGTTTCGAGTTCCTCTCAACATTTTGGAAATCCCGCTGAAACTTTGGACATTCTCGCGAAGGGTTCCCAATCCCCGACAAGACTGGTACCCTTTCACGTCCAAATCTCTCAAACTCCGGGAGAGATTCTCAAAACCATGGTTGAAACGTTTCGAGTCCCTTTCAACATTTTGGAAATCCCGCTGAAACTTTGGACATTCTCGCGAAGGGTTCCCAATCCCCGACAAGATTGGTACCCTTTCACGTCCAAATCTCTCAAAGTACGGGAGAGATTCTCAAAACCAAGATTGACATCTTTCGAGTTCCTTTCAACAGTTTGGAAATCCCGCTGAAACTTTGGACATTCTCGCGAAGGGTTCCCAATCCCCGACAAGATTGGTACCCTTTCACGTCCAAATCTCTCAAACTCCGGGAGAGATTCTCAAAACCAAGGTTGACATGTTTCGAGTTCCTTTCAACATTTTGGAAATCCCGCTGAAACTTTGGACATTCTCGCGAAGGGTTCCCAATCCCCGACAAGATTGGTACCCTTTCACGTCCAAATCTCTCAAACTCCGGGAGAGATTCTCAAAACCAAGGTTGACATGTTTCGAGTTCCTCTCAACATTTTGGAAATCCCGCTGAAACTTTGGACATTCTGGCGAAGGGTTCCCAATCCCCGACAAGACTGGTACCCTTTCACGTCCAAATCTCTCAAACTCTGGGAGAGATTCTCAAAACCAAGGTTGACATGTTTCGAGTTCCTCTCAACATTTTGGAAATCCCGCTGAAACTTTGGACATTCTCGCGAAGGGTTCCCAATCCCCGACAAGACTGGTACCCTTTCACGTCCAAATCTCTCAAACTCCGGGAGAGATTCTCAAAACCATGGTTGAAACGTTTCGAGTTCCTTTCAACATTTTGGAAATCCCGCTGAAACTTTGGACATTCTCGCGAAGGGTTCCCAATCCCCGACAAGATTGGTACCCTTTCACGTCCAAATCTCTCAAACTCCGGGAGAGATTCTCAAAACCAAGGTTGACATCTTTCGAGTTCCTTTCAACAGTTTGGAAATCCCGCTGAAACTTTGGACATTCTCGCGAAGGGTTCCCAATCCCCGACAAGATTGGTACCCTTTCACGTCCAAATCTCTCAAACTCCGGGAGAGATTCTCAAAACCAAGGTTGACATGTTTCGAGTTCCTTTCAACATTTTGGAAATCCCGCTGAAACTTTGGACATTCTCGCGAAGGGTTCCCAATCCCCGACAAGATTGGTACCCTTTCACGTCCAAATCTCTCAAACTCCGGGAGAGATTCTCAAAACCAAGGTTGACATGGTTCGAGTTCCTTTCAACATTTTGGAAATCCCGCTGAAACTTTGGACATTCTCGCGAAGGGTTCCCAATCCCCGACAAGATTGGTACCCTTTCACGTCCAAATCTCTCAAACTCCGGGAGAGATTCTCAAAACCATGGTTGAAACGTTTCGAGTTCCTTTCAACATTTTGGAAATCCCGCTGAAACTTTGGACATTCTCGCGAAGGGTTCCCAATCCTCGACAAGATTGGTACACTTTCACGTCCAAATCTCTCAAACTCCGGGAGAGATTCTCAAAACCAAGGTTGACATGTTTTGAGTTTCTTTCAACATTTTGGAAATCCCGCTGAAACTTTGGACATTTTCGCGATGGGTTCCCAATCCCCGACAAGATTGGTACCCTTTGACGTCCAAATCTCTCAAACTCCGGGAGAGATTCTCAAAACCATGGTTGACATGGTTCGAGTTCCTTTCAACATTTTGGAAATCCCGCTGAAACTTTGGACATTCTCGCGAAGGGTTCCCAATCCCCGACAAGATTGGTACCCTTTCACGTCCAAATCTCTCAAACTCCGGGAGAGATTCTCAAAACCAAGGTTGACATGTTTCGAGTTCCTTTCAACATTTTGGAAATCCCGCTGAAACTTTGGTCATTCTCGCGAAGGGTTCCCAATCCCCGACAAGATTGGTACCCTTTCACGTCCAAATCTCTCAAAGTCCGGGAGAGATTCTCAAAACCAAGGTTGACATGGTTCGAGTTCCTTTCAACATTTTGGAAATCCCGCTGAAACTTTGGACATTCTCGCGAAGGGTTCCCAATCCCCGACAAGATTGGTACCCTTTCACGTCCAAATCTCTCAAACTCCGGGAGAGATTCTCAAAACCAAGGTTGACATGGTTCGAGTTCCTTTCAACATTTTGGAAATCCCGCTGAAACTTTGGACATTCTCGCGAAGGGTTCCCAATCCCCGACAAGATTGGTACCCTTTCACGTCCAAATCTCTCAAAGTCCGGGAGAGATTCTCAAAACCAAGGTTGACATGTTTCGAGTTCCTTTCAACATTTTGGAAATCCCGCTGAAACTTTGGACATTCTCGCGAAGGGTTCCCGATCCCCGACAAGATTGGTACCCTTTCACGTCCAAATCTCTCAGACTCCAGGAGAGATTCTCAAAACCAAGGTTGACATGTTTCGAGTTCCTTTCAACATTTTGGAAATCCCGCTGAAACTTTGGACATTCTCGCGAAGGGTTCCCAATCCCCGACAAGATTGGTACCCTTTCACGTCCAAATCTCTCAAACTCCGGGAGAGATTCTCAAAACCAAGGTTGACATGTTTCGAGTTCCTTTCAACATTTTGGAAATCCCGCTGAAACTTTGGACATTCTCGCGAAGGGTTCCCAATCCCCGACAAGATTGGTACCCTTTCACGTCCAAATCTCTCAAACTCCGGGAGAGATTCTCAAAACCATGGTTGAAACGTTTCGAGTTCCTTTCAACATTTTGGAAATCCCGCTGAAACTTTGGACATTCTCGCGAAGGGTTCCCAATCCCCGACAAGATTGGTACACTTTCACGTCCAAATCTCTCAAACTCCGGGAGAGATTCTCAAAACCAAGGTTGACATGTTTTGAGTTTCTTTCAACATTTTGGAAATCCCGCTGAAACTTTGGACATTTTCGCGATGGGTTCCCAATCCCCGACAAGATTGGTACCCTTTGACGTCCAAATCTCTCAAACTCCGGGAGAGATTCTCAAAACCATGGTTTACATGGTTCGAGTTCCTTTCAACATTTTGGAAATCCCGCTGAAACTTTGGACATTCTCGCGAAGGGTTCCCAATCCCCGACAAGATTGGTACCCTTTCACGTCCAAATCTCTCAAACTCCGGGAGAGATTCTCAAAACCAAGGTTGACATGTTTCGAGTTCCTTTCAACATTTTGGAAATCCCGCTGAAACTTTGGACATTGTCGCGAAGGGTTCCCAATCCCCGACAAGATTGGTACCCTTTCACGTCCAAATCTCTCAAACTCCGGGAGAGATTCTCAAAACCAAGGTTGACATGTTTCGAGTTCCTTTCAACATTTTGGAAATCCCACTGAAACTTTGGACATTCTCGCGAAGGGTTCCCGATCCCCGACAAGATTGGTACCCTTTCACGTCCAAATCTCTCAAACTCCGGGAGAGATTCTCAAAACCAAGGTTGACACGTTTCGAGTTCCTTTCAACATTTTAAAAATCCCGCTGAAACCATGGACATTGTCGGTAAGGGTTCCCAATCGCTGACAAGATTGGTACCCTTTCACATCCAAATCTCTCAAAGTACCGGAGAGATTCTCAAAACCAAGGTTGACATCTTTCGAGTTCCTTTCAACAGTTTGGAAATCCCGCTGAAACTTTGGACATTCTGGCGAAGGGTTCCCAATCCCCGACAAGACTGGTACCCTTTCACGTCCAAATCTCTCAAACTCCGGGAGAGATTCTCAAAACCAAGGTTGACATGTTTCGAGTTCCTCTCAACATTTTGGAAATCCCGCTGAAACTTTGGACATTCTCGCGAAGGGTTCCCAATCCCCGACAAGATTGGTACCCTTTCATGTCCAAATCTCTCAAAGTCCGGGAGAGATTCTCAAAACCATGGCTGACATGTTTCGAGTTCCTTTCAACATTTTGGAAATCCCGCTGAAACTTTGGACATTCTTGCGAAGGGTTCCCAATCCCCGACAAGATTGGTACCCTTTCACGTCCAAATCTCTCAAACTCCGGGAGAGATTCTCAAAACCAAAGTTGACATGTTTCGAGTTCCTTTCAACATTTTGGAAATCCTGCTGAAACTTTGGACATTCTCGCGAAGGGTTCCCAATCCCCGACAAGATTGGTACCCTTTCACGTCCAAATCTCTCAAACTCCGGGAGAGATTCTCAAAACCAAGGTTGACATGTTTCGAGTTCCTCTCAACATTTTGTAAATCCCGCTGAAACTTTGGACATTCTCGCGAAGGGTTCCCAACCCCCGACAAGACTGGTACCCTTTGACGTCCAAATCTCTCAAACTCCGGGAGAGATTCTCAAAACCATGGTTGAAACGTTTCGAGTTCCTTTCAACATTTTGGAAATCCCCCTGAAACTTTGGACATTCTTGCGAAGGGTTCCCAATCCCCGACAAGATTGGTACCCTTTCACGTCCAAATCTCTCAAACTCCGGGAGAGATTCTCAAAACCAAGGTTGACATGTTTCGAGTTCCTTTCAACATTTTGGAAATCCCGCTGAAACTTTGGACATTGTCGCGAAGGGTTCCCAATCCCCGACAAGATTGGTACCCTTTCACGTCCAAATCTCTCAAACTCCGGGAGAGATTCTCAAAACCAAGGTTGACATGTTTCGAGTTCCTTTCAACATTTTGGAAATCCCACTGAAACTTTGGACATTCTCGCGAAGGGTTCCCGATCCCCGACAAGATTGGTACCCTTTCACGTCCAAATCTCTCAAACTCCGGGAGAGATTCTCAAAACCAAGGTTGACACGTTTCGAGTTCCTTTCAACATTTTAAAAATCCCGCTGAAACCATGGACATTGTCGGTAAGGGTTCCCAATCGCTGACAAGATTGGTACCCTTTCACATCCAAATCTCTCAAAGTACCGGAGAGATTCTCAAAACCAAGGTTGACATCTTTCGAGTTCCTTTCAACAGTTTGGAAATCCCGCTGAAACTTTGGACATTCTGGCGAAGGGTTCCCAATCCCCGACAAGACTGGTACCCTTTCACGTCCAAATCTCTCAAACTCCGGGAGAGATTCTCAAAACCAAGGTTGACATGTTTCGAGTTCCTCTCAACATTTTGGAAATCCCGCTGAAACTTTGGACATTCTCGCGAAGGGTTCCCAATCCCCGACAAGATTGGTACCCTTTCATGTC
This sequence comes from Streptopelia decaocto, assembly GCF_964273445.1. Taxonomy (NCBI): domain Eukaryota; kingdom Metazoa; phylum Chordata; class Aves; order Columbiformes; family Columbidae; genus Streptopelia; species Streptopelia decaocto. The sequence goes on from NW_028116191.1 coordinate 155,525, forward strand.
CAAATCTCTCAAAGTCCGGGAGAGATTCTCAAAACCATGGCTGACATGTTTCGAGTTCCTTTCAACATTTTGGAAATCCCGCTGAAACTTTGGACATTCTTGCGAAGGGTTCCCAATCCCCGACAAGATTGGTACCCTTTCACGTCCAAATCTCTCAAACTCCGGGAGAGATTCTCAAAACCAAAGTTGACATGTTTCGAGTTCCTTTCAACATTTTGGAAATCCTGCTGAAACTTTGGACATTCTCGCGAAGGGTTCCCAATCCCCGACAAGATTGGTACCCTTTCACGTCCAAATCTCTCAAACTCCGGGAGAGATTCTCAAAACCAAGGTTGACATGTTTCGAGTTCCTCTCAACATTTTGTAAATCCCGCTGAAACTTTGGACATTCTCGCGAAGGGTTCCCAACCCCCGACAAGACTGGTACCCTTTGACGTCCAAATCTCTCAAACTCCGGGAGAGATTCTCAAAACCATGGTTGAAACGTTTCGAGTTCCTTTCAACATTTTGGAAATCCCCCTGAAACTTTGGACATTCTTGCGAAGGGTTCCCAATCCCCGACAAGATTGGTACCCTTTCACGTCCAAATCTCTCAAACTCCGGGAGAGATTCTCAAAACCAAGGTTGACATGTTTCGAGTTCCTTTCAACATTTTGGAAATCCCGCTGAAACTTTGGACATTCTCGCGAAGGGTTCCCAATCCCCGACAAGATTGGTACCCTTTCACGTCCAAATCTCTCAAACTCCGGAAGAGATTCTCAAAACCAAGCTTGAAACGTTTCGAGTTTCTTTCAACATTTTGGAAATCCCGCTGAAACTTTGGACATTGTCGGTAAGGGTTCCCAATCCCCGACAAGATTGGTACCCTTTCACGTCCAAATCTCTCAAACTCCGGGAGAGATTCTCAAAACCAAGGTTGACATGGTTCGAGTTCCTTTCAACATTTGGGAAATCCCGCTGAAACTTTGGACATTCTCGCGAAGGGTTCCCGATCCCCGACAAGATTGGTACCCTTTCACGTCCAAATCTCTCAAACTCCGGGAGAGATTCTCAAAACCAAGGTTGACATGTTTCGAGTTCCTTTCAACATTTTGGAAATCCCGCTGAAACTTTGGACATTCTCGCGAAGGGTTCCCAATCCCCGACAAGATTGGTACCCTTTCACGTCCAAATCTCTCAAAGTCCGGGAGAGATTCTCAAAACCAAGGTTGACATCTTTCGAGTTCCTTTCAACATTTTGGAAATCCCGCTGAAATTTTGGACATTCTTGCGAAGGGTTCCCGATCCCCGACAAGATTGGTACCCTTTCACGTCCAAATCTCTCAAACTCCGGGAGAGATTCTGAAAACCAAGGTTGACATGTTTCGAGTTCCTTTCAACATTTTGGAAATCCCGCTGAAACTTTGGACATTCTCGCGAAGGGTTCCCAATCCCCGACAAGATTGGCACCCTTTCACGTTCAAATCTCTCAAACTCCGGGAGAGATTCTCAAAACCATGGCTGACATGTTTCGAGTTCCTTTCAACATTTTGGAAATCCCGCTGAAACTTTGGACATTCTTGCGAAGGGTTCCCAATCCCGGACAAGATTGGTACCCTTTCACGTCCAAATCTCTCAAACTCCGGGAGAGATTCTCAAAACCAAAGTTGACATGTTTCGAGTTCCTTTCAACATTTTGGAAATCCTGCTGAAACTTTGGACATTCTCGCGAAGGGTTCCCAATCCCTGACAAGATAGGTACCCTTTCACGTCCAAATCTCTCAAACTCCGGGAGAGATTCTCAAAACCAAGGTTGACATGTTTCGAGTTCCTTTCAACATTTTGGAAATCCCGCTGAAATTTTGGACATTCTTGCGAAGGGTTCCCGATCCCCGACAAGATTGGTACCCTTTCACGTCCAAATCTCTCAAACTCCGGGAGAGATTCTGAAAACCAAGGTTGACATGTTTCGAGTTCCTTTCAACATTTTGGAAATCCCGCTGAAACTTTGGACATTCTCGCGAAGGGTTCCCAATCCCCGACAAGATTGGCACCCTTTCACGTTCAAATCTCTCAAACTCCGGGAGAGATTCTCAAAACCAAGGTTGACATGTTTCGAGTTCCTTTCAACATTTTGGAAATCCCGCTGACACTTTGGACATTCTCGCGAAGAGTTCCCAACCCCCGACAACACTGGTACCCTTTCACGTCCAAATCTCTCAAACTCCGGGAGAGATTGTCAAAACCAAGGTCAACATGTTTCGAGTTCCTTTCAATTTTGTAAATCCCGCTGAAACTTTGGACATTCTCGCGAAGGGTTCCCAACCCCCGACAAGACTGGTACCCTTTGACGTCCAAATCTCTCAAACTCCGGGAGAGATTCTCAAAACCATGGTTGAAACGTTTCGAGTTCCTTTCAACATTTTGGAAATCCCCCTGAAACTTTGGACATTCTTGCGAAGGGTTCCCAATCCCCGACAAGATTGGTACCCTTTCACGTCCAAATCTCTCAAACTCCGGGAGAGATTCTCAAAACCAAGGTTGACATGTTTCGAGTTCCTTTCAACATTTTGGAAATCCCGCTGAAACTTTGGACATTCTCGCGAAGGGTTCCCAATCCCCGACAAGATTGGTACCCTTTCACGTCCAAATCTCTCAAACTCCGGAAGAGATTCTCAAAACCAAGCTTGACACGTTTCGAGTTTCTTTCAACATTTTGGAAATCCCGCTGAAACTTTGGACATTGTCGGTAAGGGTTCCCAATCCCCGACAAGATTGGTACCCTTTCACGTCCAAATCTCTCAAACTCCGGGAGAGATTCTCAAAACCAAGGTTGACATGGTTCGAGTTCCTTTCAACATTTGGGAAATCCCGCTGAAACTTTGGACATTCTCGCGAAGGGTTCCCGATCCCCGACAAGATTGGTACCCTTTCACGTCCAAATCTCTCAAACTCCGGGAGAGATTCTCAAAACCAAGGTTGACATGTTTCGAGTTCCTTTCAACATTTTGGAAATCCCGCTGAAACTTTGGACATTCTCGCGAAGGGTTCCCAATCCCCGACAAGACTGGTACCCTTTCACGTCCAAATCTCTCAAACTCCGGGAGAGATTCTCAAAACCAAGCTTGACATGGTTCGAGTTCCTTTCAACATTTTGGAAATCCCGCTGAAACTTTGGACATTGTCGCGAAGGGTTCCCAATCCCCGACAAGATTGGTACCCTTTCACGTCCAAATCTCTCAAACTCCGGCAGAGATTCTGAAAACCAAGGTTGACATGTTTCGAGTTCCTTTCAACATTTTGGAAATCCCGCTGAAACTTTGGACATTCTCGCGAAGGGTTCCCAATCCCCGACAAGATTGGCACCCTTTCACGTTCAAATCTCTCAAACTCCGGGAGAGATTCTCAAAACCATGGCTTACATGTTTCGAGTTCCTTTCAACATTTTGGAAATCCCGCTGAAACTTTGGACATTCTTGCGAAGGGTTCCCAATCCCGGACAAGATTGGTACCCTTTCACGTCCAAATCTCTCAAACTCCGGGAGAGATTCTCAAAACCAAAGTTGACATGTTTCGAGTTCCTTTCAACATTTTGGAAATCCCGCTGAAACTTTGGACATTCTTGCGAAGGGTTCCCAATCCCGGACAAGATTGGTACCCTTTCACGTCCAAATCTCTCAAACTCCGGGAGAGATTCTCAAAACCATGGTTGACATGTTTCGAGTTCCTTTCAACATTTTGGAAATCCCGCTGAAACTTTGGACATTCTCGCGAAGGGGTCCCAATCCCCGACAAGATTGGTACCCTTTCACGTCCAAATCTCTCAAACTCCGGGAGAGATTCTCAAAACCAAGGTTGACATGTTTCGAGTTCCTTTCAACATTTTGGAAATCCCGCTGAAATTTTGGACATTCTTGCGAAGGGTTCCCGATCCCCGACAAGATTGGTACCCTTTCACGTCCAAATCTCTCAAACTCCGGGAGAGATTCTGAAAACCAAGGTTGACATGTTTCGAGTTCCTTTTAACATTTTGGAAATCCCGCTGAAACTTTGGACATTCTCGCGAAGGGTTCCCAATCCCCGACAAGATTGGCACCCTTTCACGTTCAAATCTCTCAAACTCCGGGAGAGATTCTCAAAACCATGGCTGACATGTTTCGAGTTCCTTTCAACATTTTGGAAATCCCGCTGAAACTTTGGACATTCTTGCGAAGGGTTCCCAATCCCGGACAAGATTGGTACCCTTTCACGTCCAAATCTCTCAAACTCCGGGAGAGATTCTCAAAACCAAAGTTGACATGTTTCGAGTTCCTTTCAACATTTTGGAAATCCTGCTGAAACTTTGGACATTCTCGCGAAGGGTTCCCAATCCCCGACAAGATTGGTACCCTTTCACGTCCAAATCTCTCAAACTCCGGGAGAGATTCTCAAAACCAAGGTTGACATGTTTCGAGTTCCTTTCAACATTTTGGAAATCCCGCTGAAATTTTGGACATTCTTGCGAAGGGTTCCCGATCCCCGACAAGATTGGTACCCTTTCACGTCCAAATCTCTCAAACTCCGGGAGAGATTCTGAAAACCAAGGTTGACATGTTTCGAGTTCCTTTCAACATTTTGGAAATCCCGCTGAAACTTTGGACATTCTCGCGAAGGGTTCCCAATCCCCGACAAGATTGGCACCCTTTCACGTTCAAATCTCTCAAACTCCGGGAGAGATTCTCAAAACCAAGGTTGACATGTTTCGAGTTCCTTTCAACATTTTGGAAATCCCGCTGACACTTTGGACATTCTCGCGAAGAGTTCCCAACCCCCGACAAGACTGGTACCCTTTCACGTCCAAATCTCTCAAACTCCGGGAGAGATTGTCAAAACCAAGGTCAACATGTTTCGAGTTCCTTTCAATTTTGTAAATCCCGCTGAAACTTTGGACATTCTCGAGAAGGGTTCCCAACCCCCGACAAGACTGGTACCCTTTGACGTCCAAATCTCTCAAACTCCGGGAGAGATTCTCAAAACCATGGTTGAAACGTTTCGAGTTCCTTTCAACATTTTGGAAATCCCCCTGAAACTTTGGACATTCTTGCGAAGGGTTCCCAATCCCCGACAAGATTGGTACCCTTTCACGTCCAAATCTCTCAAAGTCCGGGAGAGATTCTCAAAACCAAGGTTGACATGTTTCGAGTTCCTTTCAACATTTTGGAAATCCCGCTGAAACTTTGGACATTCTCGCGAAGGGTTCCCAATCCCCGACAAGATTGGTACCCTTTCACGTCCAAATCTCTCAAACTCCGGAAGAGATTCTCAAAACCAAGCTTGACACGTTTCGAGTTTCTTTCAACATTTTGGAAATCCCGCTGAAACTTTGGACATTGTCGGTAAGGGTTCCCAATCCCCGACAAGATTGGTACCCTTTCACGTCCAAATCTCTCAAACTCCGGGAGAGATTCTCAAAACCAAGGTTGACATGGTTCGAGTTCCTTTCAACATTTGGGAAATCCCGCTGAAACTTTGGACATTCTCGCGAAGGGTTCCCAATCCCCGACAAGATTGGTACCCTTTCACGTCCAAATCTCTCAAACTCCGGGAGAGATTCTCAAAACCAAAGTTGACATGTTTCGAGTTCCTTTCAACATTTTGGAAATCCTGCTGAAACTTTGGACATTCTCGCGAAGGGTTCCCAATCCCCGACAAGATTGGTACCCTTTCACGTCCAAATCTCTCAAACTCCGGGAGAGATTCTCAAAACCAAGGTTGACATGTTTCGAGTTCCTTTCAACATTTTGGAAATCCCGCTGAAATTTTGGACATTCTTGCGAAGGGTTCCCGATCCCCGACAAGATTGGTACCCTTTCACGTCCAAATCTCTCAAACTCCGGGAGAGATTCTGAAAACCAAGGTTGACATGTTTCGAGTTCCTTTCAACATTTTGGAAATCCCGCTGAAACTTTGGACATTCTCGCGAAGGGTTCCCAATCCCCGACAAGATTGGCACCCTTTCACGTTCAAATCTCTCAAACTCCGGGACAGATTCTCAAAACCAAGGTTGACATGTTTCGAGTTCCTTTCAACATTTTGGAAATCCCGCTGACACTTTGGACATTCTCGCGAAGAGTTCCCAACCCCCGACAAGACTGGTACCCTTTCACGTCCAAATCTCTCAAACTCCGGGAGAGATTGTCAAAACCAAGGTCAACATGTTTCGAGTTCCTTTCAATTTTGTAAATCCCGCTGAAACTTTGGACATTCTCGCGAAGGGTTCCCAACCCCCGACAAGACTGGTACCCTTTGACGTCCAAATCTCTCAAACTCCGGGAGAGATTCTCAAAACCATGGTTGAAACGTTTCGAGTTCCTTTCAACATTTTGGAAATCCCCCTGAAACTTTGGACATTCTTGCGAAGGGTTCCCAATCCCCGACAAGATTGGTACCCTTTCACGTCCAAATCTCTCAAACTCCGGGAGAGATTCTCAAAACCAAGGTTGACATGTTTCGAGTTCCTTTCAACATTTTGGAAATCCCGCTGAAACTTTGGACATTCTCGCGAAGGGTTCCCAATCCCCGACAAGATTGGTACCCTTTCACGTCCAAATCTCTCAAACTCCGGGAGAGATTCTCAAAACCAAGCTTGACACGTTTCGAGTTCCTTTCAACATTTTGGAAATCCCGCTGAAACTTTGGACATTGTCGGTAAGGGTTCCCAATCCCCGACAAGATTGGTACCCTTTCACGTCCAAATCTCTCAAACTCCGGGAGAGATTCTCAAAACCAAGGTTGACATGGTTCGAGTTCCTTTCAACATTTGGGAAATCCCGCTGAAACTTTGGACATTCTCGCGAAGGGTTCCCGATCCCCGACAAGATTGGTACCCTTTCACGTCCAAATCTCTCAAACTCCGGGAGAGATTCTCAAAACCAAGGTTGACATGTTTCGAGTTCCTTTCAACATTTTGGAAATCCCGCTGAAACTTTGGACATTCTCGCGAAGGGTTCCCAATCCCCGACAAGACTGGTACCCTTTCACGTCCAAATCTCTCAAACTCCGGGAGAGATTCTCAAAACCAAGCTTGACATGGTTCGAGTTCCTTTCAACATTTTGGAAATCCCGCTGAAACTTTGGACATTGTCGCGAAGGGTTCCCAATCCCCGACAAGATTGGTACCCTTTCACGTCCAAATCTCTCAAACTCTGGGAGAGATTCTCAAAACCAAGGTTGACACGTTTTGAGTTTCTTTCAACATTTTGGAAATCCCGCTGAAACTTTGGATATTCTCGCGAAGGGTTCCCAATCCCCGACAAGATTGGTACCCTTTCACGTCCAAATCTCTCAAACTCCGGGAGAGATTCTCAAAACCAAGGTTGACATGTTTCGAGTTCATTTCAACATTTTGGAAATCCCGCTGAAACTTTGGACATTCTCGCGAAGGGTTCCCAATCCCCAACAAGATTGGTACCCTTTCACGTCCAAATCTCTCAAAGTCCGGGAGAGATTCTCAAAACCAAGGTTGACATGTTTCGAGTTCCTTTCAACATTTTGGAAATCCCGCTGAAATTTTGGACATTCTTGCGAAGGGTTCCCGATCCCCGACAAGATTGGTACCCTTTCACGTCCAAATCTCTCAAACTCCGGGAGAGATTCTGAAAACCAAGGTTGACATGTTTCGAGTTCCTTTCAACATTTTGGAAATCCCGCTGAAACTTTGGACATTCTCGCGAAGGGTTCCCAATCCCCGACAAGATTGGCACCCTTTCACGTTCAAATCTCTCAAACTCCGGGAGAGATTCTCAAAACCATGGCTGACATGTTTCGAGTTCCTTTCAACATTTTGGAAATCCCGCTGAAACTTTGGACATTCTTGCGAAGGGTTCCCAATCCCGGACAAGATTGGTACCCTTTCACGTCCAAATCTCTCAAACTCCGGGAGAGATTCTCAAAACCAAAGTTGACATGTTTCGAGTTCCTTTCAACATTTTGGAAATCCTGCTGAAACTTTGGACATTCTCGCGAAGGGTTCCCAATCCCCGACAAGATTGGTACCCTTTCACGTCCAAATCTCTCAAACTCCGGGAGAGATTCTCAAAACCAAGGTTGACATGTTTCGAGTTCCTTTCAACATTTTGGAAATCCCGCTGAAATTTTGGACATTCTTGCGAAGGGTTCCTGATCCCCGACAAGATTGGTACCCTTTCACGTCCAAATCTCTCAAACTCCGGGAGAGATTCTGAAAACCAAGGTTGACATGTTTCGAGTTCCTTTCAACATTTTGGAAATCCCGCTGAAACTTTGGACATTCTCGCGAAGGGTTCCCAATCCCCGACAAGATTGGCACCCTTTCACGTTCAAATCTCTCAAACTCCGGGAGAGATTCTCAAAACCAAGGTTGACATGTTTCGAGTTCCTTTCAACATTTTGGAAATCCCGCTGACACTTTGGACATTCTCGCGAAGAGTTCCCAACCCCCGACAAGACTGGTACCCTTTCACGTCCAAATCTCTCAAACTCCGGGAGAGATTGTCAAAACCAAGGTCAACATGTTTCGAGTTCCTTTCAACATTTTGTAAATCCCGCTGAAACTTTGGACATTCTCGCGAAGGGTTCCCAACCCCCGACAAGACTGGTACCCTTTGACGTCCAAATCTCTCAAACTCCGGGAGAGATTCTCAAAACCAAGGTTGACATGTTTCGAGTTCCTTTCAACATTTTGGAAATCCCGCTGAAACTTTGGACATTGTCGGTAAGGGTTCCCAATCCCCGACAAGATTGGTACCCTTTCACGTCCAAATCTCTCAAACTCCGGAAGAGATTCTCAAAACCAAGCTTGACACGTTTCGAGTTTCTTTCAACATTTTGGAAATCCCGCTGAAACTTTGGACATTGTCGGTAAGGGTTCCCAATCCCCGACAAGATTGGTACCCTTTCACGTCCAAATCTCTCAAACTCCGGGAGAGATTCTCAAAACCAAGGTTGACATGGTTCGAGTTCCTTTCAACATTTGGGAAATCCCGCTGAAACTTTGGACATTCTCGCGAAGGGTTCCCGATCCCCGACAAGATTGGTACCCTTTCACGTCCAAATCTCTCAAACTCCGGGAGAGATTCTCAAAACCAAGGTTGACATGTTTCGAGTTCCTTTCAACATTTTGGAAATCCCGCTGAAACTTTGGACATTCTCGCGAAGGGTTCCCAATCCCCGACAAGACTGGTACCCTTTCACGTCCAAATCTCTCAAACTCCGGGAGAGATTCTCAAAACCAAGCTTGACATGGTTCGAGTTCCTTTCAACATTTTGGAAATCCCGCTGAAACTTTGGACATTGTCGCGAAGGGTTCCCAATCCCCGACAAGATTGGTACCCTTTCACGTCCAAATCTCTCAAACTCTGGGAGAGATTCTCAAAACCAAGGTTGACACGTTTTGAGTTTCTTTCAACATTTTGGAAATCCCGCTGAAACTTTGGATATTCTCGCGAAGGGTTCCCAATCCCCGACAAGATTGGTACCCTTTCACGTCCAAATCTCTCAAACTCCGGGAGAGATTCTCAAAACCAAGGTTGACATGTTTCGAGTTCCTTTCAACATTTTGGAAATCCCGCTGAAACTTTGGACATTCTCGCGAAGGGTTCCCAATCCCCGACAAGATTGGTACCCTTTCACGTCCAAATCTCTCAAACTCCGGGAGAGATTCTCAAAAGCAAGCTTGACATGGTTCGAGTTCCTTTCAACATTTTGGAAATCCCGCTGAAACTTTGGACATTCTCGTGAAGGGTTCCCAATCCCCGACAAGACTGGTACCCTTTCACGTCCAAATCTCTCAAACTCCGGGAGAGATTCTCAAAACCAAGCTTGACATGGTTCGAGTTCCTTTCAACATTTTGGAAATCCCGCTGAAACTTTGGACATTCTCGCGAAGTGTTCCCAATCCCCGACAAGATTGGTACCCTTTCACGTCCAAATCTCTCAAACTCCGGGAGAGATTCTCAAAACCAAGGTTGACATGTTTTGAGTTTCTTTCAACATTTTGGAAATCCCGCTGAAACTTTGGACATTCTCGCGAAGGGTTCCCAATCCCCGACAAGATTGGTACCCTTTCACGTCCAAATCTCTCAAACTCCGGGAGAGATTCTCAAAACCAAGGTTGACATGTTTCGAGTTCATTTCAACATTTTGGAAATCCCGCTGAAACTTTGGACATTCTCGCGAAGGGTTCCCAATCCCCGACAAGATTGGTACCCTTTCACGTCCAAATCTCTCAAAGTCCGGGAGAGATTCTCAAAACCAAGGTTGACATGTTTCGAGTTCCTTTCAACATTTTGGAAATCCCGCTGAAATTTTGGACATTCTTGCGAAGGGTTCCCGATCCCCGACAAGATTGGTACCCTTTCACGTCCAAATCTCTCAAACTCCGGGAGAGATTCTGAAAACCAAGGTTGACATGTTTCGAGTTCCTTTCAACATTTTGGAAATCCCGCTGAAACTTTGGACATTCTCGCGAAGGGTTCCCAATCCCCGACAAGATTGGCAACCTTTCACGTTCAAATCTCTCAAACTCCGGGAGAGATTCTCAAAACCATGGCTGACATGTTTCGAGTTCCTTTCAACATTTTGGAAATCCCGCTGAAACTTTGGACATTCTTGCGAAGGGTTCCCAATCCCCGACAAGATTGGTACCCTTTCACGTCCAAATCTCTCAAACTCCGGGAGAGATTCTCAAAACCAAAGTTGACATGTTTCGAGTTCCTTTCAACATTTGGGAAATCCTGCTGAAACTTTGGACATTCTCGCGAAGGGTTCCCAATCCCCGACAAGATTGGTACCCTTTCACGTCCAAATCTCTCAAACTCCGGGAGAGATTCTCAAAACCAAGGTTGACATGTTTCGAGTTCCTTTCAACATTTTGGAAATCCCGCTGAAATTTTGGACATTCTTGCGAAGGGTTCCCGATCCCCGACAAGATTGGTACCCTTTCACGTCCAAATCTCTCAAACTCCGGGAGAGATTCTGAAAACCAAGGTTGACATGTTTCGAGTTCCTTTCAACATTTTGGAAATCCCGCTGAAACTTTGGACATTGTCGCGAAGGGTTCCCAATCCCCGACAAGATTGGCACCCTTTCACGTTCAAATCTCTCAAACTCCGGGAGAGATTCTCAAAACCAAGGTTGACATGTTTCGAGTTCCTTTCAACATTTTGGAAATCCCGCTGACACTTTGGACATTCTAGCGAAGAGTTCCCAACCCCCGACAAGACTGGTACCCTTTCACGTCCAAATCTCTCAAACTCCGGGAGAGATTGTCAAAACCAAGGTCAACATGTTTCGAGTTCCTTTCAACATTTTGTAAATCCCGCTGAAACTTTGGACATTCTCGCGAAGGGTTCCCAACCCCCGACAAGACTGGTACCCTTTCACGTCCAAATCTCTCAAACTCCGGGAGAGATTCTCAAAACCATGGTTGAAACGTTTCGAGTTCCTTTCAACATTTTGGAAATCCCGCTGAAACTTTGGACATTCTTGCGAAGGGTTCCCAATCCCCGACAAGATTGGTACCCTTTCACGTCCAAATCTCTCAAACTCCGGGAGAGATTCTCAAAACCAAGGTTGACATGTTTCGAGTTCCTTTCAACATTTTGGAAATCCCGCTGAAACTTTGGACATTCTCGCGAAGGGTTCCCAATCCCCGACAAGATTGGTACCCTTTCACGTCCAAATCTCTCAAACTCCGGGAGAGATTCTCAAAACCAAGGTTGACATGGTTCGAGTTTCTTTCAACATTTTGGAAATCCCGCTGAAACTTTGGACATTGTCGGTAAGGGTTCCCAATCCCCGACAAGATTGGTACCCTTTCACGTCCAAATCTCTCAAACTCCGGGAGAGATTCTCAAAACCAAGGTTGACATGGTTCGAGTTCCTTTCAACATTTGGGAAATCCCGCTGAAACTTTGGACATTCTCGCGAAGGGTTCCCGATCCCCGACAAGATTGGTACCCTTTCACGTCCAAATCTCTCAAACTCCGGGAGAGATTCTCAAAACCAAGGTTGACATGTTTCGAGTTCCTTTCAACATTTTGGAAATCCCGCTGAAACTTTGGACATTCTCGCGAAGGGTTCCCAATCCCCGACAAGATTGGTACCCTTTCACGTCCAAATCTCTCAAACTCCGGGAGAGATTCTCAAAACCAAGCTTGACATGGTTCGAGTTCCTTTCAACATTTTGGAAATCCCGCTGAAACTTTGGACATTCTCGCGAAGGGTTCCCAATCCCCGACAAGACTGGTACCCTTTCACGTCCAAATATCTCAAACTCCGGGAGAGATTCTCAAAACCAAGCTTGACATGGTTCGAGTTCCTTTCAACATTTTGGAAATCCCGCTGAAACTTTGGACATTCTCGCGAAGGGTTCCCAATCCCCGACAAGATTGGTACCCTTTCACGTCCAAATCTCTCAAACTCTGGGAGAGATTCTCAAAACCAAGGTTGACATGTTTTGAGTTTCTTTCAACATTTTGGAAATCCCGCTGAAACTTTGGATATTCTCGCGAAGGGTTCCCAATCCCCGACAAGATTGGTACCCTTTCACGTCCAAATCTCTCAAACTCCGGGAGAGATTGTCAAAACCAAGGTCAACATGTTTCGAGTTCCTTTCAACATTTTGGAAATCCCGCTGAAACTTTGGACATTCTCGCGAAGGGTTCCCAACCCCCGACAAGACTGTTACCCTTTGACGTCCAAATCTCTCAAACTCCGGGAGAGATTCTCAAAACCATGGTTGAAATGTTTCGAGTTCCTTTCAACATTTTGGAAATCCCCCTGAAACTTTGGACATTCTCGCGAAGGGTTCCCAATCCCCGACAAGATTGGCACCCTTTCACGTTCAAATCTCTCAAACTCCGGGAGAGATTCTCAAAACCAAGGTTGACATGTTTCGAGTTCCTTTCAACATTTTGGAAATCCCGCTGACACTTTGGACATTCTCGCGAAGAGTTCCCAACCCCCGACAAGACTGGTACCCTTTCACGTCCAAATCTCTCAAACTCCGGGAGAGATTGTCAAAACCAAGGTCAACATGTTTCGAGTTCCTTTCAACATTTTGTAAATCCCGCTGAAACTTTGGACATTCTCGCGAAGGGTTCCCAACCCCCGACAAGACTGGTACCCTTTGACGTCCAAATCTCTCAAACTCCGGGAGAGATTCTCAAAACCATGGTTGAAACGTTTCGAGTTCCTTTCAACATTTTGGAAATCCCCCTGAAACTTTGGACATTCTTGCGAAGGGTTCCCAATCCCCGACAAGATTGGTACCCTTTCACGTCCAAATCTCTCAAACTCCGGGAGAGATTCTCAAAACCAAGGTTGACATGTTTCGAGTTCCTTTCAACATTTTGGAAATCCCGCTGAAACTTTGGACATTCTCGCGAAGGGTTCCCAATCCCCGACAAGATTGGTACCCTTTCACGTCCAAATCTCTCAAACTCCGGGAGAGATTCTCAAAACCAAGGTTGACATGGTTCGAGTTTCTTTCAACATTTTGGAAATCCCGCTGAAACTTTGGACATTGTCGGTAAGGGTTCCCAATCCCCGACAAGATTGGTACCCTTTCACGTCCAAATCTCTCAAACTCCGGGAGAGATTCTCAAAACCAAGGTTGACATGGTTCGAGTTCCTTTCAACATTTGGGAAATCCCGCTGAAACTTTGGACATTCTCGCGAAGGGTTCCCGATCCCCGACAAGATTGGTACCCTTTCACGTCCAAATCTCTCAAACTCCGGGAGAGATTCTCAAAACCAAGGTTGACATGTTTCGAGTTCCTTTCAACATTTTGGAAATCCCGCTGAAACTTTGGACATTCTCGCGAAGGGTTCCCAATCCCCGACAAGATTGGTACCCTTTCACGTCCAAATCTCTCAAACTCCGGGAGAGATTCTCAAAACCAAGCTTGACATGGTTCGAGTTCCTTTCAACATTTTGGAAATCCCGCTGAAACTTTGGACATTCTCGCGAAGGGTTCCCAATCCCCGACAAGACTGGTACCCTTTCACGTCCAAATATCTCAAAATCCGGGAGAGATTCTCAAAACCAAGCTTGACATGGTTCGAGTTCCTTTCAACATTTTGGAAATCCCGCTGAAACTTTGGACATTCTCGCGAAGGGTTCCCAATCCCCGACAAGATTGGTACCCTTTCACGTCCAAATCTCTCAAACTCTGGGAGAGATTCTCAAAACCAAGGTTGACATGTTTTGAGTTTCTTTCAACATTTTGGAAATCCCGCTGAAACTTTGGATATTCTCGCGAAGGGTTCCCAATCCCCGACAAGATTGGTACCCTTTCACGTCCAAATCTCTCAAACTCCGGGAGAGATTGTCAAAACCAAGGTCAACATGTTTCGAGTTCCTTTCAACATTTTGGAAATCCCGCTGAAACTTTGGACATTCTCGCGAAGGGTTCCCAACCCCCGACAAGACTGTTACCCTTTGACGTCCAAATCTCTCAAACTCCGGGAGAGATTCTCAAAACCATGGTTGAAATGTTTCGAGTTCCTTTCAACATTTTGGAAATCTTCCTGAAACTTTGGACATTCTCGCGAAGGGTTCCCAATCCCCGACAAGATTGGTACCCTTTCACGTCCAAATCTCTCAAACTCCGGGAGAGATTCTCAAAACCAAGGTTGACATGTTTCGAGTTCCTTTCAACATTTTGGAAATCCCGCTGAAACTTTGGACATTCTCGCGAAGGGTTCCCAATCCCCGACAAGATTGGTACCCTTTCACGTCCAAATCTCTCAAACTCCGGGAGAGATTCTCAAAACCAAGGTTGACATGTTTCGAGTTCCTTTCAACATTTGGGAAATCCCGCTGAAACTTTGGACATTCTCGCGAAGGGTTCCCGATCTCCGACAAGATTGGTACCCTTTCACATCCAAATCTCTCAAACTCCGGGAGAGATTCTCAAAACCAAGGTTGACATCTTTCGAGTTCCTTTCAACATTTTAAAAATCCCGCTGAAACTTTGGACATTCTCGCGAAGGGTTCCCGATCCCCGACAAGATTGGTACCCTTTCACGTCCAAATCTCTCAAACTCCAGGAGAGATTCTCAAAACCAAGGTTGACATGTTTCGAGTTCCTTTCAACATTTTGGAAATCCCGCTGAAACTTTGGACATTCTCGCGAAGGGTTCCCAACCCCCGGACAAGATTGGTACCCTTTCACGTCCAAATCTCTCAAACTCCGGGAGAGATTCTCAAAACCAAGGTTGACATGTTTCGAGTTCCTTTCAACATTTTGGAAATCCCGCTGAAACTTTGGACATTCTCGCGAATGGTTCCCAATCCCCGACAAGATTGGTACCCTTTCACGTCCAAATCTCTCAAACTCCGGGAGAGATTCTGAAAACCAAGGTTGACATGTTTCGAGTTCCTTTCAACATTTTGGAAATCCCGCTGAAACTTTGGACATTCTCGCGAAGGGTTCCCGATCCCCGACAAGATTGGTACCCTTTCACGTCCAAATCTCTCAAACTCCGGGAGAGATTCTGAAAACCAAGGTTGACATGTTTCGAGTTCCTTTCAACATTTTGGAAATCCCGCTGAAACTTTGGACATTCTCGCGAAGGGTTCCCGATCCCCGACAAGATTGGTACCCTTTCACATCCAAATCTCTCAAACTCCGGGAGAGATTCTCAAAACCAAGGTTGACATGTTTCGAGTTCCTTTCAACATTTTGGAAATCCCGCTGAAACTTTGGACATTCTCGCGAAGGGTTCCCAATCCCCGACAAGATTGGTACCCTTTCACGTCCAAATCTCTCAAACTCCGGGAGAGATTCTCAAAACCAAGGTTGACATGGTTCGAGTTCCTTTCAACATTTTGGAAATCCCGCTGAAACTTTGGACATTCTCGCGAAGGGTTCCCAATCCCCGACAAGACTGGTACCCTTTCACGTCCAAATCTCTCAAACTCCAGGAGAGATTCTCAAAACCATGGTTGAAACGTTTCTAGTTCCTTTCAACATTTTGGAAATCCCGCTGAAACTTTGGACATTCTCGCGAAGGGTTCCCAATCCCGAACAAGATTGGTACCCTTTCACGTCCAAATCTCTCAAACTCCGGGAGAGATTCTCAAAACCAAGGTTGACATGGTTCGAGTTCCTTTCAACATTTTGGAAATCCCGCTGAAACTTTGGACATTCTCGCGAAGGGTTCCCAATCCCCGACAAGATTGGTACCCTTTCACGTCCAAATCTCTCAAACTCCGGGAGAGATTCTCAAAACCATGGTTGAAACGTTTCGAGTTCCTTTCAACATTTTGGAAATCCCGCTGAAACTTTGGACATTCTGGCGAAGGGTTCCCAATCCCCGACAAGATTGGTACCCTTTCACGTCCAAATCTCTCAAACTCCGGGAGAGATTCTCAAAACCAAGGTTGACATGTTTTGAGTTTCTTTCAACATTTTGGAAATCCCGCTGAAACTTTGGACATTCTCGCGAAGGGTTCCCAATCCCCGACAAGATTGGTACCCTTTCACGTCCAAATCTCTCAAACTCCGGGAGAGATTCTCAAAACCATGGTTGACATGTTTCGAGTTCCTTTCAACATTTTGGAAATCCCGCTGAAACTTTGGACATTCTCGCGAAGGGTTCCCGATCCCCGACAAGATTGGTACCCTTTCACGTCCAAATCTCTCAAACTCCGGGAGAGATTCTCAAAACCAAGGTTGACATGTTTCGAGTTCCTTTCAACATTTTGGAAATCCCGCTGAAACTTTGGACATTCTCGCGAAGGGTTCCCAATCCCCGACAAGATTGGTACCCTTTCACGTCCAAATCTCTCAAACTCCGGGAGAGATTCTCAAAACCAAGGTTGACATGTTTCGAGTTCCTTTCAACATTTTGGAAATCCCGCTGAAACTTTGGACATTCTCGCGAAGGGTTCCCAATCCCCGACAAGATTGGTACCCTTTCACGTCCAAATCTCTCAAACTCCGGGAGAGATTCTGAAAACCAAGGTTGACATGTTTCGAGTTCCTTTCAACATTTTGGAAATCCCGCTGAAACTTTGGACATTCTCGCGAAGGGTTCCCGATCCCCGACAAGATTGGTACCCTTTCACATCCAAATCTCTCAGACTCCGGGAGAGATTCTCAAAACCAAGGTTGACATGTTTCGAGTTCCTTTCAACATTTTGGAAATCCCGCTGAAACTTTGGACATTCTCGCGAAGGGTTCCCAATCCCCGACAAGATTGGTACCCTTTCACGTCCAAATCTCTCAAACTCCGGGAGAGATTCTCAAAACCAAGGTTGACATGGTTCGAGTTCCTTTCAACATTTTGGAAATCCCGCTGAAACTTTGGACATTCTGGCGAAGGGTTCCCAATCCCCGACAAGACTGGTACCCTTTCACGTCCAAATCTCTCAAACTCCGGGAGAGATTCTCAAAACCATGGTTGAAACGTTTCTAGTTCCTTACAACATTTTGGAAATCCCGCTGAAACTTTGGACATTCTCGCGAAGGGTTCCCAATCCCGAACAAGATTGGTACCCTTTCACGTCCAAATCTCTCAAACTCCGGGAGAGATTCTCAAAACCATGGTTGACGTGGTTCGAGTTCCTTTCAACATTTTGGAAATCCCGCTGAAACTTTGGACATTCTCGCGAAGGGTTCCCAATCCCCGACAAGATTGGTACCCTTTCACGTCCAAATCTCTCAAACTCCGGGAGAGATTCTCAAAACCAAGGTTGACATGTTTCGAGTTCCTTTCAACATTTTGGAAATCCCGCTGAAACTTTGGACATTCTCGCGAAGGGTTCCCAATCCCCGACAAGATTGGTACCCTTTCACGTCCAAAACTCTCAGACTCCGGGAGAGATTCTGAAAACCAAGGTTGACATGTTTCGAGTTCCTTTCAACATTTTGGAAATCCCGCTGAAACTTTGGACATTCTCGCGAAGGGTTCCCGATCCCCGACAAGATTGGTACCCTTTCACGTCCAAATCTCTCAAACTCCGGGAGAGATTCTGAAAACCAAGGTTGACATGTTTCGAGTTCCTTTCAACATTTTGGAAATCCCGCTGAAACTTTGGACATTCTCGCGAAGGGTTCCCGATCCCCGACAAGATTGGTACCCTTTCACATCCAAATCTCTCAAACTCCGGGAGAGATTCTCAAAACCAAGGTTGACATGTTTCGAGTTCCTTTCAACATTTTGGAAATCCCGCTGAAACTTTGGACATTCTCGCGAAGGGTTCCCAATCCCCGACAAGACTGGTACCCTTTCACGTCCAAATCTCTCAAACTCCGGGAGAGATTCTCAAAACCAAGGTTGACATGGTTCGAGTTCCTTTCAACATTTTGGAAATCCCGCTGAAACTTTGGACATTCTCGCGAAGGGTTCCCAATCCCCGACAAGATTGGTACCCTTTCACGTCCAAATCTCTCAAACTCCGGGAGAGATTCTCAAAACCATGGTTGAAACGTTTCGAGTTCCTTTCAACATTTTGGAAATCCCGCTGAAACTTTGGAAATTCTCGCGAAGGGTTCCCAATCCCCGACAAGATTGGTACCCTTTCACGTCCAAATCTCTCAAACTCTGGGAGAGATTCTCAAAACCAAGGTTGACATGTTTTGAGTTTCTTTCAACATTTTGGAAATCCCGCTGAAACTTTGGACATTCTCGCGAAGGGTTCCCAATCCCCGACAAGATTGGTACCCTTTCACGTCCAAATCTCTCAAACTCCGGGAGAGATTCTCAAAACCAAGGTTGACATGGTTCGAGTTCCTTTCAACATTTTGGAAATCCCGCTGAAACTTTGGACATTCTCGCGAAGGGTTCCCAATCCCCGACAAGATTGGTACCCTTTCACGTCCAAATCTCTCAAACTCCGGAGAGATTCTCAAAACCAAGGTTGACATGTTTCGAGTTCCTTTCAACATTTTGAAAATCCCGCTGAAACATTTGGCATTCTCGCGAGGCGTTCCCAATCCCCGACAAGATTGGTACCCTTTCACGTCCAAATCTCTCAAACTCTGGGAGAGATTCTCAAAACCAAGGTTGACATCTTTCGAGTTCCTTTCAACATTTTGGAAATCCCGCTGAAACTTTGGACATTCTCGCGAAGGGTTCCCAATCCCCGACAAGATTGGTACCCTTTCACGTCCAAATCTCTCAAACTCCGGGAGAGATTCTCAAAACCAAGGTTGACATGGTTCGAGTTCCTTTCAACATTTTGGAAATCCCGCTGAAACTTTGGACATTCTGGCGAAGGGTTCCCAATCCCCGACAAGATTGGTACCCTTTCACATCCAAATCTCTCAAACTCCGGGAGAGATTCTCAAAACCATGGTTGACATGTTTCGAGTTCCTTTCAACATTTTGGAAATCCCGCTGAAACTTTGGACATTCTCGCGAAGGGTTCCCGATCCCCGACAAGATTGGTACCCTTTCACGTCCAAATCTCTCAAACTCCGGGAGAGATTCTCAAAACCAAGGTTGACATGTTTCGAGTTCCTTTCAACATTTTAGAAATCCCGCTGAAACTTTGGACATTCTCGCGAAGGGTTCCCAATCCTTGACAAGATTGGTACCCTTTCACGTCCAAATCTCTCAAACTCCGGGAGAGATTCTCAAAACCAAGGTTGACATCTTTCGAGTTCCTTTCAACATTTTGGAAATCCCGCTGAAACTTTGGACATTCTGGCGAAGGGTTCCCAATCCCCGACAAGATTGGTACCCTTTCACGTCCAAATCTCTCAAACTCCGGGAGAGATTCTCAAAACCAAGGTTGACATGTTTCGAGTTCCTTTCAACATTTTAAAAATCCCGCTGAAACTTTGGACATTGTCGCGAAGGGTTCCCAATCCTTGACAAGATTTGTACCCTTTCACGTCCAAATCTCTCAAACTCCGGGAGAGATTCTCAAAACCAAGGTTGACATGTTCCGAGTTCCTTTCAACATTTTGGAAATCCCGCTGAAACTTTGGACATTCTCGCGAAGGGTTCCCAATCCCCGACAAGATTGGTACCCTTTCACGTCCAAATCTCTCAAACTCCGGGAGAGATTCTCAAAACCAAGGTTGACATGGTTCGAGTTCCTTTCAACATTTTGGAAATCCCGCTGAAACTTTGGACATTCTCGATAAGGGTTCCCAATCCCCGACAAGACTGGTACACTTTCACGTCCAAATCTCTCAAACTCCGGGAGAGATTCTGAAAACCAAGGTTGACATGTTTCGAGTTCCTTTCAATATTTTGGAAAATCCGCTGAAACTTTGGACATTGTCGCGAAGGGTTCCCGATCCCCGACAAGACTGGTACCCTTTCACGTCCAAATCTCTCAAACTCCGGGAGAGATTCTCAAAACCAAGGTTGACATCTTTCGAGTTCCTTTCAACATTTTGGAAATCCCGCTGAAACTTTGGACATTCTCGCGAAGGGTTCCCAATCCCCGACAAGACTGGTTCCCTTTCACGTCCAAATCTCTCAAACTCCGGGAGAGATTCTCAAAACCAAGGTTGACATGGTTCGAGTTCCTCTCAACATTTTGGAAATCCCGCTGAAACTTTGGACATTCTCGCGAAGGGTTCCCAATCCCCGACAAGATTGGTACCCTTTCACGTCCAAATCCCTCAAACTCCGGGAGAGATTCTCAAAACCAAGGTTGACATGTTTCGAGTTCCTTTCAACATTTTGGAAATCCCGCTGAAACTTTGGACACTGTCGCGAAGGGTTCCCGATCTCCAACAAGATTGGTACCCTTTCACGTCCAAATCTCTCAAACTCCGGGAGAGATTCTCAAAACCAAGGTTGACATCTTTCGAGTTCCTTTCAACATTTTGGAAATCCCGCTGAAACTTTGGACATTGTCGCGAAGGGTTCCCAATCCCTGACAAGATTGGTACCCTTTCACGTCCAAATCTCTCAAACTCCGGGAGAGATTCTCAAAACCAAGGTTGACATGGTTCGAGTTCCTTTCAACATTTTGGAAATCCCCCTGAAACTTTGGACATTCTCGCGAAGGGTTCCCAATCCCCGACAAGATTGGTACCCTTTCACGTCCAAATCTCTCACACTCCGGGAGAGATTCTCAAAACCAAGGTTGACATGGTTCGAGTTCCTCTCAACATTTTGGAAATCCTGCTGAAACTTTGGACATTGTCGCGAAGGGTTCCCAATCCCCGACAAGATTGGTACCCTTTCACGTCCAAATCTCTCAAACTCCGGGAGAGATTCTCAAAACCAAGGTTGACATGTTTCGAGTTCCTTTCAACATTTTGGAAATCCCGCTGAAACTTTGGACATTCTCGCGAAGGGTTCCCAATCCCCGACAAGACTGGTACCCTTTCACGACCAAATCTCTCAAACTCCGGGAGAGATTCTCAAAACCAAGGTTGAAACGTTTCGAGTTCCTTTCAACATTTTGGAAATCCCGCTGAAACTTTGGACATTGTCGCGAAGGGTTCCCAATCCCCGACAAGATTGGTACCCTTTCACGTCCAAATCTCTCAAACTCCGGGAGAGATTCTCAAAACCATGGTTGACATGGTTCGAGTTCCTTTCAACATTTTGGAAATCCCACTGAAACTTTGGACATTGTCGCGAAGGGTTCCCAATCCCCGACAAGATTGGTACCCTTTCACGTCCAAATCTCTCAAACTCCGGGAGAGATTCTCAAAACCAAGGTTGACATCTTTCGAGTTCCTTTCAACATTTTAAAAATCCCGCTGAAACTTTGGACATTCTCGCGAAGGGTTCCCAATCCCCGACAAGATTGGTACCCTTTCACGTCCAAATCTCTCAAACTCCGGGAGAGATTCTCAAAACCAAGGTTGACATGGTTCGAGTTCCTTTCAACATTTTGGAAATCCCGCTGAAACTTTGGACATTCTGGCGAAGGGTTCCCAATCCCCGACAAGATTAGTACCCTTTCACGTCCAAATCTCTCAAACTCCGGGAGAGATTCTCAAAACCAAGGTTGACATGGTTCGAGTTCCTTTCAACATTTTGGAAATCCCGCTGAAACTTTGGACATTCTCACGAAGGGTTCCCGATCTCCGACAAGATTGGTACCCTTTCACGTCCAAATCTCTCAAACTCCGGGAGAGATTCTCAAAACCAAGGTTGACATGTTTCGAGTTCCTTTCAACATTTTGGAAATCCCGCTGAAACTTTGGACATTCTCGCGAAGGGTTCCCGATCTCCGACAAGATTGGTACCCTTTCACGTCCAAATCTCTCAAACTCCGGGAGAGATTCTCAAAACCAAGGTTGACATGGTTCGAGTTCCTCTCAACATTTTGGAAATCCCGCTGAAACTTTGGACATTCTCGCGAAGGGTTCCCAATCCCCGACAAGATTGGTACCCTTTCACGTCCAAATCTCTCAAACTCCGGGAGAGATTCTCAAAACCAAGGTTGACATGGTTCGAGTTCCTTTCAACATTTTGGAAATCCCGCTGAAACTTTGGACATTCTCGCGAAGGGTTCCCGATCCCCGACAAGATTGGTACCCTTTCACATCCAAATCTCTCAAACTCCGGGAGAGATTCTCAAAACCAAGGTTGACATCTTTCGAGTTCCTTTCAACATTTTGGAAATCCCGCTGAAACTTTGGACATTCTCGCGAAGGGTTCCCGATCCCCGACAAGATTGGTACCCTTTCACGTCCAAATCTCTCAAACTCCGGGAGAGATTCTCAAAACCAAGGTTGACATGGTTCGAGTTCCTTTCAACATTTTGGAAATCCCGCTGAAACTTTGGACATTCTCGCGAAGGGTTCCCAATCCCCGACAAGACTGGTACCCTTTCACGTCCAAATCTCTCAAACTCCGGGAGAGATTCTCAAAACCAAGGTTGACATGGTTCGAGTTCCTTTCAACATTTTGGAAATCCCGCTGAAACTTTGGACATTCTCCCGAAGGGTTCCCAATCCCCGACAAGATTGGTACCCTTTCACGTCCAAATCTCTCAAACTCCGGGAGAGATTCTCAAAACCAAGGTTGACATGTTTCGAGTTCCTTTCAACATTTTGGAAATCCCGCTGAAACTTTGGACATTCTCGCGAAGGGTTCCCAATCCCCGACAAGACTGGTACACTTTCACGTCGAAATCTCTCAAACTCCGGGAGAGATTCTCAAAACCATGGTTGAAACGTTTCGAGTTCCTTTCAACATTTTGGAAATCCCGCTGAAACTTTGGACATTCTCGCGAAGGGTTCCCAATCCCGGACAAGATTGGTACCCTTTCACGTCCAAATCTCTCAAACTCCGGGAGAGATTCTCAAAACCAAGGTTGACATGTTTTGAGTTTCTTTCAACATTTTGGAAATCCCGCTGAAACTTTGGACATTGTTGCGAAGGGTTCCCAATCCCCGACAAGATTAGTACCCTTTGACGTCCAAATCTCTCAAACTCCGGGAGAGATTCTCAAAACCATGGTTGACATGGTTTGAGTTCCTTTCAACATTTTGGAAATCCCGCTGAAACTTTGGACATTGTCGCGAAGGGTTCCCAATCCCCGACAAGATTGGTACCCTTTCACGTCCAAATCTCTCAAACTCCGGGAGAGATTCTGAAAACCAAGGTTGACATGTTTCGAGTTCCTTTCAACATTTTGGAAATCCCGCTGAAACTTTGGACATTCTCGCGAAGGGTTCCCAATCCCCGACAAGATTGGTACCCTTTCACGTCCAAATCTCTCAAACTCTGGGAGAGATTCTCAAAACCAAGGTTGACATCTTTCGAGTTCCTTTCAACATTTTGGAAATCCCGCTGAAACTTTGGACATTCTCGCGAAGGGTTCCCAATCCCCGACAAGATTGGTACCCTTTCACGTCCAAATCTCTCAAACTCCGGGAGAGATTCTCAAAACCAAGGTTGACATGGTTCGAGTTCCTTTCAACATTTTGGAAATCCCGCTGAAACTTTGGACATTCTGGCGAAGGGTTCCCAATCCCCGACAAGATTGGTACCCTTTCACATCCAAATCTCTCAAACTCCGGGAGAGATTCTCAAAACCATGGTTGACATGTTTCGAGTTCCTTTCAACATTTTGGAAATCCCGCTGAAACTTTGGACATTCTCGCGAAGGGTTCCCGATCCCCGACAAGATTGGTACCCTTTCACGTCCAAATCTCTCAAACTCCGGGAGAGATTCTCAAAACCAAGGTTGACATGTTTCGAGTTCCTTTCAACATTTTAGAAATCCCGCTGAAACTTTGGACATTCTCGCGAAGGGTTCCCAATCCTTGACAAGATTGGTACCCTTTCACGTCCAAATCTCTCAAACTCCGGGAGAGATTCTCAAAACCAAGGTTGACATCTTTCGAGTTCCTTTCAACATTTTGGAAATCCCGCTGAAACTTTGGACATTCTGGCGAAGGGTTCCCAATCCCCGACAAGATTGGTACCGCTACACGTCCAAATCTCTCAAACTCCGGGAGAGATTCTCAAAACCAAGGTTGACATGTTTCGAGTTCCTTTCAACATTTTAAAAATCCCGCTGAAACTTTGGACATTGTCGCGAAGGGTTCCCAATCCTTGACAAGATTTGTACCCTTTCACGTCCAAATCTCTCAAACTCCGGGAGAGATTCTCAAAACCAAGGTTGACATGTTCCGAGTTCCTTTCAACATTTTGGAAATCCCGCTGAAACTTTGGACATTCTCGCGAAGGGTTCCCAATCCCCGACAAGATTGGTACCCTTTCACGTCCAAATCTCTCAAACTCCGGGAGAGATTCTCAAAACCAAGGTTGACATGGTTCGAGTTCCTTTCAACATTTTGGAAATCCCGCTGAAACTTTGGACATTCTCGATAAGGGTTCCCAATCCCCGACAAGACTGGTACACTTTCACGTCCAAATCTCTCAAACTCCGGGAGAGATTCTGAAAACCAAGGTTGACATGTTTCGAGTTCCTTTCAATATTTTGGAAAATCCGCTGAAACTTTGGACATTGTCGCGAAGGGTTCCCGATCCCCGACAAGACTGGTACCCTTTCACGTCCAAATCTCTCAAACTCCGGGAGAGATTCTCAAAACCAAGGTTGACATCTTTCGAGTTCCTTTCAACATTTTGGAAATCCCGCTGAAACTTTGGACATTCTCGCGAAGGGTTCCCAATCCCCGACAAGACTGGTTCCCTTTCACGTCCAAATCTCTCAAACTCCGGGAGAGATTCTCAAAACCAAGGTTGACATGGTTCGAGTTCCTCTCAACATTTTGGAAATCCCGCTGAAACTTTGGACATTCTCGCGAAGGGTTCCCAATCCCCGACAAGATTGGTACCCTTTCACGTCCAAATCCCTCAAACTCCGGGAGAGATTCTCAAAACCAAGGTTGACATGTTTCGAGTTCCTTTCAACATTTTGGAAATCCCGCTGAAACTTTGGACACTGTCGCGAAGGGTTCCCGATCTCCAACAAGATTGGTACCCTTTCACGTCCAAATCTCTCAAACTCCGGGAGAGATTCTCAAAACCAAGGTTGACATCTTTCGAGTTCCTTTCAACATTTTGGAAATCCCGCTGAAACTTTGGACATTGTCGCGAAGGGTTCCCAATCCCTGACAAGATTGGTACCCTTTCACGTCCAAATCTCTCAAACTCCGGGAGAGATTCTCAAAACCAAGGTTGACATGGTTCGAGTTCCTTTCAACATTTTGGAAATCCCCCTGAAACTTTGGACATTCTCGCGAAGGGTTCCCAATCCCCGACAAGATTGGTACCCTTTCACGTCCAAATCTCTCACACTCCGGGAGAGATTCTCAAAACCAAGGTTGACATGGTTCGAGTTCCTCTCAACATTTTGGAAATCCTGCTGAAACTTTGGACATTGTCGCGAAGGGTTCCCAATCCCCGACAAGATTGGTACCCTTTCACGTCCAAATCTCTCAAACTCCGGGAGAGATTCTCAAAACCAAGGTTGACATGTTTCGAGTTCCTTTCAACATTTTGGAAATCCCGCTGAAACTTTGGACATTCTCGCGAAGGGTTCCCAATCCCCGACAAGACTGGTACCCTTTCACGACCAAATCTCTCAAACTCCGGGAGAGATTCTCAAAACCAAGGTTGAAACGTTTCGAGTTCCTTTCAACATTTTGGAAATCCCGCTGAAACTTTGGACATTGTCGCGAAGGGTTCCCAATCCCCGACAAGATTGGTACCCTTTCACGTCCAAATCTCTCAAACTCCGGGAGAGATTCTCAAAACCATGGTTGACATGGTTCGAGTTCCTTTCAACATTTTGGAAATCCCACTGAAACTTTGGACATTGTCGCGAAGGGTTCCCAATCCCCGACAAGATTGGTACCCTTTCACGTCCAAATCTCTCAAACTCCGGGAGAGATTCTCAAAACCAAGGTTGACATCTTTCGAGTTCCTTTCAACATTTTAAAAATCCCGCTGAAACTTTGGACATTCTCGCGAAGGGTTCCCAATCCCCGACAAGATTGGTACCCTTTCACGTCCAAATCTCTCAAACTCCGGGAGAGATTCTCAAAACCAAGGTTGACATGGTTCGAGTTCCTTTCAACATTTTGGAAATCCCGCTGAAACTTTGGACATTCTGGCGAAGGGTTCCCAATCCCCGACAAGATTAGTACCCTTTCACGTCCAAATCTCTCAAACTCCGGGAGAGATTCTCAAAACCAAGGTTGACATGGTTCGAGTTCCTTTCAACATTTTGGAAATCCCGCTGAAACTTTGGACATTCTCACGAAGGGTTCCCGATCTCCGACAAGATTGGTACCCTTTCACGTCCAAATCTCTCAAACTCCGGGAGAGATTCTCAAAACCAAGGTTGACATGTTTCGAGTTCCTTTCAACATTTTGGAAATCCCGCTGAAACTTTGGACATTCTCGCGAAGGGTTCCCGATCTCCGACAAGATTGGTACCCTTTCACGTCCAAATCTCTCAAACTCCGGGAGAGATTCTCAAAACCAAGGTTGACATGGTTCGAGTTCCTCTCAACATTTTGGAAATCCCGCTGAAACTTTGGACATTCTCGCGAAGGGTTCCCAATCCCCGACAAGATTGGTACCCTTTCACGTCCAAATCTCTCAAACTCCGGGAGAGATTCTCAAAACCAAGGTTGACATGGTTCGAGTTCCTTTCAACATTTTGGAAATCCCGCTGAAACTTTGGACATTCTCGCGAAGGGTTCCCGATCCCCGACAAGATTGGTACCCTTTCACATCCAAATCTCTCAAACTCCGGGAGAGATTCTCAAAACCAAGGTTGACATCTTTCGAGTTCCTTTCAACATTTTGGAAATCCCGCTGAAACTTTGGACATTCTCGCGAAGGGTTCCCGATCCCCGACAAGATTGGTACCCTTTCACGTCCAAATCTCTCAAACTCCGGGAGAGATTCTCAAAACCAAGGTTGACATGGTTCGAGTTCCTTTCAACATTTTGGAAATCCCGCTGAAACTTTGGACATTCTCGCGAAGGGTTCCCAATCCCCGACAAGACTGGTACCCTTTCACGTCCAAATCTCTCAAACTCCGGGAGAGATTCTCAAAACCAAGGTTGACATGGTTCGAGTTCCTTTCAACATTTTGGAAATCCCGCTGAAACTTTGGACATTCTCCCGAAGGGTTCCCAATCCCCGACAAGATTGGTACCCTTTCACGTCCAAATCTCTCAAACTCCGGGAGAGATTCTCAAAACCAAGGTTGACATGTTTCGAGTTCCTTTCAACATTTTGGAAATCCCGCTGAAACTTTGGACATTCTCGCGAAGGGTTCCCAATCCCCGACAAGACTGGTACACTTTCACGTCGAAATCTCTCAAACTCCGGGAGAGATTCTCAAAACCATGGTTGAAACGTTTCGAGTTCCTTTCAACATTTTGGAAATCCCGCTGAAACTTTGGACATTCTCGCGAAGGGTTCCCAATCCCGGACAAGATTGGTACCCTTTCACGTCCAAATCTCTCAAACTCCGGGAGAGATTCTCAAAACCAAGGTTGACATGTTTTGAGTTTCTTTCAACATTTTGGAAATCCCGCTGAAACTTTGGACATTGTTGCGAAGGGTTCCCAATCCCCGACAAGATTAGTACCCTTTGACGTCCAAATCTCTCAAACTCCGGGAGAGATTCTCAAAACCATGGTTGACATGGTTTGAGTTCCTTTCAACATTTTGGAAATCCCGCTGAAACTTTGGACATTGTCGCGAAGGGTTCCCAATCCCCGACAAGATTGGTACCCTTTCACGTCCAAATCTCTCAAACTCCGGGAGAGATTCTGAAAACCAAGGTTGACATGTTTCGAGTTCCTTTCAACATTTTGGAAATCCCGCTGAAACTTTGGACATTCTCGCGAAGGGTTCCCAATCCCCGACAAGATTGGTACCCTTTCACGTCCAAATCTCTCAAACTCCGGGAGAGATTCTCAAAACCAAGGTTGACATGTTTCGAGTTCCTTTCAACATTTTGGAAATCCCGCTGAAACTTTGGACATTCTCGCGAAGGGTTCCCAATCCCCGACAAGATTTGTACCCTTTCACGTCCAAATCTTTCAAACTCCGGGAGAGATTCTCAAAACCAAGGTTGACATGGTTCGAGTTCCTTTCAACATTTTGGAAATCCCGCTGAAACTTTGGACATTCTCGCGAAGGGTTCCCAATCCCCGACAAGACTGGTACCCTTTCACGTCCAAATCTCTCAAACTCCGGGAGAGATTCTCAAAACCAAGGTTGACATGTTTCGAGTTCCTTTCAACATTTTGGAAATCCCGCTGAAACTTTGGACATTTTCGCGAAGGGTTCCCAATCCCCGACAAGATTGGTACCCTTTCACGTCCAAATCTCTCAAACTCCGGGAGAGATTCTCAAAACCAAGGTTGACATCTTTCGAGTTCCTTTCAACATTTTGGAAATCCCGCTGAAACTTTTGGCATTCTCGCGAGGCGTTCCCAATCCCCGACAAGATTGGTACCCTTTCACGTCCAAATCTCTCAAAGTCCGGGAGAGATTCTCAAAACCAAGGTTGACATGTTTCGAGTTCCTTTCAACATTTTGGAAATCCCGCTGAAACTTTGGACATTCTCGCGAAGGGTTCCCGATCCCCGACAAGATTGGTACCCTTTCACGTCCAAATCTCTCAAACTCCGGGAGAGATTCTCAAAACCAAGGTTGACATGGTTCGAGTTCCTTTCAACATTTTGGAAATCCCGCTGAAACTTTGGACATTCTCGCGAAGGGTTCCCAATCCCCGACAAGATTGGTACCCTTTCACGTCCAAATCTCTCAAACTCCGGGAGAGATTCTCAAAACCAAGGTTGACATGTTTCGAGTTCCTTTCAACATTTTGGAAATCCCGCTAAAACTTTGGACATTCTGTCGAAGGGTTCCCAATCCCCGAAAAGATTGGTACCCTTTCACGTCCAAATCTCTCAAACTCCGGGAGAGATTCTCAAAACCAAGGTTGACATGGTTCGAGTTCCTTTCAACATTTTGGAAATCCCGCTGAAACTTTGGACATTCTTGCGAAGGGTTCCCAATCCCCGACGAGATTGGTACCCTTTCACGTTCAAATCTCTCAAACTCCGGGAGAGATTCTCAAAACCAAGGTTGACATGTTTCGAGTTCCTTTCAACATTTTGGAAATCCCGCTGAAACTTTGGACATTCTGGCGAAGGGTTCCCAATCCCCGACGAGATTGGTACCCTTTCACATCCAAATCTCTCAAACTCCGGGAGAGATTCTCAAAACCAAGGTTGACATGGTTCGAGTTCCTTTCAACATTTTGGAAATCCCGCTGAAACTTTGGACATTCTCGCGAAGGGTTCCCAATCCCCGACAAGATTGGTACCCTTTCACGTCCAAATCTCTCAAACTCCGGGAGAGATTCTCAAAACCAAGGTTGACATGGTTCGAGTTCCTCTCAACATTTTGGAAATCCCGCTGAAACTTTGGACATTCTCGCGAAGGGTTCCCAATCCCCGACAAGATTGGTACCCTTTCACGTCCAAATCTCTCAAACTCCGGGAGAGATTCTCAAAACCAAGGTTGACATGGTTCGAGTTCCTTTCAACATTTTGGAAATCCCGCTGAAACTTTGGACATTCTCGCGAAGGGTTCCCAATCCCCGACAAGACTGGTACCCTTTCACGTCCAAATCTCTCAAACTCCGGGAGAGATTCTCAAAACCAAGGTTGACATGTTTCGAGTTCCTTTCAACATTTTGGAAAATCCGCTGAAACTTTGGACATTGTCGCGAAGGGTTCCCGATCCCCGACAAGACTGGTACCCTTTCACGTCCAAATCTCTCAAACTCCGGGAGAGATTCTCAAAACCAAGGTTGACATCTTTCGAGTTCCTTTCAACATTTTGGAAATCCCGCTGAAACTTTGGACATTCTCGCGAAGGGTTCCCAATCCCCGACAAGATTGGTACCCTTTCACGTCCAAATCTCTCAAACTCCGGGAGAGATTCTCAAAACCAAGGTTGACATGGTTCGAGTTCCTCTCAACATTTTGGAAATCCCGCTGAAACTTTGGACATTCTCGCGAAGGGTTCCCAATCCCCGACAAGATTGGTACCCTTTCACGTCCAAATCCCTCAAACTCCGGCAGAGATTCTCAAAACCAAGGTTGACATGGTTCGAGTTCCTTTCAACATTTTGGAAATCCCGCTGAAACTTTGGACATTCTCGCGAAGGGTTCCCGATCTCCGACAAGATTGGTACCCTTTCACGTCCAAATCTCTCAAACTCCGGGAGAGATTCTGAAAACCAAGGTTGACATGGTTCGAGTTCCTTTCAACATTTTGGAAATCCCGCTGAAACTTTGGACATTGTCGCGAAGGGTTCCCGATCTCCGACAAGATTGGTACCCTTTCACGTCCAAATCTCTCAAACTCCGGGAGAGATTCTCAAAACCAAGGTTGACATGTTTCGAGTTCCTTTCAACATTTTGGAAATCCCGCTGAAACTTTGGACATTGTCGCGAAGGGTTCCCAATCCCCGACAAGATTGGTACCCTTTCACGTCCAAATCTCTCAAACTCCGGGAGAGATTCTCAAAACCAAGGTTGACATGGTTCGAGTTCCTTTCAACATTTTGGAAATCCCCCTGAAACTTTGGACATTCTCGCGAAGGGTTCCCAATCCCCGACAAGATTGGTACCCTTTCACGTCCAAATCTCTCAAACTCCGGGAGAGATTCTCAAAACCAAGGTTGACATGGTTCGAGTTCCTTTCAACATTTTGGAAATCCCGCTGAAACTTTGGACATTCTCGCGAAGGGTTCCCAATCCCCGACAAGATTGGTACCCTTTCACGTCCAAATCTCTCAAACTCCGGGAGAGATTCTCAAAACCAAGGTTGACATGGTTCGAGTTCCTTTCAACATTTTGGAAATCCCGCTGAAACTTTGGACATTCTCGCGAAGGGTTCCCAATCCCCGACAAGACTGGTACCCTTTCACGTCCAAATCTCTCAAACTCCGGGAGAGATTCTCAAAACCAAGGTTGAAACGTTTCGAGTTCCTTTCAACATTTTGGAAATCCCGCTGAAACTTTGGACATTCTCGAGAAGGGTTCCCAATCCCCGACAAGATTGGTACCCTTTCACGTCCAAATCTCTCAAACTCCGGGAGAGATTCTCAAAACCATGGTTGACATGGTTCGAGTTCCTTTCAACATTTTGGAAATCCCGCTGAAACTTTGGACATTGTCGCGAAGGGTTCCCAATCCCCGACAAGATTGGTACCCTTTCACGTCCAAATCTCTCAAACTCCGGGAGAGATTCTCAAAACCAAGGTTGACATGGTTCGAGTTCCTTTCAACATTTTGGAAATCCCGCTGAAACTTTGGACATTCTCGCGAAGGGTTCCCAATCCCCGACAAGATTGGTACCCTTTCACGTCCAAATCTCTCAAACTCCGGGAGAGATTCTCAAAACCAAGGTTGACATGGTTCGAGTTCCTCTCAACATTTTGGAAATCCCGCTGAAACTTTGGACATTCTGGCGAAGGGTTCCCAATCCCCGACAAGATTGGTACCCTTTCACGTCCAAATCTCTCAAACTCCGGGAGAGATTCTCAAAACCAAGGTTGACATGGTTCGAGTTCCTTTCAACATTTTGGAAATCCCGCTGAAACTTTGGACATTCTCGCGAAGGGTTCCCGATCCCCGACAAGATTGGTACCCTTTCACATCCAAATCTCTCAAACTCCGGGAGAGATTCTCAAAACCAAGGTTGACATGTTTCGAGTTCCTTTCAACATTTTGGAAATCCCGCTGAAACTTTGGACATTCTCGCGAAGGGTTCCCGATCCCCGACAAGATTGGTACCCTTTCACGTCCAAATCTCTCAAACTCCGGGAGAGATTCTCAAAACCAAGGTTGACATGGTTCGAGTTCCTTTCAACATTTTGGAAATCCCGCTGAAACTTTGGACATTCTCGCGAAGGGTTCCCAATCCCCGACAAGACTGGTACCCTTTCACGTCCAAATCTCTCAAACTCCGGGAGAGATTCTGAAAACCAAGGTTGACATGTTTCGAGTTCCTTTCAACATTTTGGAAATCCCGCTGAAACTTTGGACATTCTCGCGAAGGGTTCCCAATCCCCGACAAGATTGGTACCCTTTCACGTCCAAATCTCTCAAACTCCGGGAGAGATTCTCAAAACCAAGGTTGACATGGTTCGAGTTCCTTTCAACATTTTGGAAATCCCGCTGAAACTTTGGACATTCTCGCGAAGGGTTCCCAATCCCCGACAAGACTGGTACACTTTCACGTCCAAATCTTTCAAACTCCGGGAGAGATTCTCAAAACCAAGGTTGACATGGTTCGAGTTCCTTTCAACATTTTGGAAATCCCGCTGAAACTTTGGACATTCTCGCGAAGGGTTCCCAATCCCCGACAAGACTGGTACCCTTTCACGTCCAAATCTCTCAAACTCCGGGAGAGATTCTCAAAACCAAGGTTGACATGTTTCGAGTTCCTTTCAACATTTTGGAAATCCCGCTGAAACTTTGGACATTTTCGCGAAGGGTTCCCAATCCCCGACAAGATTGGTACCCTTTCACGTCCAAATCTCTCAAACTCCGGGAGAGATTCTCAAAACCAAGGTTGACATCTTTCGAGTTCCTTTCAACATTTTGGAAATCCCGCTGAAACTTTTGGCATTCTCGCGAGGCGTTCCCAATCCCCGACAAGATTGGTACCCTTTCACGTCCAAATCTCTCAAACTCCGGGAGAGATTCTCAAAACCAAGGTTGAAACGTTTCGAGTTCCTTTCAACATTTTGGAAATCCCGCTGAAACTTTGGACATTCTGGAGAAGGGTTCCCAATCCCCGACAAGATTGGTACCCTTTCACGTCCAAATCTCTCAAACTCCGGGAGAGATTCTCAAAACCAAGGTTGACATGGTTCGAGTTCCTTTCAACATTTTGGAAATCCCGCTGAAACTTTGGACATTCTCGCGAAGGGTTCCCAATCCCCGACAAGATTGGTACCCTTTCACGTCCAAATCTCTCAAACTCCGGGAGAGATTCTCAAAACCAAGGTTGACATGTTTCGAGTTCCTTTCAACATTTTGGAAATCCCGCTGAAACTTTGGACATTCTGTCGAAGGGTTCCCAATCCCCGAAAAGATTGGTACCCTTTCACGTCCAAATCTCTCAAACTCCGGGAGAGATTCTCAAAACCAAGGTTGACATGGTTCGAGTTCCTTTCAACATTTTGGAAATCCCGCTGAAACTTTGGACATTCTCGCGAAGGGTTCCCAATCCCCGACGAGATTGGTACCCTTTCACGTTCAAATCTCTCAAACTCCGGGAGAGATTCTCAAAACCAAGGTTGACATCTTTCGAGTTCCTTTCAACATTTTGGAAATCCCGCTGAAACTTTGGACATTCTGGCGAAGGGTTCCCAATCCCCGACGAGATTGGTACCCTTTCACATCCAAATCTCTCAAACTCCGGGAGAGATTCTCAAAACCAAGGTTGACATGGTTCGAGTTCCTTTCAACATTTTGGAAATCCCGCTGAAACTTTGGACATTCTCGCGAAGGGTTCCCAATCCCCGACAAGATTGGTACCCTTTCACGTCCAAATCTCTCAAACTCCAGGAGAGATTCTCAAAACCAAGGTTGACATGGTTCGAGTTCCTTTCAACATTTTGGAAATCCCGCTGAAACTTTGGACATTCTCGCGAAGGGTTCCCAATCCCCGACAAGATTGGTACCCTTTCACGTCCAAATCTCTCAAACTCCGGGAGAGATTCTCAAAACCAAGGTTGACATGGTTCGAGTTCCTCTCAACATTTTGGAAATCCCGCTGAAACTTTGGACATTCTCGCGAAGGGTTCCCAATCCCCGACAAGATTGGTACCCTTTCACGTCCAAATCTCTCAAACTCCGGGAGAGATTCTCAAAACCAAGGTTGACATGGTTCGAGTTCCTTTCAACATTTTGGAAATCCCGCTGAAACTTTGGACATTCTCGCGAAGGGTTCCCAATCCCCGACAAGACTGGTACCCTTTCACGTCCAAATCTCTCAAACTCCGGGAGAGATTCTCAAAACCAAGGTTGACATGTTTCGAGTTCCTTTCAACATTTTGGAAAATCCGCTGAAACTTTGGACATTGTCGCGAAGGGTTCCCGATCCCCGACAAGACTGGTACCCTTTCACGTCCAAATCTCTCAAACTCCGGGAGAGATTCTCAAAACCAAGGTTGACATCTTTCGAGTTCCTTTCAACATTTTGGAAATCCCGCTGAAACTTTGGACATTCTCGCGAAGGGTTCCCAATCCCCGACAAGATTGGTACCCTTTCACGTCCAAATCTCTCAAACTCCGGGAGAGATTCTCAAAACCAAGGTTGACATGGTTCGAGTTCCTCTCAACATTTTGGAAATCCCGCTGAAACTTTGGACATTCTCGCGAAGGGTTCCCAATCCCCGACAAGATTGGTACCCTTTCACGTCCAAATCCCTCAAACTCCGGGAGAGATTCTCAAAACCAAGGTTGACATGGTTCGAGTTCCTTTCAACATTTTGGAAATCCCGCTGAAACTTTGGACATTCTCGCGAAGGGTTCCCGATCTCCGACAAGATTGGTACCCTTTCACGTCCAAATCTCTCAAACTCCGGGAGAGATTCTGAAAACCAAGGTTGACATGGTTCGAGTTCCTTTCAACATTTTGGAAATCCCGCTGAAACTTTGGACATTGTCGCGAAGGGTTCCCGATCTCCGACAAGATTGGTACCCTTTCACGTCCAAATCTCTCAAACTCCGGGAGAGATTCTCAAAACCAAGGTTGACATGGTTCGAGTTCCTTTCAACATTTTGGAAATCCCGCTGAAACTTTGGACATTGTCGCGAAGGGTTCCCAATCCCCGACAAGATTGGTACCCTTTCACGTCCAAATCTCTCAAACTCCGGGAGAGATTCTCAAAACCAAGGTTGACATGGTTCGAGTTCCTTTCAACATTTTGGAAATCCCCCTGAAACTTTGGACATTCTCGCGAAGGGTTCCCAATCCCCGACAAGATTGGTACCCTTTCACGTCCAAATCTCTCAAACTCCGGGAGAGATTCTCAAAACCAAGGTTGACATGGTTCGAGTTCCTTTCAACATTTTGGAAATCCCGCTGAAACTTTGGACATTCTCGCGAAGGGTTCCCAATCCCCGACAAGATTGGTACCCTTTCACGTCCAAATCTCTCAAACTCCGGGAGAGATTCTCAAAACCAAGGTTGACATGGTTCGAGTTCCTTTCAACATTTTGGAAATCCCGCTGAAACTTTGGACATTCTCGCGAAGGGTTCCCAATCCCCGACAAGACTGGTACCCTTTCACGTCCAAATCTCTCAAACTCCGGGAGAGATTCTCAAAACCAAGGTTGAAACGTTTCGAGTTCCTTTCAACATTTTGGAAATCCCGTTGAAACTTTGGACATTCTCGAGAAGGGTTCCCAATCCCCGACAAGATTGGTACCCTTTCACGTCCAAATCTCTCAAACTCCGGGAGAGATTCTCAAAACCATGGTTGACATGGTTCGAGTTCCTTTCAACATTTTGGAAATCCCGCTGAAACTTTGGACATTGTCGCGAAGGGTTCCCAATCCCCGACAAGATTGGTACCCTTTCACGTCCAAATCTCTCAAACTCCGGGAGAGATTCTCAAAACCAAGGTTGACATGGTTCGAGTTCCTTTCAACATTTTGGAAATCCCGCTGAAACTTTGGACATTCTCGCGAAGGGTTCCCAATCCCCGACAAGATTGGTACCCTTTCACGTCCAAATCTCTCAAACTCCGGGAGAGATTCTCAAAACCAAGGTTGACATGGTTCAAGTTCCTCTCAACATTTTGGAAATCCCGCTGAAACTTTGGACATTCTGGCGAAGGGTTCCCAATCCCCGACAAGATTGGTACCCTTTCACGTCCAAATCTCTCAAACTCCGGGAGAGATTCTCAAAACCAAGGTTGACATGGTTCGAGTTCCTTTCAACATTTTGGAAATCCCGCTGAAACTTTGGACATTCTCGCGAAGGGTTCCCGATCCCCGACAAGATTGGTACCCTTTCACATCCAAATCTCTCAAACTCCGGGAGAGATTCTCAAAACCAAGGTTGACATGTTTCGAGTTCCTTTCAACATTTTGGAAATCCCGCTGAAACTTTGGACATTCTCGCGAAGGGTTCCCAATCCCCGACAAGATTGGTACCCTTTCACGTCCAAATCTCTCAAACTCCGGGAGAGATTCTCAAAACCAAGGTTGACATGGTTCGAGTTCCTTTCAACATTTGGGAAATCCCGCTGAAACTTTGGACATTCTCGCGAAGGGTTCCCAATCCCCGACAAGACTGGTACCCTTTCACGTCCAAATCTCTCAAAATCCGGGAGAGATTCTCAAAACCAAGGTTGACATGTTTCGAGTTCCTTTCAACATTTTGGAAATCCCGCTGAAACTTTGGACATTCTCGCGAAGGGTTCCCAATCCCCGACAAGATTGGTACCCTTTCACGTCCAAATCTCTCAAACTCCGGGAGAGATTCTCAAAACCAAGGTTGACATGGTTCGAGTTCCTTTCAACATTTTGGAAATCCCGCTGAAACTTTGGACATTCTCGCGAAGGGTTCCCAATCCCCGACAAGACTGGTACACTTTCACGTCCAAATCTCTCAAACTCCGGGAGAGATTCTCAAAACCATGGTTGAAACGTTTCGAGTTCCTTTCAACATTTTGGAAATCCCACTGAAACTTTGGACATTCTCGCGAAGGGTTCCCAATCCCGGACAAGATTGGTACCCTTTCACGTCCAAATCTCTCAAACTCCGGGAGAGATTCTCAAAACCAAGGTTGACATGTTTTGAGTTTCTTTCAACATTTTGGAAATCCCGCTGAAACTTTGGACATTGTTGCGAAGGGTTCCCAATCCCCGACAAGATTAGTACCCTTTGACGTCCAAATCTCTCAAACTCCGGGAGAGATTCTCAAAACCATGGTTGACATGGTTTGAGTTCCTTTCAACATTTTGGAAATCCCGCTGAAACTTTGGACATTGTCGCGAAGGGTTCCCAATCCCCGACAAGATTGGTACCCTTTCACGTCCAAATCTCTCAAACTCCGGGAGAGATTCTGAAAACCAAGGTTGACATGTTTCGAGTTCCTTTCAACATTTTGGAAATCCCGCTGAAACTTTGGACATTCTCGCGAAGGGTTCCCAATCCCCGACAAGATTGGTACCCTTTCACGTCCAAATCTCTCAAACTCCGGGAGAGATTCTGAAAACCAAGGTTGACATGTTTCGAGTTCCTTTCAACATTTTGGAAATCCCGCTGAAACTTTGGACATTCTGGCGAAGGGTTCCCAATCCCCGACAAGATTGGTACCCTTTCACGTCCAAATCTCTCAAACTCCGGGAGAGATTCTCAAAACCAAGGTTGACATGGTTCGAGTTCCTTTCAACATTTTGGAAATCCCGCTGAAACTTTGGACATTCTCGCGAAGGGTTCCCAATCCCCGACAAGACTGGTACCCTTTCACATCCAAATCTCTCAAACTCCGGCAGAGATTCTCAAAACCAAGGTTGACATGTTTCGAGTTCCTTTCAACATTTTGGAAATCCCGCTGAAACTTTGGACATTCTCGCGAAGGGTTCCCAATCCCCGACAAGATTGGTACCCTTTCACGTCCAAATCTCTCAAACTCCGGGAGAGATTCTCAAAACCAAGGTTGACATCTTTCGAGTTCCTTTCAACATTTTGGAAATCCCGCTGAAACTTTTGGCATTCTCGCGAGGCGTTCCCAATCCCCGACAAGATTGGTACCCTTTCACGTCCAAATCTCTCAAACTCCGGGAGAGATTCTCAAAACCAAGGTTGACATGTTTCGAGTTCCTTTCAACATTTTGGAAATCCCGCTGAAACTTTGGACATTCTGGCGAAGGGTTCCCAATCCCCGACAAGATTGGTACCCTTTCACGTCCAAATCTCTCAAACTCCGGGAGAGATTCTCAAAACCAAGGTTGACATGGTTCGAGTTCCTTTCAACATTTTGGAAATCCCGCTGAAACTTTGGACATTCTGGCGAAGGGTTCCCAATCCCCGACAAGATTGGTACCCTTTCACGTCCAAATCTCTCAAACTCCGGGAGAGATTCTCAAAACCAAGGTTGACATGTTTCGAGTTCCTTTCAACATTTTGGAAATCCCGCTGAAACTTTGGACATTCTGTCGAAGGGTTCCCAATCCCCGAAAAGATTGGTACCCTTTCACGTCCAAATCTCTCAAACTCCGGGAGAGATTCTCAAAACCAAGGTTGACATGGTTCGAGTTCCTTTCAACATTTTGGAAATCCCGCTGAAACTTTGGACATTCTCGCGAAGGGTTCCCAATCCCCGACGAGATTGGTACCCTTTCACGTTCAAATCTCTCAAACTCCGGGAGAGATTCTCAAAACCAAGGTTGACATCTTTCGAGTTCCTTTCAACATTTTGGAAATCCCGCTGAAACTTTGGACATTCTCGAGAAGGGTTCCCAATCCCCGACGAGATTGGTACCCTTTCACATCCAAATCTCTCAAACTCCGAGAGAGATTCTCAAAACCAAGGTTGACATGGTTCGAGTTCCTTTCAACATTTTGGAAATCCCGCTGAAACTTTGGACATTCTGGCGAAGGGTTCCCAATCCCCGACAAGATTGGTACACTTTCACGTCCAAATCTCTCAAACTCCAGGAGAGATTCTCAAAACCAAGGTTGACATGTTTCGAGTTCCTTTCAACATTTTGGAAATCCCGCTGAAACTTTGGACATTCTCGCGAAGGGTTCCCAATCCCCGACAAGATTGGTACCCTTTCACGTCCAAATCTCTCAAACTCCGGGAGAGATTCTCAAAACCAAGGTTGACATGGTTCGAGTTCCTCTCAACATTTTGGAAATCCCGCTGAAACTTTGGACATTCTGGCGAAGGGTTCCCAATCCCCGACAAGATTGGTACCCTTTCACGTCCAAATCTCTCAAACTCCGGGAGAGATTCTCAAAACCAAGGTTGACATGGTTCGAGTTCCTTTCAACATTTTGGAAATACCGCTGAAACTTTGGACATTCTCGCGAAGGGTTCCCAATCCCCGACAAGATTGGTACCCTTTCACGTCCAAATCTCTCAAACTCCGGGAGAGATTCTCAAAACCAAGGTTGACATGGTTCGAGTTCCTTTCAACATTTTGGAAATCCCGCTGAAACTTTGGACATTCTCGCGAAGGGTTCCCGATCTCCGACAAGATTGGTACCCTTTCACGTCCAAATCTCTCAAACTCCGGGAGAGATTCTGAAAACCAAGGTTGACATGGTTCGAGTTCCTTTCAACATTTTGGAAATCCCGCTGAAACTTTGGACATTGTCGCGAAGGGTTCCCGATCTCCGACAAGATTGGTACCCTTTCACGTCCAAATCTCTCAAACTCCGGGAGAGATTCTCAAAACCAAGGTTGACATGTTTCGAGTTCATTTCAACATTTTGGAAATCCCGCTGAAACTTTGGACATTGTCGCGAAGGGTTCCCAATCCCCGACAAGATTGGTACCCTTTCACGTCCAAATCTCTCAAACTCCGGGAGAGATTCTCAAAACCAAGGTTGACATGGTTCGAGTTCCTTTCAACATTTTGGAAATCCCCCTGAAACTTTGGACATTCTCGCGAAGGGTTCCCA
Source organism: Streptopelia decaocto (assembly GCF_964273445.1). Taxonomy (NCBI): domain Eukaryota; kingdom Metazoa; phylum Chordata; class Aves; order Columbiformes; family Columbidae; genus Streptopelia; species Streptopelia decaocto. The sequence continues at coordinate 195,638 of NW_028116191.1, forward strand.
ATCCCCGACAAGATTGGTACCCTTTCACGTCCAAATCTCTCAAACTCCGGGAGAGATTCTCAAAACCAAGGTTGACATGGTTCGAGTTCCTCTCAACATTTTGGAAATCCCGCTGAAACTTTGGACATTCTCGCGAAGGGTTCCCAATCCCCGACAAGATTGGTACCCTTTCACGTCCAAATCTCTCAAACTCCGGGAGAGATTCTCAAAACCAAGGTTGACATGGTTCGAGTTCCTTTCAACATTTTGGAAATCCCGCTGAAACTTTGGACATTCTCGCGAAGGGTTCCCAATCCCCGACAAGACTGGTACCCTTTCACGTCCAAATCTCTCAAACTCCGGGAGAGATTCTCAAAACCAAGGTTGAAACGTTTCGAGTTCCTTTCAACATTTTGGAAATCCCGCTGAAACTTTGGACATTCTCGCGAAGGGTTCCCGATCCCCGACTAGATTGGTACCCTTTCACGTCCAAATCTCTCAAACTCCGGGAGAGATTCTCAAAACCAAGGTTGACATGTTTCGAGTTCCTTTCAACATTTTGGAAATCCCGCTGAAACTTTGGACATTCTCGCGAAGGGTTCCCAATCCCCGACAAGATTGGTACCCTTTCACGTCCAAATCTCTCAAACTCCGGGAGAGATTCTGAAAACCAAGGTTGACATGTTTCGAGTTCCTTTCAACATTTTGGAAATCCCGCTGAAACTTTGGACATTGTCGGTAAGGGTTCCCGATCCCCGACAAGATTGGTACCCTTTCACATCCAAATCTCTCAAACTCCGGGAGAGATTCTCAAAACCAAGGTTGACATCTTTCGAGTTCCTTTCAACATTTTAAAAATCCCGCTGAAACTTTGGACATTCTCGCGAAGGGTTCCCAATCCCCGACAAGATTGGTACCCTTTCACGTCCAAATCTCTCAAACTCCGGGAGAGATTCTCAAAACCAAGGTTGACATGGTTCGAGTTCCTTTCAACATTTTGGAAATCCCGCTGAAACTCTGGACATTCTCGCGAAGGGTTCCCAATCCCCGACAAGATTGGTACCCTTTCACGTCCAAATCTCTCAAACTCCGGGAGAGATTCTCAAAACCAAGGTTGACATGGTTCGAGTTCCTTTCAACATTTTGGAAATCCCGCTGAAACTTTGGACATTCTCGCGAAGGGTTCCCGATCTCCGACAAGATTGGTACCCTTTCACGTCCAAATCTCTCAAACTCCGGGAGAGATTCTCAAAACCAAGGTTGACATGGTTCGAGTTCCTTTCAACATTTTGGAAATCCCGCTGAAACTTTGGACATTGTCGCGAAGGGTTCCCAATCCCCGACAAGATTGGTACCCTTTCACGTCCAAATCTCTCAAATTCCGGGAGAGATTCTCAAAACCAAGGTTGACATGGTTCGAGTTCCTTTCAACATTTTGGAAATCCCGCTGAAACTTTGGACATTCTCGCGAAGGGTTCCCAATCCCCGACAAGATTGGTACCCTTTCACGTCCAAATCTCTCAAACTCCGGGAGAGATTCTCAAAACCAAGGTTGACATGGTTCGAGTTCCTCTCAACATTTTGGAAATCCCGCTGAAACTTTGGACATTCTGGCGAAGGGTTCCCAATCCCCGACAAGATTGGTACCCTTTCACGTCCAAATCTCTCAAACTCCGGGAGAGATTCTCAAAACCAAGGTTGACATGGTTCGAGTTCCTTTCAACATTTTGGAAATCCCGCTGAAACTTTGGACATTCTCGGAAAGGGTTCCCAATCCCCGACAAGACTGGTACCCTTTCACGTCCAAATCTCTCAAACTCCGGGAGAGATTCTCAAAACCAAGGTTGACATGTTTCGAGTTCCTTTCAACATTTTGGAAAATCCGCTGAAACTTTGGACATTCTCGCGAAGGGTTCCCGATCCCCGACAAGACTGGTACCCTTTCACGTCCAAATCTCTCAAACTCCAGGAGAGATTCTGAAAACCAAGGTTGACATGTTTCGAGTTCCTTTCAACATTTTGGAAATCCCGCTGAAACTTTGGACATTCTCGCGAAGGGTTCCCAATCCCTGACAAGATTGGTACCCTTTCACGTCCAAATCTCTCAAACTCCGGGAGAGATTCTCAAAACCAAGGTTGACATGGTTCGAGTTCCTCTCAACATTTTGGAAATCCCGCTGAAACTTTGGACATTCTCGCGAAGGGTTCCCAATCCCCGACAAGATTGGTACCCTTTCACGTCCAAATCCCTCAAACTCCGGGAGAGATTCTCAAAACCAAGGTTGACATGTTTCGAGTTCCTTTCAACATTTTGGAAATCCCGCTGAAACTTTGGACATTCTCGCGAAGGGTTCCCAATCCCCGACAAGATTGGTACCCTTTCACGTCCAAATCTCTCAAACTCCGGGAGAGATTCTCAAAACCAAGGTTGACATGTTTCGAGTTCCTTTCAACATTTTGGAAATCCCGCTGAAACTTTGGACATTCTCGCGAAGGGTTCCCGATCTCCGACAAGATTGGTACCCTTTCACGTCCAAATCTCTCAAACTCCGGGAGAGATTCTCAAAACCAAGGTTGACATGTTTCGAGTTCCTTTCAACATTTTGGAAATCCCGCTGAAACTTTGGACATTCTCGCGAAGGGTTCCCAATCCCCGACAAGATTGGTACCCTTTCACGTCCAAATCTCTCAAACTCCGGGAGAGATTCTCAAAACCAAGGTTGACATGGTTCGAGTTCCTTTCAACATTTTGGAAATCCCCCTGAAACTTTGGACATTCTCGCGAAGGGTTCCCAATCCCCGACAAGATTGGTACCCTTTCACGTCCAAATCTCTCAAACTCCGGGAGAGATTCTCAAAACCAAGGTTGACATGTTTTGAGTTCCTTTCAACATTTTGGAAATCCCGCTGAAACTTTGGACATTCTCGCGAAGGGTTCCCAATCCCCGACAAGATTGGTACCCTTTCACGTCCAAATCTCTCAAACTCCGGGAGAGATTCTGAAAACCAAGGTTGACATGTTTCGAGTTCCTTTCAACATTTTGGAAATCCCGCTGAAACTTTGGACATTCTCGCGAAGGGTTCCCGATCCCCGACAAGATTGGTACCCTTTCACATCCAAATCTCTCAAACTCCGGGAGAGATTCTCAAAACCAAGGTTGACATGGTTCGAGTTCCTTTCAACATTTTGGAAATCCCGCTGAAACTCTGGACATTCTCGCGAAGGGTTCCCGATCCCCAACAAGATTGGTACCCTTTCACATCCAAATCTCTCAAACTCCGGGAGAGATTCTCAAAACCAAGGTTGACATGGTTCGAGTTCCTTTCAACATTTTGGAAATCCCGCTGAAACTTTGGACATTCTCGCGAAGGGTTCCCAATCCCCGACAAGATTGGTACCCTTTCACGTCCAAATCTCTCAAACTCCGGGAGAGATTCTCAAAACCAAGGTTGACATGGTTCGAGTTCCTTTCAACATTTTGGAAATCCCGCTGAAACTCTGGACATTCTCGCGAAGGGTTCCCAATCCCCGACAAGATTGGTACCCTTTCACGTCCAAATCTCTCAAACTCCGGGAGAGATTCTCAAAACCAAGGTTGACATGGTTCGAGTTCCTTTCAACATTTTGGAAATCCCGCTGAAACTTTGGACATTCTCGCGAAGGGTTCCCGATCTCCGACAAGATTGGTACCCTTTCACGTCCAAATCTCTCAAACTCCGGGAGAGATTCTCAAAACCAAGGTTGACATGTTTCGAGTTCCTTTCAACATTTTGGAAATCCCGCTGAAACTTTGGACATTCTCGCGAAGGGTTCCCGATCTCCGACAAGATTGGTACCCTTTCACGTCCAAATCTCTCAAACTCCGGGACAGATTCTCAAAACCAAGGTTGACATGTTTCGAGTTCCTTTCAACATTTTGGAAATCCCGCTGAAACTTTGGTCATTCTCGCGAAGGGTTCCCAATCCCCGACAAGATTGGTACCCTTTCACATCCAAATCTCTCAAACTCCGGGAGAGATTCTCAAAACCAAGGTTGACATCTTTCGAGTTCCTTTCAACATTTTAAAAATCCCGCTGAAACTTTGGACATTCTCGCGAAGGGTTCCCGATCCCCGACAAGATTGGTACCCTTTCACGTCCAAATCTCTCAAACTCCGGGAGAGATTCTCAAAACCAAGGTTGACATGGTTCGAGTTCCTTTCAACATTTTGGAAATCCCGCTGAAACTTTGGACATTCTCGCGAAGGGTTCCCGATCCCCGACAAGATTGGTACCCTTTCACGTCCAAATCTCTCAAACTCCGGGAGAGATTCTCAAAACCAAGGTTGACATGTTTCGAGTTCCTTTCAACATTTTGGAAATCCCGCTGAAACTTTGGACATTGTCGGTAAGGGTTCCCAATCCCCGACAAGATTGGTACCCTTTCACGTCCAAATCTCTCAAACTCCGGGAGAGATTCTCAAAACCAAGGTTGACATGGTTCGAGTTCCTTTCAACATTTTGGAAATCCCGCTGAAACTCTGGACATTCTCGCGAAGGGTTCCCAATCCCCGACAAGATTGGTACCCTTTCACGTCCAAATCTCTCAAACTCCGGGAGAGATTCTGAAAACCAAGGTTGACATGGTTCGAGTTCCTTTCAACATTTTGGAAATCCCGCTGAAACTTTGGACATTCTCGCGAAGGGTTCCCGATCTCCGACAAGATTGGTACCCTTTCACGTCCAAATCTCTCAAACTCCGGGAGAGATTCTCAAAACCAAGGTTGACATGGTTCGAGTTCCTTTCAACATTTTGGAAATCCCGCTGAAACTTTGGACATTGTCTCGAAGGGTTCCCGATCTCCGACAAGATTGGTACCCTTTAACGTCCAAATCTCTCAAACTCCGGGAGAGATTCTCAAAACCAAGGTTGATATGTTTCGAGTTCCTTTCAACATTTTGGAAATCCCGCTGAAACTTTGGACATTCTCGCGAAGGGTTCCCGATCCCCGACAAGATTGGTACCCTTTCACATCCAAATCTCTCAAACTCCGGGAGAGATTCTCAAAACCAAGGTTGACATCTTTCGAGTTCCTTTCAACATTTTAAAAATCCCGCTGAAACTTTGGACATTCTCGCGAAGGGTTCCCGATCCCCGACAAGATTGGTACCCTTTCACGTCCAAATCTCTCAAACTCCAGGAGAGATTCTCAAAACCAAGGTTGACATGGTTCGAGTTCCTTTCAACATTTTGGAAATCCCGCTGAAACTTTGGACATTCTCGCGAAGGGTTCCCAATCCCCGACAAGACTGGTACCCTTTCACGTCCAAATCTCTCAAACTCCGGGAGAGATTCTCAAAACCAAGGTTGACATGTTTCGAGTTCCTTTCAACATTTTGGAAATCCCGCTGAAACTTTGGACATTCTCGCGAAGGGTTCCCAATCCCCGACAAGATTGGTACCCTTTCACGTCCAAATCTCTCAAACTCCGGGAGAGATTCTCAAAACCAAGGTTGACATGTTTCGATTTCCTTTCAATATTTTGGAAATCCCGCTGAAACTTTGGACATTCTCGCGAAGGGTTCCCAATCCCCGACAAGATTGGTACCCTTTCACGTCCAAATCTCTCAAACTCCGGGAGAGATTCTCAAAACCAAGGTTGACATGGTTCGAGTTCCTTTCAACATTTTGGAAATCCCGCTGAAACTTTGGACATTCTCGCGAAGGGTTCCCAATCCCCGACAAGATTGGTACCCTTTCACGTCCAAATCTCTCAAACTCCGGGAGAGATTCTCAAAACCAAGGTTGACATGGTTCGAGTTCCTTTCAATATTTTGGAAATCCCGCTGAAACTTTGGACATTCTCGCGAAGGGTTCCCAATCCCCGACAAGATTGGTACCCTTTCACATCCAAATCTCTCAAACTCCGGGAGAGATTCTCAAAACCAAGGTTGACATGTTTCGACTTCCTTTCAACATTTTGGAAATCCCGCTGAAACTTTGGACATTGTCGGTAAGGGTTCCCAATCCCCGACAAGATTGGTACCCTTTCACGTCCAAATCTCTCAAACTCCGGGAGAGATTCTCAAAACCAAGGTTGACATGGTTCCAGTTCCTTTCAACATTTTGGAAATCCCGCTGAAACTCTGGACATTCTCGCGAAGGGTTCCCAGTCCCCGACAAGATTGGTACCCTTTCACGTCCAAATCTCTCAAACTCCGGGAGAGATTCTCAAAACCAAGGTTGACATGGTTCGAGTTCCTTTCAACATTTTGGAAATCCCGCTGAAACTTTGGACATTCTCGCGAAGGGTTCCCGATCTCCGACAAGATTGGTACCCTTTCACGTCCAAATCTCTCAAACTCCGGGAGAGATTCTCAAAACCAAGGTTGACATGGTTCGAGTTCCTTTCAACATTTTGGAAATCCCGCTGAAACTTTGGACATTGTCGCGAAGGGTTCCCGATCCCCGACAAGATTGGTACCCTTTCACGTCCAAATCTCTCAAACTCCGGGAGAGATTCTCAAAACCAAGGTTGACATGTTTCGAGTTCCTTTCAACATTTTGGAAATCCCGCTGAAACTTTGGACATTCTCGCGAAGGGTTCCCGATCCCCGACAAGATTGGTACCCTTTCACATCCAAATCTCTCAAACTCCGGGAGAGATTCTCAAAACCAAGGTTGACATCTTTCGAGTTCCTTTCAACATTTTAAAAATCCCGCTGAAACTTTGGACATTCTCGCGAAGGGTTCCCGATCCCCGACAAGATTGGTACCCTTTCACGTCCAAATCTCTCAAACTCCAGGAGAGATTCTCAAAACCAAGGTTGACATGGTTCGAGTTCCTTTCAACATTTTGGAAATCCCGCTGAAACTTTGGACATTCTCGCGAAGGGTTCCCAATCCCCGACAAGACTGGTACCCTTTCACGTCCAAATCTCTCAAACTCCGGGAGAGATTCTCAAAACCAAGGTTGACATGTTTCGAGTTCCTTTCAACATTTTGGAAATCCCGCTGAAACTTTGGACATTCTCGCGAAGGGTTCCCAATCCCCGACAAGACTGGTACCCTTTCACGTCCAAATCTCTCAAACTCCGGGAGAGATTCTCAAAACCAAGGTTGACATGTTTCGAGTTCCTTTCAACATTTTGGAAATCCCGCTGAAACTTTGGACATTCTCGCGAAGGGTTCCCAATCCCCGACGAGATTGGTACCCTTTCACGTCCAAATCTCTCAAACTCCGGGAGAGATTCTCAAAACCAAGGTTGACATGTTTCGAGTTCCTTTCAACATTTTGGAAATCCCGCTGAAACTTTGGACATTCTCGCGAAGGGTTCCCAATCCCCGACAAGACTGGTACCCTTTCACGTCCAAATCTCTCAAACTCCGGGAGAGATTCTCAAAACCAAGGTTGACATGTTTCGAGTTCCTTTCAACATTTGGGAAATCCCGCTGAAACTTTGGACATTTTCGCGAAGGGTTCCCAATCCCCGACAAGATTGGTACCCTTTCACGTCCAAATCTCTCAAACTCCGGGAGAGATTCTCAAAACCAAGGTTGACATCTTTCGAGTTCCTTTCAACATTTTGGAAATCCCGCTGAAACTTTTGGCATTCTCGCGAGGTGTTCCCAATCCCCGACAAGATTGGTACCCTTTCACGTCCAAATCTCTCAAACTCCGGGAGAGATTCTCAAAACCAAGGTTGACATGGTTCGAGTTCCTTTCAACATTTTGGAAATCCCGCTGAAACTTTGGACATTCTGGCGAAGGGTTCCCAATCCCCGACAAGATTGGTACCCTTTCACGTCCAAATCTCTCAAACTCCGGGAGAGATTCTCAAAACCAAGGTTGACATGGTTCGAGTTCCTTTCAACATTTTGGAAATCCCGCTGAAACTTTGGACATTCTGGCGAAGGGTTCCCAATCCCCGACAAGATTGGTACCCTTTCACGTCCAAATCTCTCAAACTCCGGGAGAGATTCTCAAAACCAAGGTTGACATGTTTCGAGTTCCTTTCAACATTTTGGAAATCCCGCTGAAACTTTGGACATTCTCGCGAAGGGTTCCCGATCCCCGAAAAGATTGGTACCCTTTCACGTCCAAATCTCTCAAACTCCGGGAGAGATTCTCAAAACCAAGGTTGACATGGTTCGAGTTCCTTTCAACATTTTGGAAATCCCGCTGAAACTTTGGACATTCTCGCGAAGGGTTCCCAATCCCCGACGAGATTGGTACCCTTTCACGTTCAAATCTCTCAAACTCCGGGAGAGATTCTCAAAACCAAGGTTGACATCTTTCGAGTTCCTTTCAACATTTTGGAAATCCCGCTGAAACTTTGGACATTCTGGCGAAGGGTTCCCAATCCCCGACGAGATTGGTACCCTTTCACATCCAAATCTCTCAAACTCCGGGAGAGATTCTCAAAACCAAGGTTGACATGGTTCGAGTTCCTTTCAACATTTTGGAAATCCCGCTGAAACTTTGGACATTCTCGCGAAGGGTTCCCAATCCCCGACAAGATTGGTACCCTTTCACGTCCAAATCTCTCAAACTCCAGGAGAGATTCTCAAAACCAAGGTTGACATGGTTCGAGTTCCTTTCAACATTTTGGAAATCCCGCTGAAACTTTGGACATTCTCGCGAAGGGTTCCCAATCCCCGACAAGATTGGTACCCTTTCACGTCCAAATCTCTCAAACTCCGGGAGAGATTCTCAAAACCAAGGTTGACATGGTTCGAGTTCCTCTCAACATTTTGGAAATCCCGCTGAAACTTTGGACATTCTGGCGAAGGGTTCCCAATCCCCGACAAGATTGGTACCCTTTCACGTCCAAATCTCTCAAACTCCGGGAGAGATTCTCAAAACCAAGGTTGACATGGTTCCAGTTCCTTTCAACATTTTGGAAATCCCGCTGAAACTCTGGACATTCTCGCGAAGGGTTCCCAATCCCCGACAAGATTGGTACCCTTTCACGTCCAAATCTCTCAAACTCCGGGAGAGATTCTCAAAACCAAGGTTGACATGGTTCGAGTTCCTTTCAACATTTTGGAAATCCCGCTGAAACTTTGGACATTCTCGCGAAGGGTTCCCGATCTCCGACAAGATTGGTACCCTTTCACGTCCAAATCTCTCAAACTCCGGGAGAGATTCTCAAAACCAAGGTTGACATGTTTCGAGTTCCTTTCAACATTTTGGAAATCCCGCTGAAACTTTGGACATTCTCGCGAAGGGTTCCCGATCTCCGACAAGATTGGTACCCTTTCACGTCCAAATCTCTCAAACTCCGGGACAGATTCTCAAAACCAAGGTTGACATGTTTCGAGTTCCTTTCAACATTTTGGAAATCCCGCTGAAACTTTGGTCATTCTCGCGAAGGGTTCCCGATCCCCGACAAGATTGGTACCCTTTCACATCCAAATCTCTCAAACTCCGGGAGAGATTCTCAAAACCAAGGTTGACATCTTTCGAGTTCCTTTCAACATTTTAAAAATCCCGCTGAAACTTTGGACATTCTGGCGAAGGGTTCCCGATCCCCGACAAGATTGGTACCCTTTCACGTCCAAATCTCTCAAACTCCGGGAGAGATTCTCAAAACCAAGGTTGACATGGTTCGAGTTCCTTTCAACATTTTGGAAATCCCGCTGAAACTTTGGACATTCTCGCGAAGGGTTCCCGATCCCCGACAAGATTGGTACCCTTTCACGTCCAAATCTCTCAAACTCCGGGAGAGATTCTCAAAACCAAGGTTGACATGTTTCGAGTTCCTTTCAACATTTTGGAAATCCCGCTGAAACTTTGGACATTGTCGGTAAGGGTTCCCAATCCCCGACAAGATTGGTACCCTTTCACGTCCAAATCTCTCAAACTCCGGGAGAGATTCTCAAAACCAAGGTTGACATGGTTCGAGTTCCTTTCAACATTTTGGAAATCCCGCTGAAACTCTGGACATTATCGCGAAGGGTTCCCAATCCCCGACAAGATTGGTACCCTTTCACGTCCAAATCTCTCAAACTCCGGGAGAGATTCTCAAAACCAAGGTTGACATGGTTCGAGTTCCTTTCAACATTTTGGAAATCCCGCTGAAACTTTGGACATTCTCGCGAAGGGTTCCCGATCTCCGACAAGATTGGTACCCTTTCACGTCCAAATCTCTCAAACTCCGGGAGAGATTCTCAAAACCAAGGTTGACATGGTTCGAGTTCCTTTCAACATTTTGGAAATCCCGCTGAAACTTTGGACATTGTCGCGAAGGGTTCCCGATCTCCGACAAGATTGGTACCCTTTAACGTCCAAATCTCTCAAACTCCGGGAGAGATTCTCAAAACCAAGGTTGATATGTTTCGAGTTCCTTTCAACATTTTGGAAATCCCGCTGAAACTTTGGACATTCTCGCGAAGGGTTCCCGATCCCCGACAAGATTGGTACCCTTTCACATCCAAATCTCTCAAACTCCGGGAGAGATTCTCAAAACCAAGGTTGACATCTTTCGAGTTCCTTTCAACATTTTAAAAATCCCGCTGAAACTTTGGACATTCTCGCGAAGGGTTCCCGATCCCCGACAAGATTGGTACCCTTTCACGTCCAAATCTCTCAAACTCCAGGAGAGATTCTCAAAACCAAGGTTGACATGGTTCGAGTTCCTTTCAACATTTTGGAAATCCCGCTGAAACTTTGGACATTCTCGCGAAGGGTTCCCAATCCCCGACAAGACTGGTACCCTTTCACGTCCAAATCTCTCAAACTCCGGGAGAGATTCTCAAAACCAAGGTTGACATGTTTCGAGTTCCTTTCAACATTTTGGAAATCCCGCTGAAACTTTGGACATTCTCGCGAAGGGTTCCCAATCCCCGACAAGATTGGTACCCTTTCACGTCCAAATCTCTCAAACTCCGGGAGAGATTCTCAAAACCAAGGTTGACATGTTTCGAGTTCCTTTCAATATTTTGGATATCCCGCTGAAACTTTGGACATTCTCGCGAAGGGTTCCCAATCCCCGACAAGATTGGTACCCTTTCACGTCCAAATCTCTCAAACTCCGGGAGAGATTCTCAAAACCAAGGTTGACATGGTTCGAGTTCCTTTCAACATTTTGGAAATCCCGCTGAAACTTTGGACATTCTCGCGAAGGGTTCCCAATCCCCGACAAGATTGGTACCCTTTCACGTCCAAATCTCTCAAACTCCGGGAGAGATTCTCAAAACCAAGGTTGACATGGTTCGAGTTCCTTTCAATATTTTGGAAATCCCGCTGAAACTTTGGACATTCTCGCGAAGGGTTCCCAATCCCCGACAAGATTGGTACCCTTTCACATCCAAATCTCTCAAACTCCGGGAGAGATTCTCAAAACCAAGGTTGACATGGTTCGAGTTCCTCTCAACATTTTGGAAATCCCGCTGAAACTTTGGACATTCTCGCGAAGGGTTCCCAATCCCCGACAAGATTGGTACCCTTTCACGTCCAAATCTCTCAAACTCCGGGAGAGATTCTCAAAACCAAGGTTGACATGGTTCGAGTTCCTTTCAACATTTTGGAAATCCCGCTGAAACTTTGGACATTCTCGCGAAGGGTTCCCGATCCCCGACAAGATTGGTACCCTTTCACATCCAAATCTCTCAAACTCCGGGAGAGATTCTCAAAACCAAGGTTGACATGGTTCGAGTTCCTTTCAACATATGGGAAATCCCGCTGAAACTTTGGACATTCTCGCGAAGGGTTCCCGATCCCCGACAAGATTGGTACCCTTTCACGTCCAAATCTCTCAAACTCCGGGAGAGATTCTCAAAACCAAGGTTGACATGGTTCGAGTTCCTTTCAACATTTTGGAAATCCCGCTGAAACTTTGGACATTCTCGCGAAGGGTTCCCGATCTCCGACAAGATTGGTACCCTTTCACGTCCAAATCTCTCAAACTCCGGGAGAGATTCTCAAAACCAAGGTTGACATGTTTCGAGTTCCTTTCAACATTTTGGAAATCCCGCTGAAACTTTGGACATTGTCGCGAAGGGTTCCCGATCTCCGACAAGATTGGTACCCTTTCACGTCCAAATCTCTCAAACTCCGGGAGAGATTCTCAAAACCAAGGTTGACATCTTTCGAGTTCCTTTCAACATTTTGGAAATCCCGCTGAAACTTTGGACATTCTCGCGAAGGGTTCCCGATCCCCGACAAGATTGGTACCCTTTCACATCCAAATCTCTCAAACTCCGGGAGAGATTCTCAAAACCAAGGTTGACATCTTTCGAGTTCCTTTCAACATTTTAAAAATCCCGCTGAAACTTTGGACATTCTCGCGAAGGGTTCCCGATCCCCGACAAGATTGGTACCCTTTCACGTCCAAATCTCTCAAACTCCAGGAGAGATTCTCAAAACCAAGGTTGACATGGTTCGAGTTCCTTTCAACATTTTGGAAATCCCGCTGAAACTTTGGACATTCTCGTGAAGGGTTCCCAATCCCCGACAAGACTGGTACCCTTTCACGTCCAAATCTCTCAAACTCCGGGAGAGATTCTCAAAACCAAGGTTGACATGTTTCGAGTTCCTTTCAACATTTTGGAAATCCCGCTGAAACTTTGGACATTCTCGCGAAGGGTTCCCAATCCCCGACAAGACTGGTACCCTTTCACGTCCAAATCTCTCAAACTCCGGGAGAGATTCTCAAAACCAAGGTTGACATGTTTCGAGTTCCTTTCAACATTTTGGAAATCCCGCTGAAACTTTGGACATTCTCGCGAAGGGTTCCCAATCCCCGACGAGATTGGTACCCTTTCACGTCCAAATCTCTCAAACTCCGGGAGAGATTCTCAAAACCAAGGTTGACATGTTTCGAGTTCCTTTCAACATTTTGGAAATCCCGCTGAAACTTTGGACATTCTCGCGAAGGGTTCCCAATCCCCGACAAGACTGGTACCCTTTCACGTCCAAATCTCTCAAACTCCGGGAGAGATTCTCAAAACCAAGGTTGACATGGTTCGAGTTCCTTTCAACATTTGGGAAATCCCGCTGAAACTTTGGACATTTTCGCGAAGGGTTCCCAATCCCCGACAAGATTGGTACCCTTTCACGTCCAAATCTCTCAAACTCCGGGAGAGATTCTCAAAACCAAGGTTGACATCTTTCTAGTCCCTTTCAACATTTTGGAAATCCCGCTGAAACTCTGGACATTATCGCGAGGTGTTCCCAATCCCCGACAAGATTGGTACCCTTTCACGTCCAAATCTCTCAAACTCCGGGAGAGATTCTCAAAACCAAGGTTGACATGGTTCGAGTTCCTTTCAACATTTTGGAAATCCCGCTGAAACTTTGGACATTCTGGCGAAGGGTTCCCAATCCCCGACAAGATTGGTACCCTTTCACGTCCAAATCTCTCAAACTCCGGGAGAGATTCTCAAAACCAAGGTTGACATGGTTCGAGTTCCTTTCAACATTTTGGAAATCCCGCTGAAACTTTGGACATTCTGGCGAAGGGTTCCCAATCCCCGACAAGATTGGTACCCTTTCACGTCCAAATCTCTCAAACTCCGGGAGAGATTCTCAAAACCAAGGTTGACATGTTTCGAGTTCCTTTCAACATTTTGGAAATCCCGCTGAAACTTTGGACATTCTCGCGAAGGGTTCCCGATCCCCGAAAAGATTGGTACCCTTTCACGTCCAAATCTCTCAAACTCCGGGAGAGATTCTCAAAACCAAGGTTGACATGGTTCGAGTTCCTTTCAACATTTTGGAAATCCCGCTGAAACTTTGGACATTCTCGCGAAGGGTTCCCAATCCCCGACGAGATTGGTACCCTTTCACGTTCAAATCTCTCAAACTCCGGGAGAGATTCTCAAAACCAAGGTTGACATCTTTCGAGTTCCTTTCAACATTTTGGAAATCCCGCTGAAACTTTGGACATTCTCGCGAAGGGTTCCCGATCTCCGACAAGATTGGTACCCTTTCACGTCCAAATCTCTCAAACTCCGGGAGAGATTCTCAAAACCAAGGTTGACATGTTTCGAGTTCCTTTCAACATTTTGGAAATCCCGCTGAAACTTTGGACATTCTCGCGAAGGGTTCCCGATCTCCGACAAGATTGGTACCCTTTCACGTCCAAATCTCTCAAACTCCGGGACAGATTCTCAAAACCAAGGTTGACATGTTTCGAGTTCCTTTCAACATTTTGGAAATCCCGCTGAAACTTTGGTCATTCTCGCGAAGGGTTCCCGATCCCCGACAAGATTGGTACCCTTTCACATCCAAATCTCTCAAACTCCGGGAGAGATTCTCAAAACCAAGGTTGACATCTTTCGAGTTCCTTTCAACATTTTAAAAATCCCGCTGAAACTTTGGACATTCTGGCGAAGGGTTCCCGATCCCCGACAAGATTGGTACCCTTTCACGTCCAAATCTCTCAAACTCCGGGAGAGATTCTCAAAACCAAGGTTGACATGGTTCGAGTTCCTTTCAACATTTTGGAAATCCCGCTGAAACTTTGGACATTCTCGCGAAGGGTTCCCGATCCCCGACAAGATTGGTACCCTTTCACGTCCAAATCTCTCAAACTCCGGGAGAGATTCTCAAAACCAAGGTTGACATGGTTCGAGTTCCTTTCAACATTTTGGAAATCCCGCTGAAACTTTGGACATTGTCGGTAAGGGTTCCCAATCCCCGACAAGATTGGTACCCTTTCACGTCCAAATCTCTCAAACTCCGGGAGAGATTCTCAAAACCAAGGTTGACATGGTTCGAGTTCCTTTCAACATTTTGGAAATCCCGCTGAAACTCTGGACATTATCGCGAAGGGTTCCCAATCCCCGACAAGATTGGTACCCTTTCACGTCCAAATCTCTCAAACTCCGGGAGAGATTCTCAAAACCAAGGTTGACATGGTTCGAGTTCCTTTCAACATTTTGGAAATCCCGCTGAAACTTTGGACATTCTCGCGAAGGGTTCCCGATCTCCGACAAGATTGGTACCCTTTCACGTCCAAATCTCTCAAACTCCGGGAGAGATTCTCAAAACCAAGGTTGACATGGTTCGAGTTCCTTTCAACATTTTGGAAATCCCGCTGAAACTTTGGACATTGTCGCGAAGGGTTCCCGATCTCCGACAAGATTGGTACCCTTTAACGTCCAAATCTCTCAAACTCCGGGAGAGATTCTCAAAACCAAGGTTGATATGTTTCGAGTTCCTTTCAACATTTTGGAAATCCCGCTGAAACTTTGGACATTCTCGCGAAGGGTTCCCGATCCCCGACAAGATTGGTACCCTTTCACATCCAAATCTCTCAAACTCCGGGAGAGATTCTCAAAACCAAGGTTGACATCTTTCGAGTTCCTTTCAACATTTTAAAAATCCCGCTGAAACTTTGGACATTCTCGCGAAGGGTTCCCGATCCCCGACAAGATTGGTACCCTTTCACGTCCAAATCTCTCAAACTCCAGGAGAGATTCTCAAAACCAAGGTTGACATGGTTCGAGTTCCTTTCAACATTTTGGAAATCCCGCTGAAACTTTGGACATTCTCGCGAAGGGTTCCCAATCCCCGACAAGACTGGTACCCTTTCACGTCCAAATCTCTCAAACTCCGGGAGAGATTCTCAAAACCAAGGTTGACATGTTTCGAGTTCCTTTCAACATTTTGGAAATCCCGCTGAAACTTTGGACATTCTCGCGAAGGGTTCCCAATCCCCGACAAGATTGGTACCCTTTCACGTCCAAATCTCTCAAACTCCGGGAGAGATTCTCAAAACCAAGGTTGACATGTTTCGAGTTCCTTTCAATATTTTGGAAATCCCGCTGAAACTTTGGACATTCTCGCGAAGGGTTCCCAATCCCCGACAAGATTGGTACCCTTTCACGTCCAAATCTCTCAAACTCCGGGAGAGATTCTCAAAACCAAGGTTGACATGGTTCGAGTTCCTTTCAACATTTTGGAAATCCCGCTGAAACTTTGGACATTCTCGCGAAGGGTTCCCAATCCCCGACAAGATTGGTACCCTTTCACGTCCAAATCTCTCAAACTCCGGGAGAGATTCTCAAAACCAAGGTTGACATGGTTCGAGTTCCTTTCAATATTTTGGAAATCCCGCTGAAACTTTGGACATTCTGGCGAAGGGTTCCCAATCCCCGACAAGATTGGTACCCTTTCACATCCAAATCTCTCAAACTCCGGGAGAGATTCTCAAAACCAAGGTTGACATGGTTCGAGTTCCTCTCAACATTTTGGAAATCCCGCTGAAACTTTGGACATTCTCGCGAAGGGTTCCCAATCCCCGACAAGATTGGTACCCTTTCACGTCCAAATCTCTCAAACTCCGGGAGAGATTCTCAAAACCAAGGTTGACATGGTTCGAGTTCCTTTCAACATTTTGGAAATCCCGCTGAAACTTTGGACATTCTCGCGAAGGGTTCCCGATCCCCGACAAGATTGGTACCCTTTCACATCCAAATCTCTCAAACTCCGGGAGAGATTCTCAAAACCAAGGTTGACATGGTTCGAGTTCCTTTCAACATATGGGAAATCCCGCTGAAACTTTGGACATTCTCGCGAAGGGTTCCCGATCCCCGACAAGATTGGTACCCTTTCACGTCCAAATCTCTCAAACTCCGGGAGAGATTCTCAAAACCAAGGTTGACATGGTTCGAGTTCCTTTCAACATTTTGGAAATCCCGCTGAAACTTTGGACATTCTCGCGAAGGGTTCCCGATCTCCGACAAGATTGGTACCCTTTCACGTCCAAATCTCTCAAACTCCGGGAGAGATTCTCAAAACCAAGGTTGACATGGTTCGAGTTCCTTTCAACATTTTGGAAATCCCGCTGAAACTTTGGACATTGTCGCGAAGGGTTCCCGATCTCCGACAAGATTGGTACCCTTTCACGTCCAAATCTCTCAAACTCCGGGAGAGATTCTCAAAACCAAGGTTGACATCTTTCGAGTTCCTTTCAACATTTTGGAAATCCCGCTGAAACTTTGGACATTCTCGCGAAGGGTTCCCGATCCCCGACAAGATTGGTACCCTTTCACATCCAAATCTCTCAAACTCCGGGAGAGATTCTCAAAACCAAGGTTGACATCTTTCGAGTTCCTTTCAACATTTTAAAAATCCCGCTGAAACTTTGGACATTCTCGCGAAGGGTTCCCGATCCCCGACAAGATTGGTACCCTTTCACGTCCAAATCTCTCAAACTCCAGGAGAGATTCTCAAAACCAAGGTTGACATGGTTCGAGTTCCTTTCAACATTTTGGAAATCCCGCTGAAACTTTGGACATTCTCGTGAAGGGTTTCCAATCCCCGACAAGACTGGTACCCTTTCACGTCCAAATCTCTCAAACTCCGGGAGAGATTCTCAAAACCAAGGTTGACATGTTTCGAGTTCCTTTCAACATTTTGGAAATCCCGCTGAAACTTTGGACATTCTCGCGAAGGGTTCCCAATCCCCGACAAGACTGGTACCCTTTCACGTCCAAATCTCTCAAACTCCGGGAGAGATTCTCAAAACCAAGGTTGACATGTTTCGAGTTCCTTTCAACATTTTGGAAATCCCGCTGAAACTTTGGACATTCTCGCGAAGGGTTCCCAATCCCCGACAAGACTGGTACCCTTTCACGTCCAAATCTCTCAAACTCCGGGAGAGATTCTCAAAACCAAGGTTGACATGGTTCGAGTTCCTTTCAACATTTGGGAAATCCCGCTGAAACTTTGGACATTTTCGCGAAGGGTTCCCAATCCCCGACAAGATTGGTACCCTTTCACGTCCAAATCTCTCAAACTCCGGGAGAGATTCTCAAAACCAAGGTTGACATCTTTCGAGTTCCTTTCAACATTTTGGAAATCCCGCTGAAACTTTTGGCATTCTCGCGAGGTGTTCCCAATCCCCGACAAGATTGGTACCCTTTCACGTCCAAATCTCTCAAACTCCGGGAGAGATTCTCAAAACCAAGGTTGACATGGTTCGAGTTCCTTTCAACATTTTGGAAATCCCGCTGAAACTTTGGACATTCTGGCGAAGGGTTCCCAATCCCCGACAAGATTGGTACCCTTTCACGTCCAAATCTCTCAAACTCCGGGAGAGATTCTCAAAACCAAGGTTGACATGGTTCGAGTTCCTTTCAACATTTTGGAAATCCCGCTGAAACTTTGGACATTCTGGCGAAGGGTTCCCAATCCCCGACAAGATTGGTACCCTTTCACGTCCAAATCTCTCAAACTCCGGGAGAGATTCTCAAAACCAAGGTTGACATGTTTCGAGTTCCTTTCAACATTTTGGAAATCCCGCTGAAACTTTGGACATTCTCGCGAAGGGTTCCCGATCCCCGAAAAGATTGGTACCCTTTCACGTCCAAATCTCTCAAACTCCGGGAGAGATTCTCAAAACCAAGGTTGACATGGTTCGAGTTCCTTTCAACATTTTGGAAATCCCGCTGAAACTTTGGACATTCTCGCGAAGGGTTCCCAATCCCCGACAAGATTGGTACCCTTTCACGTCCAAATCTCTCAAACTCCGGGAGAGATTCTCAAAACCAAGGTTGACATGTTTCGAGTTCCTTTCAACATTTTGGAAATCCCGCTGAAACTTTGGACATTCTGTCGAAGGGTTCCCAATCCCCGACAAGATTGGTACCCTTTCACGTCCAAATCTCTCAAACTCCGGGAGAGATTCTCAAAACCAAGGTTGACATGGTTCGAGTTCCTTTCAACATTTTGGAAATCCCGCTGAAACTTTGGACATTCTCGCGAAGGGTTCCCAATCCCCGACAAGATTGGTACCCTTTCACGTCAAAATCTCTCAAACTCCGGGAGAGATTCTCAAAACCAAGGTTGACATCTTTCGAGTTCCTTTCAACATTTGGGAAATCCCGCTGAAACTTTGGACATTCTCGGGAAGGGTTCCCGATCCCCGACAAGATTGGTACCCTTTCACGTCCAAATCTCTCAAACTCCGGGAGAGATTCTCAAAACCAAGGTTGACATGTTTCGAGTTCCTTTCAACATTTTGGAAATCCCGCTGAAACTTTGGACATTCTCGCGAAGGGTTCCCAATCCCCGACAAGACTGGTACCCTTTCACGTCCAAATCTCTCAAACTCTGGGAGAGATTCTCAAAACCAAGGTTGACATGTTTCGAGTTCCTTTCAACATTTTGGAAATCCCGCTGAAACTTTGGACATTCTCGCGAAGGGTTCCCAATCCCCGACGAGATTGGTACACTTTCACGTCCAAATCTCTCAAACTCCGGGAGAGATTCTCAAAACCAAAGTTGACATGGTTCGAGTTCCTTTAACATTTGGGAAATCCCGCTGAAACTTTGGACATTCTCGCGAAGGGTTCCCAATCCCCAACAAGATTGGTACCCTTTCACGAGCAAATCTCTCAAACTCCAGAAGAGATTCTCAAAACCAAGGTTGACATGTTTCGAGTTCCTTTCAACATTTTGGAAATCCCGCTGAAACTTTGGACATTCTCGCGAAGGGTTCCCAATCCCCGACAAGATTGGTACGCTTTCACGTCCAAATCTCTCAAACTCCGGGAGAGATTCTCAAAACCATGGTTGACGTGGTTCGAGTTCCTTTCAACATTTTGGAAATCCCGCTGAAACTTTGGACATTCTCGCGAAGGGTTCCCAATCCCCGACAAGATTGGTACCCTTTCACGTCCAAATCTCTCAAACTCCGGGAGAGATTCTCAAAACCAAGGTTGACATGGTTCCAGTTCCTTTCAACATTTTAAAAATCCCGCTGAAACTTTGGACATTCTCGCGAAGGGTTCCCAATCCTTTACAAGATTGGTACCCTTTCACGTCCAAATCTCTCAAACTCCGGGAGAGATTCTCAAAACCAAGGTTGACATGTTTCGAGTTCCTTTCAACATTTTGGAAATCCCGCTGAAACTTTGGACATTCTGGCGAAGGGTTCCCAATCCCCGACAAGATTGGTACCCTTTCACGTCCAAATCTCTCAAACTCCGGGAGAGATTCTCAAAACCAAGGTTGACATGTTTCGAGTTCTTTTCAACATTTTGGAAATCCCGCTGAAACTTTGGACATTCTGTCGAAGGGTTCCCAATCCCTGAAAAGATTGGTACCCTTTCACGTCCAAATCTCTCAAACTCCGGGAGAGATTCTCAAAACCAAGGTTGACATGGTTCGAGTTCCTTTCAGCATTTTGGAAATCCCGCTGAAACTTTGGACATTTTCGCGAAGGGTTCCCAATCCCCGACAAGATTGGTACCCTTTCACGTCCAAATCTCTCAAACTCCGGGAGAGATTCTCAAAACCAAGGTTGACATGGTTCGAGTTCCTTTCAACATTTGGGAAATCCCGCTGAAACTTTGGACATTCTCGGGAAGGGTTCCCGATCCCCGACAAGATTGGTACCCTTTCACGTCCAAATCTCTCAAACTCCGGGAGAGATTCTCAAAACCAAGGTTGACATGGTTCCAGTTCCTTTCAACATTTTAAAAATCCCGCTGAAACTTTGGACATTCTCGCGAAGGGTTCCCAATCCCCGACAAGATTGGTACCCTTTCACGTCCAAATCTCTCAAACTCCGGGAGAGATTCTCAAAACCAAGGTTGACATGTTTCGAGTTCCTTTCAACATTTTGGAAATCCCGCTGAAACTTTGGACATTCTGTCGAAGGGTTCCCAATCCCCGACAAGACTGGTACCCTTTCACGTCCAAATCTCTCAAACTCCGGGAGAGATTCTCAAAACCAAGGTTGACATGTTTCGAGTTCCTTTCAACATTTTGGAAATCCCGCTGAAACTTTGGACATTCTCGCGAAGGGTTCCCAATCCCCGACAAGATTGGTACCCTTTCACGTCCAAATCTCTCAAACTCCGGGAGAGATTCTCAAAACCAAGGTTGACATGGTTCGAGTTCCTTTCAACATTTTGGAAATCCCGCTGAAACTTTGGACATTCTCGCGAAGGGTTCCCAATCCCCGAAAAGATTGGTACCCTTTCACGTCCAAATCTCTCAAACTCCGGGAGAGATTCTCAAAACCAAGGTTGACATGGTTCGAGTTCCTTTAACATTTGGGAAATCCCGCTGAAACTTTGGACATTCTCGCGAAGGGTTCCCAATCCCCGACAAGATTGGTACCCTTTCACGAGCAAATCTCTCAAACTCCAGAAGAGATTCTCAAAACCAAGGTTGACATGTTTCGAGTTCCTTTCAACATTTTGGAAATCCCGCTGAAAGTTTGGACATTCTCGCGAAGGGTTCCCAATCCCCGACAAGATTGGTACGCGTTCACGTCCAAATCTCTCAAACTCCGGGAGAGATTCTCAAAACCAAGGTTGACATGGTTCGAGTTCCTTTCAACATTTTGGAAATCCCGCTGAAACTTTGGACATTGTTGCGAAGGGTTCCCTATCCCCGACAAGATTGGTACCCTTTCACGTCCAAATCTCTCAAACTCCGGGAGAGATTGTCAAAACCAAGGTTGACATGGTTCCAGTTCCTTTCAACATTTTAAAAATCCCGCTGAAACTTTGGACATTCTCGCGAAGGGTTCCCAATCCTTGACAAGATTGGTACCCTTTCACGTCCAAATCTCTCAAACTCCGGGAGAGATTCTCAAAACCAAGGTTGACATGTTTCGAGTTCCTTTCAACATTTTGGAAATCCCGCTGAAACTTTGGACATTCTCGCGAAGGGTTCCCAATCCCCGACAAGATTGGTACCCTTTCACGTCCAAATCTCTCAAACTCCGGGAGAGATTCTCAAAACCAAGGTTGACATGGTTCGAGTTCCTTTCAACATTTTGGAAATCCCGCTGAAACTTTGGACATTCTCGCGAAGGGTTCCCAATCCCCGACAAGACTGGTACCCTTTCACGTCCAAATCTCTCAAACTCCGGGAGAGATTCTCAAAACCAAGGTTGACATGTTTCGAGTTCCTTTCAACATTTTGGAAATCCTGCTGAAACTTTGGACATTCTGTCGAAGGGTTCCCAATCCCCGACAAGATTGGTACCCTTTCACGTCCAAATCTCTCAAACTCCGGGAGAGATTCTCAAAACCAAGGTTGACATGGTTCGAGTTCCTTTCAACATTTTGGAAATCCCGCTGAAACTTTGGACATTCTCGCGAAGGGTTCCCAATCCCTGAAAAGATTGGTACCCTTTCACGTCCAAATCTCTCAAACTCCGGGAGAGATTCTCAAAACCAAGGTTGACATGGTTCGAGTTCCTTTCAACATTTGGGAAATCCCGCTGAAACTTTGGACATTCTCGCGAAGGGTTCCCGATCCCCGACAAGATTGGTACCCTTTCACGTCCAAATCTCTCAAACTCCGGGAGAGATTCTCAAAACCAAGGTTGACATGGTTCCAGTTCCTTTCAACATTTTAAAAATCCCGCTGAAACTTTGGACATTCTCGCGAAGGGTTCCCAATCCCCGACAAGATTGGTACACTTTCACGTCCAAATCTCTCAAACTCCGGGAGAGATTCTCAAAACCAAGGTTGACATGGTTCGAGTTCCTTTCAACATTTTGGAAATCCCGCTGAAACTTTGGACATTGTTGCGAAGGGTTCCCGATCCCCGACAAGATTGGTACCCTTTCACGTCCAAATCTCTCAAACTCCGGGAGAGATTCTCAAAACCAAGGTTGACGTGTTTCGAGTTCCTTTCAACATTTTAAAAATCCCGCTGAAACTTTGGACATTCTCGTGAAGGGTTCCCAATCCTTGACAAGATTGGTACCCTTTCACGTCCAAATCTCTCAAACTCCGGGAGAGATTCTCAAAACCAAGGTTGACATGTTTCGAGTTCCTTTCAACATTTTGGAAATCCCGCTGAAACTTTGGACATTCTCGCGAAGGGTTCCCAATCCCCGACAAGATTGGTACCCTTTCACGTCCAAATCTCTCAAACTCCGGGAGAGATTCTCAAAACCAAGGTTGACATGGTTCGAGTTCCTTTCAACATTTTGGAAATCCCGCTGAAACTTTGGACATTCTCGCGAAGGGTTCCCAATCCCCGACAAGACTGGTACCCTTTCACGTCCAAATCTCTCAAACTCCGGGAGAGATTCTCAAAACCAAGGTTGACATGGTTCGAGTTCCTTTCAACATTTTGGAAATCCCGCTGAAACTTTGGACATTCTGGCGAAGGGTTCCCAATCCCCGACAAGATTGGTACCCTTTCACGTCCAAATCTCTCAAACTCCGGGAGAGATTCTCAAAACCAAGGTTGACATGGTTCGAGTTCCTTTCAACATTTTGGAAATCCTGCTGAAACTTTGGACATTCTGTCGAAGGGTTCCCAATCCCCGAAAAGATTGGTACCCTTTCACGTCCAAATCTCTCAAACTCCGGGAGAGATTCTCAAAACCAAGGTTGACATGGTTCGAGTTCCTTTCAACATTTTGGAAATCCTGCTGAAACTTTGGACATTCTCGCGAAGGGTTCCCAATCCCCGACAAGATTGGTACCCTTTCACGTCCAAATCTCTCAAACTCCGGGAGAGATTCTCAAAACCAAGGTTGACATGTTTCGAGTTCCTTTCAACATTTGGGAAATCCCGCTGAAACTTTGGACATTCTCGCGAAGGGTTCCCGATCCCCGACAAGATTGGTACCCTTTCACGTCCAAATCTCTCAAACTCCAGGAGAGATTCTCAAAACCAAGGTTGACATCTTTCGAGTTCCTTTCAACATTTTAAAAATCCCGCTGAAACTTTGGACATTCTCGCGAAGGGTTCCCGATCCCCGACAAGATTGGTACCCTTTCACGTCCAAATCTCTCAAACTCCAGGAGAGATTCTCAAAACCAAGGTTGACATGGTTCGAGTTCCTTTCAACATTTTGGAAATCCCGCTGAAACTTTGGACATTCTCGCGAAGGGTTCCCAATCCCCGACAAGACTGGTACCCTTTCACGTCCAAATCTCTCAAACTCCGGGAGAGATTCTCAAAACCAAGGTTGACATGTTTCGAGTTCCTTTCAACATTTTGGAAATCCCGCTGAAACTTTGGACATTCTCGCGAAGGGTTCCCAATCCCCGACAAGATTGGTACCCTTTCACGTCCAAATCTCTCAAACTCCGGGAGAGATTCTCAAAACCAAGGTTGACATGGTTCGAGTTCCTTTCAACATTTTGGAAATCCCGCTGAAACTTTGGACATTCTCGCGAAGGGTTCCCAATCCCCGAAAAGATTGGTACCCTTTCACGTCCAAATCTCTCAAACTCCGGGAGAGATTCTCAAAACCAAGGTTGACGTCTTTCGAGTTCCTTTCAACATTTTGGAAATCCCGCTGAATCTTTGGACATTCTCGCGAAGGGTTCCCGATCCCCGACAAGATTGGTACCCTTTCACGTCCGAATCTCTCAAACTCCGGGAGAGATTCTCAAAACCAAGGTTGACATGTTTCGAGTTCCTTTCAACATTTTGGAAATCCCGCTGAAACTTTGGACATTCTCACGAAGGGTTCCCAATCCCCGACAAGACTGGTACCCTTTCACGTCCAAATCTCTCAAACTCCGGGAGAGATTCTCAAAACCAAGGTTGACATGTTTCGAGTTCCTTTCAACATTTTGGAAATCCCGCTGAAACTTTGGACATTCTCGCGAAGGGTTCCCAATCCCCGACGAGATTGGTACCCTTTCACGTCCAAATCTCTCAAACTCCGGGAGAGATTCTCAAAACCAAGGTTGACATGGTTCGAGTTCCTCTCAACATTTTGGAAATCCCGCTGAAACTTTGGATATTCTGGCGAAGGGTTCCCAATCCCCGACAAGATTGGTACCCTTTCACGTCCAAATCTCTCAAACTCCGGGAGAGATTCTCAAAACCAAGGTTGACATGGTTCGAGTTCCTTTCAACATTTTGGAAATCCCGCTGAAACTTTGGACATTCTCGCGAAGGGTTCCCAATCCCCGACAAGATTGGTACCCTTTCACGTCCAAATCTCTCAAACTCCGGGAGAGATTCTCAAAACCAAGGTTGACATGTTTCGAGTTCCTTTCAACATTTGGGAAATCCCGCTGAAACTTTGGACATTCTCGCGAAGGGTTCCCGATCCCCGACAAGATTGGTACCCTTTCACGTCCAAATCTCTCAAACTCCAGGAGAGATTCTCAAAACCAAGGTTGACATCTTTCGAGTTCCTTTCAACATTTTAAAAATCCCGCTGAAACTTTGGACATTCTCGCGAAGGGTTCCCGATCCCCGACAAGATTGGTACCCTTTCACGTCCAAATCTCTCAAACTCCA
Source organism: Streptopelia decaocto (assembly GCF_964273445.1). Lineage (NCBI taxonomy): Eukaryota > Metazoa > Chordata > Aves > Columbiformes > Columbidae > Streptopelia > Streptopelia decaocto. The sequence continues at coordinate 220,797 of NW_028116191.1, forward strand.
GGAGAGATTCTCAAAACCAAGGTTGACATGGTTCGAGTTCCTTTCAACATTTTGGAAATCCCGCTGAAACTTTGGACATTCTCGCGAAGGGTTCCCAATCCCCGACAAGACTGGTACCCTTTCACGTCCAAATCTCTCAAACTCCGGGAGAGATTCTCAAAACCAAGGTTGACATGTTTCGAGTTCCTTTCAACATTTTGGAAATCCCGCTGAAACTTTGGACATTCTCGCGAAGGGTTCCCAATCCCCGACAAGATTGGTACCCTTTCACGTCCAAATCTCTCAAACTCCGGGAGAGATTCTCAAAACCAAGGTTGACATGGTTCGAGTTCCTTTCAACATTTTGGAAATCCCGCTGAAACTTTGGACATTCTCGCGAAGGGTTCCCAATCCCCGAAAAGATTGGTACCCTTTCACGTCCAAATCTCTCAAACTCCGGGAGAGATTCTCAAAACCAAGGTTGACGTCTTTCGAGTTCCTTTCAACATTTTGGAAATCCCGCTGAATCTTTGGACATTCTCGCGAAGGGTTCCCGATCCCCGACAAGATTGGTACCCTTTCACGTCCGAATCTCTCAAACTCCGGGAGAGATTCTCAAAACCAAGGTTGACATGTTTCGAGTTCCTTTCAACATTTTGGAAATCCCGCTGAAACTTTGGACATTCTCGCGAAGGGTTCCCAATCCCCGACAAGACTGGTACCCTTTCACGTCCAAATCTCTCAAACTCCGGGAGAGATTCTCAAAACCAAGGTTGACATGTTTCGAGTTCCTTTCAACATTTTGGAAATCCCGCTGAAACTTTGGACATTCTCGCGAAGGGTTCCCAATCCCCGACGAGATTGGTACCCTTTCACGTCCAAATCTCTCAAACTCCGGGAGAGATTCTCAAAACCAAGGTTGACATGGTTCGAGTTCCTCTCAACATTTTGGAAATCCCGCTGAAACTTTGGACATTCTGGCGAAGGGTTCCCAATCCCCGACAAGATTGGTACCCTTTCACGTCCAAATCTCTCAAACTCCGGGAGAGATTCTCAAAACCAAGGTTGACATGGTTCGAGTTCCTTTCAACATTTTGGAAATCCCGCTGAAACTTTGGACATTCTCGCGAAGGGTTCCCAATCCCCGACAAGATTGGTACCCTTTCACGTCCAAATCTCTCAAACTCCGGGAGAGATTCTCAAAACCAAGGTTGACATGTTTCGAGTTCCTTTCAACATTTTGGAAATCCCGCTGAAACTTTGGACATTCTCGCGAAGGGTTCCCAATCCCCGACAAGATTGGTACCCTTTCACGTCCAAATCTCTCAAACTCCGGGAGAGATTCTCAAAACCAAGGTTGACATGGTTCGAGTTCCTTTCAACATTTTGGAAATCCCGCTGAAACTTTGGACATTCTGGCGAAGGGTTCCCAATCCCCGACAAGATTGGTACCCTTTCACGTCCAAATCTCTCAAACTCCGGGAGAGATTCTCAAAACCAAGGTTGACATCTTTCGAGTTCCTTTCAACATTTTGGAAATCCCGCTGAAACTTTTGGCATTCTCGCGAGGCGTTCCCAATCCCCGACAAGATTGGTACCCTTTCACGTCCAAATCTCTCAAACTCCGGGAGAGATTCTCAAAACCAAGGTTGACATGGTTCGAGTTCCTTTCAACATTTTGGAAATCCCGCTGAAACTTTGGACATTCTGGCGAAGGGTTCCCAATCCCCGACAAGATTGGTACCCTTTCACGTCCAAATCTCTCAAACTCCGGGAGAGATTCTCAAAACCAAGGTTGACATGGTTCGAGTTCCTTTCAACATTTTGGAAATCCCGCTGAAACTTTGGACATTCTGGCGAAGGGTTCCCAATCCCCGACAAGATTGGTACCCTTTCACGTCCAAATCTCTCAAACTCCGGGAGAGATTCTCAAAACCAAGGTTGACATGTTTCGAGTTCCTTTCAACATTTTGGAAATCCCGCTGAAACTTTGGACATTCTGTCGAAGGGTTCCCAATCCCCGAAAAGATTGGTACCCTTTCACGTCCAAATCTCTCAAACTCCGGGAGAGATTCTCAAAACCAAGGTTGACATGGTTCGAGTTCCTTTCAACATTTTGGAAATCCCGCTGAAACTTTGGACATTGTCGCGAAGGGTTCCCAATCCCCGACAAGATTGGTACCCTTTCACGTTCAAATCTCTCAAACTCCGGGAGAGATTCTCAAAACCAAGGTTGACATCTTTCGAGTTCCTTTCAACATTTTGGAAATCCCGCTGAAACTTTGGACATTCTGGCGAAGGGTTCCCAATCCCCGACGAGATTGGTACCCTTTCACATCCAAATCTCTCAAACTCCGGGAGAGATTCTCAAAACCAAGGTTGACATGGTTCGAGTTCCTTTCAACATTTTGGAAATCCCGCTGAAACTTTGGACATTCTCGCGAAGGGTTCCCAATCCCCGACAAGATTGGTACCCTTTCACGTCCAAATCTCTCAAACTCCAGGAGAGATTCTCAAAACCAAGGTTGATATGGTTCGAGTTCCTCTCAACATTTTGGAAATCCCGCTGAAACTTTGGACATTCTGGCGAAGGGTTCCCAATCCCCGACAAGATTGGTACCCTTTCACGTCCAAATCTCTCAAACTCCGGGAGAGATTCTCAAAACCAAGGTTGACATGGTTCGAGTTCCTTTCAACATTTTGGAAATCCCGCTGAAACTTTGGACATTCTGGCGAAGGGTTCCCAATCCCCGACAAGATTGGTACCCTTTCACGTCCAAATCTCTCAAACTCCGGGAGAGATTCGCAAAACCATGGTTGAAACGTTTCGAGTTCCTTTCAACATTTTGGAAATCCCGCTGAAACTTTGGACATTCTGGCGAAGGGTTCCCAATCCCCGACAAGATTGGTACCCTTTCACGTCCAAATCTCTCAAACTCCGGGAGAGATTCTCAAAACCAAGGTTGACATGGTTCGAGTTCCTTTCAACATTTTGGAAATCCCGCTGAAACTTTGGACATTCTGGCGAAGGGTTCCCAATCCCCGACAAGATTGGTACCCTTTCACGTCCAGATCTCTCAAACTCCGGGAGAGATTCTCAAAACCAAGGTTGACATGTTTCGAGTTCCTTTCAACATTTTGGAAATCCCGCTGAAACTTTGGACATTCTCGCGAAGGGTTCCCAATCCCCGAAAAGATTGGTACCCTTTCACGTCCAAATCTCTCAAACTCCAGGAGAGATTCTCAAAACCAAGGTTGACATGGTTCGAGTTCCTTTCAACATTTTGGAAATCCCGCTGAAACTTTGGACATTCTCGCGAAGGGTTCCCAATCCCCGACAAGATTGGTACCCTTTCACGTCCAAATCTCTCAAACTCCGGGAGAGATTCTCAAAACCAAGGTTGACATGTTTCGAGTTCCTTTCAACATTTTGGAAATCCCGCTGAAACTTTGGACATTCTGGCGAAGGGTTCCCAATCCCCGACAAGATTGGTACCCTTTCACGTCCAAATCTCTCAAACTCCGGGAGAGATTCTCAAAACTAAGGTTGACATGGTTCGAGTTCCTTTCAACATTTTGGAAATCCCGCTGAAACTTTGGACATTCTCGCGAAGGGTTCCCAATCCCTGACAAGATTGGTACCCTTTCACGTCCAAATCTCTCAAACTCCGGGAGAGATTCTCAAAACCAAGGTTGACATGTTTCGAGTTCCTTTCAACATTTTGGAAATCCCGCTGAAACTTTGGACATTCTCGCGAAGGGTTCCCAATCCCCGAAAAGATTGGTACCCTTTCACGTCCAAATCTCTCAAACTCCAGGAGAGATTCTCAAAACCAAGGTTGACATGGTTCGAGTTCCTTTCAACATTTTGGAAATCCCGCTGAAACTTTGGACATTCTCGCGAAGGGTTCCCAATCCCCGACAAGATTGGTACCCTTTCACGTCCAAATCTCTCAAACTTGGGGAGAGATTCTCAAAACCAAGGTTGACATCTTTCGAGTTCCTTTCAACATTTGGGAAATCCCGCTGAAACTTTGGACATTCTCGGGAAGGGTTCCCGATCCCCGACAAGATTGGTACCCTTTCACGTCCAAATCTCTCAAACTCCGGGAGAGATTCTCAAAACCAAGGTTGACATGTTTCGAGTTCCTTTCAACATTTTGGAAATCCCGCTGAAACTTTGGACATTCTCGCGAAGGGTTCCCAATCCCCGACAAGACTGGTACCCTTTCACGTCCAAATCTCTCAAACTCCGGGAGAGATTCTCAAAACCAAGGTTGACATGTTTCGAGTTCCTTTCAACATTTTGGAAATCCCGCTGAAACTTTGGACATTCTCGCGAAGGGTTCCCAATCCCCGACGAGATTGGTACACTTTCACGTCCAAATCTCTCAAACTCCGGGAGAGATTCTCAAAACCAAGGTTGACATGGTTCGAGTTCCTCTCAACATTTTGGAAATCCCGCTGAAACTTTGGACATTCTGGCGAAGGGTTCGCAATCCCTGACAAGATTGGTACCCTTTCACGTCCAAATCTCTCAAACTCCGGGAGAGATTCTCAAAACCAAGGTTGACATGGTTCGAGTTCCTTTCAACATTTTGGAAATCCCGCTGAAACTTTGGACATTCTCGCGAAGGGTTCCCAATCCCCGACAAGATTGGTACCCTTTCACGTCCAAATCTCTCAAACTCTGGGAGAGATTCTCAAAACCAAGGTTGACATGTTTTGAGTTTCTTTCGACATTTTGGAAATCCGGCTGAAACTTTGGACATTCTCGCGAAGGGTTCCCAATCCCCGACAAGATTGGTACCCTTTCACGTCCAAATCTCTCAAACTCCGGGAGAGATTCTCAAAACCAAAGTTGACATGGTTCGAGTTCCTTTAACATTTGGGAAATCCCGCTGAAACTTTGGACATTCTCGCGAAGGGTTCCCAATCCCCGACAAGATTGGTACCCTTTCACGTCCAAATCTCTCAAACTCCGGGAGAGATTCTCAAAACCAAGGTTGACATGTTTCGAGTTCCTTTCAACATTTTGGAAATCCCGCTGAAACTTTGGACATTCTCGCGAAGGGTTCCCAATCCCCGACAAGATTGGTACCCTTTCACGTCCAAATCTCTCAAACTCCGGGAGAGATTCTCAAAACCAAGGTTGACATGTTTCGAGTTCCTTTCAACATTTTGGAAATCCCGCTGAAACTTTGGACATTCTCGCGAAGGGTTCCCAATCCCCGACAAGATTGGTACCCTTTCACGTCCAAATCTCTCAAACTCCGGGAGAGATTCTCAAAACCAAGGTTGACATGGTTCGAGTTCCTTTCAACATTTGGGAAATCCCGCTGAAACTTTGGACATTCTCGGGAAGGGTTCCCGATCCCCGACAAGATTGGTACCCTTTCACGTCCAAATCTCTCAAACTCCGGGAGAGATTCTCAAAACCAAGGTTGACATGGTTCCAGTTCCTTTCAACATTTTAAAAATCCCGCTGAAACTTTGGACATTCTCGCGAAGGGTTCCCAATCCCCGACAAGATTGGTACACTTTCACGTCCAAATCTCTCAAACTCCGGGAGAGATTCTCAAAACCAAGGTTGACATGTTTCGAGTTCCTTTCAACATTTTGGAAATCCCGCTGAAACTTTGGACATTGTTGCGAAGGGTTCCCAATCCCCGACAAGATTGGTACCCTTTCACGTCCAAATCTCTCAAACTCCGGGAGAGATTCTCAAAACCAAGGTTGACATGTTTCGAGTTCCTTTCAACATTTTAAAAATCCCGCTGAAACTTTGGACATTCTCGTGAAGGGTTCCCAATCCTTGACAAGATTGGTACCCTTTCACGTCCAAATCTCTCAAACTCCGGGAGAGATTCTCAAAACCAAGGTTGACATGTTTCGAGTTCCTTTCAACATTTTGGAAATCCCGCTGAAACTTTGGACATTCTCGCGAAGGGTTCCCAATCCCCGACAAGATTGGTACCCTTTCACGTCCAAATCTCTCAAACTCCGGGAGAGATTCTCAAAACCAAGGTTGACATGGTTCGAGTTCCTTTCAACATTTTGGAAATCCCGCTGAAACTTTGGACATTCTCGCGAAGGGTTCCCAATCCCCGACAAGACTGGTACCCTTTCACGTCCAAATCTCTCAAACTCCGGGAGAGATTCTCAAAACCAAGGTTGACATGGTTCCAGTTCCTTTCAACATTTGGGAAATCCCGCTGAAACTTTGGACATTCTCGGGAAGGGTTCCCGATCCCCGACAAGATTGGTACCCTTTCACGTCCAAATCTCTCAAACTCCGGGAGAGATTCTCAAAACCAAGGTTGACATGTTTCGAGTTCCTTTCAACATTTTGGAAATCCCGCTGAAACTTTGGACATTCTCGCGAAGGGTTCCCAATCCCCGACAAGATTGGTACCCTTTCACGTCCAAATCTCTCAAACTCCGGGAGAGATTCTCAAAACCAAGGTTGACATGGTTCGAGTTCCTTTCAACATTTGGGAAATCCCGCTGAAACTTTGGACATTCTCGGGAAGGGTTCCCGATCCCCGACAAGATTGGTACCCTTTCACATCCAAATCTCTCAAACTCCGGGAGAGATTCTCAAAACCAAGTTTGACATGGTTCGAGTTCCTTTCAACATTTTGGAAATCCCGCTGAAACTTTGGACATTCTCGCGAAGGGTTCCCAATCCCCGACAAGATTGGTACCCTTTCACGTCCAAATCTCTCAAACTCCGGGAGAGATTCTCAAAACCAAGGTTGACATGTTTCGAGTTCCTTTCAACATTTTGGAAATCCCGCTGAAACTTTGGACATTGTCGCGAAGGGTTCCCAATCCCCGACAAGATTGGTACCCTTTCACGTCCAAATCTCTCAAACTCCGGGAGAGATTCTCAAAACCAAGGTTGACATGGTTCGAGTTCCTTTCATCATTTTGGAAATCCCGCTGAAACTTTGGACATTCTCGCGAAGGGTTCCCAATCCCCGACAAGATTGGTACCCTTTCACGTCCAAATCTCTCAAACTCTGGGAGAGATTCTCAAAACCATGGTTGAAACCTTTCGAGTTCCTTCCAACATTTTGGAAATCCCGCTGAAACTTTGGACATTCTCGCGAAGGGTTCCCGATCCCCGACAAGACTGGTACCCTTTCACGTCCAAATCTCTCAAACTCCGGGAGAGATTCTCAAAACCAAGGTTGACATGGTTCGAGTTCCTTTCAACATTTTGGAAATCCCGCTGAAACTTTGGACATTCTCGCGAAGGGTTCCCAATCCCCGACAAGATTGGTACCCTTTCACGTCCAAATCTCTCAAACTCCGGGAGAGATTCTCAAAACCAAGGTTGACATGTTTCGAGTTCCTTTCAACATTTTGGAAATCCTGCTGAAACTTTGGACATTCTCGCGAAGGGTTCCCAATCCCCGACAAGACTGGTACCCTTTCACGTCCAAATCTCTCAAACTCCGGGAGAGATTCTGAAAACCAAGGTTGACATGTTTCGAGTTCCTTTCAACATTTTGGAAATCCCGCTGAAACTTTGGACATTCTCGCGAAGGGTTCCCGATCCCCGACAAGATTGGTACCCTTTCACGTCCAAATCTCTCAAACTCCGGGAGAGATTCTCAAAACCAAGGTTGACATGGTTCGAGTTCCTTTCAACATTTTGGAAATCCCGCTGAAACTTTGGACATTGTCGCGAAGGGTTCCCAATCCTTGACAAGATTGGTATCCTTTCACGTCCAAATCTCTCAAACTCCGGGAGAGATTCTCAAAACCAAGGTTGACATGGTTCCAGTTCCTTTCAACATTTTGGAAATCCCGCTGAAACTTTGGACATTCTCGTGAAGGGTTCCCAATCCCCGACAAGATTGGTACCCTTTCACGTCCAAATCTCTCAAACTCCGGGAGAGATTCTCAAAACCAAGGTTGACATGTTTCGAGTTCCTTTCAACATTTTGGAAATCCCGCTGAAACTTTGGACATTCTCGCGAAGGGCTCCCAATCCCCGACAAGATTGGTACCCTTTCACGTCCAAATCTCTCAAACTCCGGAGAGATTCTCAAAACCAAGGTTGACATGTTTCGAGTTCCTTTCAACATTTTGAAAATCCCGCTGAAACTTTTGGCATTCTCGCGAGGCGTTCCCAATCCCCGACAAGATTGGTACCCTTTCACGTCCAAATCTCTCAAACTCCGGGAGAGATTCTCAAAACCAAGGTTGACATGGTTCGAGTTCCTTTCAACATTTTGGAAATCCCGCTGAAACTTTGGACATTCTGGCGAAGGGTTCCCAATCCCCGACAAGATTGGTACCCTTTCACGTCCAAATCTCTCAAACTCCGGGAGAGATTCTCAAAACCAAGGTTGACATGGTTCGAGTTCCTTTCAACATTTTGGAAATCCCGCTGAAACTTTGGACATTCTCGCGAAGGGTTCCCAATCCCCGACAAGATTGGTACCCTTTCACGTCCAAATCTCTCAAACTCCAGGAGAGATTCTCAAAACCAAGGTTGACATGGTTCGAGTTCCTTTCAACATTTTGGAAATCCCGCTGAAACTTTGGACATTCTCGCGAAGGGTTCCCAATCCCCGACAAGATTGGTACCCTTTCACGTCCAAATCTCTCAAACTCCGGGAGAGATTCTCAAAACCAAGGTTGACATGGTTCGAGTTCCTTTCAACATTTTGGAAATCCCGCTGAAACTTTGGACATTCTCGGGAAGGGTTCCCGATCCCCGACAAGATTGGTACCCTTTCACGTCCAAATCTCTCAAACTCCGGGAGAGATTCTCAAAACCATGGTTGAAACGTTTCGAGTTCCTTTCAACATTTTGGAAATCCCGCTGAAACTTTGGACATTCTCGCGAAGGGTTCCCAATCCCCGACAAGATTGGTACCCTTTCACGTCCAAATCTCTCAAACTCTGGGAGAGATTCTCAAAACCAAGGTTGACATGTTTTGAGTTTCTTTCAACATTTTGGAAATCCCGCTGAAACTTTGGACATTCTGGCGAAGGGTTCCCAATCCCCGACAAGATTGGTACCCTTTCACGTCCAAATCTCTCAAACTCCGGGAGAGATTCTCAAAACCAAGGTTGACATGGTTCGAGTTCCTTTCAACATTTTGGAAATCCCGCTGAAACTTTGGACATTCTCGCGAAGGGTTCCCAATCCCCGACAAGATTGGTACCCTTTCACGTCCAAATCTCTCAAACTCCGGCAGAGATTCTAAAAACCAAGGTTGACATGTTTCGAGTTCCTTTCAACATTTTGGAAATCCCGCTGAAACTTTGGACATTCTGGCGAAGGGTTCCCAATCCCCGACAAGATTGGTACCCTTTCACGTCCAAATCTCTCAGACTCCGGGAGAGATTCTCAAAACCAAGGTTGACATGGTTCGAGTTCCTTTCAACATTTTGGAAATCCCGCTGAAACTTTGGACATTCTCGCGAAGGGTTCCCAATCCCCGACAAGATTGGTACCCTTTCACGTCCAAATCTCTCAAACTCCGGGAGAGATTCTCAAAACCAAGGTTGACATGTTTCGAGTTCCTTTCAACATTTTGGAAATCCCGCTGAAACTTTGGACATTCTCGCGAAGGGTTCCCAATCCCCGACAAGATTGGTACCCTTTCACGTCCAAATCTCTCAAACTCCGGGAGAGATTCTCAAAACCAAGGTTGACATGTTTCGAGTTCCTTTCAACATTTTGGAAATCCCGCTGAAACTTTGGACATTCTCGCGAAGGGTTCCCAATCCCCGACAAGATTGGTACCCTTTCACGTCCAAATCTCTCAAACTCCGGGAGAGATTCTCAAAACCAAGGTTGACATGGTTCGAGTTCCTTTCAACATTTGGGAAATCCCGCTGAAACTTTGGACATTCTCGGGAAGGGTTCCCGATCCCCGACAAGATTGGTACCCTTTCACGTCCAAATCTCTCAATCTCCGGGAGAGATTCTCAAAACCAAGGTTGACATGGTTCCAGTTCCTTTCAACATTTTGGAAATCCCGCTGAAACTTTGGACATTCTCGCGAAGGGTTCCCAATCCCCGACAAGATTGGTACACTTTCACGTCCAAATCTCTCAAACTCCGGGAGAGATTCTCAAAACCAAGGTTGACATGTTTCGAGTTCCTTTCAATATTTTGGAAATCCCGCTGAAACTTTGGACATTCTCGCGAAGGGTTCCCAATCCCCGACAAGATTGGTACCCTTTCACGTCCAAATCTCTCAAACTCCGGGAGAGATTCTCAAAACCAAGGTTGACATGGTTCGAGTTCCTTTCATCATTTTGGAAATCCCGCTGAAACTTTGGACATTCTCGCGAAGGGTTCCCAATCCCCGACAAGATTGGTACCCTTTCACGTCCAAATCTCTCAAACTCTGGGAGAGATTCTCAAAACCATGGTTGAAACGTTTCGAGTTCCTTCCAAGATTTTGGAAATCCCGCTGAAACTTTGGACATTCTCGCGAAGGGTTCCCAATCCCCGACAAGATTGGTACCCTTTCACGTCCAAATCTCTCAAACTCCGGGAGAGATTCTCAAAACCAAGGTTGACATGTTTCGAGTTCCTTTCAACATTTTGGAAATCCCGCTGAAACTTTGGACATTCTCGCGAAGGGTTCCCAATCCCCGACAAGATTGGTACACTTTCACGTCCAAATCTCTCAAACTCCGGGAGAGATTCTCAAAACCAAGGTTGACATGTTTCGAGTTCCTTTCAACATTTTGGAAATCCCGCTGAAACTTTGGACATTCTCGCGAAGGGTTCCCAATCCCCGACAAGATTGGTACCCTTTCACGTCCAAATCTCTCAAACTCCGGGAGAGATTCTCAAAACCAAGGTTGACATGGTTCGAGTTCCTTTCAACATTTGGGAAATCCCGCTGAAACTTTGGACATTCTCGGGAAGGGTTCCCGATCCCCGACAAGATTGGTACACTTTCACGTCCAAATCTCTCAAACTCCGGGAGAGATTCTCAAAACCAAGGTTGACATGGTTCCAGTTCCTTTCAACATTTTGGAAATCCCGCTGAAACTTTGGACATTCTCGCGAAGGGTTCCCAATCCCCGACAAGATTGGTACCCTTTGACGTCCAAATCTCTCAAACTCCGGGAGAGATTCTCAAAACCAAGGTTGACATGGTTCGAGTTCCTTTCAACATTTTGGAAATCCCGCTGAAACTTTGGACATTCTTGCGAAGGGTTCCCAATCCCCGACAAGATTGGTACCCTTTCACGTCCAAATCTCTCAAACTCTGGGAGAGATTCTCAAAACCATGGTTGAAACGTTTCGAGTTCCTTCCAACATTTTGGAAATCCCGCTGAAACTTTGGACATTCTCGCGAAGGGTTCCCAATCCCCGACAAGATTGGTACACTTTGACGTCCAAATCTCTCAAACTCCGGGAGAGATTCTCAAAACCAAGGTTGACATGGTTAGAGTTCCTTTCAACATTTTGGAAATCCCGCTGAAACTTTGGACATTCTCGTGAAGGGTTCCCAATCCCCGACAAGATTGGTACCCTTTCACGTCCAAATCTCTCAAACTCCGGGAGAGATTCTCAAAACCAAGGTTGACATGTTTCGAGTTCCTTTCAACATTTTGGAAATCCCGCCCGAACTTTGGACATTCTCGCAAAGGGCTCCCAATCCCCGACAAGATTGTTACCCTTTCACGTCCAAATCTCTCAAACTCCGGGAGAGATTCTCAAAACCAAGGTTGACATGTTTCGAGTTCCTTTCAACATTTTGAAAATCCCGCTGAAACTTTTGGCATTCTCGCGAGGCGTTCCCAATCCCCGACAAGATTGGTACCCTTTCACGTCCAAATCTCTCAAACTCCGGGAGAGATTCTCAAAACCAAGGTTGACATGGTTCGAGTTCCTTTCAACATTTTGGAAATCCCTCTGAAACTTTGGACATTCTCGCGAAGGGTTCCCAATCCCCGACAAGATTGGTACCCTTTCACGTCCAAATCTCTCAAACTCCGGGAGAGATTCTCAAAACCAAGGTTGACATGGTTCGAGTTCCTTTCAACATTTTGGAAATCCCGCTGAAACTTTGGACATTCTCGCGAAGGGTTCCCAATCCCCGACAAGATTGGTACCCTTTCACGTCCAAATCTCTCAAACTCCAGGAGAGATTCTCAAAACCAAGGTTGACATGTTTCGAGTTCCTTTCAACATTTTGGAAATCCCGCTGAAACTTTGGACATTCTCGCGAAGGGTTCCCAATCCCCGACAAGATTGGTACCCTTTCACGTCCAAATCTCTCAAACTCCGGGAGAGATTCTCAAAACCAAGGTTGACATGGTTCGAGTTCCTTTCAACATTTTGGAAATCCCGCTGAAACTTTGGACATTCTCGCGAAGGGTTCCCGATCCCCGACAAGATTGGTACCCTTTCACGTCCAAATCTCTCAAACTCCGGGAGAGATTCTCAAAACCAAGGTTGACATGGTTCCAGTTCCTTTAAACATTTTGGAAATCCCGCTGAAACTTTGGACATTCTCGCGAAGGGTTCCCAATCCCCGACAAGATTGGTACCCTTTCACGTCCAAATCTCTCAAACTCCGGGAGAGATTCTCAAAACCAAGGTTGACATGGTTCCAGTTCCTTTCAACATTTTGGAAATCCCGCTGAAACTTTGGACATTCTCGCGAAGGGTTCCCAATCCCCGACAAGACTGGTACCCTTTCACGTCCAAATCTCTCAAACTCCAGGAGAGATTCTCAAAACCATGGTTGAAAAGTTTCGAGTTCCTTTCAACATTTTGGAAATCCCGCTGAAACTTTGGACATTCCCGCGAAGGGTTCCCAATCCCCGACAAGATTGGTACCCTTTCACGTCCAAATCTCTCAAACTCTGGGAGAGATTCTCAAAACCAAGGTTGACATGTTTTGAGTTTCTTTCAACATTTTGGAAATCCCGCTGAAACTTTGGACATTCTCGCGAAGGGTTCCCAATCCCCGACAAGATTGGTACCCTTTCACGTCCAAATCTCTCAAACTCCGGGAGAGATTCTCAAAACCAAGGTTGACATGTTTCGAGTTCCTTTCAACATTTTGAAAATCCCGCTGAAACTTTTGGCATTCTCGCGAGGCGTTCCCAATCCCCGACAAGATTGGTACCCTTTCACGTCCAAATCTCTCAAACTCCGGGAGAGATTCTCAAAACCAAGGTTGACATGGTTCGAGTTCCTTTCAACATTTTGGAAATCCCGCTGAAACTTTGGACATTCTCGCGAAGGGTTCCCAATCCCCGACAAGATTGGTACCCTTTCACGTCCAAATCTCTCAAACTCCGGGAGAGATTCTCAAAACCAAGGTTGACATGGTTCGAGTTCCTTTCAACATTTTGGAAATCCCGCTGAAACTTTGGACATTCTCGCGAAGGGTTCCCAATCCCCGACAAGATTGGTACCCTTTCACGTCCAAATCTCTCAAACTCCGGCAGAGATTCTCAAAACCAAGGTTGACATGTTTCGAGTTCCTTTCAACATTTTGGAAATCCCGCTGAAACTTTGGACATTCTGGCGAAGGGTTCCCAATCCCCGACAAGATTGGTACCCTTTCACGTCCAAATCTCTCAGACTCCGGGAGAGATTCTCAAAACCAAGGTTGACATGGTTCGAGTTCCTTTCAACATTTTGGAAATCCCGCTGAAACTTTGGACATTCTCGCGAAGGGTTCCCAATCCCCGACAAGATTGGTACCCTTTCACGTCCAAATCTCTCAAACTCCGGGAGAGATTCTCAAAACCAAGGTTGACATGTTTCGAGTTCCTTTCAACATTTTGGAAATCCCGCTGAAACTTTGGACATTCTCGCGAAGGGTTCCCAATCCCCGACAAGATTGGTACCCTTTCACGTCCAAATCTCTCAAACTCCGGGAGAGATTCTCAAAACCAAGGTTGACATGTTTCGAGTTCCTTTCAACATTTTGGAAATCCCGCTGAAACTTTGGACATTCTCGCGAAGGGTTCCCAATCCCCGACAAGATTGGTACCCTTTCACGTCCAAATCTCTCAAACTCCGGGAGAGATTCTCAAAACCAAGGTTGACATGGTTCGAGTTCCTTTCAACATTTGGGAAATCCCGCTGAAACTTTGGACATTCTCGGGAAGGGTTCCCGATCCCCGACAAGATTGGTACCCTTTCACGTCCAAATCTCTCAATCTCCGGGAGAGATTCTCAAAACCAAGGTTGACATGGTTCCAGTTCCTTTCAACATTTTGGAAATCCCGCTGAAACTTTGGACATTCTCGCGAAGGGTTCCCAATCCCCGACAAGATTGGTACACTTTCACGTCCAAATCTCTCAAACTCCGGGAGAGATTCTCAAAACCAAGGTTGACATGTTTCGAGTTCCTTTCAACATTTTGGAAATCCCGCTGAAACTTTGGACATTCTCGCGAAGGGTTCCCAATCCCCGACAAGATTGGTACCCTTTGACGTCCAAATCTCTCAAACTCCGGGAGAGATTCTCAAAACCAAGGTTGACATGGTTCGAGTTCCTTTCATCATTTTGGAAATCCCGCTGAAACTTTGGACATTCTCGCGAAGGGTTCCCAATCCCCGACAAGATTGGTACCCTTTCACGTCCAAATCTCTCAAACTCTGGGAGAGATTCTCAAAACCATGGTTGAAACGTTTCGAGTTCCTTCCAAGATTTTGGAAATCCCGCTGAAACTTTGGACATTCTCGCGAAGGGTTCCCAATCCCCGACAAGATTGGTACCCTTTCACGTCCAAATCTCTCAAACTCCGGGAGAGATTCTCAAAACCAAGGTTGACATGTTTCGAGTTCCTTTCAACATTTTGGAAATCCCGCTGAAACTTTGGACATTCTCGCGAAGGGTTCCCAATCCCCGACAAGATTGGTACCCTTTCACGTCCAAATCTCTCAAACTCCGGGAGAGATTCTCAAAACCAAGGTTGACATGGTTCGAGTTCCTTTCAACATTTGGGAAATCCCGCTGAAACTTTGGACATTCTCGGGAAGGGTTCCCGATCCCCGACAAGATTGGTACCCTTTCACGTCCAAATCTCTCAATCTCCGGGAGAGATTCTCAAAACCAAGGTTGACATGGTTCCAGTTCCTTTCAACATTTTGGAAATCCCGCTGAAACTTTGGACATTCTCGCGAAGGGTTCCCAATCCCCGACAAGATTGGTACACTTTCACGTCCAAATCTCTCAAACTCCGGGAGAGATTCTCAAAACCAAGGTTGACATGTTTCGAGTTCCTTTCAACATTTTGGAAATCCCGCTGAAACTTTGGACATTCTCGCGAAGGGTTCCCAATCCCCGACAAGATTGGTACCCTTTGACGTCCAAATCTCTCAAACTCCGGGAGAGATTCTCAAAACCAAGGTTGACATGGTTCGAGTTCCTTTCAACATTTTGGAAATCCCGCTGAAACTTTGGACATTCTTGCGAAGGGTTCCCAATCCCCGACAAGATTGGTACCCTTTCACGTCCAAATCTCTCAAACTCTGGGAGAGATTCTCAAAACCATGGTTGAAACGTTTCGAGTTCCTTCCAACATTTTGGAAATCCCGCTGAAACTTTGGACATTCTCGCGAAGGGTTCCCAATCCCCGACAAGATTGGTACCCTTTGACGTCCAAATCTCTCAAACTCCGGGAGAGATTCTCAAAACCAAGGTTGACATGGTTCGAGTTCCTTTCAACATTTTGGAAATCCCGCTGAAACTTTGGACATTCTCGTGAAGGGTTCCCAATCCCCGACAAGATTGGTACCCTTTCACGTCCAAATCTCTCAAACTCCGGGAGAGATTCTCAAAACCAAGGTTGACATGTTTCGAGTTCCTTTCAACATTTTGGAAATCCCGCCCGAACTTTGGACATTCTCGCAAAGGGCTCCCAATCCCCGACAAGATTGTTACCCTTTCACGTCCAAATCTCTCAAACTCCGGGAGAGATTCTCAAAACCAAGGTTGACATGTTTCGAGTTCCTTTCAACATTTTGAAAATCCCGCTGAAACTTTTGGCATTCTCGCGAGGCGTTCCCAATCCCCGACAAGATTGGTACCCTTTCACGTCCAAATCTCTCAAACTCCGGGAGAGATTCTCAAAACCAAGGTTGACATGGTTCGAGTTCCTTTCAACATTTTGGAAATCCCGCTGAAACTTTGGACATTCTCGCGAAGGGTTCCCAATCCCCGACAAGATTGGTACCCTTTCACGTCCAAATCTCTCAAACTCCGGGAGAGATTCTCAAAACCAAGGTTGACATGGTTCGAGTTCCTTTCAACATTTTGGAAATCCCGCTGAAACTTTGGACATTCTCGCGAAGGGTTCCCAATCCCCGACAAGATTGGTACCCTTTCACGTCCAAATCTCTCAAACTCCAGGAGAGATTCTCAAAACCAAGGTTGACATGTTTCGAGTTCCTTTCAACATTTTGGAAATCCCGCTGAAACTTTGGACATTCTCGCGAAGGGTTCCCAATCCCCGACAAGATTGGTACCCTTTCACGTCCAAATCTCTCAAACTCCGGGAGAGATTCTCAAAACCAAGGTTGACATGGTTCGAGTTCCTTTCAACATTTTGGAAATCCCGCTGAAACTTTGGACATTCTCGCGAAGGGTTCCCGATCCCCGACAAGATTGGTACCCTTTCACGTCCAAATCTCTCAAACTCCGGGAGAGATTCTCAAAACCAAGGTTGACATGGTTCCAGTTCCTTTAAACATTTTGGAAATCCCGCTGAAACTTTGGACATTCTCGCGAAGGGTTCCCAATCCCCGACAAGATTGGTACCCTTTCACGTCCAAATCTCTCAAACTCCGGGAGAGATTCTCAAAACCAAGGTTGACATGGTTCCAGTTCCTTTCAACATTTTGGAAATCCCGCTGAAACTTTGGACATTCTCGCGAAGGGTTCCCAATCCCCGACAAGACTGGTACCCTTTCACGTCCAAATCTCTCAAACTCCAGGAGAGATTCTCAAAACCATGGTTGAAAAGTTTCGAGTTCCTTTCAACATTTTGGAAATCCCGCTGAAACTTTGGACATTCCCGCGAAGGGTTCCCAATCCCCGACAAGATTGGTACCCTTTCACGTCCAAATCTCTCAAACTCTGGGAGAGATTCTCAAAACCAAGGTTGACATGTTTTGAGTTTCTTTCAACATTTTGGAAATCCCGCTGAAACTTTGGACATTCTCGCGAAGGGTTCCCAATCCCCGACAAGATTGGTACCCTTTCACGTCCAAATCTCTCAAAGTCCGGGAGAGATTCTCAAAACCAAGGTTGACATGTTTCGAGTTCCTTTCAACATTTTGAAAATCCCGCTGAAACTTTTGGCATTCTCGCGAGGCGTTCCCAATCCCCGACAAGATTGGTACCCTTTCACGTCCAAATCTCTCAAACTCCGGGAGAGATTCTCAAAACCAAGGTTGACATGGTTCGAGTTCCTTTCAACATTTTGGAAATCCCGCTGAAACTTTGGACATTCTCGCGAAGGGTTCCCAATCCCCGACAAGATTGGTACCCTTTCACGTCCAAATCTCTCAAACTCCGGGAGAGATTCTCAAAACCAAGGTTGACATGGTTCGAGTTCCTTTCAACATTTTGGAAATCCCGCTGAAACTTTGGACATTCTCGCGAAGGGTTCCCAATCCCCGACAAGATTGGTACCCTTTCACGTCCAAATCTCTCAAACTCCGGGAGAGATTCTCAAAACCAAGGTTGACATGTTTCGAGTTCCTTTCAACATTTTGGAAATCCCGCTGAAACTTTGGACATTCTCGCGAAGGGTTCCCAATCCCCGACAAGATTGGTACCCTTTCACGTCCAAATCTCTCAAACTCCGGGAGAGATTCTCAAAACCAAGGTTGACATGGTTCGAGTTCCTTTCAACATTTTGGAAATCCCGCTGAAACTTTGGACATTCTCGCGAAGGGTTCCCGATCCCCGACAAGATTGGTACCCTTTCACGTCCAAATCTCTCAAACTCCGGGAGAGATTCTCAAAACCAAGGTTGACATGGTTCCAGTTCCTTTAAACATTTTGGAAATCCCGCTGAAACTTTGGACATTCTCGCGAAGGGTTCCCAATCCCCGACAAGATTGGTACCCTTTCACGTCCAAATCTCTCAAACTCCGGGAGAGATTCTCAAAACCAAGGTTGACATGGTTCCAGTTCCTTTCAACATTTTGGAAATCCCGCTGAAACTTTGGACATTCTCGCGAAGGGTTCCCAATCCCCGACAAGACTGGTACCCTTTCACGTCCAAATCTCTCAAACTCCAGGAGAGATTCTCAAAACCATGGTTGAAACGTTTCGAGTTCCTTTCAACATTTTGGAAATCCCGCTGAAACTTTGGACATTCCCGCGAAGGGTTCCCAATCCCCGACAAGATTGGTACCCTTTCACGTCCAAATCTCTCAAACTCTGGGAGAGATTCTCAAAACCAAGGTTGACATGTTTTGAGTTTCTTTCAACATTTTGGAAATCCCGCTGAAACTTTGGACATTCTCGCGAAGGGTTCCCAATCCCCGACAAGATTGGTACCCTTTCACGTCCAAATCTCTCAAACTCCGGGAGAGATTCTCAAAACCAAGGCTGACATGGTTCGAGTTCCTTTCAACATTTTGGAAATCCCGCTGAAACTTTGGACATTCTCGCGAAGGGTTCCCAATCCCCGACAAGATTGGTACCCTTTCACGTCCAAATCTCTCAAACTCCGGGAGAGATTCTCAAAACCAAGGTTGACATGGTTCGAGTTCCTTTCAACATTTTGGAAATCCCGCTGAAACTTTGGACATTCTGGCGAAGGGTTCCCAATCCCCGACAAGATTGGTACCCTTTCACGTCCAAATCTCTCAAACTCCGGGAGAGATTCTCAAAACCAAGGTTGACATGGTTCCAGTTCCTTTCAACATTTTGGAAATCCCACTGAAACTTTGGACATTCTCGCGAAGGGTTCCCAATCCCCGACAAGATTGGTACCCTTTCACGTCCAAATCTCTCAAACTCCGGGAGAGATTCTCAAAACCAAGGTTGACATGGTTCGAGTTCCTTTCAACATTTTGGAAATCCCGCTGAAACTTTGGACATTCTCGCGAAGGGTTCCCAATCCCCGACAAGATTGGTACCCTTTCACGTCCAAATCTCTCAGACTCCGGGAGAGATTCTCAAAACCATGGTTGAAACGTTTCGAGTTCCTTTCAACATTTTGGAAATCCCGCTGAAACTTTGGACATTCCCGCGAAGGGTTCCCAATCCCCGACAAGATTGGTACCCTTTCACGTCCAAATCTCTCAAACTCTGGGAGAGATTCTCAAAACCAAGGTTGACATGTTTTGAGTTTCTTTCAACATTTTGGAAATCCCGCTGAAACTTTGGACATTTTCGCGATGGGTTCCCAATCCCCGACAAGATTGGTACCCTTTGACGTCCAAATCTCTCAAACTCCGGGAGAGATTCTCAAAACCATGGTTGACATGGTTCGAGTTCCTTTCAACATTTTGGAAATCCCGCTGAAACTTTGGACATTCTCGCGAAGGGTTCCCAATCCCCGACAAGATTGGTACCCTTTCACGTCCAAATCTCTCAAACTCCGGGAGAGATTCTCAAAACCATGGTTGAAACGTTTCGAGTTCCTTTCAACATTTTGGAAATCCCGCTGAAACTTTGGACATTCCCGCGAAGGGTTCCCAATCCCCGACAAGATTGGTACCCTTTCACGTCCAAATCTCTCAAACTCTGGGAGAGATTCTCAAAACCAAGGTTGACATGTTTTGAGTTTCTTTCAACATTTTGGAAATCCCGCTGAAACTTTGGACATTCTCGCGAAGGGTTCCCAATCCCCGACAAGATTGGTACCCTTTCACGTCCAAATCTCTCAAACTCCGGGAGAGATTCTCAAAACCAAGGTTGACATGGTTCGAGTTCCTTTCAACATTTTGGAAATCCCGCTGAAACTTTTGGCATTCTCGCGAAGGGTTCCCAATCCCCGACAAGATTGGTACCCTTTCACGTCCAAATCTCTCAAACTCCGGGAGAGATTCTCAAAACCAAGGTTGACATGGTTCGAGTTCCTTTCAACATTTTGGAAATCCCGCTGAAACTTTGGACATTCTGGCGAAGGGTTCCCAATCCCCGACAAGATTGGTACCCTTTCACGTCCAAATCTCTCAAACTCCGGGAGAGATTCTCAAAACCAAGGTTGACATGGTTCCAGTTCCTTTAAACATTTTGGAAATCCCGCTGAAACTTTGGACATTCTCGCGAAGGGTTCCCAATCCCCGACAAGATTGGTACCCTTTCACGTCCAAATCTCTCAAACTCCGGGAGAGATTCTCAAAACCAAGGTTGACATGGTTCGAGTTCCTTTCAACATTTTGGAAATCCCGCTGAAACTTTGGACATTCTCGCGAAGGGTTCCCAATCCCCGACAAGATTGGTACCCTTTCACGTCCAAATCTCTCAAACTCCGGGAGAGATTCTCAAAACCATGGTTGAAACGTTTCGAGTTCCTTTCAACATTTTGGAAATCCCGCTGAAACTTTGGACATTCCCGCGAAGGGTTCCCAATCCCCGACAAGATTGGTACCCTTTCACGTCCAAATCTCTCAAACTCTGGGAGAGATTCTCAAAACCAAGGTTGACATGTTTTGAGTTTCTTTCAACATTTTGGAAATCCCGCTGAAACTTTGGACATTCTCGCGAAGGGTTCCCAATCCCCGACAAGATTGGTACCCTTTCACGTCCAAATCTCTCAAACTCCGGGAGAGATTCTCAAAACCAAGGTTGACATGTTTCGAGTTCCTTTCAACATTTTGGAAATCCCGCTGAAACTTTGGACATTCTCGCGAAGGGTTCCCAATCCCCGACAAGATTGGTACCCTTTCACGTCCAAATCTCTCAAACTCCGGGAGAGATTCTCAAAACCAAGGTTGACATGGTTCGAGTTCCTTTCAACATTTTGGAAATCCCGCTGAAACTTTGGACATTCTCGCGAAGGGTTCCCGATCCCCGACAAGATTGGTACCCTTTCACGTCCAAATCTCTCAAACTCCGGGAGAGATTCTCAAAACCAAGGTTGACATGGTTCCAGTTCCTTTAAACATTTTGGAAATCCCGCTGAAACTTTGGACATTCTCGCGAAGGGTTCCCAATCCCCGACAAGATTGGTACCCTTTCACGTCCAAATCTCTCAAACTCCGGGAGAGATTCTCAAAACCAAGGTTGACATGGTTCCAGTTCCTTTCAACATTTTGGAAATCCCGCTGAAACTTTGGACATTCTCGCGAAGGGTTCCCAATCCCCGACAAGACTGGTACCCTTTCACGTCCAAATCTCTCAAACTCCAGGAGAGATTCTCAAAACCATGGTTGAAACGTTTCGAGTTCCTTTCAACATTTTGGAAATCCCGCTGAAACTTTGGACATTCCCGCGAAGGGTTCCCAATCCCCGACAAGATTGGTACCCTTTCACGTCCAAATCTCTCAAACTCTGGGAGAGATTCTCAAAACCAAGGTTGACATGTTTTGAGTTTCTTTCAACATTTTGGAAATCCCGCTGAAACTTTGGACATTCTCGCGAAGGGTTCCCAATCCCCGACAAGATTGGTACCCTTTCACGTCCAAATCTCTCAAACTCCGGGAGAGATTCTCAAAACCAAGGCTGACATGGTTCGAGTTCCTTTCAACATTTTGGAAATCCCGCTGAAACTTTGGACATTCTCGCGAAGGGTTCCCAATCCCCGACAAGATTGGTACCCTTTCACGTCCAAATCTCTCAAACTCCGGGAGAGATTCTCAAAACCAAGGTTGACATGGTTCGAGTTCCTTTCAACATTTTGGAAATCCCGCTGAAACTTTGGACATTCTGGCGAAGGGTTCCCAATCCCCGACAAGATTGGTACCCTTTCACGTCCAAATCTCTCAAACTCCGGGAGAGATTCTCAAAACCAAGGTTGACATGGTTCGAGTTCCTTTCAACATTTTGGAAATCCCACTGAAACTTTGGACATTCTCGCGAAGGGTTCCCAATCCCCGACAAGATTGGTACCCTTTCACGTCCAAATCTCTCAAACTCCGGGAGAGATTCTCAAAACCAAGGTTGACATGGTTCGAGTTCCTTTCAACATTTTGGAAATCCCGCTGAAACTTTGGACATTCTCGCGAAGGGTTCCCAATCCCCGACAAGATTGGTACCCTTTCACGTCCAAATCTCTCAGACTCCGGGAGAGATTCTCAAAACCATGGTTGAAACGTTTCGAGTTCCTTTCAACATTTTGGAAATCCCGCTGAAACTTTGGACATTCCCGCGAAGGGTTCCCAATCCCCGACAAGATTGGTACCCTTTCACGTCCAAATCTCTCAAACTCTGGGAGAGATTCTCAAAACCAAGGTTGACATGTTTTGAGTTTCTTTCAACATTTTGGAAATCCCGCTGAAACTTTGGACATTTTCGCGATGGGTTCCCAATCCCCGACAAGATTGGTACCCTTTGACGTCCAAATCTCTCAAACTCCGGGAGAGATTCTCAAAACCATGGTTGACATGGTTCGAGTTCCTTTCAACATTTTGGAAATCCCGCTGAAACTTTGGACATTCTCGCGAAGGGTTCCCAATCCCCGACAAGATTGGTACCCTTTCACGTCCAAATCTCTCAAACTCCGGGAGAGATTCTCAAAACCATGGTTGAAACGTTTCGAGTTCCTTTCAACATTTTGGAAATCCCGCTGAAACTTTGGACATTCCCGCGAAGGGTTCCCAATCCCCGACAAGATTGGTACCCTTTCACGTCCAAATCTCTCAAACTCTGGGAGAGATTCTCAAAACCAAGGTTGACATGTTTTGAGTTTCTTTCAACATTTTGGAAATCCCGCTGAAACTTTGGACATTCTCGCGAAGGGTTCCCAATCCCCGACAAGATTGGTACCCTTTCACGTCCAAATCTCTCAAACTCCGGGAGAGATTCTCAAAACCAAGGTTGACATGGTTCGAGTTCCTTTCAACATTTTGGAAATCCCGCTGAAACTTTTGGCATTCTCGCGAAGGGTTCCCAATCCCCGACAAGATTGGTACCCTTTCACGTCCAAATCTCTCAAACTCCGGGAGAGATTCTCAAAACCAAGGTTGACATGGTTCGAGTTCCTTTCAACATTTTGGAAATCCCGCTGAAACTTTGGACATTCTGGCGAAGGGTTCCCAATCCCCGACAAGATTGGTACCCTTTCACGTCCAAATCTCTCAAACTCCGGGAGAGATTCTCAAAACCAAGGTTGACATGGTTCCAGTTCCTTTAAACATTTTGGAAATCCCGCTGAAACTTTGGACATTCTCGCGAAGGGTTCCCAATCCCCGACAAGATTGGTACCCTTTCACGTCCAAATCTCTCAAACTCCGGGAGAGATTCTCAAAACCAAGGTTGACATGGTTCGAGTTCCTTTCAACATTTTGGAAATCCCGCTGAAACTTTGGACATTCTCGCGAAGGGTTCCCAATCCCCGACAAGATTGGTACCCTTTCACGTCCAAATCTCTCAAACTCCGGGAGAGATTCTCAAAACCATGGTTGAAACGTTTCGAGTTCCTTTCAACATTTTGGAAATCCCGCTGAAACTTTGGACATTCCCGCGAAGGGTTCCCAATCCCCGACAAGATTGGTACCCTTTCACGTCCAAATCTCTCAAACTCTGGGAGAGATTCTCAAAACCAAGGTTGACATGTTTTGAGTTTCTTTCAACATTTTGGAAATCCCGCTGAAACTTTGGACATTCTCGCGAAGGGTTCCCAATCCCCGACAAGATTGGTACCCTTTCACGTCCAAATCTCTCAAACTCCGGGAGAGATTCTCAAAACCAAGGTTGACATGGTTCGAGTTCCTTTCAACATTTTGGAAATCCCGCTGAAACTTTGGACATTCTCGCGAAGGGTTCCCAATCCCCGACAAGATTGGTACCCTTTCACGTCCAAATCTCTCAAACTCCGGGAGAGATTCTCAAAACCAAGGTTGACATGTTTCGAGTTCCTTTCAACATTTTGGAAATCCCGCTGAAACTTTGGACATTCTGGCGAAGGGTTCCCAATCCCCGACAAGAATGGTACCCTTTCACGTCCAAATCTCTCAGACTCCGGGAGAGATTCTCAAAACCAAGGTTGACATGGTTCGAGTTCCTTTCAACATTTTGGAAATCCCGCTGAAACTTTGGACATTCTCGCGAAGGGTTCCCAATCCCCGACAAGATTGGTACCCTTTCACGTCCAAATCTCTCAAACTCTGGGAGAGATTCTCAAAACCAAGGTTGACATGGTTCGAGTTCCTTTCAACATTTTGGAAATCCCGCTGAAACTTTGGACATTCTCGCGAAGGGTTCCCAATCCCCGACAAGATTGGTACACTTTCACGTGCAAATCTCTCAAACTCCGGGAGAGATTCTCAAAACCAAGGTTGACATGTTTCGAGTTCCTTTCAACATTTTGGAAATCCCGCTGAAACTTTGGACATTCTCGCGAAGGGTTCCCAATCCCCGACAAGATTGGTACCCTTTCACGTCCAAATCTCTCAAACTCCGGGAGAGATTCTCAAAACCAAGGTTGACATGGTTCGAGTTCCTTTCAACATTTTGGAAATCCCGCTGAAACTTTGGACATTGTCGCGAAGGGTTCCCGATCCCCGACAAGATTGGTACCCTTTCACGTCCAAATCTCTCAATCTCCGGGAGAGATTCTCAAAACCAAGGTTGACATGGTTCCAGTTCCTTTCAACATTTTGGAAATCCCGCTGAAACTTTGGACATTCTCGCGAAGGGTTCCCAATCCCCGACAAGATTGGTACACTTTCACGTCCAAATCTCTCAAACTCCGGGAGAGATTCTCAAAACCAAGGTTGACATGTTTCGAGTTCCTTTCAACATTTTGGAAATCCCGCTGAAACTTTGGACATTCTCGCGAAGGGTTCCCAATCCCCGACAAGATTGGTACCCTTTGACGTCCAAATCTCTCAAACTCCGGGAGAGATTCTCAAAACCAAGGTTGACATGGTTCGAGTTCCTTTCATCATTTTGGAAATCCCGCTGAAACTTTGGACATTCTCGCGAAGGGTTCCCAATCCCCGACAAGATTGGTACCCTTTCACGTCCAAATCTCTCAAACTCTGGGAGAGATTCTCAAAACCATGGTTGAAACGTTTCGAGTTCCTTCCAACATTTTGGAAATCCCGCTGAAACTTTGGACATTCTCGCGAAGGGTTCCCAGTCCCCGACCCGACTGGTACCCTTTCACGTCCAAATCTCTCAAACTCCGGGAGAGATTCTCAAAACCAAGGTTGACATGTTTCGAGTTCCTTTCAACATTTTGGAAATCCCGCTGAAACTTTGGACATTCTCGCGAAGGGTTCCCAATCCCCGACAAGATTGGTACCCTTTCACGTCCAAATCTCTCAAACTCCGGGAGAGATTCTCAAAACCAAGCTTGACATGTTTCGAGTTCCTTTCAACATTTTGGAAATCCCGCTGAAACTTTGGACATTCTCGCGAAGGGTTCCCGATCCCCGACAAGACTGGTACCCTTTCACGTCCAAATCTCTCAAACTCCGGGAGAGATTCTCAAAACCAAGGTTGACATGGTTCGAGTTCCTTTCAACATTTTGGAAATCCCGCTGAAACTTCGGACATTCTCGCGAAGGGTTCCCAATCCCCGACAAGATTGGTACCCTTTCACGTCCAAATCTCTCAAACTCCGGGAGAGATTCTCAAAACCAAGGTTGACATGGTTCGAGTTCCTTTCAACATTTTGGAAATCCCGCTGAAACTTTGGACATTCTCGCGAAGGGTTCCCAATCCCCGACAAGATTGGTACCCTTTCACGTCCAAATCTCTCAAACTCCAGGAGAGATTCTTAAAACCAAGGTTGACATGGTTCGAGTTCCTTTCAACATTTTGGAAATCCCGCTGAAACTTTGGACATTCTCGCGAAGGGTTCCCAATCCCCGACAAGATTGGTACCCTTTCACGTCCAAATCTCTCAAACTCCGGGAGAGATTCTCAAAACCAAGGTTGACATGGTTCGAGTTCCTTTCAACATTTTGGAAATCCCGCTGAAACTTTGGACATTCTCGCGAAGGGTTCCCGATCCCCGACAAGATTGGTACCCTTTCACGTCCAAATCTCTCAAAGTCCGGGAGAGATTCTCAAAACCAAGGTTGACATGGTTCCAGTTCCTTTAAACATTTTGGAAATCCCGCTGAAACTTTGGACATTCTCGCGAAGGGTTCCCAATCCCCGACAAGATTGGTACCCTTTCACGTCCAAATCTCTCAAACTCCGGGAGAGATTCTCAAAACCAAGGTTGACATGGTTCGAGTTCCTTTCAACATTTTGGAAATCCCGCTGAAACTTTGGACATTCTCGCGAAGGGTTCCCAATCCCCGACAAGATTGGTACCCTTTCACGTCCAAATCTCTCAAACTCCGGGAGAGATTCTCAAAACCAAGGTTGACATGTTTCGAGTTCCTTTCAACATTTTGGAAATCCCGCTGAAACTTTTGGCATTCTCGCGAGGCGTTCCCAATCCCCGACAAGACTGGTACCCTTTCACGTCCAAATCTCTCAAACTCCGGGAGAGATTCTCAAAACCAAGGTTGACATGGTTCGAGTTCCTTTCAACATTTTGGAAATCCCGCTGAAACTTCGGACATTCTCGCGAAGGGTTCCCAATCCCCGACAAGATTGGTACCCTTTCACGTCCAAATCTCTCAAACTCCGGGAGAGATTCTCAAAACCAAGGTTGACATGGTTCGAGTTCCTTTCAACATTTTGGAAATCCCGCTGAAACTTTGGACATTCTCGCGAAGGGTTCCCAATCCCCGACAAGATTGGTACCCTTTCACGTCCAAATCTCTCAAACTCCAGGAGAGATTCTTAAAACCAAGGTTGACATGGTTCGAGTTCCTTTCAACATTTTGGAAATCCCGCTGAAACTTTGGACATTCTCGCGAAGGGTTCCCAATCCCCGACAAGATTGGTACCCTTTCACGTCCAAATCTCTCAAACTCCGGGAGAGATTCTCAAAACCAAGGTTGACATGGTTCGAGTTCCTTTCAACATTTTGGAAATCCCGCTGAAACTTTGGACATTCTCGGGAAGGGTTCCCGATCCCCGACAAGATTGGTACCCTTTCACGTCCAAATCTCTCAGACTCCGGGAGAGATTCTCAAAACCAAGGTTGACATGTTTCGAGTTCCTTTCAACATTTTGGAAATCCCGCTGAAACTTTGGACATTCTCGCGAAGGGTTCCCAATCCCCAACAAGATTGGTACCCTTTCACGTCCAAATCTCTCAAACTCCGGGAGAGATTCTCAAAACCAAGGTTGAAACGTTTCGAGTTCCTTTCAACATTTTGGAAATCCCGCTGAAACTTTGGACATTCTAGCGAAGGGTTCCCAATCCCCGACAAGATTGGTACCCTTTCACGTCCAAATCTCTCAAACTCCGGGAGAGATTCTCAAAACCAAGGTTGACATGTTTCGAGTTCCTTTCAACATTTTGGAAATCCCGCTGAAACTTTGGACATTCTCGCGAAGGGTTCCCAATCCCCGACAAGACTGGTACCCTTTCACGTCCAAATCTCTCAGACTCCGGGAGAGATTCTCAAAACCAAGGTTGACATGGTTCGAGTTCCTTTCAACATTTTGGAAATCCCGCTGAAACTTTGGACATTCTCGCGAAGGGTTCCCAATCCCCGACAAGATTGGTACACTTTCACGTCCAAATCTCTCAAACTCCGGGAGAGATTCTCAAAACCAAGGTTGACATGTTTCGAGTTCCTTTCAACATTTTGGAAATCCCGCTGAAACTTTGGACATTCTGGCGAAGGGTTCCCAATCCCCGACAAGACTGGTACCCTTTCACGTCCAAATCTCTCAGACTCCGGGAGAGATTCTCAAAACCAAGGTTGACATGGTTCGAGTTCCTTTCAACATTTTGGAAATCCCGCTGAAACTTTAGACATTCTCGCGAAGGGTTCCCAATCCCCGACAAGATTGGTACCCTTTCACGTCCAAATCTCTCAAACTCCGGGAGAGATTCTCAAACCCATAGTTGACATGGTTCGAGTTCCTTTCAACATTTTGGAAATCCCGCTGAAACTTTTGGCATTCTTGCGAGGCGTTCCCAATCCCCGACAAGATTGGTACCCTTTCACGTCCAAATCTCTCAAACTCCGGGAGAGATTCTCAAAACCAAGGTTGACATGGTTCGAGTTCCTTTCAACATTTTGGAAATCCCGCTGAAACTTTGGACATTCTTGCGAAGGGTTCCCAATCCCCGACAAGATTGGTACCCTTTCACGTCCAAATCTCTCAAACTCCGGGAGAGATTCTCAAAACCAAGGTTGACATGGTTCGAGTTCCTTTCAACATTTGGGAAATCCCGCTGAAACTTTGGACATTCTCGGGAAGGGTTCCCGATCCCCGACAAGATTGGTACCCTTTCACGTCCAAATCTCTCAAACTCCGGGAGAGATTCTCAAAACCAAGGTTGACATGGTTCCAGTTCCTTTCAACATTTTGGAAATCCCGCTGAAACTTTGGACATTCTCGCGAAGGGTTCCCAATCCCCGACAAGATTGGTACCCTTTCACGTCCAAATCTCTCAAACTCCGGGAGAGATTCTCAAAACCAAGGTTGAAACGTTTCGAGTTCCTTTCAACATTTTGGAAATCCCGCTGAAACTTTGGACATTCTCGCGAAGGGTTCCCAATCCCCGACAAGATTGGTACCCTTTCACGTCCAAATCTCTCAAACTCCGGGAGAGATTCTCAAAACCAAGGTTGACATGGTTCGAGTTCCTTTCAACATTTTGGAAATCCCGCTGAAACTTTGGACATTCTCGCGAAGGGTTCCCAATCCCCGACAAGATTGGTACCCTTTCACGTCCAAATCTCTCAAACTCCGGGAGAGATTCTCAAAACCATGGTTGAAACGTTTCGAGTTCCTTTCAACATTTTGGAAATCCCGCTGAAACTTTGGACATTCTGGCGAAGGGTTCCCAATCCCCGACAAGATTGGTACCCTTTCACGTCCAAATCTCTCAAACTCTGGGAGAGATTCTCAAAACCAAGGTTGACATGTTTTGAGTTTCTTTCAACATTTTGGAAATCCCGCTGAAACTTTGGACATTCTCGCGAAGGGTTCCCAATCCCCGACAAGATTGGTACCCTTTCACGTCCAAATCTCTCAAACTCCGGGAGAGATTCTCAAAACCAAGGTTGACATGGTTCGAGTTCCTTTCAACATTTTGGAAATCCCGCTGAAACTTTGGACATTCTCGCGAAGGGTTCCCGATCCCCGACAAGATTGGTACCCTTTCACGTCCAAATCTCTCAAACTCCGGGAGAGATTCTCAAAACCAAGGTTGACATGGTTCGAGTTCCTTTCAACATTTTGGAAATCCCGCTGAAACTTTGGACATTCTGGCGAAGGGTTCCCAATCCCCGACAAGATTGGTACCCTTTCACGTCCAAATCTCTCAAACTCCGGGAGAGATTCTCAAAACCAAGGTTGACATGGTTCCAGTTTATTTCAACATTTTGGAAATCCCGCTGAAACTTTGGACATTCTCGCGAAGGGTTCCCAATCCCCGACAAGATTGGTACCCTTTCACGTCCAAATCTCTCAAACTCCGGGAGAGATTCTCAAAACCAAGGTTGACATGGTTCGAGTTCCTTTCAACATTTTGGAAATCCCGCTGAAACTTTGGACATTCTCGCGAAGGGTTCCCAATCCCCGACAAGATTGGTACCCTTTCACGTCCAAATCTCTCAAACTCCGGGAGAGATTCTCAAAACCATGGTTGAAACGTTTCGAGTTCCTTTCAACATTTTGGAAATCCCGCTGAAACTTTGGACATTCCCGCGAAGGGTTCCCAATCCCCGACAAGATTGGTACCCTTTCACGTCCAAATCTCTCAAACTCTGGGAGAGATTCTCAAAACCAAGGTTGACATGTTTTGAGTTTCTTTCAACATTTTGGAAATCCCGCTGAAACTTTGGACATTCTCGCGAAGGGTTCCCAATCCCCGACAAGATTGGTACCCTTTCACGTCCAAATCTCTCAAACTCCGGGAGAGATTCTCAAAACCAAGGTTGACATGGTTCGAGTTCCTTTCAACATTTTGGAAATCCCGCTGAAACTTTGGACATTCTCGCGAAGGGTTCCCAATCCCCGACAAGATTGGTACCCTTTCACGTCCAAATCTCTCAAACTCCGGGAGAGATTCTCAAAACCAAGGTTGACATGTTTCGAGTTCCTTTCAACATTTTGGAAATCCCGCTGAAACTTTGGACATTCTGGCAAAGGGTTCCCAATCCCCGACAAGAATGGTACCCTTTCACGTCCAAATCTCTCAGACTCCGGGAGAGATTCTCAAAACCAAGGTTGACATGGTTCCAGTTCCTTTCAACATTTTGGAAATCCCGCTGAAACTTTGGACATTCTCGCGAAGGGTTCCCAATCCCCGACAAGATTGGTACCCTTTCACGTCCAAATCTCTCAAACTCTGGGAGAGATTCTCAAAACCAAGGTTGACATGGTTCGAGTTCCTTTCAACATTTTGGAAATCCCGCTGAAACTTTGGACATTCTCGCGAAGGGTTCCCAATCCCCGACAAGATTGGTACACTTTCACGTGCAAATCTCTCAAACTCCGGGAGAGATTCTCAAAACCAAGGTTGACATGTTTCGAGTTCCTTTCAACATTTTGGAAATCCCGCTGAAACTTTGGACATTCTCGCGAAGGGTTCCCAGTCCCCGACCCGACTGGTACCCTTTCACGTCCAAATCTCTCAAACTCCGGGAGAGATTCTCAAAACCAAGGTTGACATGTTTCGAGTTCCTTTCAACATTTTGGAAATCCCGCTGAAACTTTGGACATTCTCGCGAAGGGTTCCCAATCCCCGACAAGATTGGTACCCTTTCACGTCCAAATCTCTCAAACTCCGGGAGAGATTCTCAAAACCAAGCTTGACATGTTTCGAGTTCCTTTCAACATTTTGGAAATCCCGCTGAAACTTTGGACATTCTCGCGAAGGGTTCCCAATCCCCGACAAGATTGGTACCCTTTCACGTCCAAATCTCTCAAACTCCGGGAGAGATTCTCAAAACCAAGCTTGACATGTTTCGAGTTCCTTTCAACATTTTGGAAATCCCGCTGAAACTTTGGACATTCTCGCGAAGGGTTCCCGATCCCCGACAAGACTGGTACCCTTTCACGTCCAAATCTCTCAAACTCCGGGAGAGATTCTCAAAACCAAGGTTGACATGGTTCGAGTTCCTTTCAACATTTTGGAAATCCCGCTGAAACTTCGGACATTCTCGCGAAGGGTTCCCAATCCCCGACAAGATTGGTACCCTTTCACGTCCAAATCTCTCAAACTCCGGGAGAGATTCTCAAAACCAAGGTTGACATGGTTTGAGTTCCTTTCAACATTTTGGAAATCCCGCTGAAACTTTGGACATTCTCGCGAAGGGTTCCCAATCCCCGACAAGATTGGTACCCTTTCACGTCCAAATCTCTCAAACTCCAGGAGAGATTCTTAAAACCAAGGTTGACATGGTTCGAGTTCCTTTCAACATTTTGGAAATCCCGCTGAAACTTTGGACATTCTCGCGAAGGGTTCCCAATCCCCGACAAGATTGGTACCCTTTCACGTCCAAATCTCTCAAACTCCGGGAGAGATTCTCAAAACCAAGGTTGACATGGTTCGAGTTCCTTTCAACATTTTGGAAATCCCGCTGAAACTTTGGACATTCTCGCGAAGGGTTCCCGATCCCCACAAGATTGGTACCCTTTCACGTCCAAATCTCTCAAAGTCCGGGAGAGATTCTCAAAACCAAGGTTGACATGGTTCCAGTTCCTTTAAACATTTTGGAAATCCCGCTGAAACTTTGGACATTCTCGCGAAGGGTTCCCAATCCCCGACAAGATTGGTACCCTTTCACGTCCAAATCTCTCAAACTCCGGGAGAGATTCTCAAAACCAAGGTTGACATGGTTCGAGTTCCTTTCAACATTTTGGAAATCCCGCTGAAACTTTGGACATTCTCGCGAAGGGTTCCCAATCCCCGACAAGATTGGTACCCTTTCACGTCCAAATCTCTCAAACTCCGGGAGAGATTCTCAAAACCAAGGTTGACATGTTTCGAGTTCCTTTCAACATTTTGGAAATCCCGCTGAAACTTTTGGCATTCTCGCGAGGCGTTCCCAATCCCCGACAAGACTGGTACCCTTTCACGTCCAAATCTCTCAAACTCCGGGAGAGATTCTCAAAACCAAGGTTGACATGGTTCGAGTTCCTTTCAACATTTTGGAAATCCCGCTGAAACTTCGGACATTCTCGCGAAGGGTTCCCAATCCCCGACAAGATTGGTACCCTTTCACGTCCAAATCTCTCAAACTCCGGGAGAGATTCTCAAAACCAAGGTTGACATGGTTCGAGTTCCTTTCAACATTTTGGAAATCCCGCTGAAACTTTGGACATTCTCGCGAAGGGTTCCCAATCCCCGACAAGATTGGTACCCTTTCACGTCCAAATCTCTCAAACTCCAGGAGAGATTCTTAAAACCAAGGTTGACATGGTTCGAGTTCCTTTCAACATTTTGGAAATCCCGCTGAAACTTTGGACATTCTCGCGAAGGGTTCCCAATCCCCGACAAGATTGGTACCCTTTCACGTCCAAATCTCTCAAACTCCGGGAGAGATTCTCAAAACCAAGGTTGACATGGTTCGAGTTCCTTTCAACATTTGGGAAATCCCGCTGAAACTTTGGACATTCTCGGGAAGGGTTCCCGATCCCCGACAAGATTGGTACCCTTTCACGTCCAAATCTCTCAAAGTCCGGGAGAGATTCTCAAAACCAAGGTTGACATGTTTCGAGTTCCTTTCAACATTTTGGAAATCCCGCTGAAACTTTGGACATTCTCGCGAAGGGTTCCCAATCCCCAACAAGATTGGTACCCTTTCACGTCCAAATCTCTCAAACTCCGGGAGAGATTCTCAAAACCAAGGTTGAAACGTTTCGAGTTCCTTTCAACATTTTGGAAATCCCGCTGAAACTTTGGACATTCTAGCGAAGGGTTCCCAATCCCCGACAAGATTGGTACCCTTTCACGTCCAAATCTCTCAAACTCCGGGAGAGATTCTCAAAACCAAGGTTGACATGTTTCGAGTTCCTTTCAACATTTTGGAAATCCCGCTGAAACTTTGGACATTCTCGCGAAGGGATCCCAATCCCCGACAAGACTGGTACCCTTTCACGTCCAAATCTCTCAGACTCCGGGAGAGATTCTCAAAACCAAGGTTGACATGGTTCGAGTTCCTTTCAACATTTTGGAAATCCCGCTGAAACTTTGGACATTCTCGCGAAGGGTTCCCAATCCCCGACAAGATTGGTACACTTTCACGTCCAAATCTCTCAAACTCCGGGAGAGATTCTCAAAACCAAGGTTGACATGTTTCGAGTTCCTTTCAACATTTTGGAAATCCCGCTGAAACTTTGGACATTCTGGCGAAGGGTTCCCAATCCCCGACAAGACTGGTACCCTTTCACGTCCAAATCTCTCAGACTCCGGGAGAGATTCTCAAAACCAAGGTTGACATGGTTCGAGTTCCTTTCAACATTTTGGAAATCCCGCTGAAACTTTGGACATTCTCGCGAAGGGTTCCCAATCCCCGACAAGATTGGTACCCTTTCACGTCCAAATCTCTCAAACTCCGGGAGAGATTCTCAAACCCAAAGTTGACATGGTTCGAGTTCCTTTCAACATTTTGGAAATCCCGCTGAAACTTTTGGCATTCTTGCGAGGCGTTCCCAATCCCCGACAAGATTGGTACCCTTTCACGTCCAAATCTCTCAAACTCCGGGAGAGATTCTCAAAACCAAGGTTGACATGGTTCGAGTTCCTTTCAACATTTTGGAAATCCCGCTGAAACTTTGGACATTCTCGCGAAGGGTTCCCAATCCCCGACAAGATTGGTACCCTTTCACGTCCAAATCTCTCAAACTCCGGGAGAGATTCTCAAAACCAAGGTTGACATGGTTCCAGTTCCTTTCAACATTTTGGAAATCCCGCTGAAACTTTGGACATTCTCGCGAAGGGTTCCCAATCCCCGACAAGATTGGTACCCTTTCACGTCCAAATCTCTCAAACTCCGGGAGAGATTCTCAAAACCAAGGTTGAAACGTTTCGAGTTCCTTTCAACATTTTGGAAATCCCGCTGAAACTTTGGACATTCTCGCGAAGGGTTCCCAATCCCCGACAAGATTGGTACCCTTTCACGTCCAAATCTCTCAAACTCCGGGAGAGATTCTCAAAACCAAGGTTGACATGGTTCGAGTTCCTTTCAACATTTTGGAAATCCCGCTGAAACTTTGGACATTCTCGCGAAGGGTTCCCAATCCCCGACAAGATTGGTACCCTTTCACGTCCAAATCTCTCAAACTCCGGGAGAGATTCTCAAAACCATGGTTGAAACGTTTCGAGTTCCTTTCAACATTTTGGAAATCCCGCTGAAACTTTGGACATTCCCGCGAAGGGTTCCCAATCCCCGACAAGATTGGTACCCTTTCACGTCCAAATCTCTCAAACTCTGGGAGAGATTCTCAAAACCAAGGTTGACATGTTTTGAGTTTCTTTCAACATTTTGGAAATCCCGCTGAAACTTTGGACATTCTCGCGAAGGGTTCCCAATCCCCGACAAGATTGGTACCCTTTCACGTCCAAATCTCTCAAACTCCGGGAGAGATTCTCAAAACCAAGGTTGACATGGTTCGAGTTCCTTTCAACATTTTGGAAATCCCGCTGAAACTTTGGACATTCTCGCGAAGGGTTCCCGATCCCCGACAAGATTGGTACCCTTTCACGTCCAAATCTCTCAAACTCCGGGAGAGATTCTCAAAACCAAGGTTGACATGGTTCGAGTTCCTTTCAACATTTTGGAAATCCCGCTGAAACTTTGGACATTCTGGCGAAGGGTTCCCAATCCCCGACAAGATTGGTACCCTTTCACGTCCAAATCTCTCAAACTCCGGGAGAGATTCTCAAAACCAAGGTTGACATGGTTCCAGTTCCTTTAAACATTTTGGAAATCCCGCTGAAACTTTGGACATTCTCGCGAAGGGTTCCCAATCCCCGACAAGATTGGTACCCTTTCACGTCCAAATCTCTCAAACTCCGGGAGAGATTCTCAAAACCAAGGTTGACATGGTTCGAGTTCCTTTCAACATTTTGGAAATCCCGCTGAAACTTTGGACATTCTCGCGAAGGGTTCCCAATCCCCGACAAGATTGGTACCCTTTCACGTCCAAATCTCTCAAACTCCGGGAGAGATTCTCAAAACCATGGTTGAAACGTTTCGAGTTCCTTTCAACATTTTGGAAATCCCGCTGAAACTTTGGACATTCCCGCGAAGGGTTCCCAATCCCCGACAAGATTGGTACCCTTTCACGTCCAAATCTCTCAAACTCTGGGAGAGATTCTCAAAACCAAGGTTGACATGTTTTGAGTTTCTTTCAACATTTTGGAAATCCCGCTGAAACTTTGGACATTCTCGCGAAGGGTTCCCAATCCCCGACAAGATTGGTACCCTTTCACGTCCAAATCTCTCAAACTCCGGGAGAGATTCTCAAAACCAAGGTTGACATGGTTCGAGTTCCTTTCAACATTTTGGAAATCCCGCTGAAACTTTGGACATTCTCGCGAAGGGTTCCCAATCCCCGACAAGATTGGTACCCTTTCACGTCCAAATCTCTCAAACTCCGGGAGAGATTCTCAAAACCAAGGTTGACATGTTTCGAGTTCCTTTCAACATTTTGGAAATCCCGCTGAAACTTTGGACATTCTGGCGAAGGGTTCCCAATCCCCGACAAGAATGGTACCCTTTCACGTCCAAATCTCTCAGACTCCGGGAGAGATTCTCAAAACCAAGGTTGACATGGTTCCAGTTCCTTTCAACATTTTGGAAATCCCGCTGAAACTTTGGACATTCTCGCGAAGGGTTCCCAATCCCCGACAAGATTGGTACCCTTTCACGTCCAAATCTCTCAAACTCTGGGAGAGATTCTCAAAACCAAGGTTGACATGGTTCGAGTTCCTTTCAACATTTTGGAAATCCCGCTGAAACTTTGGACATTCTCGCGAAGGGTTCCCAATCCCCGACAAGATTGGTACACTTTCACGTGCAAATCTCTCAAACTCCGGGAGAGATTCTCAAAACCAAGGTTGACATGTTTCGAGTTCCTTTCAACATTTTGGAAATCCCGCTGAAACTTTGGACATTCTCGCGAAGGGTTCCCAATCCCCGACAAGATTGGTACCCTTTCACGTCCAAATCTCTCAAACTCCGGGAGAGATTCTCAAAACCAAGGTTGACATGGTTCGAGTTCCTTTCAACATTTTGGAAATCCCGCTGAAACTTTGGACATTGTCGCGAAGGGTTCCCGATCCCCGACAAGATTGGTACCCTTTCACGTCCAAATCTCTCAAACTCCGGCAGAGATTCTCAAAACCAAGGTTGACATGGTTCCAGTTCCTTTCAACATTTTGGAAATCCCGCTGAAACTTTGGACATTCTCGCGAAGGGTTCCCAATCCCCGACAAGATTGGTACACTTTCACGTCCAAATCTCTCAAACTCCGGGAGAGATTCTCAAAACCAAGGTTGACATGTTTCGAGTTCCTTTCAACATTTTGGAAATCCCGCTGAAACTTTGGACATTCTCGCGAAGGGTTCCCAATCCCCGACAAGATTGGTACCCTTTGACGTCCAAATCTCTCAAACTCCGGGAGAGATTCTCAAAACCAAGGTTGACATGGTTCGAGTTCCTTTCATCATTTTGGAAATCCCGCTGAAACTTTGGACATTCTCGCGAAGGGTTCCCAATCCCCGACAAGATTGGTACCCTTTCACGTCCAAATCTCTCAAACTCCGGGAGAGATTCTCAAAACCATGGTTGAAACGTTTCGAGTTCCTTCCAACATTTTGGAAATCCCGCTGAAACTTTGGACATTCTCGCGAAGGGTTCCCAGTCCCCGACCCGACTGGTACCCTTTCACGTCCAAATCTCTCAAACTCCGGGAGAGATTCTCAAAACCAAGGTTGACATGTTTCGAGTTCCTTTCAACATTTTGGAAATCCCGCTGAAACTTTGGACATTCTCGCGAAGGGTTCCCAATCCCCGACAAGATTGGTACCCTTTCACGTCCAAATCTCTCAAACTCCGGGAGAGATTCTCAAAACCAAGCTTGACATGTTTCGAGTTCCTTTCAACATTTTGGAAATCCCGCTGAAACTTTGGACATTCTCGCGAAGGGTTCCCAATCCCCGACAAGATTGGTACCCTTTCACGTCCAAATCTCTCAAACTCCGGGAGAGATTCTCAAAACCAAGCTTGACATGTTTCGAGTTCCTTTCAACATTTTGGAAATCCCGCTGAAACTTTGGACATTCTCGCGAAGGGTTCCCGATCCCCGACAAGACTGGTACCCTTTCACGTCCAAATCTCTCAAACTCCGGGAGAGATTCTCAAAACCAAGGTTGACATGGTTCGAGTTCCTTTCAACATTTTGGAAATCCCGCTGAAACTTCGGACATTCTCGCGAAGGGTTCCCAATCCCGGACAAGATTGGTACCCTTTCACGTCCAAATCTCTCAAACTCCGGGAGAGATTCTCAAAACCAAGGTTGACATGGTTCGAGTTCCTTTCAACATTTTGGAAATCCCGCTGAAACTTTGGACATTCTCGCGAAGGGTTCCCAATCCCCGACAAGATTGGTACCCTTTCACGTCCAAATCTCTCAAACTCCAGGAGAGATTCTTAAAACCAAGGTTGACATGGTTCGAGTTCCTTTCAACATTTTGGAAATCCCGCTGAAACTTTGGACATTCTCGCGAAGGGTTCCCAATCCCCGACAAGATTGGTACCTTTTCACGTCCAGATCTCTCAAACTCCGGGAGAGATTCTCAAAACCAAGGTTGACATGGTTCGAGTTCCTTTCAACATTTTGGAAATCCCGCTGAAACTTTGGACATTCTGGCGAAGGGTTCCCGATCCCCGACAAGATTGGTACCCTTTCACGTCCAAATCTCTCAAAGTCCGGGAGAGATTCTCAAAACCAAGGTTGACATGGTTCCAGTTCCTTTAAACATTTTGAAAATCCCGCTGAAACTTTGGACATTCTCGCGAAGGGTTCCCAATCCCCGACAAGATTGGTACCCTTTCACGTCCAAATCTCTCAAACTCCGGGAGAGATTCTCAAAACCAAGGTTGACATGGTTCGAGTTCCTTTCAACATTTTGGAAATCCCGCTGAAACTTTGGACATTCTCGCGAAGGGTTCCCAATCCCCGACAAGATTGGTACCCTTTCACGTCCAAATCTCTCAAACTCCGGGAGAGATTCTCAAAACCAAGGTTGACATGTTTCGAGTTCCTTTCAACATTTTGGAAATCCCGCTGAAACTTTTGGCATTCTCGCGAGGCGTTCCCAATCCCCGACAAGACTGGTACCCTTTCACGTCCAAATCTCTCAAACTCCGGGAGAGATTCTCAAAACCAAGGTTGACATGGTTCGAGTTCCTTTCAACATTTTGGAAATCCCGCTGAAACTTCGGACATTCTCGCGAAGGGTTCCCAATCCCCGACAAGATTGGTACCCTTTCACGTCCAAATCCCTCAAACTCCGGCAGAGATTCTCAAAACCAAGG
This sequence comes from Streptopelia decaocto, assembly GCF_964273445.1. NCBI lineage: Eukaryota > Metazoa > Chordata > Aves > Columbiformes > Columbidae > Streptopelia > Streptopelia decaocto. The sequence goes on from NW_028116191.1 coordinate 259,506, forward strand.
TTGACATGGTTCGAGTTCCTTTCAACATTTTGGAAATCCCGCTGAAACTTTGGACATTCTCGCGAAGGGTTCCCAATCCCCGACAAGATTGGTACCCTTTCACGTCCAAATCTCTCAAACTCCAGGAGAGATTCTTAAAACCAAGGTTGACATGGTTCGAGTTCCTTTCAACATTTTGGAAATCCCGCTGAAACTTTGGACATTCTCGCGAAGGGTTCCCAATCCCCGACAAGATTGGTACCCTTTCACGTCCAAATCTCTCAAACTCCGGGAGAGATTCTCAAAACCAAGGTTGACATGGTTCGAGTTCCTTTCAACATTTTGGAAATCCCGCTGAAACTTTGGACATTCTCGGGAAGGGTTCCCGATCCCCGACAAGATTGGTACCCTTTCACGTCCAAATCTCTCAAAGTCCGGGAGAGATTCTCAAAACCAAGGTTGACATGTTTCGAGTTCCTTTCAACATTTTGGAAATCCCGCTGAAACTTTGGACATTCTGGCGAAGGGTTCCCAATCCCCAACAAGATTGGTACCCTTTCACGTCCAAATCTCTCAAACTCCGGGAGAGATTCTCAAAACCAAGGTTGAAACGTTTCGAGTTCCTTTCAACATTTTGGAAATCCCGCTGAAACTTTGGACATTCTCGCGAAGGGTTCCCAATCCCCGACAAGATTGGTACCCTTTCACGTCCAAATCTCTCAAACTCCGGGAGAGATTCTCAAAACCAAGGTTGACATGTTTCGAGTTCCTTTCAACATTTTGGAAATCCCGCTGAAACTTTGGACATTCTCGCGAAGGGTTCCCAATCCCCGACAAGACTGGTACCCTTTCACGTCCAAATCTCTCAGACTCCGGGAGAGATTCTCAAAACCAAGGTTGACATGGTTCGAGTTCCTTTCAACATTTTGGAAATCCCGCTGAAACTTTGGACATTCTGGCGAAGGGTTCCCAATCCCCGACAAGACTGGTACCCTTTCACGTCCAAATCTCTCAGACTCCGGGAGAGATTCTCAAAACCAAGGTTGACATGGTTCGAGTTCCTTTCAACATTTTGGAAATCCCGCTGAAACTTTGGACATTCTCGCGAAGGGTTCCCAATCCCCGACAAGATTGGTACACTTTCACGTCCAAATCTCTCAAACTCCGGGAGAGATTCTCAAAACCAAGGTTGACATGTTTCGAGTTCCTTTCAACATTTTGGAAATCCCGCTGAAACTTTGGACATTCTCGCGAAGGGTTCCCAATCCCCGACAAGATTGGTACCCTTTCACGTCCAAATCTCTCAAACTCCGGGAGAGATTCTCAAACCCAAAGTTGACATGGTTCGAGTTCCTTTCAACATTTTGGAAATCCCGCTGAAACTTTTAGCATTCTTGCGAGGCGTTCCCAATCCCCGACAAGATTGGTACCCTTTCACGTCCAAATCTCTCAAACTCCGGGAGAGATTCTCAAAACCAAGGTTGACATGGTTCGAGTTCCTTTCAACATTTTGGAAATCCCGCTGAAACTTTGGACATTCTCGCGAAGGGTTCCCAATCCCCGACAAGATTGGTACCCTTTCACGTCCAAATCTCTCAAACTCCGGGAGAGATTCTCAAAACCAAGGTTGACATGGTTCGAGTTCCTTTCAACATTTGGGAAATCCCGCTGAAACTTTGGACATTCTCGGGAAGGGTTCCCGATCCCCGACAAGATTGGTACCCTTTCACGTCCAAATCTCTCAAACTCCGGGAGAGATTCTCAAAACCAAGGTTGACATGGTTCCAGTTCCTTTCAACATTTTGGAAATCCCGCTGAAACTTTGGACATTCTCGCGAAGGGTTCCCAATCCCCGACAAGATTGGTACCCTTTCACGTCCAAATCTCTCAAACTCCGGGAGAGATTCTCAAAACCAAGGTTGAAACGTTTCGAGTTCCTTTCAACATTTTGGAAATCCCGCTGAAACTTTGGACATTCTCGCGAAGGGTTCCCAATCCCCGACAAGATTGGTACCCTTTCACGTCCAAATCTCTCAAACTCCGGGAGAGATTCTCAAAACCATGGCTGACATGTTTCGAGTTCCTTTCAACATTTTGGAAATCCCGCTGAAACTTTGGACATTCTCGCGAAGGGTTCCCAATCCCCGAGAAGATTGGTACCCTTTCACGTCCAAATCTCTCAAACTCCGGGAGAGATTCTCAAAACCATGGTTGAAACGTTTCGAGTTCCTTTCAACATTTTGGAAATCCCGCTGAAACTTTGGACATTCTCGCGAAGGGTTCCCAATCCCCGACAAGATTGGTACCCTTTCACGTCCAAATCTCTCAAACTCTGGGAGAGATTCTCAAAACCAAGGTTGACATGTTTTGAGTTTCTTTCAACATTTTGGAAATCCCGCTGAAACTTTGGACATTCTCGCGAAGGGTTCCCAATCCCCGACAAGACTGGTACCCTTTCACGTCCAAATCTCTCAGACTCCGGGAGAGATTCTCAAAACCAAGGTTGACATGTTTCGAGTTCCTTTCAACATTTTGGAAATCCCGCTGAAACTTTGGACATTCTCGCGAACGGTTCCCAATCCCCGACAAGATTGGTACCCTTTCACGTCCAAATCTCTCAAACTCCGGGAGAGATTCTCAAAACCAAGGTTGACATCTTTCGAGTTCCTTTCAACATTTTGGAAATCCCGCTGAAACTTTGGACATTCTCGCGAAGGGTTCCCAATCCCCGACAAGATTGGTACCCTTTCACGTCCAAATCTCTCAAACTCCGGGAGAGATTCTCAAAACCAAGGTTGACATGTTTCGAGTTCCTTTCAACATTTTGGAAATCCCGCTGAAACTTTGGACATTCTCGCGAAGGGTTCCCAATCCCCGACAAGATTGGCACCCTTTCACGTCCAAATCTCTCAAACTCCGGGAGAGATTCTCAAAACCAAGGTTGACATGTTTCGAGTTCCTTTCAACATTTTGGAAATCCTGCTGAAAGTTTCGATATTCTGGCGAAGGGTTCCCAATCCCCGACAAGATTGGTACCCTTTCACGTCCAAATCTCTCAAACTCCGGGAGAGATTCTCAAAACCAAGGTTGACATGTTTCGAGTTTTTTTAAACATTTTGGAAATCCCGCTGAAACTTTGGACATTGTCGCGAAGGGTTCCCAATCCCCGACAAGACTGGTACCCTTTCACGTCCAAATCTCTCAGACTCCGGGAGAGATTCTCAAAACCAAGGTTGACATGGTTCGAGTTCCTTTCAACATTTTGGAAATCCCGCTGAAACTTTGGACATTCTCGCGAAGGGTTCCCAATCCCCGACAAGATTGGTACCCTTTCACGTCCAAATCTCTCAAACTCCGGGAGAGATTCTCAAAACCAAGGTTGACATGGTTCGAGTTCCTTTCAACATTTTGGAAATCCCGCTGAAACTTTGGACATTCTCGCGAAGGGTTCCCAATCCCCGACAAGATTGGTACCCTTTCACGTCCAAATCTCTCAAACTCCGGGAGAGATTCTCAAAACCAAGGTTGACATGTTTCGAGTTCCTTTCAACATTTTGGAAATCCCGCTGAAACTTTGGACATTCTCGCGAAGGGTTCCCAATCCCCGACAAGACTGGTACCCTTTCACGTCCAAATCTCTCAGACTCCGGGAGAGATTCTCAAAACCAAGGTTGACATGGTTCGAGTTCCTTTCAACATTTTGGAAATCCCGCTGAAACTTTGGACATTCTCGCGAAGGGTTCCCAATCCCCGACAAGATTGGTACACTTTCACGTCCAAATCTCTCAAACTCCGGGAGAGATTCTCAAAACCAAGGTTGACATGGTTCGAGTTCCTTTCAACATTTTGGAAATCCCGCTGAAACTTTGGACATTCTGGCGAAGGGTTCCCAATCCCCGACAAGACTGGTACCCTTTCACGTCCAAATCTCTCAGACTCCGGGAGAGATTCTCAAAACCAAGGTTGACATGGTTCGAGTTCCTTTCAACATTTTGGAAATCCCGCTGAAACTTTGGACATTCTCGCGAAGGGTTCCCAATCCCCGACAAGATTGGTACACTTTCACGTCCAAATCTCTCAAACTCCGGGAGAGATTCTCAAAACCAAGGTTGACATGTTTCGAGTTCCTTTCAACATTTTGGAAATCCCGCTGAAACTTTGGACATTCTCGCGAAGGGTTCCCAATCCCCGACAAGATTGGTACCCTTTCACGTCCAAATCTCTCAAACTCCGGGAGAGATTCTCAAAACCAAGGTTGACATGGTTCGAGTTCCTTTCAACATTTTGGAAATCCCGCTGAAACTTTTGGCATTCTTGCGAGGCGTTCCCAATCCCCGACAAGATTGGTACCCTTTCACGTCCAAATCTCTCAAACTCCGGGAGAGATTCTCAAAACCAAGGTTGACATGGTTCGAGTTCCTTTCAACATTTTGGAAATCCCGCTGAAACTTTTGGCATTCTTGCGAGGCGTTCCCAATCCCCGACAAGATTGGTACCCTTTCACGTCCAAATCTCTCAAACTCCGGGAGAGATTCTCAAAACCAAGGTTGACATGGTTCGAGTTCCTTTCAACATTTTGGAAATCCCGCTGAAACTTTGGACATTCTCGCGAAGGGTTCCCAATCCCCGACAAGACTGGTACCCTTTCACGTCCAAATCTCTCAAACTCCGGGAGAGATTCTCAAAACCAAGGTTGACATGGTTCGAGTTCCTTTCAACATTTTGGAAATCCCGCTGAAACTTTGGACATTCTCGCGAAGGGTTCCCAATCCCCGACAAGATTGGTACACTTTCACGTCCAAATCTCTCAAACTCCAGGAGAGATTCTCAAAACCAAGGTTGACATGGTTCGAGTTCCTTTCAACATTTTGGAAATCCCGCTGAAACTTTGGACATTCTCGCGAAGGGTTCCCAATCCCCGACAAGACTGGTACCCTTTCACGTCCAAATCTCTCAGACTCCGGGAGAGATTCTCAAAACCAAGGTTGACATGGTTCGAGTTCCTTTCAACATTTTGGAAATCCCGCTGAAACTTTGGACATTCTCGCGAAGGGTTCCCAATCCCCGACAAGATTGGTACACTTTCACGTCCAAATCTCTCAAACTCCGGGAGAGATTCTCAAAACCAAGGTTGACATGGTTCGAGTTCCTTTCAACATTTTGGAAATCCCGCTGAAACTTTGGACATTCTGGCGAAGGGTTCCCAATCCCCGACAAGACTGGTACCCTTTCACGTCCAAATCTCTCAGACTCCGGGAGAGATTCTCAAAACCAAGGTTGACATGGTTCGAGTTCCTTTCAACATTTTGGAAATCCCGCTGAAACTTTGGACATTCTCGCGAAGGGTTCCCAATCCCCGACAAGATTGGTACACTTTCACGTCCAAATCTCTCAAACTCCGGGAGAGATTCTCAAAACCAAGGTTGACATGGTTCGAGTTCCTTTCAACATTTTGGAAATCCCGCTGAAACTTTGGACATTCTCGCGAAGGGTTCCCAATCCCCGACAAGATTGGTACCCTTTCACGTCCAAATCTCTCAAACTCCGGGAGAGATTCTCAAAACCAAGGTTGACATGGTTCGAGTTCCTTTCAACATTTTGGAAATCCCGCTGAAACTTTTGGCATTCTTGCGAGGCGTTCCCAATCCCCGACAAGATTGGTACCCTTTCACGTCCAAATCTCTCAAACTCCGGGAGAGATTCTCAAAACCAAGGTTGACATGGTTCGAGTTCCTTTCAACATTTTGGAAATCCCGCTGAAACTTTGGACATTCTCGCGAAGGGTTCCCAATCCCCGACAAGACTGGTACCCTTTCACGTCCAAATCTCTCAAACTCCGGGAGAGATTCTCAAAACCAAGGTTGACATGGTTCGAGTTCCTTTCAACATTTTGGAAATCCCGCTGAAACTTTGGACATTCTCGCGAAGGGTTCCCAATCCCCGACAAGATTGGTACCCTTTCACGTCCAAATCTCTCAAACTCCAGGAGAGATTCTCAAAACCAAGGTTGACATGGTTCGAGTTCCTTTCAACATTTTGGAAATCCCGCTGAAACTTTGGACATTCTCGCGAAGGGTTCCCAATCCCCGACAAGATTGGTACCCTTTCACGTCCAAATCTCTCAAACTCCGGGAGAGATTCTCAAAACCAAGGTTGACATGGTTCGAGTTCCTTTCAACATTTGGGAAATCCCGCTGAAACTTTGGACATTCTCGGGAAGGGTTCCCGATCCCCGACAAGATTGGTACCCTTTCACGTCCAAATCTCTCAAACTCCGGGAGAGATTCTCAAAACCAAGGTTGACATGGTTCCAGTTCCTTTCAACATTTTGGAAATCCCGCTGAAACTTTGGACATTCTCGCGAAGGGTTCCCAATCCCCGACAAGATTGGTACCCTTTCACGTCCAAATCTCTCAAACTCCGGGAGAGATTCTCAAAACCAAGGTTGAAACGTTTCGAGTTCCTTTCAACATTTTGGAAATCCCGCTGAAACTTTGGACATTCTCGCGAAGGGTTCCCAATCCCCGACAAGATTGGTACCCTTTCACGTCCAAATCTCTCAAACTCCGGGAGAGATTCTCAAAACCATGGCTGACATGTTTCGAGTTCCTTTCAACATTTTGGAAATCCCGCTGAAACTTTGGACATTCTCGCGAAGGGTTCCCAATCCCCGACAAGATTGGTACCCTTTCACGTCCAAATCTCTCAAACTCCGGGAGAGATTCTCAAAACCATGGTTGAAACGTTTCGAGTTCCTTTCAACATTTTGGAAATCCCGCTGAAACTTTGGACATTCTCGCGAAGGGTTCCCAATCCCCGACAAGATTGGTACCCTTTCACGTCCAAATCTCTCAAACTCTGGGAGAGATTCTCAAAACCAAGGTTGACATGTTTTGAGTTTCTTTCAACATTTTGGAAATCCCGCTGAAACTTTGGACATTCTCGCGAAGGGTTCCCAATCCCCGACAAGACTGGTACCCTTTCACGTCCAAATCTCTCAGACTCCGGGAGAGATTCTCAAAACCAAGGTTGACATGTTTCGAGTTCCTTTCAACATTTTGGAAATCCCGCTGAAACTTTGGACATTCTCGCGAACGGTTCCCAATCCCCGACAAGATTGGTACCCTTTCACGTCCAAATCTCTCAAACTCCGGGAGAGATTCTCAAAACCAAGGTTGACATCTTTCGAGTTCCTTTCAACATTTTGGAAATCCCGCTGAAACTTTGGACATTCTCGCGAAGGGTTCCCAATCCCCGACAAGATTGGTACCCTTTCACGTCCAAATCTCTCAAACTCCGGGAGAGATTCTCAAAACCAAGGTTGACATGTTTCGAGTTCCTTTCAACATTTTGGAAATCCCGCTGAAACTTTGGACATTCTCGCGAAGGGTTCCCAATCCCCGACAAGATTGGCACCCTTTCACGTCCAAATCTCTCAAACTCCGGGAGAGATTCTCAAAACCAAGGTTGACATGTTTCGAGTTCCTTTCAACATTTTGGAAATCCTGCTGAAAGTTTGGATATTCTGGCGAAGGGTTCCCAATCCCCGACAAGATTGGTACCCTTTCACATCCAAATCTCTCAAACTCCGGGAGAGATTCTCAAAACCAAGGTTGACATGTTTCGAGTTCCTTTCAACATTTTGGAAATCCCGCTGAAACTTTGGACATTGTCGCGAAGGGTTCCCAATCCCCGACAAGACTGGTACCCTTTCACGTCCAAATCTCTCAGACTCCGGGAGAGATTCTCAAAACCAAGGTTGACATGGTTCGAGTTCCTTTCAACATTTTGGAAATCCCGCTGAAACTTTGGACATTCTCGCGAAGGGTTCCCAATCCCCGACAAGATTGGTACCCTTTCACGTCCAAATCTCTCAAACTCCGGGAGAGATTCTCAAAACCAAGGTTGACATGTTTCGAGTTCCTTTCAACATTTTGGAAATCCCGCTGAAACTTTGGACATTCTCGCAAAGGGTTCCCAATCCCCGACAAGATTGGTACCCTTTCACGTCCAAATCTCTCAAACTCCGGGAGAGATTCTCAAAACCAAGGTTGACATGTTTCGAGTTCCTTTCAACATTTTGGAAATCCCGCTGAAACTTTGGACATTCTCGCGAAGGGTTCCCAATCCCCGACAAGATTGGTACCCTTTCACGTCCAAATCTCTCAAACTCCGGGAGAGATTCTCAAAACCAAGGTTGACATGGTTCGAGTTCCTTTCAACATTTTGGAAATCCCGCTGAAACTTTGGACATTCTCGCGAAGGGTTCCCAATCCCCGACAAGATTGGCACCCTTTCACGTCCAAATCTCTCAAACTCCGGGAGAGATTCTCAAAACCAAGGTTGAAACGTTTCGAGTTCCTTTCAACATTTTGGAAATCCCGCTGAAACCTTGGACATTCTCGCGAAGGGTTCCCAATCCCCGACAAGATTGGTACCCTTTCACGTCCAAATCTCTCAAACTCCGGGAGAGATTCTCAAAACCAAGGTTGACATGGTTCCAGTTCCTTTCAACATTTTGGAAATCCCGCTGAAACTTTGGACATTCTCGCGAAGGGTTCCCAATCCCCGACAAGATTGGTACCCTTTCACGTCCAAATCTCTCAAACTCCGGGAGAGATTCTCAAAACCAAGGTTGACATGTTTCGAGTTCCTCTCAACATTTTGGAAATCCCGCTGAAACTTTGGACATTCTCGCGAAGGGTTCCCAATCCCCGACAAGATTGGTACCCTTTCACGTCCAAATCTCTCAAACTCCGGGAGAGATTCTCAAAAGCAAGGTTGACATGTTTCGAGTTCTTTTCAACATTTTGGAAATCCCGCTGAAACTTTGGACATTCTCGCGAAGGGTTCCCAATCCCCGACAAGATTGGTACCCTTTCACGTCCAAATCTCTCAAACTCCGGGAGAGATTCTCAAAACCATGGTTGAAACGTTTCGAGTTCCTTTCAACATTTTGGAAATCCCGCTGAAACTTTGGACATTCTCGCGAAGGGTTCCCAATCCCCGACAAGATTGGTACCCTTTCACGTCCAAATCTCTCAAACTCTGGGAGAGATTCTCAAAACCAAGGTTGACATGTTTCGAGTTTCTTTCAACATTTTGGAAATCCCGCTGAAACTTTGGACATTCTCGCGAAGGGTTCCCAATCCCCGACAAGATTGGTACCCTTTCACGTCCAAATCTCTCAAACTCCGGGAGAGATTCTCAAAACCAAGGTTGACATGTTTCGAGTTCCTTTCAACATTTTGGAAATCCCGCTGAAACTTTGGACATTCTGGCGAAGGGTTCCCAATCCCCGACAAGACTGGTACCCTTTCACGTCCAAATCTCTCAGACTCCGGGAGAGATTCTCAAAACCAAGGTTGACATGTTTCGAGTTCCTTTCAACATTTTTAAAATCCCGCTGAAACTTTGGACATTCTCGCGAAGGGTTCCCGATCCTCGACAGGATTGGTACCCTTTCACGTCCAAATCTCTCAAAGTCCGGGAGAGATTCTCAAAACCAAGGTTGACATGTTTCGAGTTCCTTTCAACATTTTGGAAATCCCGCTGAAACTTTGGACATTGTCGCGAAGGGTTCCCAATCTTCGACAAGATTGGTACCCTTTCACGTCCAAATCTCTCAGACTCCGGGAGAGATTCTCAAAACCAAGGTTGACATGGTTCGAGTTCCTTTCAACATTTTGGAAATCCCGCTGAAACTTTGGACATTCTCGCGAAGGGTTCCCAATCCCCGACAAGATTGGTACCCTTTCACGTCCAAATCTCTCAAACTCCGGGAGAGATTCTCAAAACCAAGGTTGACATGTTTCGAGTTCCTTTCAACATTTGGGAAATCCCGCTTAAACTTTGGACATTCTCGCGAAGGGTTCCCGATCCTCGACAAGATTGGTACCCTTTCATGTCCAAATCTCTCAAACTCCGGGAGAGATTCTCAAAACCAAGGTTGACATGTTTCGAGTTCCTTTCAACATTTTGGAAATCCCGCTGAAACTTTGGACATTCTCGCGAAGGGTTCCCAATCCCCGACAAGATTGGTACCCTTTCACGTCCAAATCTCTCAAACTCCGGGAGAGATTCTCAAAACCAAGGTTGACATGTTTCGAGTTCCTTTCAACATTTTGGAAATCCCGCTGAAACTTTGGACATTCTCGCGAAGGGTTCCCAATCCCCGACAAGATTGGCACCCTTTCACGTCCAAATCTCTCAAACTCCGGGAGAGATTCTCAAAACCAAGGTTGACATGTTTCGAGTTCCTTTCAACATTTTGGAAATCCCGCTGAAACTTTGGACATTCTCGCGAAGGGTTCCCAATCCCCGACAAGATTGGCACCCTTTCACGGTCAAATCTCTCAAACTCCGGGAGAGATTCTCAAAACCAAGGTTGACATGTTTCGAGTTCCTTTCAACATTTTGGAAATCCTGCTGAAAGTTTGGATATTCTGGCGAAGGGTTCCCAATCCCCGACAAGATTGGTACCCTTTCACGTCCAAATCTCTCAAACTCCGGGAGAGATTCTCAAAACCAAGGTTGACATGTTTCGAGTTCCTTTCAACATTTTGGAAATCCCGCTGAAACTTTGGACATTGTCGCGAAGGGTTCCCAATCCCCGACAAGACTGGTACCCTTTCACGTCCAAATCTCTCAGACTCCGGGAGAGATTCTCAAAACCAAGGTTGACATGGTTCGAGTTCCTTTCAACATTTTGGAAATCCCGCTTAAACTTTGGACATTCTCGCGAAGGGTTCCCAATCCCCGACAAGATTGGTACCCTTTCACGTCCAAATCTCTCAAACTCCGGGAGAGATTCTCAAAACCAAGGTTGACATGTTTCAAGTTCCTTTCAACATTTTGGAAATCCCGCTGAAACTTTGGACATTCTCGCGAAGGGTTCCCAATCCCCGACATGATTGGCACCCTTTCACGTCCAAATCTCTCAAACTCCGGGAGAGATTCTCAAAACCAAGGTTGACATGTTTCGAGTTCCTTTCAACATTTTGGAAATCCCGCTGAAAGTTCGGATATTCTGGCGAAGGGTTCCCAATCCCTGACAAGATTGGTACCCTTTCACGTCCAAATCTCTCAAAGTCCGGGAGAGATTCTCAAAACCAAGGTTGACATGTTTCGAGTTCCTTTCAACATTTTGGAAATCCCGCTGAAACTTTGGACATTGTCGCGAAGGGTTCCCAATCTTCGACAAGATTGGTACCCTTTCACGTCCAAATCTCTCAGACTCCGGGAGAGATTCTCAAAACCAAGGTTGACATGGTTCGAGTTCCTTTCAACATTTTGGAAATCCCGCTGAAACTTTGGACATTCTCGCGAAGGGTTCCCAATCCCCGACAAGATTGGTACCCTTTCACGTCCAAATCTCTCAAACTCCGGGAGAGATTCTCAAAACCAAGGTTGACATGTTTCGAGTTCCTTTCAACATTTGGGAAATCCCGCTTAAACTTTGGACATTCTCGCGAAGGGTTCCCGATCCTCGACAAGATTGGTACCCTTTCACGTCCAAATCTCTCAAACTCCGGGAGAGATTCTCAAAACCAAGGTTGACATGTTTCGAGTTCCTTTCAACATTTTGGAAATCCCGCTGAAACTTTGGACATTCTCGCGAAGGGTTCCCAATCCCCGACAAGATTGGTACCCTTTCACGTCCAAATCTCTCAAACTCCGGGAGAGATTCTCAAAACCAAGGTTGACATGTTTCGAGTTCCTTTCAACATTTTGGAAATCCCGCTGAAACTTTGGACATTCTCGCGAAGGGTTCCCAATCCCCGACAAGTTGGCACCCTTTCACGTCCAAATCTCTCAAACTCCGGGAGAGATTCTCAAAACCAAGGTTGACATGTTTCGAGTTCCTTTCAACATTTTGGAAATCCCGCTGAAAGTTTGGATATTCTGGCGAAGGGTTCCCAATCCCTGACAAGATTGGTACCCTTTCACGTCCAAATCTCTCAAAGTCCGGGAGAGATTCTCAAAACCAAGGTTGACATGGTTCGAGTTCCTTTCAACATTTTGGAAATCCCGCTGAAACTTTGGACATTCTCGCGAAAGGTTCCCAATCCCCGACAAGATTGGTACCCTTTCACGTAGAAATCTCTCAAACTCCGGGAGAGATTCTCAAAACCATGGTTGACATGTTTCGAGTTCCTTTCAACATTTTGGAAATCCTGCTGAAAGTTTGGATATTCTGGCGAAGGGTTCCCAATCCCCGACAAGATTGGTACCCTTTCACGTCCAAATCTCTCAAACTCCGGGAGAGATTCTCAAAACCAAGGTTGACATGTTTCGAGTTCCTTTCAACATTTTGGAAATCCCGCTGAAACTTTGGACATTGTCGCGAAGGGTTCCCAATCCCCGACAAGACTGGTACCCTTTCACGTCCAAATCTCTCAGACTCCGGGAGAGATTCTCAAAACCAAGGTTGACATGGTTCGAGTTCCTTTCAACATTTTGGAAATCCCGCTGAAACTTTGGACATTCTCGCGAAGGGTTCCCAATCCCCGACAAGATTGGTACCCTTTCACGTCCAAATCTCTCAAACTCCGGGAGAGATTCTCAAAACCAAGGTTGACATGTTTCGAGTTCCTTTCAACATTTTGGAAATCCCGCTGAAACTTTGGACATTCTCGCGAAGGGTTCCCAATCCCCGACATGATTGGCACCCTTTCACGTCCAAATCTCTCAAACTCCGGGAGAGATTCTCAAAACCAAGGTTGACATGTTTCGAGTTCCTTTCAACATTTTGGAAATCCCGCTGAAAGTTTGGATATTCTGGCGAAGGGTTCCCAATCCCTGACAAGATTGGTACCCTTTCACGTCCAAATCTCTCAAAGTCCGGGAGAGATTCTCAAAACCAAGGTTGACATGTTTCGAGTTCCTTTCAACATTTTGGAAATCCCGCTGAAACTTTGGACATTGTCGCGAAGGGTTCCCAATCTTCGACAAGATTGGTACCCTTTCACGTCCAAATCTCTCAAACTCCGGGAGAGATTCTCAAAACCAAGGTTGACATGGTTCGAGTTCCTTTCAACATTTTGGAAATCCCGCTGAAACTTTGGACATTCTCGCGAAGGGTTCCCAATCCCCGACAAGATTGGTACCCTTTCACGTCCAAATCTCTCAAACTCCGGGAGAGATTCTCAAAACCAAGGTTGACATGTTTCGAGTTCCTTTCAACATTTGGGAAATCCCGCTTAAACTTTGGACATTCTCGCGAAGGGTTCCCGATCCTCGACAAGATTGGTACCCTTTCACGTCCAAATCTCTCAAACTCTGGGAGAGATTCTCAAAACCAAGGTTGACATGTTTCGAGTTCCTTTCAACATTTTGGAAATCCCGCTGAAACTTTGGACATTCTCGCGAAGGGTTCCCAATCCCCGACAAGATTGGTACCCTTTCACGTCCAAATCTCTCAAACTCCGGGAGAGATTCTCAAAACCAAGGTTGACATGTTTCGAGTTCCTTTCAACATTTTGGAAATCCCGCTGAAACTTTGGACATTCTCGCGAAGGGTTCCCAATCCCCGACAAGATTGGTACCCTTTCACGTCCAAATCTCTCAAACTCCGGGAGAGATTCTCAAAACCAAGGTTGACATGTTTCGAGTTCCTTTCAACATTTTGGAAATCCCGCTGAAAGTTTGGATATTCTGGCGAAGGGTTCCCAATCCCTGACAAGATTGGTACCCTTTCATGTCCAAATCTCTCAAAGTCCGGGAGAGATTCTCAAAACCAAGGTTGACATGGTTCGAGTTCCTTTCAACATTTTGGAAATCCCGCTGAAACTTTGGACATTGTCGCGAAGGGTTCCCAATCTTCGACAAGATTGGTACCCTTTCACGTAGAAATCTCTCAAACTCCGGGAGAGATTCTCAAAACCATGGTTGACATGTTTCGAGTTCCTTTCAACATTTTGGAAATCCCGCTGAAACTTTGGACTTTCTCGCGAAGGGTTCCCAATCCCCGACAAGATTGGTACCCTTTCACGTCCAAATCTCTCAAACTCCGGGAGAGATTCTCAAAACCAAGGTTGACATGTTTCGAGTTCCTTTCAACATTTTGGAAATCCCGCTGAAACTTTGGACATTCTCGCGAAGGGTTCCCAATCCCCGACAAGATTGGTACCCTTTCACGTCCAAATCTCTCAAACTCCGGGAGAGATTCTCAAAACCAAGGTTGACATGGTTCGAGTTCCTTTCAACATTTTGGAAATGCCGCTGAAACTTTGGACATTCTCGCGAAGGGTTCCCAATCCCCGACAAGATTGGTACCCTTTCACGTCCAAATCTCTCAAACTCCGGGAGAGATTCTCAAAACCAAGGTTGACATGTTTCGAGTTCCTTTCAACATTTTGGAAATCCCGCTGAAACTTTGGACATTCTCGCGAAGGGTTCCCAATCCCCGACAAGATTGGCACCCTTTCACGGTCAAATCTCTCAAACTCCGGGAGAGATTCTCAAAACCAAGGTTGACATGTTTCGAGTTCCTTTCAACATTTTGGAAATCCTGCTGAAAGTTTGGATATTCTGGCGAAGGGTTCCCAATCCCCGACAAGATTGGTACCCTTTCACGTCCAAATCTCTCAAACTCCGGGAGAGATTCTCAAAACCAAGGTTGACATGTTTCGAGTTCCTTTCAACATTTTGGAAATCCCGCTGAAACTTTGGACATTGTCGCGAAGGGTTCCCAATCCCCGACAAGACTGGTACCCTTTCACGTCCAAATCTCTCAGACTCCGGGAGAGATTCTCAAAACCAAGGTTGACATGGTTCGAGTTCCTTTCAACATTTTGGAAATCCCGCTGAAACTTTGGACATTCTCGCGAAGGGTTCCCAATCCCCGACAAGATTGGTACCCTTTCACGTCCAAATCTCTCAAACTCCGGGAGAGATTCTCAAAACCAAGGTTGACATGTTTCGAGTTCCTTTCAACATTTTGGAAATCCCGCTGAAACTTTGGACATTCTCGCGAAGGGTTCCCAATCCCCGACAAGATTGGCACCCTTTCATGTCCAAATCTCTCAAAGTCCGGGAGAGATTCTCAAAACCAAGGTTGACATGTTTCGAGTTCCTTTCAACATTTTGGAAATCCCGCTGAAAGTTTGGATATTCTGGCGAAGGGTTCCCAATCCCTGACAAGATTGGTACCCTTTCACGTCCAAATCTCTCAAAGTCCGGGAGAGATTCTCAAAACCAAGGTTGACATGTTTCGAGTTCCTTTCAACATTTTGGAAATCCCGCTGAAACTTTGGACATTGTCGCGAAGGGTTCCCAATCTTCGACAAGATTGGTACCCTTTCACGTCCAAATCTCTCAAACTCCGGGAGAGATTCTCAAAACCAAGGTTGACATGGTTCGAGTTCCTTTCAACATTTTGGAAATCCCGCTGAAACTTTGGACATTCTCGCGAAGGGTTCCCAATCCCCGACAAGATTGGTACCCTTTCACGTCCAAATCTCTCAAACTCCGGGAGAGATTCTCAAAACCAAGGTTGACATGGTTCGAGTTCCTTTCAACATTTGGGAAATCCCGCTTAAACTTTGGACATTCTCGCGAAGGGTTCCCGATCCTCGACAAGATTGGTACCCTTTCACGTCCAAATCTCTCAAACTCCGGGAGAGATTCTCAAAACCAAGGTTGACATGTTTCGAGTTCCTTTCAACATTTTGGAAATCCCGCTGAAACTTTGGACATTCTCGCGAAGGGTTCCCAATCCCCGACAAGATTGGTACCCTTTCACGTCCAAATCTCTCAAACTCCGGGAGAGATTCTCAAAACCAAGGTTGACATGTTTCGAGTTCCTTTCAACATTTTGGAAATCCCGCTGAAACTTTGGACATTTTCGCGAAGGGTTCCCAATCCCCGACAAGATTGGCACCCTTTCACGTCCAAATCTCTCAAACTCCGGGAGAGATTCTCAAAACCAAGGTTGACATGTTTCGAGTTCCTTTCAACATTTTGGAAATCCCGCTGAAAGTTTGGATATTCTGGCGAAGGGTTCCCAATCCCTGACAAGACTGGTACCCTTTCATGTCCAAATCTCTCAAAGTCCGGGAGAGATTCTCAAAACCAAGGTTGACATGGTTCGAGTTCCTTTCAACATTTTGGAAATCCCGCTGAAACTTTGGACATTGTCGCGAAGGGTTCCCAATCTTCGACAAGATTGGTACCCTTTCACGTAGAAATCTCTCAAACTCCGGGAGAGATTCTCAAAACCATGGTTGACATGTTTCGAGTTCCTTTCAACATTTTGGAAATCCCGCTGAAACTTTGGACTTTCTCGCGAAGGGTTCCCAATCCCCGACAAGATTGGTACCCTTTCACGTCCAAATCTCTCAAACTCCGGGAGAGATTCTCAAAACCAAGGTTGACATGGTTCGAGTTCCTTTCAACATTTTGGAAATCCCGCTGAAACTTTGGACATTCTCGCGAAGGGTTCCCAATCTTCGACAAGATTGGTACCCTTTCACGTAGAAATCTCTCAAACTCCGGGAGAGATTCTCAAAACCATGGTTGACATGTTTCGAGTTCCTTTCAACATTTTGGAAATTCCGCTGAAACTTTGGACATTCTCGCGAAGGGTTCCCAATCCCCGACAAGATTGGTACCCTTTCACGTCCAAATCTCTCAAACTCCGGGAGAGATTCTCAAAACCAAGGTTGACATGTTTCGAGTTCCTTTCAACATTTTGGAAATCCCGCTGAAACTTTGGACATTCTCGCGAAGGGTTCCCAATCCCCGACAAGATTGGCACCCTTTC
Source organism: Streptopelia decaocto (assembly GCF_964273445.1). Classification (NCBI taxonomy): domain Eukaryota; kingdom Metazoa; phylum Chordata; class Aves; order Columbiformes; family Columbidae; genus Streptopelia; species Streptopelia decaocto. Next base: position 276,250 of record NW_028116191.1, read on the forward strand.
ACGTCCAAATCTCTCAAACTCCGGGAGAGATTCTCAAAACCAAGGTTGACATGTTTCGAGTTCCTTTCAACATTTTGGAAATCCTGCTGAAAGTTTGGATATTCTGGCGAAGGGTTCCCAATCCCCGACAAGATTGGTACCCTTTCACGTCCAAATCTCTCAAACTCCGGGAGAGATTCTCAAAACCAAGGTTGACATGTTTCGAGTTCCTTTCAACATTTTGGAAATCCCGCTGAAACTTTGGACATTGTCGCGAAGGGTTCCCAATCCCCGACAAGACTGGTACCCTTTCACGTCCAAATCTCTCAGACTCCGGGAGAGATTCTCAAAACCAAGGTTGACATGGTTCGAGTTCCTTTCAACATTTTGGAAATCCCGCTGAAACTTTGGACATTCTCGCGAAGGGTTCCCAATCCCCGACAAGATTGGTACCCTTTCACGTCCAAATCTCTCAAACTCCGGGAGAGATTCTCAAAACCAAGGTTGACATGTTTCGAGTTCCTTTCAACATTTTGGAAATCCCGCTGAAACTTTGGACATTCTCGCGAAGGGTTCCCAATCCCCGACAAGATTGGCACCCTTTCACGTCCAAATCTCTCAAACTCCGGGAGAGATTCTCAAAACCAAGGTTGACATGTTTCGAGTTCCTTTCAACATTTTGGAAATCCCGCTGAAAGTTTGGATATTCTGGCGAAGGGTTCCCAATCCCCGACAAGATTGGTACCCTTTCACGTCCAAATCTCTCAAACTCCGGGAGAGATTCTCAAAACCAAGGTTGACATGTTTCGAGTTCCTTTCAACATTTTGAAAATCCCGCTGAAACTTTTGGCATTCTCGCGAGGCGTTCCCGATCCCCGACAAGATTGGTACCCTTTCACGTCCAAATCTCTCAAACTCCGGGAGAGATTCTCAAAACCAAGGTTGACATGGTTCGAGTTCCTTTCAACATTTTGGAAATCCCGCTGAAACTTTGGACATTCTCGCGAAGGGTTCCCAATCCCCGACAAGATTGGCACCCTTTCACGGTCAAATCTCTCAAACTCCGGGAGAGATTCTCAAAACCAAGGTTGACATGTTTCGAGTTCCTTTCAACATTTTGGAAATCCTGCTGAAAGTTTGGATATTCTGGCGAAGGGTTCCCAATCCCCGACAAGATTGGTACCCTTTCACGTCCAAATCTCTCAAACTCCGGGAGAGATTCTCAAAACCAAGGTTGACATGTTTCGAGTTCCTTTCAACATTTTGGAAATCCCGCTGAAACTTTGGACATTCTGGCGAAGGGTTCCCAATCCCCGACAAGACTGGTACCCTTTCACGTCCAAATCTCTCAGACTCCGGGAGAGATTCTCAAAACCAAGGTTGACATGGTTCGAGTTCCTTTCAACATTTTGGAAATCCCGCTGAAACTTTGGACATTCTCGCGAAGGGTTCCCAATCCCCGACAAGATTGGTACCCTTTCACGTCCAAATCTCTCAAACTCCGGGAGAGATTCTCAAAACCAAGGTTGACATGTTTCGAGTTCCTTTCAACATTTTGGAAATCCCGCTGAAACTTTGGACATTCTCGCGAAGGGTTCCCAATCCCCGACAAGATTGGCACCCTTTCACGTCCAAATCTCTCAAACTCCGGGAGAGATTCTCAAAACCAAGGTTGACATGTTTCGAGTTCCTTTCAACATTTTGGAAATCCCGCTGAAAGTTTGGATATTCTGGCGAAGGGTTCCCAATCCCTGACAAGATTGGTACCCTTTCACGTCCAAATCTCTCAAAGTCCGGGAGAGATTCTCAAAACCAAGGTTGACATGTTTCGAGTTCCTTTCAACATTTTGAAAATCCCGCTGAAACTTTTGGCATTCTCGCGAGGCGTTCCCGATCCCCGACAAGATTGGTACCCTTTCACGTCCAAATCTCTCAAACTCCGGGAGAGATTCTCAAAACCAAGGTTGACATGGTTCGAGTTCCTTTCAACATTTTGGAAATCCCGCTGAAACTTTGGACATTCTCGCGAAGGGTTCCCAATCCCCGACAAGATTGGTACCCTTTCACGTCCAAATCTCTCAAACTCCGGGAGAGATTCTCAAAACCAAGGTTGACATGTTTCGAGTTCCTTTCAACATTTGGGAAATCCCGCTTAAACTTTGGACATTCTCGCGAAGGGTTCCCGATCCTCGACAAGATTGGTACCCTTTCACGTCCAAATCTCTCAAACTCCGGGAGAGATTCTCAAAACCAAGGTTGACATGTTTCGAGTTCCTTTCAACATTTTGGAAATCCCGCTGAAACTTTGGACATTCTCGCGAAGGGTTCCCAATCCCCGACAAGATTGGTACCCTTTCACGTCCAAATCTCTCAAACTCCGGGAGAGATTCTCAAAACCAAGGTTGACATGTTTCGAGTTCCTTTCAACATTTTGGAAATCCCGCTGAAACTTTGGACATTCTCGCGAAGGGGTCCCAATCCCCGACAAGATTGGCACCCTTTCACGTCCAAATCTCTCAAACTCCGGGAGAGATTCTCAAAACCAAGGTTGACATGTTTCGAGTTCCTTTCAACATTTTGGAAATCCCGCTGAAACTTTGGATATTCTGGCGAAGGGTTCCCAATCCCTGACAAGATTGGTACCCTTTCATGTCCAAATCTCTCAAACTCCGGGAGAGATTCTCAAAACCAAGGTTGACATGGTTCGAGTTCCTTTCAACATTTTGGAAATCCCGCTGAAACTTTGGACATTGTCGCGAAGGGTTCCCAATCTTCGACAAGATTGGTACCCTTTCACGTAGAAATCTCTCAAACTCCGGGAGAGATTCTCAAAACCATGGTTGACATGTTTCGAGTTCCTTTCAACATTTTGGAAATCCCGCTGAAACTTTGGACTTTCTCGCGAAGGGTTCCCAATCCCCGACAAGATTGGTACCCTTTCACGTCCAAATCTCTCAAACTCCGGGAGAGATTCTCAAAACCAAGGTTGACATGGTTCGAGTTCCTTTCAACATTTTGGAAATCCCGCTGAAACTTTGGACATTCTCGCGAAGGGTTCCCAATCTTCGACAAGATTGGTACCCTTTCACGTAGAAATCTCTCAAACTCCGGGAGAGATTCTCAAAACCATGGTTGACATGTTTCGAGTTCCTTTCAACATTTTGGAAATCCCGCTGAAACTTTGGACATTCTCGCGAAGGGTTCCCAATCCCCGACAAGATTGGTACCCTTTCACGTCCAAATCTCTCAAACTCCGGGAGAGATTCTCAAAACCAAGGTTGACATGGTTCCAGTTCCTTTCAACATTTTGGAAATCCCGCTGAAACTTTGGACATTCTCGCGAAGGGTTCCCAATCCCCGACAAGATTGGTACCCTTTCACGTCCAAATCTCTCAAACTCCGGGAGAGATTCTCAAAACCAAGGTTGACATGTTTCGAGTTCCTTTCAACATTTTGGAAATCCCGCTAAAACTTTGGACATTCTCGCGAAGGGTTCCCAATCTTCGACAAGATTGGTACCCTTTCACGTAGAAATCTCTCAAACTCCGGGAGAGATTCTCAAAACCAAGGTTGACATGTTTCGAGTTCCTTTCAACATTTTGGAAATCCCGCTGAAACTTTGGACATTCTCGCGAAGGGTTCCCAATCCCCGACAAGATTGGTACCCTTTCACGTCCAAATCTCTCAAACTCCGGGAGAGATTCTCAAAACCAAGGTTGACATGTTTCGAGTTCCTTTCAACATTTTGGAAATCCCGCTGAAACTTTGGACATTCTCGCGAAGGGTTCCCAATCCCCGACAAGATTGGTACCCTTTCACGTCCAAATCTCTCAAACTCCGGGAGAGATTCTCAAAACCAAGGTTGACATGGTTCGAGTTCCTTTCAACATTTTGGAAATCCCGCTGAAACTTTGGACATTCTCGCGAAGGGTTCCCAATCCCCGACAAGATTGGCACCCTTTCACGGTCAAATCTCTCAAACTCCGGGAGAGATTCTCAAAACCAAGGTTGACATGTTTCGAGTTCCTTTCAACATTTTGGAAATCCTGCTGAAAGTTTGGATATTCTGGCGAAGGGTTCCCAATCCCCGACAAGATTGGTACCCTTTCACGTCCAAATCTCTCAAACTCCGGGAGAGATTCTCAAAACCAAGGTTGACATGTTTCGAGTTCCTTTCAACATTTTGGAAATCCCGCTGAAACTTTGGACATTGTCGCGAAGGGTTCCCAATCCCCGACAAGACTGGTACCCTTTCACGTCCAAATCTCTCAGACTCCGGGAGAGATTCTCAAAACCAAGGTTGACATGGTTCGAGTTCCTTTCAACATTTTGGAAATCCCGCTGAAACTTTGGACATTCTCGCGAAGGGTTCCCAATCCCCGACAAGACTGGTACCCTTTCACGTCCAAATCTCTCAAACTCCGGGAGAGATTCTCAAAACCAAGGTTGACATGGTTCCAGTTCCTTTCAACATTTTGGAAATCCCGCTGAAACTTTGGACATTCTCGCGAAGGGTTCCCAATCCCGGACAAGATTGGTACCCTTTCACGTCCAAATCTCTCAAACTCCGGGAGAGATTCTCAAAACCAAGGTTGACATGTTTCGAGTTCCTTTCAACATTTTGGAAATCCCGCTGAAACTTTGGACATTCTCGCGAAGGGTTCCCAATCCCCGACAAGATTGGTACCCTTTCACGTCCAAATCTCTCAAACTCCGGGAGAGATTCTGAAAACCAAGGTTGAAAAGTTTCGAGTTCCTTTCAACATTTTGGAAATCCCGCTGAAGCTTTGGACATTCTCGCGAAGGGTTCCCAATCCCCGACAAGATTGGTACCCTTTCTCGTCCAAATCTCTCAAACTCCGGCAGAGATTCTCAAAACCATGGCTGACATGGTTCGAGTTCCTTTCAACATTTTGGAAATCCCGCTGAAACTTTGGACATTCTCGCGAAGGGTTCCCAATCCCCGACAAGATTGGTACCCTTTCACGTCCAAATCTCTCAAACTCCGGGAGAGATTCTCAAAACCAAGGTTGACATGGTTCGAGTTCCTTTCAACATTTGGGAAATCCCGCTGAAACTTTGGACATTCTCGTGAAGGGTTCCCGATCCCCGACAAGATTGGTACCCTTTCACGTCCAAATCTCTCAAACTCCGGGAGAGATTCTGAAAACCAAGGTTGAAACGTTTCGAGTTCCTTTCAACATTTTGGAAATCCCGCTGAAACTTTGGACATTCTCGCGAAGGGTTCCCAATCCCCGACAAGATTGGTACCCTTTCACGTCCAAATCTCTCAAACTCCGGGAGAGATTCTCAAAACCAAGGTTGACATGTTTCGAGTTCCTTTCAACATTTTGGAAATCCCGCTGAAACTTTGGACATTCTGGCGAAGGGTTCCCAATCCCCGACAAGACTGGTACCCTTTCACGTCCAAATCTCTCAGACTCCGGGAGAGATTCTCAAAACCAAGGTTGACATGGTTCGAGTTCCTTTCAACATTTTGGAAATCCCGCTGAAACTTTGGACATTCTCGCGAAGGGTTCCCAATCCCCGACAAGATTGGTACCCTTTCACGTCCAAATCTCTCAAACTCCGGGCGAGATTCTCAAAACCAAGGTTGACATGGTTCGAGTTCCTTTCAACATTTTGGAAATCCCGCTGAAACTTTGGACATTCTCGCGAAGGGTTCCCAATCCCCGACAAGATTGGTACCCTTTCACGTCCAAATCTCTCAAACTCCGGGAGAGATTCTCAAAACCAAGGTTGACATGTTTCGAGTTCCTTTCAACATTTTGGAAATCCCGCTGAAACTTTGGACATTCTCGCGAAGGGTTCCCAATCCCCGACAAGATTGGTACCCTTTCACGTCCAAATCTCTCAAACTCCGGGAGAGATTCTCAAAACCAAGGTTGACATGGTTCGAGTTCCTTTCAACATTTTGGAAATCCCGCTGAAACTTTGGACATTCTCGCGAAGGGTTCCCAATCCCCGACAAGACTGGTAACCTTTCACGTCCAAATCTCTCAAACTCCGGGAGAGATTCTCAAAACCAAGGTTGACATCTTTCGAGTTCCTTTCAACATTTTGGAAATCCCGCTGAAGCTTTGGACATTCTCGCGAAGGGTTCCCAATCCCCGACAAGATTGGTACCCTTTCTCGTCCAAATCTCTCAAACTCCGGGAGAGATTCTCAAAACCAAGGTTGACATGTTTCGAGTTCCTTTCAACATTTTGGAAATCCCGCTGAAACTTTGGACATTCTCGCGAAGGGTTCCCAATCCCCGACAAGATTGGTACCCTTTCACGTCCAAATCTCTCAAACTCCGGGAGAGATTCTCAAAACCAAGGTTGACATGGTTCGAGTTCCTTTCAACATTTGGGAAATCCCGCTGAAACTTTGGACATTCTCGTGAAGGGTTCCCGATCCCCGACAAGATTGGTACCCTTTCACGTCCAAATCTCTCAAACTCCGGGAGAGATTCTCAAAACCAAGGTTGACATGGTTCCAGTTCCTTTCAACGTTTTGGAAATCCCGCTGAAACTTTGGACATTCTCGCGAAGGGTTCCCAATCCCCGACAAGATTGGTACCCTTTCACGTCCAAATCTCTCAAACTCCGGGAGAGATTCTCAAAACCAAGGTTGAAACGTTTCGAGTTCCTTTCAACATTTTGGAAATCCCGCTGAAACTTTGGACATTCTGGCGAAGGGTTCCCAATCCCCGACAAGATTGGTACCCTTTCACGTCCAAATCTCTCAAACTCCGGGAGAGATTCTCAAAACCATGGCTGACATGGTTCGAGTTCCTTTCAACATTTTGGAAATCCCGCTGAAACTTTGGACATTCTCGCGAAGGGTTCCCAATCCCCGACAAGATTGGTACCCTTTCACGTCCAAATCTCTCAAACTCCGGGAGAGATTCTCAAAACCAAGGTTGACATGGTTCCAGTTCCTTTCAACATTTTGGAAATCCCGCTGAAACTTTGGACATTCTCGCAAAGGGTTCCCAATCCCCGACAAGATTGGTACCCTTTCACGTCCAAATCTCTCAAACTCCGGGAGAGATTCTCAAAACCAAGGTTGACATGTTTCGAGTTCCTTTCAACATTTTGGAAATCCCGCTGAAACTTTGGACATTCTCGCGAAGGGTTCCCAATCCCCGACAAGATTGGTACCCTTTCACGTCCAAATCTCTCAAACTCCGGGAGAGATTCTCAAAACCAAGGTTGACATGTTTCGAGTTCCTTTCAACATTTTGGAAATCCCGCTGAAACTTTGGACATTCTCGCGAAGGGTTCCCAATCCCCGACAAGATTGGTACCCTTTCACGTCCAAATCTCTCAAACTCCGGGAGAGATTCTCAAAACCAAGGTTGACATGGTTCGAGTTCCTTTCAACATTTTGGAAATCCCGCTGAAACTTTGGACATTCTCGCGAAGGGTTCCCAATCCCCGACAAGACTGGTACCCTTTCACGTCCAAATCTCTCAAACTCCGGGAGAGATTCTCAAAACCAAGGTTGACATCTTTCGAGTTCCTTTCAACATTTTGGAAATCCCGCTGAAACTTTGGACATTCTCGCGAAGGGTTCCCAATCCCCGACAAGATTGGTACCCTTTCACGTCCAAATCTCTCAAACTCCGGGAGAGATTCTCAAAACCAAGGTTGACATGGTTCGAGTTCCTTTCAACATTTGGGAAATCCCGCTGAAACTTTGGACATTCTCGTGAAGGGTTCCCGATCCCCGACAAGATTGGTACCCTTTCACGTCCAAATCTCTCAAACTCCGGGAGAGATTCTCAAAACCAAGGTTGACATGGTTCCAGTTCCTTTCAACGTTTTGGAAATCCCGCTGAAACTTTGGACATTCTCGCGAAGGGTTCCCAATCCCCGACAAGATTGGTACCCTTTCACGTCCAAATCTCTCAAACTCCGGGAGAGATTCTCAAAACCAAGGTTGAAACGTTTCGAGTTCCTTTCAACATTTTGGAAATCCCGCTGAAACTTTGGACATTCTGGAGAAGGGTTCCCAATCCCCGACAAGATTGGTACCCTTTCACGTCCAAATCTCTCAAACTCCGGGAGAGATTCTCAAAACCATGGCTGACATGGTTCGAGTTCCTTTCAACATTTTGGAAATCCCGCTGAAACTTTGGACATTCTCGCGAAGGGTTCCCAATCCCCGACAAGATTGGTACCCTTTCACGTCCAAATCTCTCAAACTCCGGGAGAGATTCTCAAAACCAAGGTTGACATGGTTCCAGTTCCTTTCAACATTTTGGAAATCCCGCTGAAACTTTGGACATTCTCGCAAAGGGTTCCCAATCCCCGACAAGATTGGTACCCTTTCACGTCCAAATCTCTCAAACTCCGGGAGAGATTCTCAAAACCAAGGTTGACATGTTTCGAGTTCCTCTCAACATTTTGGAAATCCCGCTGAAACTTTGGACATTCTCGCGAAGGGTTCCCAATCCCCGACAAGATTGGTACCCTTTCACGTCCAAATCTCTCAAACTCCGGGAGAGATTCTGAAAACCAAGGTTGAAAAGTTTCGAGTTCCTTTCAACATTTTGGAAATCCCGCTGAAGCTTTGGACATTCTCGCGAAGGGTTCCCAATCCCCGACAAGATTGGTACCCTTTCACGTCCAAATCTCTCAAACTCCGGGAGAGATTCTCAAAACCATGGTTGAAACGTTTCGAGTTCCTTTCAACATTTTGGAAATCCCGCTGAAACTTTGGACATTCTGGCGAAGGGTTCCCAATCCCCGACAAGATTGGTACCCTTTCACGTCCAAATCTCTCAAACTCCGGGAGAGATTCTCAAAACCAAGGTTGACATGGTTCGAGTTCCTTTCAACATTTTGGAAATCCCGCTGAAACTTTGGACATTCTCGCGAAGGGTTCCCGATCCCCGACAAGATTGGTACCCTTTCACGTCCAAATCTCTCAAACTCCGGGAGAGATTCTCAAAACCAAGGTTGACATGGTTCCAGTTCCTTTCAACATTTTGGAAATCCCGCTGAAACTTTGGACATTCTCGCGAAGGGTTCCCAATCCCCGACAAGATTGGTACCCTTTCACGTCCAAATCTCTCAAACTCCGGGAGAGATTCTCAAAACCAAGGTTGACATGTTTCGAGTTCCTTTCAACATTTTGGAAATCCCGCTGAAACTTTGGACATTCTGGCGAAGGGTTCCCAATCCCCGACAAGACTGGTACCCTTTCACGTCCAAATCTCTCAGACTCCGGGAGAGATTCTCAAAACCAAGGTTGACATGGTTCGAGTTCCTTTCAACATTTTGGAAATCCCGCTGAAACTTTGGACATTCTCGCGAAGGTTCCCAATCCCCGACAAGATTGGTACCCTTTCACGTCCAAATCTCTCAAACTCCGGGAGAGATTCTCAAAACCAAGGTTGACATGGTTCGAGTTCCTTTCAACATTTTGGAAATCCCGCTGAAACTTTGGACATTCTCGCGAAGGGTTCCCAATCCCCGACAAGATTGGTACCCTTTCACGTCCAAATCTCTCAAACTCCGGGAGAGATTCTCAAAACCAAGGTTGACATGTTTCGAGTTCCTTTCAACATTTTGGAAATCCCGCTGAAACTTTGGACATTCTGGCGAAGGGTTCCCAATCCCCGACAAGATTGGTACCCTTTCACGTCCAAATCTCTCAAACTCCGGGAGAGATTCTCAAAACCAAGGTTGACATGGTTCGAGTTCCTTTCAACATTTTGGAAATCCCGCTGAAACTTTGGACATTCTCGCGAAGGGTTCCCAATCCCCGACAAGACTGGTACCCTTTCACGTCCAAATCTCTCAAACTCCGGGAGAGATTCTCAAAACCAAGGTTGACATCTTTCGAGTTCCTTTCAACATTTTGGAAATCCCGCTGAAGCTTTGGACATTCTCGCGAAGGGTTCCCAATCCCCGACAAGATTGGTACCCTTTCTCGTCCAAATCTCTCAAACTCCGGGAGAGATTCTCAAAACCAAGGTTGACATGTTTCGAGTTCCTTTCAACATTTTGGAAATCCCGCTGAAACTTTGGACATTCTCGCGAAGGGTTCCCAATCCCCGACAAGATTGGTACCCTTTCACGTCCAAATCTCTCAAACTCCGGGAGAGATTCTCAAAACCAAGGTTGACATGGTTCGAGTTCCTTTCAACATTTGGGAAATCCCGCTGAAACTTTGGACATTCTCGTGAAGGGTTCCCGATCCCCGACAAGATTGGTACCCTTTCACGTCCAAATCTCTCAAACTCCGGGAGAGATTCTCAAAACCAAGGTTGACATGGTTCCAGTTCCTTTCAACGTTTTGGAAATCCCGCTGAAACTTTGGACATTCTCGCGAAGGGTTCCCAATCCCCGACAAGATTGGTACCCTTTCACGTCCAAATCTCTCAAACTCCGGGAGAGATTCTCAAAACCAAGGTTGAAACGTTTCGAGTTCCTTTCAACATTTTGGAAATCCCGCTGAAACTTTGGACATTCTGGCGAAGGGTTCCCAATCCCCGACAAGATTGGTACCCTTTCACGTCCAAATCTCTCAAACTCCGGGAGAGATTCTCAAAACCATGGCTGACATGGTTCGAGTTCCTTTCAACATTTTGGAAATCCCGCTGAAACTTTGGACATTCTCGCGAAGGGTTCCCAATCCCCGACAAGATTGGTACCCTTTCACGTCCAAATCTCTCAAACTCCGGGAGAGATTCTCAAAACCAAGGTTGACATGGTTCCAGTTCCTTTCAACATTTTGGAAATCCCGCTGAAACTTTGGACATTCTCGCAAAGGGTTCCCAATCCCCGACAAGATTGGTACCCTTTCACGTCCAAATCTCTCAAACTCCGGGAGAGATTCTCAAAACCAAGGTTGACATGTTTCGAGTTCCTTTCAACATTTTGGAAATCCCGCTGAAACTTTGGACATTCTCGCGAAGGGTTCCCAATCCCCGACAAGATTGGTACCCTTTCACGTCCAAATCTCTCAAACTCCGGGAGAGATTCTCAAAACCAAGGTTGACATGGTTCGAGTTCCTTTCAACATTTTGGAAATCCCGCTGAAACTTTGGACATTCTCGCGAAGGGTTCCCAATCCCCGACAAGATTGGTACCCTTTCACGTCCAAATCTCTCAAACTCCGGGAGAGATTCTCAAAACCAAGGTTGACATGGTTCGAGTTCCTTTCAACATTTGGGAAATCCTGCTGAAACTTTGGACATTCTCGTGAAGGGTTCCCGATCCCCGACAAGATTGGTACCCTTTCACGTCCAAATCTCTCAAACTCCGGGAGAGATTCTGAAAACCAAGGTTGAAACGTTTCGAGTTCCTTTCAACATTTTGGAAATCCCGCTGAAACTTTGGACATTCTCGCGAAGGGTTCCCAATCCCCGACAAGATTGGTACCCTTTCACGTCCAAATCTCTCAAACTCCGGGAGAGATTCTCAAAACCAAGGTTGACATGTTTCGAGTTCCTTTCAACATTTTGGAAATCCCGCTGAAACTTTGGACATTCTGGCGAAGGGTTCCCAATCCCCGACAAGACTGGTACCCTTTCACGTCCAAATCTCTCAGACTCCGGGAGAGATTCTCAAAACCAAGGTTGACATGGTTCGAGTTCCTTTCAACATTTTGGAAATCCCGCTGAAACTTTGGACATTCTCGCGAAGGGTTCCCAATCCCCGACAAGATTGGTACCCTTTCACGTCCAAATCTCTCAAACTCCGGGCGAGATTCTCAAAACCAAGGTTGACATGGTTCGAGTTCCTTTCAACATTTTGGAAATCCCGCTGAAACTTTGGACATTCTCGCGAAGGGTTCCCAATCCCCGACAAGATTGGTACCCTTTCACGTCCAAATCTCTCAAACTCCGGGAGAGATTCTCAAAACCAAGGTTGACATGGTTCGAGTTCCTTTCAACATTTTGGAAATCCCGCTGAAACTTTGGACATTCTCGCGAAGGGTTCCCAATCCCCGACAAGACTGGTACCCTTTCACGTCCAAATCTCTCAAACTCCGGGAGAGATTCTCAAAACCAAGGTTGACATCTTTCGAGTTCCTTTCAACATTTTGGAAATCCCGCTGAAACTTTGGACATTCTCGCGAAGGGTTCCCAATCCCCGACAAGATTGGTACCCTTTCTCGTCCAAATCTCTCAAACTCCGGGAGAGATTCTCAAAACCAAGGTTGACATGTTTCGAGTTCCTTTCAACATTTTGGAAATCCCGCTGAAACTTTGGACATTCTCGCGAAGGGTTCCCAATCCCCGACAAGATTGGTACCCTTTCACGTCCAAATCTCTCAAACTCCGGCAGAGATTCTCAAAACCAAGGTTGACATGGTTCGAGTTCCTTTCAACATTTGGGAAATCCCGCTGAAACTTTGGACATTCTCGTGAAGGGTTCCCGATCCCCGACAAGATTGGTACCCTTTCACGTCCAAATCTCTCAAACTCCGGGAGAGATTCTCAAAACCAAGGTTGACATGGTTCCAGTTCCTTTCAACGTTTTGGAAATCCCGCTGAAACTTTGGACATTCTCGCGAAGGGTTCCCAATCCCCGACAAGATTGGTACCCTTTCACGTCCAAATCTCTCAAACTCCGGGAGAGATTCTCAAAACCAAGGTTGACATGGTTCCAGTTCCTTTCAACATTTTTAAAATCCCGCTGAAACTTTGGACATTCTCGCAAAGGGTTCCCAATCCCCGACAAGACTGGTACCCTTTCACGTCCAAATCTCTCAAACTCCGGGAGAGATTCTCAAAACCAAGGTTGACATGTTTCGAGTTCCTTTCAACATTTTGGAAATCCCGCTGAAACTTTGGACATTCTCGCGAAGGGTTCCGAATCCCCGACAAGATTGGTACCATTTCACGTCCAAATCTCTCAAACTCCGGGAGAGATTCTCAAAACCAAGGTTGACATGGTTCGAGTTCTTTTCAACATTTTGGAAATCCCGCTGAAACTTTGGACATTCTCGCGAAGGGTTCCCAATCCCCGACAAGATTGGTACCCTTTCACGTCCAAATCTCTCAAACTCCGGGAGAGATTCTCAAAACCATGGTTGAAACGTTTCGAGTTCCTTTCAACATTTTGGAAATCCCGCTGAAACTTTGGACATTCTCGCGAAGGGTTCCCAATCCCCGACAAGATTGGTACCCTTTCACGTCCAAATCTCTCAAACTCTGGGAGAGATTCTCAAAACCAAGGTTGACATGTTTCGAGTTTCTTTCAACATTTTGGAAATCCCGCTGAAACTTTGGACATTCTCGCGAAGGGTTCCCAATCCCCGAAAAGATTGGTACCCTTTCACGTCCAAATCTCTCAAACTCCGGGAGAGATTCTCAAAACCAAGGTTGACATGGTTCGAGTTCCTTTCAACATTTTGGAAATCCCGCTGAAACTTTGGACATTCTCGCGAAGGGTTCCCAATCCCCGACAAGATTGGTACCCTTTCACGTCCAAATCTCTCAAACTCCGGGCGAGATTCTCAAAACCAAGGTTGACATGTTTCGAGTTCCTTTCAACATTTTGGAAATCACGCTGAAACTTTGGACATTCTCGCGAAGGGTTCCCGATCCTCGACAAGATTGGTACCCTTTCACGTCCAAATCTCTCAAACTCCGGGAGAGATTCTCAAAACCAAGGTTGACATGTTTCGAGTTCCTTTCAACATTTTGGAAATCCCGCTGAAACTTTGGACATTCTCGCGAAGGGTTCCCAATCCCCGACAAGATTGGCACCCTTTCACGTCCAAATCTCTCAAACTCCGGGAGAGATTCTCAAAACCAAAGTTGACATGTTTCGAGTTCCTTTCAACATTTTGGAAATCCCGCTGAAAGTTTGGATATTCTGGCGAAGGGTTCCCAATCCCTGACAAGATTGGTACCCTTTCACGTCCAAATCTCTCAAAGTCCGGGAGAGATTCTCAAAACCAAAGTTGACATGTTTCGAGTTCCTTTCAACATTTTGGAAATCCCGCTGAAACTTTAGACATTGTCGCGAAGGGTTCCCAATCTTCGACAAGATTGGTACCCTTTCACGTCCAAATCTCTCAGACTCCGGGAGAGATTCTCAAAACCAAGGTTGACATGGTTCGAGTTCCTTTCAACATTTTGGAAATCCCGCTGAAACTTTGGACATTCTCGCGAAGGGTTCCCAATCCCCGACAAGATTGGTACCCTTTCACGTCCAAATCTCTCAAACTCCGGGAGAGATTCTCAAAACCAAGGTTGACATGGTTCCAGTTCCTTTCAACATTTGGGAAATCCCGCTTAAACTTTGGACATTCTCGCGAAGGGTTCCCAATCCCCGACAAGATTGGCACCCTTTCACGTCCAAATCTCTCAAACTCCGGGAGAGATTCTCAAAACCAAGGTTGACATGGTTCGAGTTCCTTTCAACATTTTGGAAATCCCGCTGAAAGTTTGGATATTCTGGCGAAGGGTTCCCAATCCCCGACAAGATTGGTACCCTTTCACGTCCAAATCTCTCTAAAGTCCGGGAGAGATTCTCAAAACCAAGGTTGACATATTTCGAGTTCCTTTCAACATTTTGGAAATCCCGCTGAAACTTTGGACATTGTCGCGAAGGGTTCCCAATCTTCGACAAGATTGGTACCCTTTCACGTAGAAATCTCTCAAACTCCGGGAGAGATTCTCAAAACCATGGTTGACATTTTTCGAGTTCCTTTCAACATTTTGGAAATCCCGCTGAAACTTTGGACATTCTCGCGAAGGGTTCCCAATCCCCGACAAGATTGGTACCCTTTCACGTCCAAATCTCTCAAACTCTGGGAGAGATTCTCAAAACCAAGGTTGACATGTTTCGAGTTCCTTTCAACATTTTGGAAATCCCGCTGAAACTTTGGACTTTCTCGCGAAGGGTTCCCAATCCCTGACAAGATTGGTACCCTTTCACGTCCAAATCTCTCAAACTCCGGGAGAGATTCTCAAAACCAAGGTTGACATGTTTCGAGTTCCTTTCAACATTTTGGAAATCCCGCTGAAACTTTGGACATTCTCGCGAAGGGTTCCCAATCCCCGACAAGATTGGTACCCTTTCACGTCCAAATCTCTCAAACTCCGGGAGAGATTCTCAAAACCAAGGTTGACATGGTTCGAGTTCCTTTCAACATTTGGGAAATCCCGCTGAAACTTTGGACATTCTCGTGAAGGGTTCCCGATCCCCGACAAGATTGGTACCCTTTCACGTCCAAATCTCTCAAACTCCGGGAGAGATTCTCAAAACCAAGGTTGACATGGTTCCAGTTCCTTTCAACGTTTTGGAAATCCCGCTGAAACTTTGGACATTCTCGCGAAGGGTTCCCAATCCCCGACAAGATTGGTACCCTTTCACGTCCAAATCTCTCAAACTCCGGGAGAGATTCTCAAAACCAAGGTTGACATGGTTCCAGTTCCTTTCAACATTTTGGAAATCCCGCTGAAACTTTGGACATTCTCGCAAAGGGTCCCCAATCCCCGACAAGATTGGTACCCTTTCACGTCCAAATCTCTCAAACTCCGGGAGAGATTCTCAAAACCAAGGTTGACATGTTTCGAGTTCCTTTCAACATTTTGGAAATCCCGCTGAAACTTTGGACATTCTCGCGAAGGGTTCCCAATCCCCGACAAGATTGGTACCATTTCACGTCCAAATCTCTCAAACTCCGGGAGAGATTCTCAAAACCAAGGTTGACATGGTTCGAGTTCTTTTCAACATTTTGGAAATCCCGCTGAAACTTTGGACATTCTCGCGAAGGGTTCCCAATCCCCGACAAGATTGGTACCCTTTCACGTCCAAATCTCTCAAACTCCGGGAGAGATTCTCAAAACCATGGTTGAAACGTTTCGAGTTCCTTTCAACATTTTGGAAATCCCGCTGAAACTTTGGACATTCTCGCGAAGGGTTCCCAATCCCCGACAAGATTGGTACCCTTTCACGTCCAAATCTCTCAAACTCTGGGAGAGATTCTCAAAACCAAGGTTGACATGTTTCGAGTTTCTTTCAACATTTTGGAAATCCCGCTGAAACTTTGGACATTCTCGCGAAGGGTTCCCAATCCCCGAAAAGATTGGTACCCTTTCACGTCCAAATCTCTCAAACTCCGGGAGAGATTCTCAAAACCAAGGTTGACATGGTTCGAGTTCCTTTCAACATTTTGGAAATCCCGCTGAAACTTTGGACATTCTCGCGAAGGGTTCCCAATCCCCGACAAGATTGGTACCCTTTCACGTCCAAATCTCTCAAACTCCGGGCGAGATTCTCAAAACCAAGGTTGACATGTTTCGAGTTCCTTTCAACATTTTGGAAATCACGCTGAAACTTTGGACATTCTCGCGAAGGGTTCCCGATCCTCGACAAGATTGGTACCCTTTCACGTCCAAATCTCTCAAACTCCGGGAGAGATTCTCAAAACCAAGGTTGACATGTTTCGAGTTCCTTTCAACATTTTGGAAATCCCGCTGAAACTTTGGACATTCTCGCGAAGGGTTCCCAATCCCCGACAAGATTGGCACCCTTTCACGTCCAAATCTCTCAAACTCTGGGAGAGATTCTCAAAACCAAAGTTGACATGTTTCGAGTTCCTTTCAACATTTTGGAAATCCCGCTGAAAGTTTGGATATTCTGGCGAAGGGTTCCCAATCCCTGACAAGATTGGTACCCTTTCACGTCCAAATCTCTCAAAGTCCGGGAGAGATTCTCAAAACCAAAGTTGACATGTTTCGAGTTCCTTTCAACATTTTGGAAATCCCGCTGAAACTTTAGACATTGTCGCGAAGGGTTCCCAATCTTCGACAAGATTGGTACCCTTTCACGTCCAAATCTCTCAGACTCCGGGAGAGATTCTCAAAACCAAGGTTGACATGGTTCGAGTTCCTTTCAACATTTTGGAAATCCCGCTGAAACTTTGGACATTCTCGCGAAGGGTTCCCAATCCCCGACAAGATTGGTACCCTTTCACGTCCAAATCTCTCAAACTCCGGGAGAGATTCTCAAAACCAAGGTTGACATGTTTCGAGTTCCTTTCAACATTTGGGAAATCCCGCTTAAACTTTGGACATTCTCGCGAAGGGTTCCCAATCCCCGACAAGATTGGTACCCTTTCACGTCCAAATCTCTCAAACTCCGGGAGAGATTCTCAAAACCAAGGTTGACATGTTTCGAGTTCCTTTCAACATTTTGGAAATCCCGCTGAAACTTTGGACATTCTCGCGAAGGGTTCCCAATCCCCGACAAGATTGGTACCATTTCACGTCCAAATCTCTCAAACTCCGGGAGAGATTCTCAAAACCAAGGTTGACATGGTTCGAGTTCTTTTCAACATTTTGGAAATCCCGCTGAAACTTTGGACATTCTCGCGAAGGGTTCCCAATCCCCGACAAGATTGGTACCCTTTCACGTCCAAATCTCTCAAACTCCGGGAGAGATTCTCAAAACCATGGTTGAAACGTTTCGAGTTCCTTTCAACATTTTGGAAATCCCGCTGAAACTTTGGACATTCTCGCGAAGGGTTCCCAATCCCCGACAAGATTGGTACCCTTTCACGTCCAAATCTCTCAAACTCTGGGAGAGATTCTCAAAACCAAGGTTGACATGTTTCGAGTTTCTTTCAACATTTTGGAAATCCCGCTGAAACTTTGGACATTCTCGCGAAGGGTTCCCAATCCCCGAAAAGATTGGTACCCTTTCACGTCCAAATCTCTCAAACTCCGGGAGAGATTCTCAAAACCAAGGTTGACATGGTTCGAGTTCCTTTCAACATTTTGGAAATCCCGCTGAAACTTTGGACATTCTCGCGAAGGGTTCCCAATCCCCGACAAGATTGGTACCCTTTCACGTCCAAATCTCTCAAACTCCGGGCGAGATTCTCAAAACCAAGGTTGACATGTTTCGAGTTCCTTTCAACATTTTGGAAATCACGCTGAAACTTTGGACATTCTCGCGAAGGGTTCCCGATCCTCGACAAGATTGGTACCCTTTCACGTCCAAATCTCTCAAACTCCGGGAGAGATTCTCAAAACCAAGGTTGACATGTTTCGAGTTCCTTTCAACATTTTGGAAATCCCGCTGAAACTTTGGACATTCTCGCGAAGGGTTCCCAATCCCCGACAAGATTGGTACCCTTTCACGTCCAAATCTCTCAAACTCTGGGAGAGATTCTCAAAACCAAAGTTGACATGTTTCGAGTTCCTTTCAACATTTTGGAAATCCCGCTGAAAGTTTGGATATTCTCGCGAAGGGTTCCCAATCCCTGACAAGATTGGTACCCTTTCACGTCCAAATCTCTCAAAGTCCGGGAGAGATTCTCAAAACCAAAGTTGACATGTTTCGAGTTCCTTTCAACATTTTGGAAATCCCGCTGAAACTTTAGACATTGTCGCGAAGGGTTCCCAATCTTCGACAAGATTGGTACCCTTTCACGTCCAAATCTCTCAGACTCCGGGAGAGATTCTCAAAACCAAGGTTGACATGGTTCGAGTTCCTTTCAACATTTTGGAAATCCCGCTGAAACTTTGGACATTCTCGCGAAGGGTTCCCAATCCCCGACAAGATTGGTACCCTTTCACGTCCAAATCTCTCAAACTCCGGGAGAGATTCTCAAAACCAAGGTTGACATGTTTCGAGTTCCTTTCAACATTTGGGAAATCCCGCTTAAACTTTGGACATTCTCGCGAAGGGTTCCCAATCCCCGACAAGATTGGCACCCTTTCACGTCCAAATCTCTCAAACTCCGGGAGAGATTCTCAAAACCAAGGTTGACATGGTTCGAGTTCCTTTCAACATTTTGGAAATCCCGCTGAAAGTTTGGATATTCTGGCGAAGGGTTCCCAATCCCCGACAAGATTGGTACCCTTTCACGTCCAAATCTCTCTAAAGTCCGGGAGAGATTCTCAAAACCAAGGTTGACATGTTTCGAGTTCCTTTCAACATTTTGGAAATCCCGCTGAAACTTTGGACATTGTCGCGAAGGGTTCCCAATCTTCGACAAGATTGGTACCCTTTCACGTAGAAATCTCTCAAACTCCGGGAGAGATTCTCAAAACCATGGTTGACATTTTTCGAGTTCCTTTCAACATTTTGGAAATCCCGCTGAAACTTTGGACATTCTCGCGAAGGGTTCCCAATCCCCGACAATATTGGTACCCTTTCACGTCCAAATCTCTCAAACTCCGGGAGAGATTCTCAAAACCAAGGTTGACATGTTTCGAGTTCCTTTCAACATTTTGGAAATCCCGCTGAAACTTTGGACTTTCTCGCGAAGGGTTCCCAATCCCTGACAAGATTGGTACCCTTTCACGTCCAAATCTCTCAAACTCCGGGAGAGATTCTCAAAACAAAGGTTGACATGGTTCGAGTTCCTTTCAACATTTTGGAAATCACGCTGAAACTTTGGACATTCTGGCGAAGGGTTCCCAATCCCCGACAAGACTGGTACCCTTTCACGTCCAAATCTCTCAGACTCCGGGAGAGATTCTCAAAACCAAGGTTGACATGGTTCGAGTTCCTTTCAACATTTTGGAAATCCCGCTGAAACTTTGGACATTCTCGCGAAGGGTTCCCAATCCCCGACAAGATTGGTACCCTTTCACGTCCAAATCTCTCAAACTCCGGGAGAGATTCTCAAAACCAAGGTTGACATGTTTCGAGTTCCTTTCAACATTTTGGAAATCCCGCTGAAACTTTGGACATTCTCGCGAAGGGTTCCCAATCCCCGACAAGATTGGTACCCTTTCACGTCCAAATCTCTCAAACTCCGGGAGAGATTCTCAAAACCAAGGTTGACATGTTTCGAGTTCCTCTCAACATTTTGGAAATCCCGCTGAAACTTTGGACATTCTCGCGAAGGGTTCCCAATCCCCGAAAAGATTGGTACCCTTTCACGTCCAAATCTCTCAAACTCCGGGAGAGATTCTCAAAACCAAGGTTGACATGGTTCGTGTTCCTTTCAACATTTTGGAAATCCCGCTGAAACTTTGGACATTCTCGCGAAGGGTTCCCAATCCCCGACAAGATTGGTACCCTTTCACGTCCAAATCTCTCAAACTCCGGGAGAGATTCTCAAAACCAAGGTTGACATGTTTCGAGTTCCTTTCAACATTTTGGAAATCCCGCTGAAACTTTGGACATTCTCGCGAAGGGTTCCCAATCCCCGACAAGATTGGTACCCTTTCACGTCCAAATCTCTCAAACTCCGGGAGAGATTCTCAAAACCAAGGTTGACATGGTTCCAGTTCCTTTCAACATTTTGGAAATCCCGCTGAAACTTTGGACATTCTCGCGAAGGGTTCCCAATCCCCGACAAGATTGGCACCCTTTCACGTCCAAATCTCTCAAACTCCGGGAGAGATTCTCAAAACCAAGGTTGACATGTTTCGAGTTCCTTTCAACATTTTGGAAATCCCGCTGAAACTTTGGACATTGTCGCGAAGGGTTCCCAATCTTCGACAAGATTGGTACCCTTTCACGTCCAAATCTCTCAAACTCCGGGAGAGATTCTCAAAACCATGGTTGACATGTTTCGAGTTCCTTTCAACATTTTGGAAATCCCGCTGAAACTTTGGACATTCTCGCGAAGGGTTCCCAATCCCCGACAATATTGGTACCCTTTCACGTCCAAATCTCTCAAACTCCAGGAGAGATTCTCAAAACCAAGGTTGACATGTTTCGAGTTCCTTTCAACATTTTGGAAATCCCGCTGAAACTTTGGACTTTCTCGCGAAGGGTTCCCAATCCCTGACAAGATTGGTACCCTTTCACGTCCAAATCTCTCAAACTCCGGGAGAGATTCTCAAAACAAAGGTTGACATGGTTCGAGTTCCTTTCAACATTTTGGAAATCCCGCTGAAACTTTGGACATTCTGGCGAAGGGTTCCCAATCCCCGACAAGACTGGTACCCTTTCACGTCCAAATCTCTCAGACTCCGGGAGAGATTCTCAAAACCAAGGTTGACATGGTTCGAGTTCCTTTCAACATTTTGGAAATCCCGCTGAAACTTTGGACATTCTCGCGAAGGGTTCCCAATCCCCGACAAGATTGGTACCCTTTCACGTCCAAATCTCTCAAACTCCGGGAGAGATTCTCAAAACCAAGGTTGACATGTTTCGAGTTCCTTTCAACATTTTGGAAATCCCGCTGAAACTTTGGACATTCTCGCGAAGGGTTCCCAATCCCCGACAAGATTGGTACCCTTTCACGTCCAAATCTCTCAAACTCCGGGAGAGATTCTCAAAACCAAGGTTGACATGTTTCGAGTTCCTTTCAACATTTTGGAAATCCCGCTGAAACTTTGGACATTCTCGCGAAGGGTTCCCAATCCCCGACAAGATTGGTACCCTTTCACGTCCAAATCTCTCAAACTCCGGGAGAGATTCTCAAAACCAAGGTTGACATGTTTCGAGTTCCTTTCAACATTTTGGAAATCCCGCTGAAACTTTGGACATTCTCGCAAAGGGTTCCCAATCCCCGACAAGATTGGTACCCTTTCACGTCCAAATCTCTCAAACTCCGGGAGAGATTCTCAAAACCAAGGTTGAAACGTTTCGAGTTCCTTTCAACATTTTGGAAATCCCGCTGAAACTTTGGACATTCTCGCAAAGGGTTCCCAATCCCCGACAAGATTGGTACCCTTTCACGCCCAAATCTCTCAAACTCCGGGAGAGATTCTCAAAACCAAGGTTGACATGTTTCGAGTTCCTTTCAACATTTTGGAAATCCCGCTGAAACTTTGGACATTGTCGCGAAGGGTTCCCAATCTTCGACAAGATTGGTACCCTTTCACGTAGAAATCTCTCAAACTCCGGGAGAGATTCTCAAAACCAAGGTTGACATGTTTCGAGTTCCTTTCAACATTTTTAAAATCCCGCTGAAACTTTTGGCATTCTCGCGAGGCGTTCCCAATCCCCGACAAGATTGGTACCCTTTCACGTCCAAATCTCTCAAACTCCGGGAGAGATTCTCAAAACCAAGGTTGACATGTTTCGAGTTCCTTTCAACATTTTGGAAATCCCGCTGAAACTTTGGACATTCTGGCGAAGGGTTCCCGATCCCCGACAAGATTGGTACCCTTTCACGTCCGAATCTCTCAAACTCCGGGAGAGATTCTCAAAACCAAGGTTGACATGGTTCGAGTTCCTTTCAACATTTTGGAAATCCCGCTGAAACTTTGGACATTCTGGCGAAGGGTTCCCAATCCCCGACAAGATTGGTACCCTTTCACGTCCAAATCTCTCAAACTCCGGGAGAGATTCTCAAAACCAAGGTTGACATGTTTCGAGTTCCTTTCAACATTTTGGAAATCCCGCTAAAACTTTGTACATTCTGTCGAAGGGTTCCCAATCCCCGACAAGATTGGTACCCTTTCACGTCCAAATCTCTCAAACTCCGGGAGAGATTCTCAAAACCAAGGTTGACATGGTTCGAGTTCCTTTCAACATTTTGGAAATCCCGCTGAAACTTTGGACTTTCTCGCGAAGGGTTCCCAATCCCCGACAAGATTGGTACCCTTTCACGTCCAAATCTCTCAAACTCCGGGAGAGATTCTCAAAACCAAGGTTGACATGTTTCGAGTTCCTTTCAACATTTTGGAAATCCCGCTGAAACTTTGGACATTCTCGCGAAGGGTTCCCAATCCCCGACAAGATTGGTACCCTTTCACGTCCAAATCTCTCAAACTCCGGGCGAGATTCTCAAAACCAAGGTTGACATGTTTCGAGTTCCTTTCAACATTTTGGAAATCCCGCTGAAACTTTTGACATTCTCGCGAAGGGTTCCCAATCCCCGACAAGATTGGCACCCTTTCACGTCCAAATCTCTCAAACTCCGGGAGAGATTCTCAAAACCAAGGTTGACATGTTTCGAGTTCCTTTCAACATTTTGGAAATCCTGCTGAATTTTGGATTTTCTGGCGAAGGGTTCCCAATCCCTGACAAGATTGGTACCCTTTCACGTCCAAATCTCTCAAACTCCGGGAGAGATTCTCAAAACCAAGGTTGACATGTTTCGAGTTCCTTTCAACATTTTGGAAATCCCGCTGAAACTTTGGACATTGTCGCGAAGGGTTCCCAATCTTCGACAAGATTGGTACCCTTTCACGTAGAAATCTCTCAAACTCCGGGAGAGATTCTCAAAACCATGGTTGACATGTTTCGAGTTCCTTTCAACATTTTGGAAATCCCGCTGAAACTTTGGACATTCTCGCGAAGGGTTCCCAATCCCCGACAAGATTGGTACCCTTTCACGTCCAAATCTCTCAAACTCCGGGAGAGATTCTCAAAACCAAGGTTGACATGTTTCGAGTTCCTTTCAACATTTTGGAAATCCCGCTGAAACTTTGGACATTCTCGCGAAGGGTTCCCAATCCCCGACAAGATTGGTACCCTTTCACATCCAAATCTCTCAAACTCCGGGAGAGATTCTCAAAACCAAGGTTGACATGGTTCGAGTTCCTTTCAACATTTTGGAAATCCCGCTGAAACTTTGGACATTGTCGCGAAGGGTTCCCAATCTTCGACAAGATTGGTACCCTTTCACGTAGAAATCTCTCAAACTCCGGGAGAGATTCTCAAAACCATGGTTGACATGTTTCGAGTTCCTTTCAACATTTTGGAAATCCCGCTGAAACTTTGGACATTCTGACGAAGGGTTCCCAATCCCCGACAAGATTGGTACCCTTTCATGTCCAAACCTCTCAAACTCCGGGAGAGATTCTCAAAACCAAGGTTGACATGGTTCGAGTTCCTTTCAACATTTTTAAAATCCCGCTGAAACTTTTGGCATTCTCGCGAGGCGTTCCCAATCCCCGACAAGATTGGTACCCTTTCACGTCCAAATCTCTCAAACTCCGGGAGAGATTCTCAAAACCAAGGTTGACATGTTTCGAGTTCCTTTCAACATTTTGGAAATCCCGCTGAAACTTTGGACATTCTGGCGAAGGGTTCCCAATCCCCGACAAGATTGGTACCCTTTCACGTCCAAATCTCTCAAACTCCGGGAGAGATTCTCAAAACCAAGGTTGACATGGTTCGAGTTCCTTTCAACATTTTGGAAATCCCGCTGAAACTTTGGACATTCTGGCGAAGGGTTCCCAATCCCCGACAAGATTGGTACCCTTTCACGTCCAAATCTCTCAAACTCCGGGAGAGATTCTCAAAACCAAGGTTGACATGTTTCGAGTTCCTTTCAACATTTTGGAAATCCCGCTGAAACTTTGGACATTCTGTCGAAGGGTTCCCAATCCCCGACAAGATTGGTACCCTTTTGCGTCCAAATCTCTCAAACTCCGGGAGAGATTCTCAAAACCAAGGTTGACATGTTTCGAGTTCCTTTCAACATTTTGAAAATCCCGCTGAAACTTTTGGTATTCTCGCGAGGCGTTCCCGATCCCCGACAAGATTGGTACCCTTTCACGTCCAAATCTCTCAAACTCCGGGAGAGATTCTCAAAACCAAGGTTGACATGGTTCCAGTTCCTTTCAACATTTTGGAAATCCCGCTGAAACTTTGGACATTCTCGCAAAGGGTTCCCAATCCCCGACAAGATTGGTACCCTTTCACGTCCAAATCTCTCAAACTCCGGGAGAGATTCTCAAAACCAAGGTTGACATGTTTCGAGTTCCTTTCAACATTTTGGAAATCCCGCTGAAACTTTGGACATTGTCGCGAAGGGTTCCCAATCCCCGACAAGATTGGTACCCTTTCACGTCCAAATCTCTCAAACTCCGGGAGAGATTCTCAAAACCAAGGTTGACATGTTTCGAGTTCCTTTCAACATTTTGGAAATCCCGCTGAAAATTTGGACTTTCTCGCAAAGGGTTCCCAATCCCCGACAAGATTGGTACCCTTTCACGTCCAAATCTCTCAAACTCCGGGAGAGATTCTCAAAACCATGGTTGACATGTTTCGAGTTCCTTTCAACATTTTGGAAATCCCGCTGAAACTTTGGACATTCTCGCGAAGGGTTCCCAATCCCCGACAAGATTGGTACCCTTTCACGTCCAAATCTCTCAAACTCCGGTAGAGATTCTCAAAACCAAGGTTGACATGTATCGAGTTCCTTTCAACATTTTGGAAATCCCGCTGAAACTTTGGACATTGTCGCGAAGGGTTCCCAATCTTCGACAAGATTGGTACCCTTTCACGTAGAAATCTCTCAAACTCCGGGAGAGATTCTCAAAACCATGGTTGACATGTTTCGAGTTCCTTTCAACATTTTGGAAATCCCGCTGAAACTTTGGACATTCTGGCGAAGGGTTCCCAATCCCCGACAAGATTGGTACCCTTTCACGTCCAAATCTCTCAAACTCCGGGAGAGATTCTCAAAACCAAGGTTGACATGTTTCGAGTTCCTTTCAACATTTTGGAAATCCCGCTGAAACTTTGGACATGCTCGCGAAGGGTTCCCAATCCCCGACAAGATTGGTACCCTTTCATGTCCAAACCTCTCAAACTCCGGGAGAGATTCTCAAAACCAAGGTTGACATGTTTCGAGTTCCTTTCAACATTTTTAAAATCCCGCTGAAACTTTTGGCATTCTCGCGAGGCGTTCCCAATCCCCGACAAGATTGGTACCCTTTCACGTCCAAATCTCTCAAACTCCGGGAGAGATTCTCAAAACCATGGTTGACATGTTTCGAGTTCCTTTCAACATTTTGGAAATCCCGCTGAAACTTTGGACATTCTCGCGAAGGGTTCCCAATCCCCGACAAGATTGGTACCCTTTCACGTCCAAATCTCTCAAACTCCGGTAGAGATTCTCAAAACCAAGGTTGACATGTATCGAGTTCCTTTCAACATTTTGGAAATCCCGCTGAAACTTTGGACATTGTCGCGAAGGGTTCCCAATCTTCGACAAGATTGGTACCCTTTCACGTAGAAATCTCTCAAACTCCGGGAGAGATTCTCAAAACCATGGTTGACATGTTTCGAGTTCCTTTCAACATTTTGGAAATCCCGCTGAAACTTTGGACATTCTGGCGAAGGGTTCCCAATCCCCGACAAGATTGGTACCCTTTCACGTCCAAATCTCTCAAACTCCGGGAGAGATTCTCAAAACCAAGGTTGACATGTTTCGAGTTCCTTTCAACATTTTGGAAATCCCGCTGAAACTTTGGACATGCTCGCGAAGGGTTCCCAATCCCCGACAAGATTGGTACCCTTTCATGTCCAAACCTCTCAAACTCCGGGAGAGATTCTCAAAACCAAGGTTGACATGTTTCGAGTTCCTTTCAACATTTTTAAAATCCCGCTGAAACTTTTGGCATTCTCGCGAGGCGTTCCCAATCCCCGACAAGATTGGTACCCTTTCACGTCCAAATCTCTCAAACTCCGGGAGAGATTCTCAAAACCAAGGTTGACATGTTTCGAGTTCCTTTCAACATTTTGGAAATCCCGCTGAAACTTTGGACATTCTGGCGAAGGGTTCCCAATCCCCGACAAGATTGGTACCCTTTCACGTCCAAATCTCTCAAACTCCGGGAGAGATTCTCAAAACCAAGGTTGACATGTTTCGAGTTCCTTTCAACATTTTGGAAATCCCGCTGAAACTTTGGACATTCTCGCGAAGGGTTCCCAATCCCCGACAAGATTGGTACCCTTTCACGTCCAAATCTCTCAAACTCCGGGAGAGATTCTCAAAACCAAGGTTGACATGGTTCGAGTTCCTTTCAACATTTTGGAAATCCCGCTGAAACTTTGGACATTCTCGCGAAGGGTTCCCAATCCCCGACAAGATTGGTACCCTTTCACATCCAAATCTCTCAAATTCCGGGAGAGATTCTCAAAACCAAGGTTGACATGTTTCGAGTTCCTTTCAACATTTTGGAAATCTTGCTGAAACTTTGGACATTCTGGCGTAGGGTTCCCAATCCCCGACAAGATTGGTACCCTTTCACGTCCAAATCTCTCAAACTCCGGGAGAGATTCTCAAAACCAAGGTTGACATGTTTCGAGTTCCTTTCAACATTTTGGATATCCCGCTGAAACTTTGGACATTCTGTCGAAGGGTTCCCAATCCCCGACAAGATTGGTACCCTTTTGCGTCCAAATCTCTCAAACTCCGGGAGAGATTCTCAAAACCAAGGTTGACATGTTTCGAGTTCCTTTCAACATTTTGAAAATCCCGCTGAAACTTTTGGCATTCTCGCGAGGCGTTCCCGATCCCCGACAAGATTGGTACCCTTTCACGTCCAAATCTCTCAAACTCCGGGAGAGATTCTCAAAACCAAGGTTGACATCTTTCGAGTTCCTTTCAACATTTTGGAAATCCCGCTGAAACTTTGGACATTCTCGCGAAGGGTTCCCAATCCCCGACAAGATTGGTACCCTTTCACGTCCAAATCTCTCAAACTCCGGGAGAGATTCTCAAAACCAAGGTTGACATGTTTCGAGTTCCTTTCAACATTTTGGAAATCCCGCTGAAACTTTGGACATTGTCGCGAAGGGTTCCCAATCTTCGACAAGATTGGTACCCTTTCACGTAGAAATCTCTCAAACTACGGGAGAGATTCTCAAAACCATGGTTGACATGTTTCGAGTTCCTTTCAACATTTTGGAAATCCCGCTGAAAATTTGGACTTTCTCGCGAAGGGTTCCCAATCCCCGACAAGATTGGTACCCTTTCACGTCCAAATCTCTCAAACTCCGGGAGAGATTCTCAAAACCGTGGTTGACATGTTTCGAGTTCCTTTCAACATTTTGGAAATCCCGCTGAAACTTTGGACATTCTCGCGAAGGGTTCCCAATCCCCGACAAGATTGGTACCCTTTCATGTCCAAACCTCTCAAACTCCGGGAGAGATTCTCAAAACCAAGGTTGACATGTTTCGAGTTCCTTTCAACATTTTTAAAATCCCGCTGAAACTTTTGGCATTCTCGCGAGGCGTTCCCAATCCCCGACAAGATTGGTACCCTTTCACGTCCAAATCTCTCAAACTCCGGGAGAGATTCTCAAAACCAAGGTTGACATGTTTCGAGTTCCTTTCAACATTTTGGAAATCCCGCTGAAACTTTGGACATTCTGGCGAAGGGTTCCCAATCCCCGACAAGATTGGTACCCTTTCACGTCCAAATCTCTCAAACTCCGGGAGAGATTCTCAAAACCAAGGTTGACATGTTTCGAGTTCCTTTCAACATTTTGGATATCCCGCTGAAACTTTGGACATTCTCGCGAAGGGTTCCCAATCCCCGACAAGATTGGTACCCTTTCATGTCCAAACCTCTCAAACTCCGGGAGAGATTCTCAAAACCAAGGTTGACATGTTTCGAGTTCCTTTCAACATTTTTAAAATCCCGCTGAAACTTTTGGCATTCTCGCGAGGCGTTCCCAATCCCCGACAAGATTGGTAGCCTTTCACGTCCAAATCTCTCAAACTCCGGGAGAGATTCTCAAAACCAAGGTTGACATGTTTCGAGTTCCTTTCAACATTTGGGAAATCCCGCTGAAACTTTGGACATTCTGGCGAAGGGTTCCCAATCCCCGACAAGATTGGTACCCTTTCACGTCCAAATCTCTCAAACTCCGGGAGAGATTGTCAAAACCAAGGTTGACATGGTTCGAGTTCCTTTCAACATTTTGGAAATCCCGCTGAAACTCTGGACATTCTGTCGAAGGGTTCCCAATCCCCGACAAGATTGGTACCCTTTCACGTCCAAATCTCTCAAACTCCGGGAGAGATTCTCAAAACCAAGGTTGACATGGTTCGAGTTCCTTTCAACATTTTGGAAATCCCGCTGAAACTTTGGACATTGTCGCGAAGGGTTCCCAATCTTCGACAAGATTGGTACCCTTTCACGTAGAAATCTCTCAAACTCCGGGAGAGATTCTCAAAACCATGGTTGACATGTTTCGAGTTCCTTTCAACATTTTGGAAATCCCGCTGAAACTTTGGACATTCTCGCGAAGGGTTCCCAATCCCCGACAAGATTGGTACCCTTTCACGTCCAAATCTCTCAAACTCCGGGAGAGATTCTCAAAACCAAGGTTGACATGTTTCGAGTTCCTTTCAACATTTTGGAAATCCCGCTGAAACTTTGGACTTTCTCGCAAAGGGTTCCCAATCCCCGACAAGATTGGTACCCTTTCACGTCCAAATCTCTCAAACTCCGGGAGAGATTCTCAAAACCAAGGTTGACATGTTTCGAGTTCCTTTCAACATTTTGGAAATCCCGCTGAAACTTTGGACATTCTCGCGAAGGGTTCCCAATCCCCGACAAGATTGGTACCCTTTCACGTCCAAATCTCTCAGACTCCGGGAGAGATTCTCAAAACCAAGGTTGACATGGTTCGAGTTCCTTTCAACATTTTGGAAATCCCGCTGAAACTTTGGACATTCTGGCGAAGGGTTCCCAATCCCCGACAAGATTGGTACCCTTTCACGTCCAAATCTCTCAAACTCCGGGAGAGATTCTCAAAACCAAGGTTGACATGTTTCGAGTTCCTTTCAACATTTTGGATATCCCGCTGAAACTTTGGACATTCTGGCGAAGGGTTCCCAATCCCCGACAAGATTGGTACCCTTTCATGTCCAAACCTCTCAAACTCCGGGAGAGATTCTCAAAACCAAGGTTGACATGTTTCGAGTTCCTTTCAACATTTTTAAAATCCCGCTGAAACTTTTGGCATTCTCGCGAGGCGTTCCCAATCCCCGACAAGATTGGTAGCCTTTCACGTCCAAATCTCTCAAACTCCGGGAGAGATTCTCAAAACCAAGGTTGACATGTTTCGAGTTCCTTTAAACATTTTGGATATCCCGCTGAAACTTTGGACATTCTCGCGAAGGGTTCCCAATCCCCGACAAGATTGGTACCCTTTCATGTCCAAACCTCTCAAACTCCGGGAGAGATTCTCAAAACCAAGGTTGACATGTTTCGAGTTCCTTTCAACATTTTTAAAATCCCGCTGAAACTTTTGGCATTCTCGCGAGGCGTTCCCAATCCCCGACAAGATTGGTAGCCTTTCACGTCCAAATCTCTCAAACTCCGGGAGAGATTCTCAAAACCAAGGTTGACATGTTTCGAGTTCCTTTCAACATTTGGGAAATCCCGCTGAAACTTTGGACATTCTGGCGAAGGGTTCCCAATCCCCGACAAGATTGGTACCCTTTCACGTCCAAATCTCTCAAACTCCGGGAGAGATTCTCAAAACCAAGGTTGACATGGTTCGAGTTCCTTTCAACATTTTGGAAATCCCGCTGAAACTTTGGACATTCTGGCGAAGGGTTCCCAATCCCCGACAAGATTGGTACCCTTTCACGTCCAAATCTCTCAAACTCCGGGAGAGATTCTCAAAACCAAGGTTGACATGTTTCGAGTTCCTTTCAACATTTTGGAAATCCCGCTGAAACTTTGGACATTCTGTCGAAGGGTTCCCAATCCCCGACAAGATTGGTACCCTTTCACGTCCAAATCTCTCAAACTCCGGGAGAGATTCTCAAAACCAAGGTTGACATGTTTCGAGTTCCTTTCAACATTTTGGAAATCCCGCTGAAACTTTGGACATTCTGTCGAAGGGTTCCCAATCCCCGACAAGATTGGTACCCTTTCACGTCCAAATCTCTCAAACTCCGGGAGAGATTCTCAAAACCAAGGTTGACATGGTTCGAGTTCCTTTCAACATTTTGGAAATCCCGCTGAAACTTTGGACATTGTCGCGAAGGGTTCCCAATCTTCGACAAGATTGGTACCCTTTCACGTAGAAATCTCTCAAACTCCGGGAGAGATTCTCAAAACCATGGTTGACATGTTTCGAGTTCCTTTCAACATTTTGGAAATCCCGCTGAAACTTTGGACATTCTCGCGAAGGGTTCCCAATCCCCGACAAGATTGGTACCCTTTCACGTCCAAATCTCTCAAACTCCGGGAGAGATTCTCAAAACCAAGGTTGACATGTTTCGAGTTCCTTTCAACATTTTGGAAATCCCGCTGAAACTTTGGACTTTCTCGCGAAGGGTTCCCAATCCCCGACAAGATTGGTACCCTTTCACGTCCAAATCTCTCAAACTCCGGGAGAGATTCTCAAAACCAAGGTTGACATGTTTCGAGTTCCTTTCAACATTTTGGAAATCCCGCTGAAACTTTGGACATTCTCGCGAAGGGTTCCCAATCCCCGACAAGACTGGTACCCTTTCACGTCCAAATCTCTCAGACTCCGGGAGA
Organism: Streptopelia decaocto; assembly: GCF_964273445.1. NCBI lineage: Eukaryota > Metazoa > Chordata > Aves > Columbiformes > Columbidae > Streptopelia > Streptopelia decaocto. The sequence goes on from NW_028116191.1 coordinate 307,376, forward strand.
GATTCTCAAAACCAAGGTTGACATGGTTCGAGTTCCTTTCAACATTTTGGAAATCCCGCTGAAACTTTGGACATTCTCGCGAAGGGTTCCCAATCCCCGACAAGATTGGTACCCTTTCACGTCCAAATCTCTCAAACTCCGGGAGAGATTCTCAAAACCAAGGTTGACATGTTTCGAGTTCCTTTCAACATTTTGGAAATCCCGCTGAAACTTTGGACATTCTCGCGAAGGGTTCCCAATCCCCGACAAGATTGGTACCCTTTCACGTCCAAATCTCTCAAACTCCGGGAGAGATTCTCAAAACCAAGGTTGACATGTTTCGAGTTCCTTTCAACATTTTTGAAATCCCGCTGAAACTTTTGGCATTCTCGCGAGGCGTTCCCAATCCCCGACAAGATTGGTACCCTTTCACGTCCAAATCTCTCAAACTCCGGGAGAGATTCTCAAAACCAAGGTTGACATGTTTCGAGTTCCTTTCAACATTTTGGAAATCCCGCTGAAACTTTGGACATTCTCGCGAAGGGTTCCCAATCCCCGACAAGATTGGTACCCTTTCACGTCCAAATCTCTCAAACTCCGGGAGAGATTCTCAAAACCAAGGTTGACATGTTTCGAGTTCCTTTCAACATTTTGGATATCCCGCTGAAACTTTGGACATTCTGTCGAAGGGTTCCCAATCCCCGACAAGATTGGTACCCTTTCACGTCCAAATCTCTCAAACTCCGGGAGAGATTCTCAAAACCAAGGTTGACATGTTTCGAGTTCCTTTCAACATTTTGAAAATCCCGCTGAAACTTTTGGCATTCTCGCGAAGGGTTCCCAATCCCCGACAAGATTGGTACCCTTTCACGTCCAAATCTCTCAAACTCCGGGAGAGATTCTCAAAACCAAGGTTGACATGGTTCGAGTTCCTTTCAACATTTTGGAAATCCCGCTGAAACTTTGGACATTGTCGCGAAGGGTTCCCAATCCCCGACAAGATTGGTACCCTTTCATGTCCAAATCTCTCAAACTCCGGGAGAGATTCTCAAAACCAAGGTTGACATGTTTCGAGTTCCTTTCAACTTTTTTAAAATCCCGCTGAAACTTTTGGCATTCTCGCGAGGCGTTCCCAATCCCCGACAAGATTGGTACCCTTTCACGTCCAAATCTCTCAAACTCCGGGAGAGATTCTCAAAACCAAGGTTGACATGGTTCGAGTTCCTTTCAACATTTTGGAAATCCCGCTGAAACTTTGGACATTCTGGCGAAGGGTTCCCAATCCCCGACAAGATTGGTACCCTTTCACGTCCAAATCTCTCAGACTCCGGGAGAGATTCTCAAAACCAAGGTTGACATGTTTCGAGTTCCTTTCAACATTTTGGAAATCCCGCTGAAACTTTGGACATTCTCGCGAAGGGTTCCCAATCCCCGACAAGATTGGTACCCTTTCACGTCCAAATCTCTCAAAGTCCGGGAGAGATTCTCAAAACCAAGGTTGACATGGTTCGAGTTCCTTTCAACATTTGGGAAATCCCGCTGAAACTTTGGACATTCTCGCGAAGGGTTCCCAATCCCCGACAAGATTGGTACCCTTTCACGTCCAAATCTCTCAAACTCCGGGGGAGATTCTCAAAACCAAGGTTGACATGGTTCGAGTTCCTTTCAACATTTTGGAAATCCCGCTGAAACTTTGGACTTTCTCGCGAAGGGTTCCCAATCCCCGACAAGACTGGTACCCTTTCACGTCCAAATCTCTCAAACTCCGGGAGAGATTCTCAAAACCAAGGTTGACATGTTTATAGTTCCTTTCAACATTTTGGAAATCACGCTGAAACTTTGGACATTCTGGCGAAGGGTTCCCAATCCCCGACAAGACTGGTACCCTTTCACGTCCAAATCTCTCAGACTCCGGGAGAGATTCTCAAAACCAAGGTTGACATGGTTCGAGTTCCTTTCAACATTTTGGAAATCCCGCTGAAACTTTGGACATTCTCGCGAAGGGTTCCCAATCCCCGACAAGACTGGTACCCTTTCACGTCCAAATCTCTCAAACTCCGGGAGAGATTCTCAAAACCAAGGTTGACATGTTTCGAGTTCCTTTCAACATTTTGGAAATCCCGCTGAAACTTTGGACATTCTCGCGAAGGGTTCCCAATCCCCGACAAGATTGGTACCCTTTCACGTCCAAATCTCTCAAACTCCGGGAGAGATTCTCAAAACCAAGGTTGACATGGTTCGAGTTCCTTTCAACATTTTGGAAATCCCGCTGAAACTTTGGACATTCTCGCGAAGGGTTCCCAATCCCCGACAAGATTGGTACCCTTTCACATCCAAATCTCTCAAATTCCGGGAGAGATTCTCAAAACCAAGGTTGACATGGTTCGAGTTCCTTTCAACATTTTGGAAATCCCGCTGAAACTTTGGACATTCTGGCGTAGGGTTCCCAATCCCCGACAAGATTGGTACCCTTTCACGTCCAAATCTCTCAAACTCCGGGAGAGATTCTCAAAACCAAGGTTGACATGTTTCGAGTTCCTTTCAACATTTTGGAAATCCCGCTGAAACTTTGGACATTCTGTCGAAGGGTTCCCAATCCCCGACAAGATTGGTACCCTTTTGCGTCCAAATCTCTCAAACTCCGGGAGAGATTCTCAAAACCAAGGTTGACATGTTTCGAGTTCCTTTCAACATTTTGAAAATCCCGCTGAAACTTTTGGTATTCTCGCGAGGCGTTCCCGATCCCCGACAAGATTGGTACCCTTTCACGTCCAAATCTCTCAAACTCCGGGAGAGATTCTCAAAACCAAGGTTGACATGGTTCCAGTTCCTTTCAACATTTTGGAAATCCCGCTGAAACTTTGGACATTCTCGCAAAGGGTTCCCAATCCCCGACAAGATTGGTACCCTTTCACGTCCAAATCTCTCAAACTCCGGGAGAGATTCTCAAAACCAAGGTTGACATGTTTCGAGTTCCTTTCAACATTTTGGAAATCCCGCTGAAACTTTGGACATTGTCGCGAAGGGTTCCCAATCTTCGACAAGATTGGTACCCTTTCACGTAGAAATCTCTCAAACTCCGGGAGAGATTCTCAAAACCATGGTTGACATGTTTCGAGTTCCTTTCAACATTTTGGAAATCCCGCTGAAACTTTGGACATTGTCGCGAAGGGTTCCCAATCCCCGACAAGATTGGTACCCTTTCACGTCCAAATCTCTCAAACTCCGGGAGAGATTCTCAAAACCAAGGTTGACATGTTTCGAGTTCCTTTCAACATTTTGGAAATCCCGCTGAAAATTTGGACTTTCTCGCAAAGGGTTCCCAATCCCCGACAAGATTGGTACCCTTTCACGTCCAAATCTCTCAAACTCCGGGAGAGATTCTCAAAACCATGGTTGACATGTTTCGAGTTCCTTTCAACATTTTGGAAATCCCGCTGAAACTTTGGACATTCTCGCGAAGGGTTCCCAATCCCCAACAAGATTGGTACCCTTTCACGTCCAAATCTCTCAAACTCCGGTAGAGATTCTCAAAACCAAGGTTGACATGTATCGAGTTCCTTTCAACATTTTGGAAATCCCGCTGAAACTTTGGACATTGTCGCGAAGGGTTCCCAATCTTCGACAAGATTGGTACCCTTTCACGTAGAAATCTCTCAAACTCCGGGAGAGATTCTCAAAACCATGGTTGACATGTTTCGAGTTCCTTTCAACATTTTGGAAATCCCGCTGAAACTTTGGACATTCTGGCGAAGGGTTCCCAATCCCCGACAAGATTGGTACCCTTTCACGTCCAAATCTCTCAAACTCCGGGAGAGATTCTCAAAACCAAGGTTGACATGTTTCGAGTTCCTTTCAACATTTTGGAAATCCCGCTGAAACTTTGGACATGCTCGCGAAGGGTTCCCAATCCCCGACAAGATTGGTACCCTTTCATGTCCAAACCTCTCAAACTCCGGGAGAGATTCTCAAAACCAAGGTTGACATGTTTCGAGTTCCTTTCAACATTTTTAAAATCCCGCTGAAACTTTTGGCATTCTCGCGAGGCGTTCCCAATCCCCGACAAGATTGGTACCCTTTCACGTCCAAATCTCTCAAACTCCGGGAGAGATTCTCAAAACCAAGGTTGACATGTTTCGAGTTCCTTTCAACATTTTGGAAATCCCGCTGAAACTTTGGACATTCTGGCGAAGGGTTCCCAATCCCCGACAAGATTGGTACCCTTTCACGTCCAAATCTCTCAAACTCCGGGAGAGATTCTCAAAACCAAGGTTGACATGGTTCGAGTTCCTTTCAACATTTTGGAAATCCCGCTGAAACTTTGGACATTCTCGCGAAGGGTTCCCAATCCCCGACAAGATTGGTACCCTTTCACATCCAAATCTCTCAAATTCCGGGAGAGATTCTCAAAACCAAGGTTGACATGGTTCGAGTTCCTTTCAACATTTTGGAAATCCCGCTGAAACTTTGGACATTCTGGCGTAGGGTTCCCAATCCCCGACAAGATTGGTACCCTTTCACGTCCAAATCTCTCAAACTCCGGGAGAGATTCTCAAAACCAAGGTTGACATGTTTCGAGTTCCTTTCAACATTTTGGATATCCCGCTGAAACTTTGGACATTCTGTCGAAGGGTTCCCAATCCCCGACAAGATTGGTACCCTTTTGCGTCCAAATCTCTCAAACTCCGGGAGAGATTCTCAAAACCAAGGTTGACATGTTTCGAGTTCCTTTCAACATTTTGAAAATCCCGCTGAAACTTTTGGCATTCTCGCGAGGCGTTCCCGATCCCCGACAAGATTGGTACCCTTTCACGTCCAAATCTCTCAAACTCCGGGAGAGATTCTCAAAACCAAGGTTGACATCTTTCGAGTTCCTTTCAACATTTTGGAAATCCCGCTGAAACTTTGGACATTCTCGCGAAGGGTTCCCAATCCCCGACAAGATTGGTACCCTTTCACGTCCAAATCTCTCAAACTCCGGGAGAGATTCTCAAAACCAAGGTTGACATGTTTCGAGTTTCTTTCAACATTTTGGAAATCCCGCTGAAACTTTGGACATTGTCGCGAAGGGTTCCCAATCTTCGACAAGATTGGTACCCTTTCACGTAGAAATCTCTCAAACTACGGGAGAGATTCTCAAAACCATGGTTGACATGTTTCGAGTTCCTTTCAACATTTTGGAAATCCCGCTGAAACTTTGGACATTCTCGCGAAGGGTTCCCAATCCCCGACAAGATTGGTACCCTTTCACGTCCAAATCTCTCAAACTCCGGGAGAGATTCTCAAAACCAAGGTTGACATGTTTCGAGTTCCTTTCAACATTTTGGAAATCCCGCTGAAAATTTGGACTTTCTCGCGAAGGGTTCCCAATCCCCGACAAGATTGGTACCCTTTCACGTCCAAATCTCTCAAACTCCGGGAGAGATTCTCAAAACCATGGTTGACATGTTTCGAGTTCCTTTCAACATTTTGGAAATCCCGCTGAAACTTTGGACATTCTCGCGAAGGGTTCCCAATCCCCGACAAGATTGGTACCCTTTCATGTCCAAACCTCTCAAACTCCGGGAGAGATTCTCAAAACCAAGGTTGACATGTTTCGAGTTCCTTTCAACATTTTTAAAATCCCGCTGAAACTTTTGGCATTCTCGCGAGGCGTTCCCAATCCCCGACAAGATTGGTACCCTTTCACGTCCAAATCTCTCAAACTCCGGGAGAGATTCTCAAAACCAAGGTTGACATGTTTCGAGTTCCTTTCAACATTTTGGAAATCCCGCTGAAACTTTGGACATTCTGGCGAAGGGTTCCCAATCCCCGACAAGATTGGTACCCTTTCACGTCCAAATCTCTCAAACTCCGGGAGAGATTCTCAAAACCAAGGTTGACATGTTTCGAGTTCCTTTCAACATTTTGGATATCCCGCTGAAACTTTGGACATTCTCGCGAAGGGTTCCCAATCCCCGACAAGATTGGTACCCTTTCGCGTCCAAATCTCTCAAACTCCGGGAGAGATTCTCAAAACCAAGGTTGACATGTTTCGAGTTCCTTTCAACATTTTGAAAATCCCGCTGAAACTTTTGGCATTCTCGCGAGGCGTTCCCAATCCCCGACAAGATTGGTACCCTTTCACGTCCAAATCTCTCAAAGTCCGGGAGAGATTCTCAAAACCAAGGTTGACATGGTTCGAGTTCCTTTCAACATTTTGGAAATCCCGCTGAAACTTTGGACATTCTCGCGAAGGGTTCCCAATCCCCGACAAGATTGGTACCCTTTCATGTCCAAACCTCTCAAACTCCGGGAGAGATTCTCAAAACCAAGGTTGACATGGTTCCAGTTCCTTTCAACATTTTTAAAATCCCGCTGAAACTTTTGGCATTCTCGCGAGGCGTTCCCAATCCCCGACAAGATTGGTAGCCTTTCACGTCCAAATCTCTCAAACTCCGGGAGAGATTCTCAAAACCAAGGTTGACATGTTTCGAGTTCCTTTCAACATTTGGGAAATCCCGCTGAAACTTTGGACATTCTGGCGAAGGGTTCCCAATCCCCGACAAGATTGGTACCCTTTCACGTCCAAATCTCTCAAACTCCGGGAGAGATTGTCAAAACCAAGGTTGACATGTTTCGAGTTCCTTTCAACATTTTTAAAATCCCGCTGAAACTTTGGACATTCTGTCGAAGGGTTCCCAATCCCCGACAAGATTGGTACCCTTTCACGTCCAAATCTCTCAAACTCCGGGAGAGATTCTCAAAACCAAGGTTGACATGGTTCGAGTTCCTTTCAACATTTTGGAAATCCCGCTGAAACTTTGGACATTGTCGCGAAGGGTTCCCAATCTTCGACAAGATTGGTACCCTTTCACGTAGAAATCTCTCAAACTCCGGGAGAGATTCTCAAAACCATGGTTGACATGTTTCGAGTTCCTTTCAACATTTTGGAAATCCCGCTGAAACTTTGGACATTCTCGCGAAGGGTTCCCAATCCCCGACAAGATTGGTACCCTTTCACGTCCAAATCTCTCAAACTCCGGGAGAGATTCTCAAAACCAAGGTTGACATGTTTCGAGTTCCTTTCAACATTTTGGAAATCCCGCTGAAACTTTGGACTTTCTCGCGAAGGGTTCCCAATCCCCGACAAGATTGGTACCCTTTCACGTCCAAATCTCTCAAACTCCGGGAGAGATTCTCAAAACCAAGGTTGACATGGTTCGAGTTCCTTTCAACATTTTGGAAATCCCGCTGAAACTTTGGACATTCTCGCGAAGGGTTCCCAATCCCCGACAAGATTGGTACCCTTTCACGTCCAAATCTCTCAGACTCCGGGAGAGATTCTCAAAACCAAGGTTGACATGGTTCGAGTTCCTTTCAACATTTTGGAAATCCCGCTGAAACTTTGGACATTCTCGCGAAGGGTTCCCAATCCCCGACAAGATTGGTACCCTTTCACGTCCAAATCTCTCAAACTCCGGGAGAGATTCTCAAAACCAAGGTTGACATGTTTCGAGTTCCTTTCAACATTTTGGATATCCCGCTGAAACTTTGGACATTCTGTCGAAGGGTTCCCAATCCCCGACAAGATTGGTACCCTTTCACGTCCAAATCTCTCAAACTCCGGGAGAGATTCTCAAAACCAAGGTTGACATGTTTCGAGTTCCTTTCAACATTTTGAAAATCCCGCTGAAACTTTTGGCATTCTCGCGAAGGGTTCCCAATCCCCGACAAGATTGGTACCCTTTCACGTCCAAATCTCTCAAACTCCGGGAGAGATTCTCAAAACCAAGGTTGACATGGTTCGAGTTCCTTTCAACATTTTGGAAATCCCGCTGAAACTTTGGACATTGTCGCGAAGGGTTCCCAATCCCCGACAAGATTGGTACCCTTTCATGTCCAAACCTCTCAAACTCCGGGAGAGATTCTCAAAACCAAGGTTGACATGTTTCGAGTTCCTTTCAACTTTTTTAAAATCCCGCTGAAACTTTTGGCATTCTCGCGAGGCGTTCCCAATCCCCGACAAGATTGGTACCCTTTCACGTCCAAATCTCTCAAACTCCGGGAGAGATTCTCAAAACCAAGGTTGACATGGTTCGAGTTCCTTTCAACATTTTGGAAATCCCGCTGAAACTTTGGACATTCTGGCGAAGGGTTCCCAATCCCCGACAAGATTGGTACCCTTTCACGTCCAAATCTCTCAGACTCCGGGAGAGATTCTCAAAACCAAGGTTGACATGTTTCGAGTTCCTTTCAACATTTTGGAAATCCCGCTGAAACTTTGGACATTCTCGCGAAGGGTTCCCAATCCCCGACAAGATTGGTACCCTTTCACGTCCAAATCTCTCAAAGTCCGGGAGAGATTCTCAAAACCAAGGTTGACATGGTTCGAGTTCCTTTCAACATTTGGGAAATCCCGCTGAAACTTTGGACATTCTCGCGAAGGGTTCCCAATCCCCGACAAGATTGGTACCCTTTCACGTCCAAATCTCTCAAACTCCGGGGGAGATTCTCAAAACCAAGGTTGACATGTTTCGAGTTCCTTTCAACATTTTGGAAATCCCGCTGAAACTTTGGACTTTCTCGCGAAGGGTTCCCAATCCCCGACAAGACTGGTACCCTTTCACGTCCAAATCTCTCAAACTCCGGGAGAGATTCTCAAAACCAAGGTTGACATGTTTATAGTTCCTTTCAACATTTTGGAAATCACGCTGAAACTTTGGACATTCTGGCGAAGGGTTCCCAATCCCCGACAAGACTGGTACCCTTTCACGTCCAAATCTCTCAGACTCCGGGAGAGATTCTCAAAACCAAGGTTGACATGGTTCGAGTTCCTTTCAACATTTTGGAAATCCCACTGAAACTTTGGACATTCTCGCGAAGGGTTCCCAATCCCCGACAAGACTGGTACCCTTTCACGTCCAAATCTCTCAAACTCCGGGAGAGATTCTCAAAACCAAGGTTGAAACGTTTCGAGTTCCTTTCAACATTTTGGAAATCCCGCTGAAACTTTGGACATTCTCGCGAAGGGTTCCCAATCCCCGACAAGATTGGTACCCTTTCACGTCCAAATCTCTCAAACTCCGGGAGAGATTCTCAAAACCAAGGTTGACATGGTTCGAGTTCCTTTCAACATTTTGGAAATCCCGCTGAAACTTTGGACATTCTCGCGAAGGGTTCCCAATCCCCGACAAGACTGGTACCCTTTCACGTCCAAATCTCTCAGACTCCGGGAGAGATTCTCAAAACCAAGGTTGACATGGTTCGAGTTCCTTTCAACATTTTGGAAATCCCGCTGAAACTTTGGACATTCTCGCGAAGGGTTCCCAATCCCCGACAAGATTGGTACCCTTTCACGTCCAAATCTCTCAAACTCCGGGAGAGATTCTCAAAACCAAGGTTGACATGTTTCGAGTTCCTTTCAACATTTTGGAAATCCTGCTGAAAGTTTGGATATTCTGGCGAAGGGTTCCCAATCCCTGACAAGATTGGTACCCTTTCACGTCCAAATCTCTCAAACTCCGGGAGAGATTCTCAAAACCAAGGTTGACATGGTTCGAGTTCCTTTCAACATTTTGGAAATCCCGCTGAAACTTTGGACATTGTCGCGAAGGGTTCCCAATCCCCGACAAGATTGGTACCCTTTCATGTCCAAACCTCTCAAACTCCGGGAGAGATTCTCAAAACCAAGGTTGACATGTTTCGAGTTCCTTTCAACTTTTTTAAAATCCCGCTGAAACTTTTGGCATTCTCGCGAGGCGTTCCCAATCCCCGACAAGATTGGTACCCTTTCACGTCCAAATCTCTCAAACTCCGGGAGAGATTCTCAAAACCAAGGTTGACATGGTTCGAGTTCCTTTCAACATTTTGGAAATCCCGCTGAAACTTTGGACATTCTGGCGAAGGGTTCCCAATCCCCGACAAGATTGGTACCCTTTCACGTCCAAATCTCTCAGACTCCGGGAGAGATTCTCAAAACCAAGGTTGACATGTTTCGAGTTCCTTTCAACATTTTGGAAATCCCGCTGAAACTTTGGACATTCTCGCGAAGGGTTCCCAATCCCCGACAAGATTGGTACCCTTTCACGTCCAAATCTCTCAAAGTCCGGGAGAGATTCTCAAAACCAAGGTTGACATGGTTCGAGTTCCTTTCAACATTTGGGAAATCCCGCTGAAACTTTGGACATTCTCGCGAAGGGTTCCCAATCCCCAACAAGATTGGTACCCTTTCACGTCCAAATCTCTCAAACTCCGGGGGAGATTCTCAAAACCAAGGTTGACATGTTTCGAGTTCCTTTCAACATTTTGGAAATCCCGCTGAAACTTTGGACTTTCTCGCGAAGGGTTCCCAATCCCCGACAAGACTGGTACCCTTTCACGTCCAAATCTCTCAAACTCCGGGAGAGATTCTCAAAACCAAGGTTGACATGTTTATAGTTCCTTTCAACATTTTGGAAATCACGCTGAAACTTTGGACATTCTGGCGAAGGGTTCCCAATCCCCGACAAGACTGGTACCCTTTCACGTCCAAATCTCTCAGACTCCGGGAGAGATTCTCAAAACCAAGGTTGACATGTTTCGAGTTCCTTTCAACATTTTGGAAATCCCGCTGAAACTTTGGACATTCTCGCGAAGGGTTCCCAATCCCCGACAAGACTGGTACCCTTTCACGTCCAAATCTCTCAAACTCCGGGAGAGATTCTCAAAACCAAGGTTGAAACGTTTCGAGTTCCTTTCAACATTTTGGAAATCCCGCTGAAACTTTGGACATTCTCGCGAAGGGTTCCCAATCCCCGACAAGATTGGTACCCTTTCACGTCCAAATCTCTCAAACTCCGGGAGAGATTCTCAAAACCAAGGTTGACATGGTTCGAGTTCCTTTCAACATTTTGGAAATCCCGCTGAAACTTTGGACATTTTGGCGAAGGGTTCCCAATCCCCGACAAGACTGGTACCCTTTCACGTCCAAATCTCTCAGACTCCGGGAGAGATTCTCAAAACCAAGGTTGACATGGTTCGAGTTCCTTTCAACATTTTGGAAATCCCGCTGAAACTTTGGACATTCTCGCGAAGGGTTCCCAATCCCCGACAAGATTGGTACCCTTTCACGTCCAAATCTCTCAAACTCCGGGAGAGATTCTCAAAACCAAGGTTGACATGTTTCGAGTTCCTTTCAACATTTTGGAAATCCTGCTGAAAGTTTGGATATTCTGGCGAAGGGTTCCCAATCCCTGACAAGATTGGTACCCTTTCACGTCCAAATCTCTCAAACTCCGGGAGAGATTCTCAAAACCAAGGTTGACATGTTTCGAGTTCCTTTCAACATTTTGGAAATCCCGCTGAAACTTTGGACATTGTCGCGAAGGGTTCCCAATCCCCGACAAGATTGGTACCCTTTCATGTCCAAACCTCTCAAACTCCGGGAGAGATTCTCAAAACCAAGGTTGACATGTTTCGAGTTCCTTTCAACTTTTTTAAAATCCCGCTGAAACTTTTGGCATTCTCGCGAGGCGTTCCCAATCCCCGACAAGATTGGTACCCTTTCACGTCCAAATCTCTCAAACTCCGGGAGAGATTCTCAAAACCAAGGTTGACATGGTTCGAGTTCCTTTCAACATTTTGGAAATCCCGCTGAAACTTTGGACATTCTGGCGAAGGGTTCCCAATCCCCGACAAGATTGGTACCCTTTCACGTCCAAATCTCTCAAAGTCCGGGAGAGATTCTCAAAACCAAGGTTGACATGGTTCGAGTTCCTTTCAACATTTGGGAAATCCCGCTGAAACTTTGGACATTCTCGCGAAGGGTTCCCAATCCCCGACAAGATTGGTACCCTTTCACGTCCAAATCTCTCAAACTCCGGGGGAGATTCTCAAAACCAAGGTTGACATGTTTCGAGTTCCTTTCAACATTTTGGAAATCCCGCTGAAACTTTGGACTTTCTCGCGAAGGGTTCCCAATCCCCGACAAGACTGGTACCCTTTCACGTCCAAATCTCTCAAACTCCGGGAGAGATTCTCAAAACCAAGGTTGACATGTTTATAGTTCCTTTCAACATTTTGGAAATCACGCTGAAACTTTGGACATTCTGGCGAAGGGTTCCCAATCCCCGACAAGATTGGTACCCTTTCACGTCCAAATCTCTCAAACTCCGGGAGAGATTCTCAAAACCAAGGTTGACATGTTTCGAGTTCCTTTCAACATTTTGGAAATCCCGCTGAAACTTTGGACATTCTCGCGAAGGGTTCCCAATCCCCGACAAGATTGGTACCCTTTCACGTCCAAATCTCTCAAACTCCGGGAGAGATTCTCAAAACCAAGGTTGACATGTTTCGAGTTCCTTTCAACATTTTGGAAATCCTGCTGAAAGTTTGGATATTCTGGCGAAGGGTTCCCAATCCCTGACAAGATTGGTACCCTTTCACGTCCAAATCTCTCAAACTCCGGGAGAGATTCTCAAAACCAAGGTTGACATGTTTCGAGTTCCTTTCAACATTTTGGAAATCCCGCTGAAACTTTGGACATTGTCGCGAAGGGTTCCCAATCTTCGACAAGATTGGTACCCTTTCACGTAGAAATCTCTCAAACTCCGGGAGAGATTCTCAAAACCATGGTTGACATGTTTCGAGTTCCTTTCAACATTTTGGAAATCCCGCTGAAACTTTGGACATTCTCGCGAAGGGTTCCCAATCCCCGACAAGATTGGTACCCTTTCACGTCCAAATCTCTCAAACTCCGGGAGAGATTCTCAAAACCAAGGTTGACATGTTTCGAGTTCCTTTCAACATTTTGGAAATCCCGCTGAAAATTTGGACTTTCTCGCGAAGGGTTCCCAATCCCCGACAAGATTGGTACCCTTTCACGTCCAAATCTCTCAAACTCCGGGAGAGATTCTCAAAACCAAGGTTGACATGTTTCGAGTTCCTTTCAACATTTTGGAAATCACGCTGAAACTTTGGACATTCTCGCGAAGGGTTCCCAATCCCCGACAAGACTGGTACCCTTTCACGTCCAAATCTCTCAAACTCCGGGAGAGATTCTCAAAACCAAGGTTGAAACGTTTCGAGTTCCTTTCAACATTTTGGAAATCCCGCTGAAACTTTGGACATTCTCGCGAAGGGTTCCCAATCCCCGACAAGATTGGTACCCTTTCACGTCCAAATCTCTCAAACTCCGGGAGAGATTCTCAAAACCAAGGTTGACATGGTTCGAGTTCCTTTCAACATTTTGGAAATCCCGCTGAAACTTTGGACATTCTCGCGAAGGGTTCCCAATCCCCGACAAGATTGGTACCCTTTCACGTCCAAATCTCTCAAACTCCGGGAGAGATTCTCAAAACCAAGGTTGACATGTTTCGAGTTCCTTTCAACATTTTGGAAATCCTGCTGAAAGTTTGGATATTCTGGCGAAGGGTTCCCAATCCCTGACAAGATTGGTACCCTTTCACGTCCAAATCTCTCAAACTCCGGGAGAGATTCTCAAAACCAAGGTTGACATGTTTCGAGTTCCTTTCAACATTTTGGAAATCCCGCTGAAACTTTGGACATTCTCGCGAAGGGTTCCCAATCTTCGACAAGATTGGTACCCTTTCACGTCCAAATCTCTCAAACTCCGGGAGAGATTCTCAAAACCAAGGTTGACATGGTTCGAGTTCCTTTCAACATTTTGGAAATCCCGCTGAAAATTTGGACATTCTCGCGAAGGGTTCCCAATCCCCGACAAGACTGGTACCCTTTCACGTCCAAATCTCTCAAACTCCGGGAGAGATTCTCAAAACCAAGGTTGACATGTTTCGAGTTCCTTTCAACATTTTGGAAATCCCGCTGAAACTTTGGACATTCTGGCGAAGGGTTCCCAATCCCCGAAAAGATTGGTACCCTTTCATGTCCAAACCTCTCAAACTCCGGGAGAGATTCTCAAAACCAAGGTTGACATGTTTCGAGTTCCTTTCAACATTTTGGAAATCCCGCTGAAACTTTGGACATTGTCGCGAAGGGTTCCCGATCCCCGACAAGATTGGTACCCTTTAACGTCCAAATCTCTCAAACTCCGGGAGAGATTCTCAAAACCAAGGTTGACATGGTTCGAGTTCCTTTCAACATTTTGGAAATCCCGCTGAAACTTTGGACATTCTCGTGAAGGGTTCCCAATCCCCGACAAGATTGGTACCCTTTCACGTCCAAATCTCTCAAACTCCGGGAGAGATTCTCAAAACCAAGGTTGACATGTTTCGAGTTCCTTTCAACATTTTGGAAATCCCGCTGAAACTTTGGACATTCTCGCGAAGGGTTCCCAATCCCCGACAAGATTGGTACCCTTTCACGTCCAAATCTCTCAAACTCCGGGAGAGATTCTCAAAACCAAGGTTGACATGGTTCGAGTTCCTTTCAACATTTTGGAAATCCCGCTGAAACTTTGGACATTCTGTCGAAGAGTTCCCAATGCCCGACAAGATTGGTACCCTTTCACGTCCAAATCTCTCAAACTCCGGGAGAGATTCTCAAAACCAAGGTTGACATGGTTCGAGTTCCTTTCAACATTTTGGAAAACCCGCTGAAACTTTGGACATTCTCGCGAAGGGTTCCCAATCCCCGACAAGACTGGTACCCTTTCACGTCCAAATCTCTCAAACTCCGGGAGAGATTCTCAAAACCAAGGTTGACATGTTTCGAGTTCCTTTCAACATTTTGGAAATCCCGCTGAAACTTTGGACATTCTCGCGAAGGGTTCCCAATCCCCGACGAGATTGGTACCCTTTCACGTTCAAATCTCTCAAACTCCGGGAGAGATTCTCAAAACCAAGGTTGACATGTTTCGAGTTCCTTTCAACATTTTGGAAATCCCGCTGAAACTTTGGACATTCTGGCGAGGGGTTCCCAATCCCCGACAAGATTGGTACCCTTTCACGTCCAAATCTCTCAGACTCCGGGAGAGATTCTCAAAACCAAGGTTGACATGTTTCGAGTTCCTTTCAACATTTTGGAAATCCCGCTGAAACTTTGGACATTCTCGCGAAGGGTTCCCAATCCCCGACAAGATTGGTACCCTTTCACGTCCAAATCTCTCAAACTCCGGGAGAGATTCTCAAAACCAAGGTTGACATGGTTCGAGTTCCTTTCAACATTTTGGAAATCCCGCTGAAACTTTGGACATTCTCGCGAAGGGGTCCCAATCCCTGACAAGATTGGTACCCTTTCACGTCCAAATCTCTCAAACTCCGGGAGAGATTCTCAAAACCAAGGTTGACATGGTTCGAGTTCCTTTCAACATTTTGGAAATCCCGCTGAAACTTTGGACATTCTCGCGAAGGGTTCCCAATCCCCGACAAGATCGGTATTCTTTCACGTCCAAATCTCTCAAACTCCGGGAGAGATTCTCAAAACCAAGGTTGACATGTTTCGAGTTCCTTTCAACATTTTGGAAATCCCGCTGAAACTTTGGACATTCTCGCGAAGGGTTCCCAATCCCCGACAAGACTGGTACCCTTTCACGTCCAAATCTCTCAAACTCCGGCAGAGATTCTCAAAACCAAGGTTGACATGTTTCGAGTTCCTTTCAACATTTTGGAAATCCCGCTGAAACTTTGGACATTCTGGCGAAGGGTTCCCAATCCCCGACAAGATTGGTACCCTTTCACGTCCAAATCTCTCAAACTCCGGGAGAGATTCTCAAAACCAAGGTTGACATGTTTCGAGTTCCTTTCAACATTTTGGAAATCCCGCTGAAACTTTGGACATTCTCGCGAAGGGTTCCCAATCCCCGACAAGATTGGTACCCTTTCACGTCCAAATCTCTCAAACTCCGGGAGAGATTCTCAAAACCAAGGTTGACATGTTTCGAGTTCCTTTCAACATTTTGGAAATCCCGCTGAAACTTTGGACATTCTCTCGAAGGGTTCCCAATCCCCGACAAGATTGGTACCCTTTCACGTCCAAATCTCTCAAACTCCGGGAGAGATTCTCAAAACCAAGGTTGACATGTTTCGAGTTCCTTTCAACATTTTGGAAAATCCGCTGAAACTTTGGACATTCTCGCGAAGGGTTCCCAATCCCCGACAAGATTGGTATTCTTTCACGTCCAAAACTCTCAAACTCCGGGAGAGATTCTCAAAACCAAGGTTGACATGTTTCGAGTTCCTTTCAACATTTTGGAAATCCCGCTGAAACTTTGGACATTCTCGCGAAGGGTTCCCAATCCCCGACAAGATTGGTACCCTTTCACGTCCAAATCTCTCAAACTCCGGGAGAGATTCTCAAAACCAAGGTTGACATGTTTCGAGTTCCTTTCAACATTTTGGAAATCCCGCTGAAACTTTGGACATTCTGGCGAAGGGTTCCCAATCCCCGACGACATTGATACCCTTTCACGTTCAAATCTCTCAAACTCCGGGAGAGATTCTCAAAACCAAGGTTGACATGTTTTGAGTTCCTTTCAACATTTGGGAAATCCCGCTGAAACTTTGGACATTCTGGCGAAGGGTTCCCAATCCCCGACAAGATTGGTACCCTTTCACGTCCAAATCTCTCAAACTCCGGGAGAGATTCTCAAAACCAAGGTTGACATGTTTCGAGTTTCTTTCAACATTTTGGAAATCCCGCTGAAAATTTGGACATTCTCGCGAAGGGTTCCCAATCCCCGACAAGATTGGTACCCTTTCACGTCCAAATCTCTCAAACTCCGGGAGAGATTCTCAAAACCAAGGTTGACATGTTTCGAGTTCCTTTCAACATTTTGGAAATCCCGCTGAAACTTTGGACATTCTCGCGAAGGGTTCCCAATCCCCGACAAGACTGGTACCCTTTCACGTCCAAATCTCTCAAACTCCGGGAGAGATTCTCAAAACCAGGGTTGACACGTTTCTAGTTCCTTTCAACATTTTGGAAAATCCGCTGAAACTTTGGGCGTTGTCGCGAAGGGTTCCCGATCCCCGACAAGATTGGTACCCTTTCACGTCCAAATCTCTCAAACTGCGGGAGAGGTTCTCAAAACCAAGGTTGACATGTTTCGAGTTCCTTTCAACATTTTAGAAATCCCGCTGAAACTTTGGACATTGTCGCGAAGGGTTCCCAATCCCCGACAAGATTGGTACCCTTTCACGTCCAAATCTCTCAAACTCCGGGAGAGATTCTCAAAACCAAGGTTGACATGTTTCGAGTTCCTTTCAACATTTTGGAAATCCCGCTGAAACTTTGGACATTCTGGCGAAGGTGTCCCAATCCCTGACAAGATTGGTACCCTTTCACGTCCAAATCTCTCAAACTCCGGGAGAGATTCTCAAAACCAAGGTTGACATGTTTCGAGTTCCTTTCAACATTTTGGACATCCTGCTGAAACTTTGGACATTCTCGCGAAGGGTTTCCAATCTCCGACAAGATTGGTATTCTTTCACGTCCAAATCTCTCAGACTCCGGGAGAGATTCTCAAAACCAAGGTTGACATGTTTCGAGTTCCTTTCAACATTTTGGAAATCCCGCTGAAACTTGGGACATTCTCGCGAAGGGTTCCCAATCCCCGACAAGATTGGTACCCTTTCACGTCCAAATCTCTCAAACTCCGGGAGAGATTCTCAAAACCAAGGTTGACATGTTTCGAGTTCCTTTCAACATTTTGGAAATCCCGCTGAAACTTTGGACATTGTCGCGAAGGGTTCCCAATCTTCGACAAGATTGGTACCCTTTCACGTAGAAATCTCTCAAACTCCGGGAGAGATTCTCAAAACCAAGGTTGACATGGTTCGAGTTCCTTTCAACATTTTGGAAATCCCGCTGAAACTTTGGACATTCTCGCGAAGGGTTCCCAATCCCCGACAAGATTGGTACCCTTTCACGTCCAAATCTCTCAAACTCCGGCAGAGATTCTCAAAACCAAGGTTGACATGTTTCGAGTTCCTTTCAACATTTTGGAAATCCCGCTGAAACTTTGGACATTCTGGCGAAGGGTTCCCAATCCCCGACAAGATTGGTACCCTTTCACGTCCAAATCTCTCAAACTCCGGGAGAGATTCTCAAAACCAAGGTTGACATGGTTCGAGTTCCTTTCAACATTTTGGAAATCCCGCTGAAACTTTGGACATTCTCGCGAAGGGTTCCCAATCCCCGACAAGATTGGTACCCTTTCACGTCCAAATCTCTCAAACTCCGGGAGAGATTCTCAAAACCAAGGTTGACATGTTTCGAGTTCCTTTCAACATTTTGGAAATCTTGCTGAAACTTTGGACATTCTTGCGAAGGGTTCCCGATCCCCGACAAGATTGGTACCCTTTCACGTCCAAATCTCTCAAACTCCGGGAGAGATTCTCAAAACCAAGGTTGACATGGTTCGAGTTCCTTTCAACATTTTGGAAATCCCGCTGAAACTTTGGACATTCTCGCGAAGGGGTCCCAATCCCTGACAAGATTGTTACCCTTTCACGTCCAAATCTCTCAAACTCCGGGAGAGATTCTCAAAACCAAGGTTGACATGTTTCGAGTTCCTTTCAACATTTTGGAAATCCCGCTGAAACTTTGGACATTCTTGCGAAGGGTTCCCGATCCCCGACAAGATTGGTACCCTTTCACGTCCAAATCTCTCAAACTCCGGGAGAGATTCTCAAAACCAAGGTTGACATGTTTCGAGTTCCTTTCAACATTTTGGAAATCCCGCTGAAACTTTGGACATTCTCGCGAAGGGTTCCCAATCCCTGACAAGATTGGTACCCTTTAACGTCTAAATCTCTCAAACTCCGGGAGAGATTCTAAAAACCAAGGTTGACGTGTTTCGAGTTCCTTTCAAAATTTTGGAAATCCCGCTGAAACTTTGGACATTCTGGCAAAGGGTTCCCAATCCCCGACAAGACTGGTACCCTTTCACGTCCAAATCTCTCAAACTCCGGCAGAGATTCTCAAAACCAAAGTTGACATGTTTCGAGTTCCTTTCAACATTTTGGAAATCCCGCTGAAACTTTGGACATTCTCGCGAAGGGTTCCCAATCCCCGACAAGATTGGTACCCTTTCACGTCCAAATCTCTCAAACTCCAGCAGAGATTCTCAAAACCATGGTTGACATGTTTCGAGTTCCTTTCAACATTTTGGAAATCCCGCTGAAACTTTGGACATTCTCGCGAAGGGTTCCCAATCCCCGACAAGATTGGTACCCTTTCACGTCCAAATCTCTCAAACTCCGGGAGAGATTCTCAAAACCAAGGTTGACATGTTTCGAGTTCCTTTCAACATTTTGGAAATCCCGCTGAAACTTTGGACATTCTGGCGAAGGGTTCCCAATCCCCGACAAGATTGGTACCCTTTCACGTCCAAATCTCTCAAACTCCGGGAGAGATTCTCAAAACCAAGGTTGACATGTTTCGAGTTCCTTTCAACATTTTGGAAATCCCGCTGAAACTTTGGACATTGTCGCGAAGGGTTCCCAATCCCCGACAAGATTGGTACCCTTTCACGTCCAAATCTCTCAAACTCCGGCAGAGATTCTCAAAACCAAGGTTGACATGTTTCGAGTTCCTTTCAACATTTTGGAAATCCCGCTGAAACTTTGGACATTCTCGCGAAGGGTTCCAACCCCTGACAAGATTGGTACCCTTTAACGTCCAAATCTCTCAAACTCCGGGAGAGATTCTCAAAACCAAGGTTGACATGTTTCGAGTTCCTTTCAACATTTTGGAAATCCCGCTGAAACTTTGGACATTCTGGCGAAGGGTTCCCAATCCCCGACAAGACTGGTACCCTTTCACGTCCAAATCTCTCAAACTCCGGCAGAGATTCTCAAAACCAAAGTTGACATGTTTCGAGATCCTTTCAACATTTTGGAAATCCCGCTGAAACTTTGGACATTCTCGCGAAGGGTTCCCAATCCCCGACAAGATTGGTACCCTTTCACGTCCAAATCTCTCAAACTCCAGCAGAGATTCTCAAAACCATGGTTGACATGTTTCGAGTTCCTTTCAACATTTTGGAAATCCCGCTGAAACTTTGGACATTCTGGCGAAGGGTTCCCAATCCCCGACAAGATTGGTACCCTTTCACGTCCAAATCTCTCAAACTCCGGGAGAGATTCTCAAAACCAAGGTTGACATGTTTCGAGTTCCTTTCAACATTTTGGAAATCCCGCTGAAACTTTGGACATTCTCGTGAAGGGTTCCCAATCCCCGACAAGATTGGTACCCTTTCACGTCCAAATCTCTCAAACTCCGGGAGAGATTCTCAAAACCAAGGTTGACATGGTTCGAGTTCCTTTCAACATTTTGGAAATCCCGCTGAAACTTTGGACATTCTCGCGAAGGGTTCCCAATCCCCGACAAGATTGGTACCCTTTCACGTCCAAATCTCTCAAACTCCGGGAGAGATTCTCAAAACCAACGTTGACATGTTTCGAGTTCCTTTCAACATTTTGGAAATCCCGCTGAAACTTTGGACATTCTGGCGAAGGGTTCCCAATCCCCGACAAGATTGGTACCCTTTCACGTCCAAATCTCTCAAACTCCGGGAGAGATTCTCAAAACCAAGGTTGACATGGTTCGAGTTCCTTTCAACATTTTGGAAATCCCGCTGAAACTTTGGACATTCTCGTGAAGGGTTCCCAATCCCCGACAAGATTGGTACCCTTTCACGTCCAAATCTCTCAAACTCCGGGAGAGATTCTCAAAACCAAGGTTGACATGGTTCGAGTTCCTTTCAACATTTTGGAAATCCCGCTGAAACTTTGGACATTCTCGCGAAGGGTTCCCAATCCCCGACAAGATTGGTACCCTTTCACGTCCAAATCTCTCAAACTCCGGGAGAGATTCTCAAAACCAAGGTTGACATGTTTCGAGTTCCTTTCAACATTTTGGAAATCCCGCTGAAACTTTGGACATTCTGGCGAAGGGTTCCCAATCCCCGACAAGATTGGTACCCTTTCACGTCCAAATCTCTCAAACTCCGGGAGAGATTCTCAAAACCAAGGTTGACATGGTTCGAGTTCCTTTCAACATTTTGGAAATCCCGCTGAAACTTTGGACATTCTGTCGAAGAGTTCCCAATGCCCGACAAGATTGGTACCCTTTCACGTCCAAATCTCTCAAACTCCGGGAGAGATTCTCAAAACCAAGGTTGACATGGTTCGAGTTCCTTTCAACATTTTGGAAAACCCGCTGAAACTTTGGACATTCTCGCGAAGGGTTCCCAATCCCCGACAAGACTGGTACCCTTTCACGTCCAAATCTCTCAAACTCCGGGAGAGATTCTCAAAACCAAGGTTGACATGTTTCGAGTTCCTTTCAACATTTTGGAAATCCCGCTGAAACTTTGGACATTCTGGCGAGGGGTTCCCAATCCCCGACAAGATTGGTACCATTTCACGTCCAAATCTCTCAGACTCCGGGAGAGATTCTCAAAACCAAGGTTGACATGTTTCGAGTTCCTTTCAACATTTTGGAAATCCCGCTGAAACTTTGGACATTCTCGTGAAGGGTTCCCAATCCCCGACAAGATTGGTACCCTTTCACGTCCAAATCTCTCAAACTCCGGGAGAGATTCTCAAAACCAAGGTTGACATGTTTCGAGTTCCTTTCAACATTTTGGAAATCCCGCTGAAACTTTGGACATTCTCGCGAAGGGGTCCCAATCCCTGACAAGATTGGTACCCTTTCACGTCCAAATCTCTCAAACTCCGGGAGAGATTCTCAAAACCAAGGTTGACATGGTTCGAGTTCCTTTCAACATTTTGGAAATCCCGCTGAAACTTTGGACATTCTCGCGAAGGGTTCCCAATCCCCGACAAGATCGGTATTCTTTCACGTCCAAATCTCTCAAACTCCGGGAGAGATTCTCAAAACCAAGGTTGACATGTTTCGAGTTCCTTTCAACATTTTGGAAATCCCGCTGAAACTTTGGACATTCTCGCGAAGGGTTCCCAATCCCCGACAAGACTGGTACCCTTTCACGTCCAAATCTCTCAAACTCCGGCAGAGATTCTCAAAACCAAGGTTGACATGTTTCGAGTTCCTTTCAACATTTGGGAAATCCCGCTGAAACTTTGGACATTCTGGCGAAGGGTTCCCAATCCCCGACAAGATTGGTACCCTTTCACGTCCAAATCTCTCAAACTCCGGGAGAGATTCTCAAAACCAAGGTTGACATGTTTCGAGTTCCTTTCAACATTTTGGAAATCCCGCTGAAACTTTGGACATTCTCGCGAAGGGTTCCCAATCCCCGACAAGACTGGTACCCTTTCACGTTCAAATCTCTCAAACTCCGGGAGAGATTCTCAAAACCAAGGTTGACATGTTTCGAGTTCCTTTCAACATTTTGGAAATCCCCCAGAAACTTTGGACATTCTGGCGAAGGGTTCCCAATCCCCGACAAGATTGGTACCCTTTCACGTCCAAATCTCTCAAACTCCGGGAGAGATTCTCAAAACCAAGGTTGACATGTTTCGAGTTCCTTTCAACATTTTGGAAATCCCGCTGAAACTTTGGACATTCTCGCGAAGGGTTCCCAATCCCCGACAAGATTGGTACCCTTTCACGTCCAAATCTCTCAAACTCCGGGAGAGATTCTCAAAACCAAGGTTGACATGTTTCGAGTTCCTTTCAACATTTTGGAAATCCCGCTGAAACTTTGGATATTCTCTCGAAGGGTTCCCAATCCCCGACAAGATTGGTACCCTTTCACGTCCAAATCTCTCAAACTCCGGGAGAGATTCTCAAAACCAAGGTTGACATGTTTCGAGTTCCTTTCAACATTTTGGAAAATCCGCTGAAACTTTGGACATTCTCGCGAAGGGTTCCCAATCCCCGACAAGATTGGTACCCTTTCACGTCCAAATCTCTCAAACTCCGGGAGAGATTCTCAAAACCAAGGTTGACATGTTTCAAGTTCCTTTCAACATTTTGGACATCCCGCTGAAACTTTGGACATTCTCGCGAAGGGTTCCCAATCTCCGACAAGATTGGTATTCTTTCACGTCCAAATCTCTCAGACTCCGGGAGAGATTCTCAAAACCAAGGTTGACATGTTTCGAGTTCCTTTCAACATTTTGGAAATCCCGCTGAAACTTTGGACATTCTCGCGAAGGGTTCCCAATCCCCGACAAGATTGGTACCCTTTCACGTCCAAATCTCTCAAACTCCGGGAGAGATTCTCAAAACCAAGGTTGACATGTTTCGAGTTCCTTTCAACATTTTGGAAATCCCGCTGAAACTTTGGACATTGTCGCGAAGGGTTCCCAATCTTCGACAAGATTGGTACCCTTTCACGTAGAAATCTCTCAAACTCCGGGAGAGATTCTCAAAACCATGGTTGACATGTTTCGAGTTCCTTTCAACATTTTGGAAATCCCGCTGAAACTTTGGACATTCTCGCGAAGGGTTCCCAATCCCCGACAAGATTGGTACCCTTTCACGTCCAAATCTCTCAAACTCCGGCAGAGATTCTCAAAACCAAGGTTGACATGTTTCGAGTTCCTTTCAACATTTTGGAAATCCCGCTGAAACTTTGGACATTCTGGCGAAGGGTTCCCAATCCCCGACAAGATTGGTACCCTTTCACGTCCAAATCTCTCAAACTCCGGGAGAGATTCTCAAAACCAAGGTTGACATGGTTCGAGTTCCTTTCAACATTTTGGAAATCCCGCTGAAACTTTGGACATTCTCGCGAAGGGTTCCCAATCCCCGACAAGATTGGTACCCTTTCACGTCCAAATCTCTCAAACTCCGGGAGAGATTCTCAAAACCAAGGTTGACATGTTTCGAGTTCCTTTCAACATTTTGGAAATCTTGCTGAAACTTTGGACATTCTTGCGAAGGGTTCCCGATCCCCGACAAGATTGGTACCCTTTCACGTCCAAATCTCTCAAACTCCGGGAGAGATTCTCAAAACCAAGGTTGACATGGTTCGAGTTCCTTTCAACATTTTGGAAATCCCGCTGAAACTTTGGACATTCTCGCGAAGGGGTCCCAATCCCTGACAAGATTGGTACCCTTTCACGTCCAAATCTCTCAAACTCCGGGAGAGATTCTCAAAACCAAGGTTGACATGTTTCGAGTTCCTTTCAACATTTTGGAAATCCCGCTGAAACTTTGGACATTCTTGCGAAGGGTTCCCGATCCCCGACAAGATTGGTACCCTTTCACGTCCAAATCTCTCAAACTCCGGGAGAGATTCTCAAAACCAAGGTTGACATGGTTCGAGTTCCTTTCAACATTTTGGAAATCCCGCTGAAACTTTGGACATTCTCGCGAAGGGTTCCCAATCCCTGACAAGATTGGTACCCTTTAACGTCTAAATCTCTCAAACTCCGGGAGAGATTCTAAAAACCAAGGTTGACGTGTTTCGAGTTCCTTTCAAAATTTTGGAAATCCCGCTGAAACTTTGGACATTCTGGCGAAGGGTTCCCAATCCCCGACAAGACTGGTACCCTTTCACGTCCAAATCTCTCAAACTCCGGCAGAGATTCTCAAAACCAAAGTTGACATGTTTCGAGTTCCTTTCAACATTTTGGAAATCCCGCTGAAACTTTGGACATTCTCGCGAAGGGTTCCCAATCCCCGACAAGATTGGTACCCTTTCACGTCCAAATCTCTCAAACTCCAGCAGAGATTCTCAAAACCATGGTTGACATGTTTCGAGTTCCTTTCAACATTTTGGAAATCCCGCTGAAACTTTGGACATTCTCGCGAAGGGTTCCCAATCCCCGACAAGATTGGTACCCTTTCACGTCCAAATCTCTCAAACTCCGGGAGAGATTCTCAAAACCAAGGTTGACATGTTTCGAGTTCCTTTCAACATTTTGGAAATCCCGCTGAAACTTTGGACATTCTGGCGAAGGGTTCCCAATCCCCGACAAGATTGGTACCCTTTCACGTCCAAATCTCTCAAACTCCGGGAGAGATTCTCAAAACCAAGGTTGACATGTTTCGAGTTCCTTTCAACATTTTGGAAATCCCGCTGAAACTTTGGACATTCTCGCGAAGGGTTCCAACCCCTGACAAGATTGGTACCCTTTAACGTCCAAATCTCTCAAACTCCGGGAGAGATTCTCAAAACCAAGGTTGACATGTTTCGAGTTCCTTTCAACATTTTGGAAATCCCGCTGAAACTTTGGACATTCTGGCGAAGGGTTCCCAATCCCCGACAAGACTGGTACCCTTTCACGTCCAAATCTCTCAAACTCCGGCAGAGATTCTCAAAACCAAAGTTGACATGTTTCGAGATCCTTTCAACATTTTGGAAATCCCGCTGAAACTTTGGACATTCTCGCGAAGGGTTCCCAATCCCCGACAAGATTGGTACCCTTTCACGTCCAAATCTGTCAAACTCCAGCAGAGATTCTCAAAACCATGGTTGACATGTTTCGAGTTCCTTTCAACATTTTGGAAATCCCGCTGAAACTTTGGACATTCTCGCTAAGGGTTCCCAATCCCCGACAAGACTGGTACCCTTTCACGTCCAAATCTCTCAAACTCCGGCAGAGATTCTCAAAACCAAGGTTGACATGGTTCGAGTTCCTTTCAACATTTGGGAAATCCCGCTGAAACTTTGGACATTCTCGCGAAGGGTTCCCAATCCCCGACAAGATTGGTACCCTTTCACGTCCAAATCTCTCAAACTCCGGGAGAGATTCTCAAAACCAAGGTTGACATGTTTCGAGTTCCTTTCAACATTTTGGAAATCCCGCTGAAACTTTGGACATTCTGGCGAAGGGTTCCCAATCCCCGACAAGATTGGTACCCTTTCACGTCCAAATCTCTCAAACTCCGGGAGAGATTCTCAAAACCAAGGTTGACATGGTTCGAGTTCCTTTCAACATTTTAAAAATCCCGCTGAAACTTTGGACATTCTCGCGAAGGGTTCCCAATCCCCGACAAGATTGGTACCCTTTCACGTCCAAATCTCTCAAACTCCGGGAGAGATTCTCAAAACCAAGGTTGACATGGTTCGAGTTCCTTTCAACATTTGGGAAATCCCGCTGAAACTTTGGACATTCTCGCGAAGGGTTCCCAATCCCCGACAAGATTGGTACCCTTTCACGTCCAAATCTCTCAAACTCCGGGAGAGATTCTCAAAACCAAGGTTGACATGTTTCGAGTTCCTTTCAACATTTTGGAAATCCCGCTGAAACTTTGGACATTGTCGCGAAGGGTTCCCGATCCCCGACAAGATTGGTACCCTTTCACGTCCAAATCTCTCAAACTCCGGCAGAGATTCTCAAAACCAAGGTTGACATGTTTCGAGTTCCTTTCAACATTTTGGAAATCCCGCTGAAACTTTGGACATTCTGGCGAAGGGTTCCCAATCCCCGACAAGACTGGTACCCTTTCACGTCCAAATCTCTCAAACTCCGGGAGAGATTCTCAAAACCAAAGTTGACATGTTTCGAGTTCCTTTCAACATTTGGGAAATCCCGCTGAAACTTTGGACATTCTCGCGAAGGGTTCCCAATCCCCGACAAGATTGGTACCCTTTCACGTCCAAATCTCTCAAACTCCGGGAGAGATTCTCAAAACCAAGGTTGACATGGTTCGAGTTCCTTTCAACATTTTGGAAATCCCACTGAAACTTTGGACATTGTCGCGAAGGGTTCCCAATCCCCGACAAGATTGGTACCCTTTCACGTCCAAATCTCTCAGACTCCGGGAGAGATTCTCAAAACCAAGGTTGACATGTTTCGAGTTCCTTTCAACATTTTGGAAATCCCGCTGAAACTTTGGACATTCTGGCGAAGGGTTCCCAATCCCCGACAAGATTGGTACCCTTTCACGTCCAAATCTCTCAAACTCCGGGAGAGATTCTCAAAACCAAGGTTGAAACGTTTCGAGTTCCTTTCAACATTTTGGAAATCCCGCTGAAACTTTGGACATTCTCGCGAAGGGTTCCCAATCCCCGACAAGATTGGTACCCTTTCACGTCCAAATCTCTCAAACTCCGGGAGAGATTCTCAAAACCAAGGTTGACATGTTTCGAGTTCCTTTCAACATTTTGGAAATCCCGCTGAAACTTTGGACATTGTCGCGAAGGGTTCCCGATCCCCGACAAGATTGGTACCCTTTCACGTCCAAATCTCTCAAACTCCGGGAGAGATTCTCAAAACCAAGGTTGACATGGTTCGAGTTCCTTTCAACATTTGGGAAATCCCGCTGAAACTTTGGACATTCTCGCGAAGGGTTCCCAATCCCCGACAAGATTGGTACCCTTTCACGTCCAAATCTCTCAAACTCCGGGAGAGATTCTCAAAACCAAGGTTGACATGGTTCGAGTTCCTTTCAACATTTGGGAAATCCCGCTGAAACTTTGGACATTCTCGCGAAGGGTTCCCAATCCCCGACAAGATTGGTACCCTTTCACGTCCAAATCTCTCAAACTCCGGGAGAGATTCTCAAAACCAAGGTTGACATGTTTCGAGTTCCTTTCAACATTTTGGAAATCCCGCTGAAACTTTGGACATTGTCGCGAAGGGTTCCCAATCCCCGACAAGATTGGTACCCTTTCACGTCCAAATCTCTCAAACTCCGGGAGAGATTCTCAAAACCAAGGTTGACATGTTTCGAGTTCCTTTCAACATTTTAAAAATCCCGCTGAAACTTTGGACATTGTCGCGAAGGGTTCCCAATCCCCGACAAGATTGGCACCCTTTCACGTCCAAATCTCTCAAACTCCGGCAGAGATTCTCAAAACCAAGGTTGACATGGTTCGAGTTCCTTTCAACATTTTGGAAATCCCACTGAAACTTTGGACATTCTCGCGAAGGGTTCCCGATCCCTGACAAGATTGGTACTTTTTCGCGTCCAAATCTCTCAAACTCCGGGAGAGATTCTCAAAACCAAGGTTGACATGGTTCGAGTTCCTTTCAACATTTTGGAAATCCCGCTGAAACTTTGGACATTCTCGCGAAGGGTTCCCAATCCCCGACAAGACTGGTACCCTTTCACGTCCAAATCTCTCAAACTCCGGCAGAGATTCTCAAAACCAAAGTTGACATGTTTCGAGATCCTTTCAATATTTTGGAAATCCCGCTGAAACTTTGGACATTCTCGCGAAGGGTTCCCAATCCCCGACAAGATTGGTACCCTTTCACGTCCAAATCTGTCAAACTCCAGCAGAGATTCTCAAAACCATGGTTGACATGTTTCGAGTTCCTTTCAACATTTTGGAAATCCCGCTGAAACTTTGGACATTCTCGCTAAGGGTTCCCAATCCCCGACAAGACTGGTACCCTTTCACGTCCAAATCTCTCAAACTCCGGCAGAGATTCTCAAAACCAAGGTTGACATGGTTCGAGTTCCTTTCAACATTTGGGAAATCCCGCTGAAACTTTGGACATTCTCGCGAAGGGTTCCCAATCCCCGACAAGATTGGTACCCTTTCACGTCCAAATCTCTCAAACTCCGGGAGAGATTCTCAAAACCAAGGTTGACATGTTTCGAGTTCCTTTCAACATTTTGGAAATCCCGCTGAAACTTTGGACATTCTGGCGAAGGGTTCCCAATCCCCGACAAGATTGGTACCCTTTCACGTCCAAATCTCTCAAACTCCGGGAGAGATTCTCAAAACCAAGGTTGACATGGTTCGAGTTCCTTTCAACATTTTAAAAATCCCGCTGAAACTTTGGACATTCTCGCGAAGGGTTCCCAATCCCCGACAAGATTGGTACCCTTTCACGTCCAAATCTCTCAAACTCCGGGAGAGATTCTCAAAACCAAGGTTGACATGGTTCGAGTTCCTTTCAACATTTGGGAAATCCCGCTGAAACTTTGGACATTCTCGCGAAGGGTTCCCAATCCCCGACAAGATTGGTACCCTTTCACGTCCAAATCTCTCAAACTCCGGGAGAGATTCTCAAAACCAAGGTTGACATGTTTCGAGTTCCTTTCAACATTTTGGAAATCCCGCTGAAACTTTGGACATTGTCGCGAAGGGTTCCCGATCCCCGACAAGATTGGTACCCTTTCACGTCCAAATCTCTCAAACTCCGGCAGAGATTCTCAAAACCAAGGTTGACATGTTTCGAGTTCCTTTCAACATTTTGGAAATCCCGCTGAAACTTTGGACATTCTGGCGAAGGGTTCCCAATCCCCGACAAGACTGGTACCCTTTCACGTCCAAATCTCTCAAACTCCGGGAGAGATTCTCAAAACCAAAGTTGACATGTTTCGAGTTCCTTTCAACATTTTGGAAATCCCGCTGAAACTTTGGACATTCTCGCGAAGGGTTCCCAATCCCCGACAAGATTGGTACCCTTTCACGTCCAAATCTCTCAAACTCCGGGAGAGATTCTCAAAACCAAGGTTGACATGGTTCGAGTTCCTTTCAACATTTTGGAAATCCCACTGAAACTTTGGACATTGTCGCGAAGGGTTCCCAATCCCCGACAAGATTGGTACCCTTTCACGTCCAAATCTCTCAGACTCCGGGAGAGATTCTCAAAACCAAGGTTGACATGTTTCGAGTTCCTTTCAACATTTTGGAAATCCCGCTGAAACTTTGGACATTCTGGCGAAGGGTTCCCAATCCCCGACAAGATTGGTACCCTTTCACGTCCAAATCTCTCAAACTCCGTAAGAGATTCTCAAAACCAAGGTTGACATGGTTCGAGTTCCTTTCAACATTTGGGAAATCCCGCTGAAACTTTGGACATTCTCGCGAAGGGTTCCCAATCCCCGACAAGATTGGTACCCTTTCACGTCCAAATCTCTCAAACTCCGGGAGAGATTCTCAAAACCAAGGTTGACATGTTTCGAGTTCCTTTCAACATTTTGGAAATCCCGCTGAAACTTTGGACATTGTCGCGAAGGGTTCCCGATCCCCGACAAGATTGGTACCCTTTCACGTCCAAATCTCTCAAACTCCGGGAGAGATTCTCAAAACCAAGGTTGACATGGTTCGAGTTCCTTTCAACATTTGGGAAATCCCGCTGAAACTTTGGACATTCTCGCGAAGGGTTCCCAATCCCCGACAAGATTGGTACCCTTTCACGTCCAAATCTTTCAAACTCCGGGAGAGATTCTCAAAACCAAGGTTGACATGGTTCGAGTTCCTTTCAACATTTGGGAAATCCCGCTGAAACTTTGGACATTCTCGCGAAGGGTTCCCAATCCCCGACAAGATTGGTACCCTTTCACGTCCAAATCTCTCAAACTCCGGGAGAGATTCTCAAAACCAAGGTTGACATGTTTCGAGTTCCTTTCAACATTTTGGAAATCCCGCTGAAACTTTGGACATTGTCGCGAAGGGTTCCCAATCCCCGACAAGATTGGTACCCTTTCACGTCCAAATCTCTCAAACTCCGGGAGAGATTCTCAAAACCAAGGTTGACATGTTTCGAGTTCCTTTCAACATTTTAAAAATCCCGCTGAAACTTTGGACATTGTCGCGAAGGTTTCCCAATCCCCGACAAGATTGGCACCCTTTCACGTCCAAATCTCTCAAACTCCGGCAGAGATTCTCAAAACCAAGGTTGACATGGTTCGAGTTCCTTTCAACATTTTGGAAATCCCACTGAAACTTTGGACATTCTCGCGAAGGGTTCCCGATCCCTGACAAGATTGGTACTTTTTCGCGTCCAAATCTCTCAAACTCCGGGAGAGATTCTCAAAACCAAGGTTGACATGGTTCGAGTTCCTTTCAACATTTTGGAAATCCCGCTGAAACTTTGGACATTCTCGCGAAGGGTTCCCAATCCCTGACAAGATTGGTACCCTTTAACGTCTAAATCTCTCAAACTCCGGGAGAGATTCTAAAAACCAAGGTTGACGTGTTTCGAGTTCCTTTCAAAATTTTGGAAATCCCGCTGAAACTTTGGACATTCTGGCGAAGGGTTCCCAATCCCCGACAAGACTGGTACCCTTTCACGTCCAAATCTCTCAAACTCCGGCAGAGATTCTCAAAACCAAAGTTGACATGTTTCGAGTTCCTTTCAACATTTTGGAAATCCCGCTGAAACTTTGGACATTCTCGCGAAGGGTTCCCAATCCCCGACAAGATTGGTACCCTTTCACGTCCAAATCTCTCAAACTCCAGCAGAGATTCTCAAAACCATGGTTGACATGTTTCGAGTTCCTTTCAACATTTTGGAAATCCCGCTGAAACTTTGGACATTCTCGCGAAGGGTTCCCAATCCCCGACAAGATTGGTACCCTTTCACGTCCAAATCTCTCAAACTCCGGGAGAGATTCTCAAAACCAAGGTTGACATGTTTCGAGTTCCTTTCAACATTTTGGAAACCCCGCTGAAACTTTGGACATTCTGGCGAAGGGTTCCCAATCCCCGACAAGATTGGTACCCTTTCACGTCCAAATCTCTCAAACTCCGGGAGAGATTCTCAAAACCAAGGTTGACATGGTTCGAGTTCCTTTCAACATTTTGGAAATCCCGCTGAAACTTTGGACATTGTCGCGAAGGGTTCCCAATCCCCGACAAGACTGGTACCCTTTCACGTCCAAATCTCTCAAACTCCGGCAGAGATTCTCAAAACCAAGGTTGACATGGTTCGAGTTCCTTTCAACATTTGGGAAATCCCGCTGAAACTTTGGACATTCTCGCGAAGGGTTCCCAATCCCCGACAAGATTGGTACCCTTTCACGTCCAAATCTCTCAAACTCCGGGAGAGATTCTCAAAACCAAGGTTGACATGTTTCGAGTTCCTTTCAACATTTTGGAAATCCCGCTGAAACTTTGGACATTCTGGCGAAGGGTTCCCAATCCCCGACAAGATTGGTACCCTTTCACGTCCAAATCTCTCAAACTCCGGGAGAGATTCTCAAAACCAAGGTTGACATGGTTCGAGTTCCTTTCAACATTTGGGAAATCCCGCTGAAACTTTGGACATTGTCGCGAAGGGTTCCCAATCCCCGACAAGATTGGTACCCTTTCACGTCCAAATCTCTCAAACTCCGGGAGAGATTCTCAAAACCAAGGTTGACATGGTTCGAGTTCCTTTCAACATTTGGGAAATGCCGCTGAAACTTTGGACATTCTCGCGAAGGGTTCCCAATCCCCGACAAGATTGGTACCCTTTCACGTCCAAATCTCTCAAACTCCGGGAGAGATTCTCAAAACCAAGGTTGACATGTTTCGAGTTCCTTTCAACATTTTGGAAATCCCGCTGAAACTTTGGACATTGTCGCGAAGGGTTCCCGATCCCCGACAAGATTGGTACCCTTTCACGTCCAAATCTCTCAAACTCCGGGAGAGATTCTCAAAACCAAGGTTGACATGTTTCGAGTTCCTTTCAACATTTTGGAAATCCCGCTGAAACTTTGGACATTCTGGCGAAGGGTTCCCAATCCCCGACAAGACTGGTACCCTTTCACGTCCAAATCTCTCAAACTCCGGGAGAGATTCTCAAAACCAAGGTTGACATGTTTCGAGTTCCTTTCAACATTTTGGAAATCCCGCTGAAACTTTGGACATTCTCGCGAAGGGTTCCCAATCCCCGACAAGATTGGTACCCTTTCACGTCCAAATCTCTCAAACTCCGTAAGAGATTCTCAAAACCAAGGTTGACATGGTTCGAGTTCCTTTCAACATTTTGGAAATCCCGCTGAAACTTTGGACATTGTCGCGAAGGGTTCCCAATCCCCGACAAGATTGGTACCCTTTCACGTCCAAATCTCTCAGACTCCGGGAGAGATTCTCAAAACCAAGGTTGACATGTTTCGAGTTCCTTTCAACATTTTGGAAATCCCGCTGAAACTTTGGACATTCTGGCGAAGGGTTCCCAATCCCCGACAAGATTGGTACCCTTTCACGTCCAAATCTCTCAAACTCCGGGAGAGATTCTCAAAACCAAGGTTGACATGGTTCGAGTTCCTTTCAACATTTGGGAAATCCCGCTGAAACTTTGGACATTCTCGCGAAGGGTTCCAAATCCCCGACAAGATTGGTACCCTTTCACGTCCAAATCTCTCAAACTCCGGGAGAGATTCTCAAAACCAAGGTTGACATGTTTCGAGTTCCTTTCAACATTTTGGAAATCCCGCTGAAACTTTGGACATTGTCGCGAAGGGTTCCCGATCCCCGACAAGATTGGTAACCTTTCACGTCCAAATCTCTCAAACTCCGGGAGAGATTCTCAAAACCAAGGTTGACATGGTTCGAGTTCCTTTCAACATTTGGGAAATCCCGCTGAAACTTTGGACATTCTCGCGAAGGGTTCCCAATCCCCGACAAGATTGGTACCCTTTCACGTCCAAATCTCTCAAACTCCGGGAGAGATTCTCAAAACCAAGGTTGACATGGTTCGAGTTCCTTTCAACATTTGGGAAATCCCGCTGAAACTTTGGACATTCTCGCGAAGGGTTCCCAATCCCCGACAAGATTGGTACCCTTTCACGTCCAAATCTCTCAAACTCCGGGAGAGATTCTCAAAACCAAGGTTGACATGTTTCGAGTTCCTTTCAACATTTTGGAAATCCCGCTGAAACTTTGGACATTGTCGCGAAGGGTTCCCAATCCCCGACAAGATTGGTACCCTTTCACGTCCAAATCTCTCAAACTCCGGGAGAGATTCTCAAAACCAAGGTTGACATGTTTCGAGTTCCTTTCAACATTTTAAAAATCCCGCTGAAACTTTGGACATTGTCGCGAAGGGTTCCCAATCCCCGACAAGATTGGCACCCTTTCACGTCCAAATCTCTCAAACTCCGGCAGAGATTCTCAAAACCAAGGTTGACATGGTTCGAGTTCCTTTCAACATTTTGGAAATCCCACTGAAACTTTGGACATTCTCGCGAAGGGTTCCCGATCCCTGACAAGATTGGTACTTTTTCGCGTCCAAATCTCTCAAACTCCGGGAGAGATTCTCAAAACCAAGGTTGACATGGTTCGAGTTCCTTTCAACATTTTGGAAATCCCGCTGAAACTTTGGACATTCTCGCGAAGGGTTCCCAATCCCTGACAAGATTGGTACCCTTTAACGTCTAAATCTCTCAAACTCCGGGAGAGATTCTAAAAACCAAGGTTGACGTGTTTCGAGTTCCTTTCAAAATTTTGGAAATCCCGCTGAAACTTTGGACATTCTGGCGAAGGGTTCCCAATCCCCGACAAGACTGGTACCCTTTCACGTCCAAATCTCTCAAACTCCGGCAGAGATTCTCAAAACCAAAGTTGACATGTTTCGAGTTCCTTTCAACATTTTGGAAATCCCGCTGAAACTTTGGACATTCTCGCGAAGGGTTCCCAATCCCCGACAAGATTGGTACCCTTTCACGTCCAAATCTCTCAAACTCCAGCAGAGATTCTCAAAACCATGGTTGACATGTTTCGAGTTCCTTTCAACATTTTGGAAATCCCGCTGAAACTTTGGACATTCTCGCGAAGGGTTCCCAATCCCCGACAAGATTGGTACCCTTTCACGTCCAAATCTCTCAAACTCCGGGAGAGATTCTCAAAACCAAGGTTGACATGTTTCGAGTTCCTTTCAACATTTTGGAAACCCCGCTGAAACTTTGGACATTCTGGCGAAGGGTTCCCAATCCCCGACAAGATTGGTACCCTTTCACGTCCAAATCTCTCAAACTCCGGGAGAGATTCTCAAAACCAAGGTTGACATGGTTCGAGTTCCTTTCAACATTTTGGAAATCCCGCTGAAACTTTGGACATTGTCGCGAAGGGTTCCCAATCCCCGACAAGACTGGTACCCTTTCACGTCCAAATCTCTCAAACTCCGGCAGAGATTCTCAAAACCAAGGTTGACATGGTTCGAGTTCCTTTCAACATTTGGGAAATCCCGCTGAAACTTTGGACATTCTCGCGAAGGGTTCCCAATCCCCGACAAGATTGGTACCCTTTCACGTCCAAATCTCTCAAACTCCGGGAGAGATTCTCAAAACCAAGGTTGACATGTTTCGAGTTCCTTTCAACATTTTGGAAATCCCGCTGAAACTTTGGACATTCTGGCGAAGGGTTCCCAATCCCCGACAAGATTGGTACCCTTTCACGTCCAAATCTCTCAAACTCCGGGAGAGATTCTCAAAACCAAGGTTGACATGGTTCGAGTTCCTTTCAACATTTGGGAAATCCCGCTGAAACTTTGGACATTGTCGCGAAGGGTTCCCAATCCCCGACAAGATTGGTACCCTTTCACGTCCAAATCTCTCAAACTCCGGGAGAGATTCTCAAAACCAAGGTTGACATGGTTCGAGTTCCTTTCAACATTTGGGAAATGCCGCTGAAACTTTGGACATTCTCGCGAAGGGTTCCCAATCCCCGACAAGATTGGTACCCTTTCACGTCCAAATCTCTCAAACTCCGGGAGAGATTCTCAAAACCAAGGTTGACATGTTTCGAGTTCCTTTCAACATTTTGGAAATCCCGCTGAAACTTTGGACATTCTCGCGAAGGGTTCCCGATCCCCGACAAGATTGGTACCCTTTCACGTCCAAATCTCTCAAACTCCGGGAGAGATTCTCAAAACCAAGGTTGACATGTTTCGAGTTCCTTTCAACATTTTGGAAATCCCGCTGAAACTTTGGACATTCTGGCGAAGGGTTCCCAATCCCCGACAAGACTGGTACCCTTTCACGTCCAAATCTCTCAAACTCCGGGAGAGATTCTCAAAACCAAAGTTGACATGTTTCGAGTTCCTTTCAACATTTTGGAAATCCCGCTGAAACTTTGGACATTCTCGCGAAGGGTTCCCAATCCCCGACAAGATTGGTACCCTTTCACGTCCAAATCTCTCAAACTCCGTAAGAGATTCTCAAAACCAAGGTTGACATGGTTCGAGTTCCTTTCAACATTTTGGAAATCCCGCTGAAACTTTGGACATTGTCGCGAAGGGTTCCCAATCCCCGACAAGATTGGTACCCTTTCACGTCCAAATCTCTCAGACTCCGGGAGAGATTCTCAAAACCAAGGTTGACATGTTTCGAGTTCCTTTCAACATTTTGGAAATCCCGCTGAAACTTTGGACATTCTGGCGAAGGGTTCCCAATCCCCGACAAGATTGGTACCCTTTCACGTCCAAATCTCTCAAACTCCGGGAGAGATTCTCAAAACCAAGGTTGACATGGTTCGAGTTCCTTTCAACATTTGGGAAATCCCGCTGAAACTTTGGACATTCTCGCGAAGGGTTCCAAATCCCCGACAAGATTGGTACCCTTTCACGTCCAAATCTCTCAAACTCCGGGAGAGATTCTCAAAACCAAGGTTGACATGTTTCGAGTTCCTTTCAACATTTTGGAAATCCCGCTGAAACTTTGGACATTGTCGCGAAGGGTTCCCGATCCCCGACAAGATTGGTAACCTTTCACGTCCAAATCTCTCAAACTCCGGGAGAGATTCTCAAAACCAAGGTTGACATGGTTCGAGTTCCTTTCAACATTTGGGAAATCCCGCTGAAACTTTGGACATTCTCGCGAAGGGTTCCCAATCCCCGACAAGATTGGTACCCTTTCACGTCCAAATCTCTCAAACTCCGGGAGAGATTCTCAAAACCAAGGTTGACATGGTTCGAGTTCCTTTCAACATTTGGGAAATCCCGCTGAAACTTTGGACATTCTCGCGAAGGGTTCCCAATCCCCGACAAGATTGGTACCCTTTCACGTCCAAATCTCTCAAACTCCGGGAGAGATTCTCAAAACCAAGGTTGACATGTTTCGAGTTCCTTTCAACATTTTGGAAATCCCGGTGAAACTTTGGACATTGTCGCGAAGGGTTCCCAATCCCCGACAAGATTGGTACCCTTTCACGTCCAAATCTCTCAAACTCCGGGAGAGATTCTCAAAACCAAGGTTGACATGTTTCGAGTTCCTTTCAACATTTTAAAAATCCCGCTGAAACTTTGGACATTGTCGCGAAGGGTTCCCAATCCCCGACAAGATTGGCACCCTTTCACGTCCAAATCTCTCAAACTCCGGCAGAGATTCTCAAAACCAAGGTTGACATGGTTCGAGTTCCTTTCAACATTTTGGAAATCCCACTGAAACTTTGGACATTCTCGCGAAGGGTTCCCGATCCCTGACAAGATTGGTACTTTTTCGCGTCCAAATCTCTCAAACTCCGGGAGAGATTCTCAAAACCAAGGTTGACATGGTTCGAGTTCCTTTCAACATTTTGGAAATCCCGCTGAAACTTTGGACATTCTGGCGAAGGGTTCCCAATCCCCGACAAGACTGGTACCCTTTCACGTCCAAATCTCTCAAACTCCGGCAGAGATTCTCAAAACCAAGGTTGACATGTTTCAAGATCCTTTCAACATTTTGGAAATCCCGCTGAAACTTTGGACATTCTCGCGAAGGGTTCCCAATCCCCGACAAGATTGGTACCCTTTCACGTCCAAATCTCTCAAACTCCAGCAGAGATTCTCAAAACCATGGTTGACATGTTTCGAGTTCCTTTCAACATTTTGGAAATCCCGCTGAAACTTTGGACATTCTCGCGAAGGGTTCCCAATCCCCGACAAGATTGGTACCCTTTCACGTCCAAATCTCTCAAACTCCGGGAGAGATTCTCAAAACCAAGGTTGACATGTTTCGAGTTCCTTTCAACATTTTGGAAATCCCGCTGAAACTTTGGACATTGTCGCGAAGGGTTCCCAATCCCCGACAAGATTGGTACTTTTTCGCGTCCAAATCTCTCAAACTCCGGGAGAGATTCTCAAAACCAAGGTTGACATGTTTCGAGTTCCTTTCAACATTTTAAAAATCCCGCTGAAACTTTGGACATTGTCGCGAAGGGTTCCCAATCCCCGACAAGATTGGCACCCTTTCACGTCCAAATCTCTCAAACTCCGGCAGAGATTCTCAAAACCAAGGTTGACATGGTTCGAGTTCCTTTCAACATTTTGGAAATCCCACTGAAACTTTGGACATTCTCGCGAAGGGTTCCCGATCCCTGACAAGATTGGTACTTTTTCGCGTCCAAATCTCTCAAACTCCGGGAGAGATTCTCAAAACCAAGGTTGACATGGTTCGAGTTCCTTTCAACATTTTGGAAATCCCGCTGAAACTTTGGACATTCTGGCGAAGGGTTCCCAATCCCCGACAAGACTGGTACCCTTTCACGTCCAAATCTCTCAAACTCCGGCAGAGATTCTCAAAACCAAGGTTGACATGTTTCAAGATCCTTTCAACATTTTGGAAATCCCGCTGAAACTTTGGACATTCTCGCGAAGGGTTCCCAATCCCCGACAAGATTGGTACCCTTTCACGTCCAAATCTCTCAAACTCCGGCAGAGATTCTCAAAACCAAGGTTGACATGGTTCGAGTTCCTTTCAAGATTTGGGAAATCCCGCTGAAACTTTCGACATTCTCGCGAAGGGTTCCCAATCCCCGACAAGATTGGTACCCTTTCACGTCCAAATCTCTCAAATTTCGGGAGAGATTCTCAAAACCAAGGTTGACATGTTTCGAGTTCCTTTCAACATTTTGGAAATCCCGCTGAAACTTTGGACATTGTCGCGAAGGGTTCCCGATCCCCGACAAGATTGGTACCCTTTCACGTCCAAATCTCTCAAACTCCGGGAGAGATTCTCAAAACCAAGGTTGACATGGTTCGAGTTCCTTTCAAGATTTGGGAAATCCCGCTGAAACTTTGGACATTCTCGCGAAGGGTTCCCAATCCCCGACAAGATTGGCACCCTTTCACGTCCAAATCTCTCAAACTCCGGCAGAGATTCTCAAAACCAAGGTTGACATGTTTCGAGTTCCTTTCAACATTTTGGAAATCCCGCTGAAACTTTGGACATTCTTGCGAAGGGTTCCCGATCCCCGACAAGATTGGTACCCTTTCACGTCCAAATCTCTCAAACTCCGGGAGAGATTCTCAAAACCAAGGTTGACATGTTTCGAGTTCCTTTCAACATTTTAAAAATCCCGCTGAAACTTTGGACATTGTCGCGAAGGGTTCCCAATCGCCGACAAGATTGACACACTTTCACGTCCAAATCTCTCAAACTCCGGCAGAGATTCTCAAAACCAAGGTTGACATGGTTCGAGTTCCTTTCAACATTTTGGAAATCCCGCTGAAACTTTGGACATTCTCGCGAAGGGTTCCCAATCCCCGACAAGATTGGTACCCTTTCACGTCCAAATCTCTCAAACTCCGGGAGAGATTCTCAAAACCAAGGTTGACATGGTTCGAGTTCCTTTCAAGATTTGGGAAATCCCGCTGAAACTTTGGACATTCTCGCGAAGGGTTCCCAATCCCCGACAAGATTGGTACCCTTTCACGTCCAAATCTCTCAAACTCCGGGAGAGATTCTCAAAACCAAGGTTGACATGTTTCGAGTTCCTTTCAACATTTTGAAAATCCCGCTGAAACTTTGGACATTGTCGCGAAGGGTTCCCGATCCCCGACAAGATTGGTACCCTTTCACGTCCAAATCTCTCAAACTCCGGGAGAGATTCTCAAAACCAAGGTTGACATGGTTCGAGTTCCTTTCAACATTTTGGAAATCCCGCTGAAACTTTGGACATTCTCGCGAAGGGTTCCCAATCCCCGACAAGATTGGTACCCTTTCACGTCCAAATCTCTCAAACTCCGGGAGAGATTCTCAAAACCAAGGTTGACATGGTTCGAGTTCCTTTCAACATTTTGGAAATCCCGCTGAAACTTTGGACATTCTCGCGAAGGGTTCCCAATCCCCGACAAGATTGGTACCCTTTCAAGTCCAAATCTCTCAAACTCCGGCAGAGACTCTCAAAACCAAAGTTGACATGTTTCGAGTTCCTTTCAACATTTTGGAAATCCCGCTGAAACTTTGGACATTCTCGCGAAGGGTTCCCAATCCCCGACAAGATTGGTACCCTTTCACGTCCAAATCTCTCAAACTCCGGCAGAGATTCTCAAAACCAAGGTTGACATGGTTCGAGTTCCTTTCAACATTTTGGAAATCTTGCTGAAACTTTGGACATTCTTGCGAAGGGTTCCCGATCCCCGACAAGATTGGTACCCTTTCACGTCCAAATCTCTCAAACTCCGGGAGAGATTCTCAAAACCAAAGTTGAACATGTTTCGAGTTCCTTTCAACATTTTGGAAATCCCGCTGAAACTTTGGACATTCTGGCGAAGGGTTCCCAATCCCCGACAAGATTGGTACCCTTTCACGTCCAAATCTCTCAAATTCCAGCAGAGATTCTCAAAACCATGGTTGACATGTTTCGAGTTCCTTTCAACATTTTGGAAATCCCGCTGAAACTTTGGACATTCTCGCGAAGGGTTCCCAATCCCCGACAAGATTGGTACCCTTTCACGTCCAAATCTCTCAAACTCCGGGAGAGATTCTCAAAACCAAGGTTGACATGGTTCGAGTTCCTTTCAACATTTTGGAAATCCCGCTGAAACTTTGGACATTGTCGCGAAGGGTTCCCAATCCCCGACAAGATTGGTACCCTTTCACGTCCAAATCTCTCAAACTCCGGGAGAGATTCTCAAAACCAAGGTTGACATGTTTCGAGTTCCTTTCAACATTTTGGAAATCCCGCTGAAACTTTGGACATTGTCGCGAAGGGTTCCCAATCCCCGACAAGATTGGTACCCTTTCACGTCCAAATCTCTCAAACTCCGGGAGAGATTCTCAAAACCAAGGTTGACATGTTTCGAGTTCCTTTCAACATTTTGGAAATCCCGCTGAAACTTTGGACATTCTCGCGAAGGGTTCCCAATCCCTGACAAGCTTGGTACCCTTTAACGTCCAAATCTCTCAAACTCCGGGAGAGATTCTCAAAACCAAGGTTGACATGTTTCGAGTTCCTTTCAACATTTTGGAAATCCCGCTGAAACTTTGGACATTCTGGCGAAGGGTTCCCAATCCCCGACAAGACTGGTACCCTTTCACGTCCAAATCTCTCAAATTCCAGCAGAGATTCTCAAAACCATGGTTGACATGTTTCGAGTTCCTTTCAACATTTTGGAAATCCCGCTGAAACTTTGGACATTCTCGCGAAGGGTTCCCAATCCCCGACAAGATTGGTACCCTTTCACGTCCAAATCTCTCAAACTCCGGCAGAGACTCTCAAAACCAAAGTTGACATGTTTCGAGTTCCTTTCAACATTTTGGAAATCCCGCTGAAACTTTGGACATTGTCGCGAAGGGTTCCCAATCCCCGACAAGATTGGTACCCTTTCACGTCCAAA
The DNA here is from genome assembly GCF_964273445.1 of Streptopelia decaocto. Taxonomy (NCBI): domain Eukaryota; kingdom Metazoa; phylum Chordata; class Aves; order Columbiformes; family Columbidae; genus Streptopelia; species Streptopelia decaocto. The sequence continues at coordinate 348,382 of NW_028116191.1, forward strand.
TCTCTCAAACTCCGGCAGAGATTCTCAAAACCAAGGTTGACATGTTTCGAGTTCCTTTCAACATTTTGGAAATCCCGCTGAAACTTTGGACATTCTGGCGAAGGGTTCCCAATCCCCGACAAGATTGGTACCCTTTCACGTCCAAATCTCTCAAACTCCGGGAGAGATTCTCAAAACCAAGGTTGACATGGTTCGAGTTCCTTTCAACATTTTGGAAATCCCGCTGAAACTTTGGACATTCTGGCGAAGGGTTCCCAATCCCCGACAAGATTGGTACCCTTTCACGTCCAAATCTCTCAAACTCCGGGAGAGATTCTCAAAACCAAGGTTGACATGGTTCGAGTTCCTTTCAACATTTTGGAAATCCCGCTGAAACTTTGGACATTCTCGCGAAGGGTTCCCAATCCCCGACAAGATTGGTACCCTTTCACGTCCAAATCTCTCAAACTCCGGCAGAGATTCTCAAAACCAAGGTTGACATGTTTCGAGTTCCTTTCAACATTTTGGAAATCCCGCTGAAACTTTGGACATTCTTGCGAAGGGTTCCCGATCCCCGACAAGATTGGTACCCTTTCACGTCCAAATCTCTCAAACTCCGGGAGAGATTCTCAAAACCAAGGTTGACATGTTTCGAGTTCCTTTCAACATTTTAAAAATCCCGCTGAAACTTTGGACATTGTCGCGAAGGGTTCCCAATCCCCGACAAGATTGGCACCCTTTCACGTCCAAATCTCTCAAACTCCGGCAGAGATTCTCAAAACGAAGGTTGACATGGTTCGAGTTCCTTTCAACATTTTGGAAATCCCACTGAAACTTTGGACATTCTCGCGAAGGGTTCCCGATCCCTGACAAGATTGGTACCCTTTCACGTCCAAATCTCTCAAACTCCGGGAGAGATTCTCAAAACCAAGGTTGACATGGTTCGAGTTCCTTTCAACATTTTGGAAATCCCGCTGAAACTTTGGACATTCTGGCGAAGGGTTCCCAATCCCCGACAAGACTGGTACCCTTTCACGTCCAAATCTCTCAAACTCCGGCAGAGATTCTCAAAACCAAGGTTGACATGTTTCGAGATCCTTTCAACATTTTGGAAATCCCGCTGAAACTTTGGACATTCTCGCGAAGGGTTCCCAATCCCCGACAAGATTGGTACCCTTTCACGTCCAAATCTCTCAAACTCCAGCAGAGATTCTCAAAACCATGGTTGACATGTTTCGAGTTCCTTTCAACATTTTGGAAATCCCGCTGAAACTTTGGACATTCTCGCGAAGGGTTCCCAATCCCCGACAAGATTGGTACCCTTTCACGTCCAAATCTCTCAAACTCCGGCAGAGATTCTCAAAACCATGGTTGACATGGTTCGAGTTCCTTTCAACATTTTGGAAATCCCGCTGAAACTTTGGACATTGTCGCGAAGGGTTCCCAATCCCCGACAAGATTGGTACCCTTTCACGTCCAATCTCTCAAACTCCGGGAGAGATTCTCAAAACCAAGGTTGACATGTTTCGAGTTCCTTTCAACATTTTGGAAATCCCGCTGAAACTTTGGACATTCTGGCGAAGGGTTCCCAATCCCCGACAAGACTGGTACCCTTTCACGTCCAAATCTCTCAAACTCCGGCAGAGATTCTCAAAACCAAGGTTGACATGTTTCGAGTTCCTTTCAACATTTTGGAAATCCCGCTGAAACTTTGGACATTCTCGCGAAGGGTTCCCAATCCCCGACAAGACTGGTACCCTTTCACGTCCAAATCTCTCAAACTCCGGCAGAGATTCTCAAAACCAAAGTTGACATGTTTCGAGTTCCTTTCAACATTTTGGAAATCCCGCTGAAACTTTGGACATTCTCGCGAAGGGTTCCCAATCCCCGACAAGATTGGTACCCTTTCACGTCCAAATCTCTCAAACTCCAGCAGAGATTCTCAAAACCATGGTTGACATGTTTCGAGTTCCTTTCAACATTTTGGAAATCCCGCTGAAACTTTGGACATTGTCGCGAAGGGTTCCCAATCCCCAACAAGATTGGTACCCTTTCACGTCCAAATCTCTCAAACTCCGGGAGAGATTCTCAAAACCAAGGTTGACATGTTTCGAGTTCCTTTCAACATTTTGGAAATCCCGCTGAAACTTTGGACATTCTGGCGAAGGGTTCCCAATCCCCGACAAGATTGGTACCCTTTCACGTCCAAATCTCTCAAACTCCGGGAGAGATTCTCAAAACCAAGGTTGACATGGTTCGAGTTCCTTTCAACATTTTGGAAATCCCGCTGAAACTTTGGACATTCTCGCGAAGGGTTCCCAATCCCCGACAAGATTGGTACCCTTTCACGTCCAAATCTCTCAAACTCCGGCAGAGATTCTCAAAACCAAGGTTGACATGTTTCGAGTTCCTTTCAACATTTTGGAAATCTTGCTGAAACTTTGGACATTCTCGCGAAGGGTTCCCAATCCCCGACAAGATTGGTACCCTTTCACGTCCAAATCTCTCAAACTCCGGGAGAGATTCTCAAAACCAAGGTTGACATGTTTCGAGTTCCTTTCAACATTTTGGAAATCCCGCTGAAACTTTGGACATTCTGGCGAAGGGTTCCCAATCCCCGATAAGATTGGTACCCTTTCACGTCCAAATCTCTCAAACTCCGGGAGAGATTCTCAAAACCAAGGTTGACATGTTTCGAGTTCCTTTCAACATTTTGGAAATCCCGCTGAAACTTTGGACATTGTCGCGAAGGGTTCCCAATCCCCGACAAGATTGGTACCCTTTCACGTCCAAATCTCTCAAACTCCGGGAGAGATTCTCAAAACCAAGGTTGACATGTTTCGAGTTCCTTTCAACATTTTGGAAATCCCGCTGAAACTTTGGACATTCTGGCGAAGGGTTCCCAATCCCCGACAAGACTGGTACCCTTTCACGTCCAAATCTCTCAAACTCCGGCAGAGATTTTCAAAACCAAAGTTGACATGTTTCGAGATCCTTTCAACATTTTGGAAATCCCGCTGAAACTTTGGACATTCTCGCGAAGGGTTCCCAATCCCTGACAAGATTGGTACCCTTTCACGTCCAAATCTCTCAAACTCCGTGAGAGATTCTCAAAACCAAGGTTGACATGTTTCGAGTTCCTTTCAACATTTTGGAAATCCCGCTGAAACTTTCGACATTCTCGCGAAGGGTTCCCAATCCCCGACAAGATTGGTACCCTTTCACGTCCAAATCTCTCAAACTCCGGGAGAGATTCTCAAAACCAAGGTTGACATGGTTCGAGTTCCTTTCAACATTTTGGAAATCTTGCTGAAACTTTGGACATTCTTGCGAAGGGTTCCCGATCCCTGACAAGATTGGTACCCTTTCACGTCCAAATCTCTCAAACTCCGGGAGAGATTCTCAAAACCAAGGTTGACATGGTTCGAGTTCCTTTCAACATTTTGGAAATCCCGCTGAAACTTTGGACATTCTCGCGAAGGGTTCCCAATCCCTGACAAGATTGGTACCCTTTCACGTCCAAATCTCTCAAACTCCGGGAGAGATTCTCAAAACCAAGGTTGACGTGTTTCGAGTTCCTTTCAAAATTTTGGAAATCCCGCTGAAACTTTGGACATTCTCGCGAAGGGTTCCCAATCCCCGACAAGACTGGTACCCTTTCACGTCCAAATCTCTCAAACTCCGGCAGAGATTCTCAAAACCAAGGTTGACATGGTTCGAGTTCCTTTCAACATTTTGGAAATCCCACTGAAACTTTGGACATTCTCGCGAAGGGTTCCCGATCCCTGACAAGATTGGTACCCTTTCGCGTCCAAATCTCTCAAACTCCGGGAGAGATTCTCAAAACCAAGGTTGACATGGTTTGAGTTCCTTTCAACATTTTGGAAATCCCGCTGAAACTTTGGACATTCTGGCGAAGGGTTCCCAATCCCCAACAAGACTGGTACCCTTTCACGTCCAAATCTCTCAAACTCCGGCAGAGATTCTCAAAACCAAGGTTGACATGTTTCAAGATCCTTTCAACATTTTGGAAATCCCGCTGAAACTTTGGACATTCTCGCGAAGGGTTCCCAATCCCCGACAAGATTGGTACCCTTTCACGTCCAAATCTCTCAAACTCCAGCAGAGATTCTCAAAACCATGGTTGACATGTTTCGAGTTCCTTTCAACCTTTTGGAAATCCCGCTGAAACTTTGGACATTCTCGCGAAGGGTTCCCAATCCCCGACAAGATTGGTACCCTTTCACGTCCAAATCTCTCAAACTTTGGCAGAGATTCTCAAAACCAAGGTTGACATGTTTCGAGTTCCTTTCAACATTTTGGAAATCCCGCTGAAACTTTGGACATTCTCGCGAAGGGTTCCCAATCCCCGACAAGATTGGTACCCTTTCACGTCCAAATCTCTCAAACTCCGGGAGAGATTCTCAAAACCAAGGTTGACATGGTTCGAGTTCCTTTCAACATTTGGGAAATCCCGCTGAAACTTTGGACATTCTCGCGAAGGGTTCCCAATCCCCGACAAGATTGGTACCCTTTCACGTCCAAATCTCTCAAACTCCGGGAGAGATTCTCAAAACCAAGGTTGACATGGTTCGAGTTCCTTTCAACATTTGGGAAATCCCGCTGAAACTTTGGACATTGTCGCGAAGGGTTCCCGATCCCCGACAAGATTGGTACCCTTTCACGTCCAAATCTCTCAAACTCCAGGAGAGATTCTCAAAACCAAGGTTGACATGTTTCGAGTTCCTTTCAACATTTTGGAAATCCCGCTGAAACTTTGGACATTCTCGCGAAGGGTTCCCAATCCCCGACAAGATTGGTACCCTTTCACGTCCAAATCTCTCAAACTCCGGGAGAGATTCTCAAAACCAAGGTTGACATGGTTCGAGTTCCTTTCAACATTTGGGAAATCCCGCTGAAACTTTGGACATTCTCGCGAAGGGTTCCCAATCCCCGACAAGATTGGTACCCTTTCACGTCCAAATCTCTCAAACTCCGGGAGAGATTCTCAAAACCAAGGTTGACATGTTTCGAGTTCCTTTCAACATTTTGGAAATCCCGCTGAAACTTTGGACATTCTCGCGAAGGGTTCCCGATCCCCGACAAGATTGGTACCCTTTCACGTCCAAATCTCTCAAACTCCGGGAGAGATTCTCAAAACCAAGGTTGACATGTTTCGAGTTCCTTTCAACATTTTAAAAATCCCGCTGAAACTTTGGACATTGTCGCGAAGGGTTCCCAATCCCCGACAAGATTGGCACCCTTTCACGTCCAAATCTCTCAAACTCCGGCAGAGATTCTCAAAACCAAGGTTGACATGTTTCGAGTTCCTTTCAACATTTTGGAAATCCCGCTGAAACTTTGGACATTCTCGCGAAGGGTTCCCAATCCCCGACAAGATTGGCACCCTTTCACGTCCAAATCTCTCAAACTCCGGCAGAGATTCTCAAAACCATGGTTGACATGTTTCAAGTTCCTTTCAACATTTTGGAAATCCCGCTGAAACTTTGGACATTCTCGCGAAGGGTTCCCAATCCCCGACAAGATTGGTACCCTTTCACGTCCAAATCTCTCAAACTCCGGGAGAGATTCTCAAAACCATGGTTGACATGTTTCAAGTTCCTTTCAACATTTTGGAAATCCCGCTGAAACTTTGGACATTGTCGCGAAGGGTTCCCGATCCCCGACAAGATTGGTACCCTTTCACGTCCAAATCTCTCAAACTCCGGGAGAGATTCTCAAAACCAAGGTTGACATGGTTCGAGTTCCTTTCAACATTTTGGAAATCCCGCTGAAACTTTGGACATTCTCGCGAAGGGTTCCCAATCCCCGACAAGATTGGTACCCTTTCACGTCCAAATCTCTCAAACTCCGGGAGAGATTCTCAAAACCAAGGTTGACATGTTTCGAGTTCCTTTCAACATTTTGGAAATCCCACTGAAACTTTGGACATTCTCGCGAAGGGTTCCCAATCCCCGACAAGATTGGTACCCTTTCACGTCCAAATCTCTCAAACTCCGGGAGAGATTCTCAAAACCAAGGTTTACATGGTTCGAGTTCCTTTCAACATTTGGGAAATCCCGCTGAAACTTTGGACATTCTCGCGAAGGGTTCCCAATCCCCGACAAGATTGGTACCCTTTCACGTCCAAATCTCTCAAACTCCGGGAGAGATTCTCAAAACCAAGGTTGACATGTTTCGAGTTCCTTTCAACATTTTGGAAATCCCGCTGAAACTTTGGACATTGTCGCGAAGGGTTCCCGATCCCCGACAAGATTGGTACCCTTTCACGTCCAAATCTCTCAAACTCCGGGAGAGATTCTCAAAACCAAGGTTGACATGGTTCGAGTTCCTTTCAACATTTTGGAAATCCCGCTGAAACTTTGGACATTCTCGCGAAGGGTTCCCAATCCCCGACAAGATTGGTACCCTTTCACGTCCAAATCTCTCAAACTCCGGGAGAGATTCTCAAAACCAAGGTTGACATGTTTCGAGTTCCTTTCAACATTTTAAAAATCCCGCTGAAACTTTGGACATTGTCGCGAAGGGTTCCCAATCCCCGACAAGATTGGCACCCTTTCACGTCCAAATCTCTCAAACTCCGGCAGAGATTCTCAAAACCAAGGTTGACATGTTTCGAGTTCCTTTCAACATTTTGGAAATCCCGCTGAAACTTTGGACATTCTCGCGAAGGGTTCCCAATCCCCGACAAGATTGGCACCCTTTCACGTCCAAATCTCTCAAACTCTGGCAGAGATTCTCAAAACCATGGTTGACATGTTTCAAGTTCCTTTCAACATTTTGGAAATCCCGCTGAAACTTTGGACATTCTCGCGAAGGGTTCCCAATCCCCGACAAGATTGGTACCCTTTCACGTCCAAATCTCTCAAACTCCGGGAGAGATTCTCAAAACCATGGTTGACATGTTTCAAGTTCCTTTCAACATTTTGGAAATCCCGCTGAAACTTTGGACATTGTCGCGAAGGGTTCCCGATCCCCGACAAGATTGGTACCTTTTCACGTCCAAATCTCTCAAACTCCGGGAGAGATTCTCAAAACCAAGGTTGACATGGTTCGAGTTCCTTTCAACATTTTGGAAATCCCGCTGAAACTTTGGACATTCTCGCGAAGGGTTCCCAATCCCCGACAAGATTGGTACCCTTTCACGTCCAAATCTCTCAAACTCCGGGAGAGATTCTCAAAACCAAGGTTGACATGTTTCGAGTTCCTTTCAACATTTTGGAAATCCCACTGAAACTTTGGACATTCTCGCGAAGGGTTCCCAATCCCCGACAAGATTGGTACCCTTTCACGTCCAAATCTCTCAAACTCCGGGAGAGATTCTCAAAACCAAGGTTGACATGGTTCGAGTTCCTTTCAAGATTTGGGAAATCCCGCTGAAACTTTGGACATTCTCGCGAAGGGTTCCCAATCCCCGACAAGATTGGTACCCTTTCACGTCCAAATCTCTCAAACTCCGGGAGAGATTCTCAAAACCAAGGTTGACATGTTTCGAGTTCCTTTCAACATTTTGGAAATCCCGCTGAAACTTTGGACATTGTCGCGAAGGGTTCCCGATCCCCGACAAGATTGGTACCCTTTCACGTCCAAATCTCTCAAACTCCGGGAGAGATTCTCAAAACCAAGGTTGACATGGTTCGAGTTCCTTTCAACATTTTGGAAATCCCGCTGAAACTTTGGACATTCTCGCGAAGGGTTCCCAATCCCCGACAAGATTGGTACCCTTTCACGTCCAAATCTCTCAAACTCCGGGAGAGATTCTCAAAACCAAGGTTGACATGGTTCGAGTTCCTTTCAACATTTGGGAAATCCCGCTGAAACTTTGGACATTCTCGCGAAGGGTTCCCAATCCCCGACAAGATTGGTACCCTTTCACGTCCAAATCTCTCAAACTCCGGGAGAGATTCTCAAAACCAAGGTTGACATGTTTCGAGTTCCTTTCAACATTTTGGAAATCCCGCTGAAACTTTGGACATTCTCGCGAAGGGTTCCCGATCCCCGACAAGATTGGTACCCTTTCACGTCCAAATCTCTCAAACTCCGGGAGAGATTCTCAAAACCAAGGTTGACATGTTTCGAGTTCCTTTCAACATTTTAAAAATCCCGCTGAAACTTTGGACATTGTCGCGAAGGGTTCCCAATCCCCGACAAGATTGGCACCCTTTCACGTCCAAATCTCTCAAACTCCGGCAGAGATTCTCAAAACCAAGGTTGACATGTTTCGAGTTCCTTTCAACATTTTGGAAATCCCGCTGAAACTTTGGACATTCTCGCGAAGGGTTCCCAATCCCCGACAAGATTGGCACCCTTTCACGTCCAAATCTCTCAAACTCCGGCAGAGATTCTCAAAACCATGGTTGACATGTTTCAAGTTCCTTTCAACATTTTGGAAATCCCGCTGAAACTTTGGACATTCTCGCGAAGGGTTCCCAATCCCCGACAAGATTGGTACCCTTTCACGTCCAAATCTCTCAAACTCCGGGAGAGATTCTCAAAACCATGGTTGACATGTTTCAAGTTCCTTTCAACATTTTGGAAATCCCGCTGAAACTTTGGACATTGTCGCGAAGGGTTCCCGATCCCCGACAAGATTGGTACCCTTTCACGTCCAAATCTCTCAAACTCCGGGAGAGATTCTCAAAACCAAGGTTGACATGGTTCGAGTTCCTTTCAACATTTTGGAAATCCCGCTGAAACTTTGGACATTCTCGCGAAGGGTTCCCAATCCCCGACAAGATTGGTACCCTTTCACGTCCAAATCTCTCAAACTCCGGGAGAGATTCTCAAAACCAAGGTTTACATGGTTCGAGTTCCTTTCAACATTTGGGAAATCCCGCTGAAACTTTGGACATTCTCGCGAAGGGTTCCCAATCCCCGACAAGATTGGTACCCTTTCACGTCCAAATCTCTCAAACTCCGGGAGAGATTCTCAAAACCAAGGTTGACATGTTTCGAGTTCCTTTCAACATTTTGGAAATCCCGCTGAAACTTTGGACATTCTCGCGAAGGGTTCCCGATCCCCGACAAGATTGGTACCCTTTCACGTCCAAATCTCTCAAAGTCCGGGAGAGATTCTCAAAACCAAAGTTGACATGTTTCGAGTTCCTTTCAACATTTTAAAAATCCCGCTGAAACTTTGGACATTGTCGCGAAGGGTTCCCAATCCCCGACAAGATTGGCACCCTTTCACGTCCAAATCTCTCAAACTCCGGCAGAGATTCTCAAAACCAAGGTTGACATGTTTCGAGTTCCTTTCAACATTTTGGAAATCCCGCTGAAACTTTGGACATTCTCGCGAAGGGTTCCCAATCCCCGACAAGATTGGCACCCTTTCACGTCCAAATCTCTCAAACTCCGGCAGAGATTCTCAAAACCATGGTTGACATGTTTCAAGTTCCTTTCAACATTTTGGAAATCCCGCTGAAACTTTGGACATTCTCGCGAAGGGTTCCCAATCCCCGACAAGATTGGTACCCTTTCACGTCCAAATCTCTCAAACTCCGGGAGAGATTCTCAAAACCATGGTTGACATGTTTCAAGTTCCTTTCAACATTTTGGAAATCCCGCTGAAACTTTGGACATTGTCGCGAAGGGTTCCCGATCCCCGACAAGATTGGTACCCTTTCACGTCCAAATCTCTCAAACTCCGGGAGAGATTCTCAAAACCAAGGTTGACATGGTTCGAGTTCCTTTCAACATTTTGGAAATCCCGCTGAAACTTTGGACATTCTCGCGAAGGGTTCCCAATCCCCGACAAGATTGGTACCCTTTCACGTCCAAATCTCTCAAACTCCGGGAGAGATTCTCAAAACCAAGGTTGACATGTTTCGAGTTCCTTTCAACATTTTGGAAATCCCACTGAAACTTTGGACATTCTCGCGAAGGGTTCCCAATCCCCGACAAGATTGGTACCCTTTCACGTCCAAATCTCTCAAACTCCGGGAGAGATTCTCAAAACCAAGGTTGACATGGTTCGAGTTCCTTTCAACATTTGGGAAATCCCGCTGAAACTTTGGACATTCTTGCGAAGGGTTCCCGATCCCCGACAAGATTGGTACCCTTTCACGTCCAAATCTCTCAAACTCCGGGAGAGATTCTCAAAACCAAGGTTGACATGTTTCGAGTTCCTTTCAACATTTTAAAAATCCCGCTGAAACTTTGGACATTGTCGCGAAGGGTTCCCAATCCCCGACAAGATTGGCACCCTTTCACGTCCAAATCTCTCAAACTCCGGCAGAGATTCTCAAAACCAAGGTTGACATGGTTCGAGTTCCTTTCAACATTTTGGAAATCCCACTGAAACTTTGGACATTCTCGCGAAGGGTTCCCGATCCCTGACAAGATTGGTACCCTTTCACGTCCAAATCTCTCAAACTCCGGGAGAGATTCTCAAAACCAAGGTTGACATGGTTCGAGTTCCTTTCAACATTTTGGAAATCCCGCTGAAACTTTGGACATTCTCGCGAAGGGTTCCCGATCCCCGACAAGATTGGTACCCTTTCACGTCCAAATCTCTCAAACTCCGGGAGAGATTCTCAAAACCAAGGTTGACATGTTTCGAGTTCCTTTCAACATTTTAAAAATCCCGCTGAAACTTTGGACATTGTCGCGAAGGGTTCCCAATCCCCGACAAGATTGGCACCCTTTCACGTCCAAATCTCTCAAACTCCGGGAGAGATTCTCAAAACCATGGTTGACATGGTTCGAGTTCCTTTCAACATTTGGGAAATCCCGCTGAAACTTTGGACATTCTTGCGAAGGGTTCCCGATCCCCGACAAGATTGGTACCCTTTCACGTCCAAATCTCTCAAACTCCGGGAGAGATTCTCAAAACCAAGGTTGACATGTTTCGAGTTCCTTTCAACATTTTAAAAATCCCGCTGAAACTTTGGACATTGTCGCGAAGGGTTCCCAATCCCCGACAAGATTGGCACCCTTTCACGTCCAAATCTCTCAAACTCCGGCAGAGATTCTCAAAACCAAGGTTGACATGGTTCGAGTTCCTTTCAACATTTTGGAAATCCCACTGAAACTTTGGACATTCTCGCGAAGGGTTCCCGATCCCTGACAAGATTGGTACCCTTTCACGTCCAAATCTCTCAAACTCCGGGAGAGATTCTCAAAACCAAGGTTGACATGTTTCGAGTTCCTTTCAACATTTTGGAAATCCCGCTGAAACTTTGGACATTCTCGCGAAGGGTTCCCGATCCCCGACAAGATTGGTACCCTTTCACGTCCAAATCTCTCAAACTCCGGGAGAGATTCTCAAAACCAAGGTTGACATGGTTCGAGTTCCTTTCAACATTTTGGAAATCCCGCTGAAACTTTGGACATTCTCGCGAAGGGTTCCCAATCCCCGACAAGATTGGCACCCTTTCACGTCCAAATCTCTCAAACTCCGGCAGAGATTCTCAAAACCATGGTTGACATGTTTCAAGTTCCTTTCAACATTTTGGAAATCCCGCTGAAAATTTGGACATTCTCGCGAAGGGTTCCCAATCCCCGACAAGATTGGTACCCTTTCACGTCCAAATCTCTCAAACTCCGGGAGAGATTCTCAAAACCATGGTTGACATGTTTCAAGTTCCTTTCAACATTTTGGAAATCCCGCTGAAACTTTGGACATTGTCGCGAAGGGTTCCCGATCCCCGACAAGATTGGTACCCTTTCACGTCCAAATCTCTCAAACTCCGGGAGAGATTCTCAAAACCAAGGTTGACATGGTTCGAGTTCCTTTCAACATTTTGGAAATCCCGCTGAAACTTTGGACATTCTCGCGAAGGGTTCCCAATCCCCGACAAGATTGGTACCCTTTCACGTCCAAATCTCTCAAACTCCGGGAGAGATTCTCAAAACCAAGGTTGACATGTTTCGAGTTCCTTTCAACATTTTGGAAATCCCACTGAAACTTTGGACATTCTCGCGAAGGGTTCCCAATCCCCGACAAGATTGGTACCCTTTCACGTCCAAATCTCTCAAACTCCGGGAGAGATTCTCAAAACCAAGGTTGACATGGTTCGAGTTCCTTTCAACATTTTAAAAATCCCGCTGAAACTTTGGACATTGTCGCGAAGGGTTCCCAATCCCCGACAAGATTGGCACCCTTTCACGTCCAAATCTCTCAAACTCCGGCAGAGATTCTCAAAACCAAGGTTGACATGGTTCGAGTTCCTTTCAACATTTTGGAAATCCCACTGAAACTTTGGACATTCTCGCGAAGGGTTCCCGATCCCTGACAAGATTGGTACCCTTTCACGTCCAAATCTCTCAAACTCCGGGAGAGATTCTCAAAACCAAGGTTGACATGGTTCGAGTTCCTTTCAACATTTTGGAAATCCCGCTGAAACTTTGGACATTCTGGCGAAGGGTTCCCAATCCCCGACAAGACTGGTACCCTTTCACGTCCAAATCTCACAAACTACGGCAGAGATTCTCAAAACCAAGGTTGACATGTTTCGAGATCCTTTCAACATTTTGGAAATCCCGCTGAAACTTTGGACATTCTCGCGAAGGGTTCCCAATCCCCGACAAGATTGGTACCCTTTCACGTCCAAATCTCTCAAACTCCAGCAGAGATTCTCAAAACCATGGTTGACATGTTTCGAGTTCCTTTCAACATTTTGGAAATCCCGCTGAAACTTTGGACATTCTGGCGAAGGGTTCCCAATCCCCGACAAGATTGGTACCCTTTCACGTCCAAATCTCTCAAACTCCGGCAGAGATTCTCAAAACCAAGGTTGACATGTTTCGAGTTCCTTTCAACATTTTGGAAATCCCGCTGAAACTTTGGACATTCTGGCGAAGGGTTCCCAATCCCCGACAAGATTGGTACCCTTTCACGTCCAAATCTCTCAAACTCCGGGAGAGATTCTCAAAACCAAGGTTGACATGGTTCGAGTTCCTTTCAAGATTTGGGAAATCCCGCTGAAACTTTGGACATTCTCGCGAAGGGTTCCCAATCCCCGACAAGATTGGCACCCTTTCACGTCCAAATCTCTCAAACTCCGGCAGAGATTCTCAAAACCAAGGTTGACATGTTTCGAGTTCCTTTCAACATTTTGGAAATCCCACTGAAACTTTGGACATTCTCGCGAAGGGGTCCCAATCCCTGACAAGATTGGTACCCTTTCACGTCCAAATCTCTCAAACTCCGGGAGAGATTCTCAAAACCAACGTTGACATGTTTCGAGTTCCTTTCAACATTTTGGAAATCCCGCTGAAACTTTGGACATTCTCGCGAAGGGTTCCCGATCCCCGACAAGATTGGTACCCGTTCACGTCCAAATCTCTCAGACTCCGGGAGAGATTCTCAAAACCAAGGTTGACATGGTTCGAGTTCCTTTCAACATTTGGGAAATCCCGCTGAAACTTTGGACATTCTCGCGAAGGGTTCCCAATCCCCGACAAGATTGGTACCCTTTCACGTCCAAATCTCTCAAAGTCCGGGAGAGATTCTCAAAACCAAGGTTGACATGTTTCGAGTTCCTTTCAACATTTTGGAAATCCCGCTGAAACTTTGGACATTCTCGCGAAGGGTTCCCAATCCCTGACAAGACTGGTACCCTTTAACGTCCAAATCTCTCAAACTCCGGGAGAGATTCTCAAAACCAAGGTTGACATGTTTCGAGTTCCTTTCAACATTTTGGAAATCCCGCTGAAACTTTGGACATTCTGGCGAAGGGTTCCCAATCCCCGACAAGACTGGTACCCTTTCACGTCCAAATCTCTCAAACTCCGGGAGAGATTCTCAAAACCAAAGTTGACATGTTTCGAGTTCCTTTCAACATTTTGGAAATCCCGCTGAAACTTTGGACATTCTCGCGAAGGGTTCCCAATCCCCGACAAGATTGGCACCCTTTCACGTCCAAATCTCTCAAACTCCGGGAGAGATTCTCAAAACCAAGGTTGACATGTTTCGAGTTCCTTTCAACATTTTGGAAATCCCGCTGAAACTTTGGACATTCTGGCGAAGGGTTCCCAATCCCCGACAAGATTGGTACCCTTTCACGTCCAAATCTCTCAGACTCCGGGAGAGATTCTCAAAACCAAGGTTGACATGGTTCGAGTTCCTTTCAACATTTTGGAAATCCCGCTGAAACTTTGGACATTCTCGCGAAGGGTTCCCAATCCCCGACAAGATTGGTACCCTTTCACGTCCAAATCTCTCAAACTCCGGGAGAGATTCTCAAAACCATGGTTGACATGTTTCAAGTTCCTTTCAACATTTTGGAAATCCCGCTGAAACTTTGGACATTGTCGCGAAGGGTTCCCGATCCCCGACAAGATTGGTACCCTTTCACGTCCAAATCTCTCAAACTCCGGGAGAGATTCTCAAAACCAAGGTTGACATGGTTCGAGTTCCTTTCAACATTTTGGAAATCCCGCTGAAACTTTGGACATTCTCGCGAAGGGTTCCCAATCCCCGACAAGATTGGTACCCTTTCACGTCCAAATCTCTCAAACTCCGGGAGAGATTCTCAAAACCAAGGATGACATGTTTCGAGTTCCTTTCAACATTTTGGAAATCCCACTGAAACTTTGGACATTCTCGCGAAGGGTTCCCAATCCCCGACAAGATTGGTACCCTTTCACGTCCAAATCTCTCAAACTCCGGGAGAGATTCTCAAAACCAAGGTTGACATGGTTCGAGTTCCTTTCAACATTTGGGAAATCCCGCTGAAACTTTGGACATTCTTGCGAAGGGTTCCCGATCCCCGACAAGATTGGTACCCTTTCACGTCCAAATCTCTCAAACTCCGGGAGAGATTCTCAAAACCAAGGTTGACATGTTTCGAGTTCCTTTCAACATTTTAAAAATCCCGCTGAAACTTTGGACATTGTCGCGAAGGGTTCCCAATCCCCGACAAGATTGGCACCCTTTCACGTCCAAATCTCTCAAACTCCGGCAGAGATTCTCAAAACCAAGGTTGACATGGTTCGAGTTCCTTTCAACATTTTGGAAATCCCACTGAAACTTTGGACATTCTCGCGAAGGGTTCCCGATCCCTGACAAGATTGGTACCCTTTCACGTCCAAATCTCTCAAACTCCGGGAGAGATTCTCAAAACCAAGGTTGACATGGTTCGAGTTCCTTTCAACATTTTGGAAATCCCGCTGAAACTTTGGACATTCTCGCGAAGGGTTCCCGATCCCCGACAAGATTGGTACCCTTTCACGTCCAAATCTCTCAAACTCCGGGAGAGATTCTCAAAACCAAGGTTGACATGTTTCGAGTTCCTTTCAACATTTTAAAAATCCCGCTGAAACTTTGGACATTGTCGCGAAGGGTTCCCAATCCCCGACAAGACTGGCACCCTTTCACGTCCAAATCTCTCAAACTCCGGGAGAGATTCTCAAAACCAAGGTTGACATGGTTCGAGTTCCTTTCAACATTTGGGAAATCCCGCTGAAACTTTGGACATTCTTGCGAAGGGTTCCCGATCCCCGACAAGATTGGTACCCTTTCACGTCCAAATCTCTCAAACTCCGGGAGAGATTCTCAAAACCAAGGTTGACATGTTTCGAGTTCCTTTCAACATTTTAAAAATCCCGCTGAAACTTTGGACATTCTGGCGAAGGGTTCCCAATCCCCGACAAGATTGGCACCCTTTCACGTCCAAATCTCTCAAACTCCGGCAGAGATTCTCAAAACCAAGGTTGACATGGTTCGAGTTCCTTTCAACATTTTGGAAATCCCACTGAAACTTTGGACATTCTCGCGAAGGGTTCCCGATCCCCGACAAGATTGGCACCCTTTCACGTCCAAATCACTCAAACTCCGGCAGAGATTCTCAAAATCAAGGTTGACATGGTTCGAGTTCCTTTCAACATTTTGGAAATCCCGCTGAAACTTTGGACATTCTCGCGAAGGGTTCCCAATCCCCGACAAGATTGGCACCCTTTCACGTCCAAATCTCTCAAACTCCGGCAGAGATTCTCAAAACCATGGTTGACATGTTTCAAGTTCCTTTCAACATTTTGGAAATCCCGCTGAAACTTTGGACATTCTGGCGAAGGGTTCCCAATCCCCGACAAGATTGGTACCCTTTCACGTCCAAATCTCTCAAACTCCGGGAGAGATTCTCAAAACCATGGTTGACATGTTTCAAGTTCCTTTCAACATTTTGGAAATCCCGCTGAAACTTTGGACATTGTCGCGAATTGTTCCCGATCCCCGACAAGATTGGTACCCTTTCACGTCCAAATCTCTCAAACTCCGGGAGAGATTCTCAAAACCAAGGTTGACATGGTTCGAGTTCCTTTCAACATTTTGGAAATCCCGCTGAAACTTTGGACATTCTCGCGAAGGGTTCCCAATCCCCGACAAGATTGGTACCCTTTCACGTCCAAATCTCTCAAACTCCGGGAGAGATTCTCAAAACCAAGGTTGACATGTTTCGAGTTCCTTTCAACATTTTGGAAATCCCACTGAAACTTTGGACATTCTCGCGAAGGGTTCCCAATCCCCGACAAGATTGGTACCCTTTCACGTCCAAATCTCTCAAACTCCGGGAGAGATTCTCAAAACCAAGGTTGACATGGTTCGAGTTCCTTTCAACATTTGGGAAATCCCGCTGAAACTTTGGACATTCTCGCGAAGGGTTCCCGATCCCCGACAAGATTGGTACCCTTTCACGTCCAAATCTCTCAAACTCCGGGAGAGATTCTCAAAACCAAGGTTGACATGTTTCGAGTTCCTTTCAACATTTTAAAAATCCCGCTGAAACTTTGGACATTGTCGCGAAGGGTTCCCAATCCCCGACAAGATTGGCACCCTTTCACGTCCAAATCTCTCAAACTCCGGCAGAGATTCTCAAAACCAAGGTTGACATGGTTCGAGTTCCTTTCAACATTTTGGAAATCCCACTGAAACTTTGGACATTCTCGCGAAGGGTTCCCGATCCCTGACAAGATTGGTACCCTTTCACGTCCAAATCTCTCAAACTCCGGGAGAGATTCTCAAAACCAAGGTTGACATGGTTCGAGTTCCTTTCAACATTTTGGAAATCCCGCTGAAACTTTGGACATTCTCGCGAAGGGTTCCCAATCCCCGACAAGACTGGTACCCTTTCACGTCCAAATCTCTCAAACTACGGCAGAGATTCTCAAAACCAAGGTTGACATGTTTCGAGATCCTTTCAACATTTTGGAAATCCCGCTGAAACTTTGGACATTCTCGCGAAGGGTTCCCAATCCCCGACAAGATTGGTACCCTTTCACGTCCAAATCTCTCAAACTCCGGGAGAGATTCTCAAAACCATGGTTGACATGTTTCGAGTTCCTTTCAACATTTTGGAAATCCCGCTGAAACTTTGGACATTCTGGCGAAGGGTTCCCAATCCCCGACAAGATTGGTACCCTTTCACGTCCAAATCTCTCAAACTCCGGCAGAGATTCTCAAAACCAAGGTTGACATGTTTCGAGTTCCTTTCAACATTTTGGAAATCCCGCTGAAACTTTGGACATTCGGGCGAAGGGTTCCCAATCCCCGACAAGATTGGTACCCTTTCACGTCCAAATCTCTCAAACTCCGGGAGAGATTCTCAAAACCAAGGTTGACATGGTTCGAGTTCCTTTCAAGATTTGGGAAATCCCGCTGAAACTTTGGACATTCTCGCGAAGGGTTCCCAATCCCCGACAAGATTGGCACCCTTTCACGTCCAAATCTCTCAAACTCCGGCAGAGATTCTCAAAACCAAGGTTGACATGTTTCGAGTTCCTTTCAACATTTTGGAAATCCCGCTGAAACTTTGGACATTCTCGCGAAGGGTTCCCAATCCCTGACAAGATTGGTACCCTTTCAC
This sequence comes from Streptopelia decaocto, assembly GCF_964273445.1. Taxonomy (NCBI): domain Eukaryota; kingdom Metazoa; phylum Chordata; class Aves; order Columbiformes; family Columbidae; genus Streptopelia; species Streptopelia decaocto. The sequence continues at coordinate 366,186 of NW_028116191.1, forward strand.
GTCCAAATCTCTCAAAGTCCGGGAGAGATTCTCAAAACCAAGGTTGACATGTTTCGAGTTCCTTTCAACATTTTGGAAATCCCGCTGAAACTTTGGACATTCTCGCGAAGGGTTCCCGATCCCCGACAAGATTGGTACCCGTTCACGTCCAAATCTCTCAGACTCCGGGAGAGATTCTCAAAACCAAGGTTGACATGGTTCGAGTTCCTTTCAACATTTGGGAAATCCCGCTGAAACTTTGGACATTCTCGCGAAGGGTTCCCAATCCCCGACAAGATTGGTACCCTTTCACGTCCAAATCTCTCAAAGTCCGGGAGAGATTCTCAAAACCAAGGTTGACATGTTTCGAGTTCCTTTCAACATTTTGGAAATCCCGCTGAAACTTTGGACATTCTCGCGAAGGGTTCCCAATCCCCGACAAGATTGGTACCCTTTCACGTCCAAATCTCTCAAACTCCGAGAGAGATTCTCAAAACCAAGGTTGACATGTTTCGAGTTCCTTTCAACATTTTGGAAATCCCGCTGAAACTTTGGACATTCTCGCGAAGGGTTCCCAATCCCTGACAAGACTGGTACCCTTTAACGTCCAAATCTCTCAAACTCCGGGAGAGATTCTCAAAACCAAGGTTGACATGTTTCGAGTTCCTTTCAACATTTTGGAAATCCCGCTGAAACTTTGGACATTCTGGCGAAGGGTTCCCAATCCCCGACAAGACTGGTACCCTTTCACGTCCAAATCTCTCAAACTCCGGGAGAGATTCTCAAAACCAAAGTTGACATGTTTCGAGTTCCTTTCAACATTTTGGAAATCCCGCTGAAACTTTGGACATTCTCGCGAAGGGTTCCCAATCCCCGACAAGATTGGTACCCTTTCACGTCCAAATCTCTCAAACTCCGGCAGAGACTCTCAAAACCAAAGCTGACATGTTTCGAGTTCCTTTCAACATTTTGGAAATCCCGCTGAAACTTTGGACATTCTCGCGAAGGGTTCCCAATCCCCGACAAGATTGGTACCCTTTCACGTCCAAATCTCTCAAACTCCGGCAGAGATTCTCAAAACCAAGGTTGACATGGTTCGAGTTCCTTTCAACATTTTGGAAATCTTGCTGAAACTTTGGACATTCTTGCGAAGGGTTCCCGATCCCCGACAAGATTGGTACCCTTTCACGTCCAAATCTCTCAAACTCCGGGAGAGATTCTCAAAACCAAGGTTGACATGGTTCGAGTTCCTTTCAACATTTTGGAAATCCCGCTGAAACTTTGGACATTCTCGCGAAGGGTTCCCAATCCCCGACAAGATTGGTACCCTTTAACGTCCAAATCTCTCAAACTCCGGGAGAGATTCTCAAAACCAAGGTTGACATGTTTCGAGTTCCTTTCAAAATTTTGGAAATCCCGCTGAAACTTTGGACATTCTGGCGAAGGGTTCCCAATCCCCGACAAGACTGGTACCCTTTCACGTCCAAATCTCTCAAACTCTGGCAGAGATTCTCAAAACCAAAGTTGAACATGTTTCGAGTTCCTTTCAACATTTTGGAAATCCCGCTGAAACTTTGGACATTCTGGCGAAGGGTTCCCAATCCCCGACAAGATTGGTACCCTTTCACGTCCAAATCTCTCAAACTCCGGCAGAGATTCTCAAAACCAAGGTTGACATGTTTCGAGTTCCTTTCAACATTTTGGAAATCCCGCTGAAACTTTGGACATTGTCGCGAAGGGTTCCCAATCCCCGACAAGATTGGTACCCTTTCACGTCCAAATCTCTCAAACTCCGGGAGAGATTCTCAAAACCAAGGTTGACATGTTTCGAGTTCCTTTCAACATTTTGGAAATCCCGCTGAAACTTTGGACATTCTCGCGAAGGGTTCCCAATCCCTGACAAGCTTGGTACCCTTTAACGTCCAAATCTCTCAAACTCCGGGAGAGATTCTCAAAACCAACGTTGACATGTTTCGAGTTCCTTTCAACATTTTGGAAATCCCGCTGAAACTTTGGACATTCTGGCGAAGGGTTCCCAATCCCCGACAAGACTGGTACCCTTTCACGTCCAAATCTCTCAAACTCCGGCAGAGACTCTCAAAACCAAAGTTGACATGTTTCGAGTTCCTTTCAACATTTTGGAAATCCCGCTGAAACTTTGGACATTCTCGCGAAGGGTTCCCAATCCCCGACAAGATTGGTACCCTTTCACGTCCAAATCTCTCAAACTCCGGCAGAGACTCTCAAAACCAAAGTTGACATGTTTCGAGTTCCTTTCAACATTTTGGAAATCCCGCTGAAACTTTGGACATTCTGGCGAAGGGTTCCCAATCCCCGACAAGATTGGTACCCTTTCACGTCCAAATCTCTCAAACTCCGGCAGAGACTCTCAAAACCAAAGTTGACATGTTTCGAGTTCCTTTCAACATTTTGGAAATCCCGCTGAAACTTTGGACATTCTGGCGAAGGGTTCCCAATCCCCGACAAGATTGGTACCCTTTCACGTCCAAATCTCTCAAACTCCGGGAGAGATTCTCAAAACCAAGGTTGACATGGTTCGAGTTCCTTTCAACATTTTGGAAATCCCGCTGAAACTTTGGACATTCTCGCGAAGGGTTCCCAATCCCCGACAAGATTGGTACCCTTTCACGTCCAAATCTCTCAAACTCCGGGAGAGATTCTCAAAACCAAGGTTGACATGTTTCGAGTTCCTTTCAACATTTGGGAAATCCCGCTGAAACTTTGGACATTGTCGCGAAGGGTTCCCAATCCCCGACAAGATTGGCAACCTTTCACGTCCAAATCTCTCAAACTCCGGCAGAGATTCTCAAAACCAAGGTTGACATGGTTCGAGTTCCTTTCAACATTTTGGAAATCCCACTGAAACTTTGGACATTCTCGCGAAGGGTTCCCGATCCCTGACAAGATTGGTACCCTTTCACGTCCAAATCTCTCAAACTCCGGGAGAGATTCTCAAAACCAAGGTTGACATGGTTCGAGTTCCTTTCAACATTTTGGAAATCCCGCTGAAACTTTGGACATTCTGGCGAAGGGTTCCCATCCCCGACAAGACTGGTACCCTTTCACGTCCAAATCTCTCAAACTCCGGCAGAGATTCTCAAAACCAAGGTTGACATGTTTCGAGATCCTTTCAACATTTTGGAAATCCCGCTGAAACTTTGGACATTCTGGCGAAGGGTTCCCAATCCCCGACAAGATTGGTACCCTTTCACGTCCAAATCTCTCAAACTCCAGCAGAGATTCTCAAAACCATGGTTGACATGTTTCGAGTTCCTTTCAACATTTTGGAAATCCCGCTGAAACTTTGGACATTCTCGCGAAGGGTTCCCAATCCCCGACAAGATTGGTACCCTTTCACGTCCAAATCTCTCAAACTCCGGCAGAGATTCTCAAAACCAAGGTTGACATGGTTCGAGTTCCTTTCAACATTTTGGAAATCCCGCTGAAACTTTGGACATTCTCGCGAAGGGTTCCAAATCCCCGACAAGACTGGTACCCTTTCACGTCCAAATCTCTCAAACTCCGGCAGAGATTCTCAAAACCAAAGTTGACATGTTTCGAGTTCCTTTCAACATTTTGGAAATCCCGCTGAAACTTTGGACATTCTCGCGAAGGGTTCCCAATCCCCGACAAGATTGGTACCCTTTCACGTCCAAATCTCTCAAACTCCAGCAGAGATTCTCAAAACCATGGTTGACATGTTTCGAGTTCCTTTCAACATTTTGGAAATCCCGCTGAAACTTTGGACATTGTCGCGAAGGGTTCCCAATCCCCAACAAGATTGGTACCCTTTCACGTCCAAATCTCTCAAACTCCGGGAGAGATTCTCAAAACCAAGGTTGACATGTTTCGAGTTCCTTTCAACATTTTGGAAATCCCGCTGAAACTTTGGACATTCTGGCGAAGGGTTCCCAATCCCCGATAAGATTGGTACCCTTTCACGTCCAAATCTCTCAAACTCCGGGAGAGATTCTCAAAACCAAGGTTGACATGTTTCGAGTTCCTTTCAACATTTTGGAAATCCCGCTGAAACTTTGGACATTGTCGCGAAGGGTTCCCAATCCCCGACAAGATTGGTACCCTTTCACGTCCAAATCTCTCAAACTCCGGGAGAGATTCTCAAAACCAAGGTTGACATGTTTCGAGTTCCTTTCAACATTTTGGAAATCCCGCTGAAACTTTGGACATTCTGGCGAAGGGTTCCCAATCCCCGACAAGACTGGTACCCTTTCACGTCCAAATCTCTCAAACTCCGGCAGAGATTCTCAAAACCAAAGTTGACATGTTTCGAGATCCTTTCAACATTTTGGAAATCCCGCTGAAACTTTGGACATTCTCGCGAAGGGTTCCCAATCCCCGACAAGATTGGTACCCTTTCATGTCCAAATCTCTCAAACTCCGTGAGAGATTCTCAAAACCAAGGTTGACATGTTTCGAGTTCCTCTCAACATTTTGGAAATCCCGCTGAAACTTTCGACATTCGGGCGAAGGGTTCCCAATCCCCGACAAGACTGGTACCCTTTCACGTCCAAATCTCTCAAACTCCGGCAGAGACTCTCAAAACCAAAGCTGACATGTTTCGAGTTCCTTTCAACATTTTGGAAATCCCGCTGAAACTTTGGACATTGTCGCGAAGGGTTCCCAATCCCCTACAAGATTGGTACCCTTTCACGTCCAAATCTCTCAAACTCCGGCAGAGACTCTCAAAACCAAGGTTGACATGTTTCGAGTTCCTCTCAACATTTTGGAAATCCCGCTGAAACTTTGGACATTGTCGCGAAGGGTTCCCAATCCCCGACAAGATTGGTACCCTTTAACGTCCAAATCTCTCAAACTCCGGGAGAGATTCTCAAAACCAAGGTTGACATGGTTCGAGTTCCTTTCAACATTTTGGAAATCCCGCTGAAAATTTGGACATTCTCGCGAAGGGTTCCCAATCCCCGACAAGATTGGTACCGTTTCACGTCCAAATCTCTCAAACTCCAGCAGAGATTCTCAAAACCATGGTTGACATGTTTCGAGTTCCTTTCAACATTTTGGAAATCCCGCTGAAACTTTGGACATTGTCGCGAAGGGTTCCCAATCCCCGACAAGATTGGTACCCTTTCACGTCCAAATCTCTCAAACTCCGGGAGAGATTCTCAAAACCAAGGTTGACATGTTTCGAGTTCCTTTCAACATTTTGGAAATCCCGCTGAAACTTTGGACATTCTGGCGAAGGGTTCCCAATCCCCGACAAGATTGGTACCCTTTCACGTCCAAATCTCTCAAACTCCGGGAGAGATTCTCAAAACCAAGGTTGACATGGTTCGAGTTCCTTTCAACATTTTGGAAATCCCGCTGAAACTTTGGACATTCTCGCGAAGGGTTCCCAATCCCCGACAAGATTGGTACCCTTTCACGTCCAAATCTCTCAAACTCCGGGAGAGATTCTCAAAACCAAGGTTGACATGTTTCGAGTTCCTTTCAACATTTGGGAAATCCCGCTGAAACTTTGGACATTGTCGCGAAGGGTTCCCAATCCCCGACAAGATTGGCAACCTTTCACGTCCAAATCTCTCAAACTCCGGCAGAGATTCTCAAAACCAAGGTTGACATGGTTCGAGTTCCTTTCAACATTTTGGAAATCCCACTGAAACTTTGGACATTCTCGCGAAGGGTTCCCGATCCCTGACAAGATTGGTACCCTTTCACGTCCAAATCTCTCAAACTCCGGGAGAGATTCTCAAAACCAAGGTTGACATGGTTCGAGTTCCTTTCAACATTTTGGAAATCCCGCTGAAACTTTGGACATTCTGGCGAAGGGTTCCCATCCCCGACAAGACTGGTACCCTTTCACGTCCAAATCTCTCAAACTCCGGCAGAGATTCTCAAAACCAAGGTTGACATGTTTCGAGATCCTTTCAACATTTTGGAAATCCCGCTGAAACTTTGGACATTCTCGCGAAGGGTTCCCAATCCCCGACAAGATTGGTACCCTTTCACGTCCAAATCTCTCAAACTCCAGCAGAGATTCTCAAAACCATGGTTGACATGTTTCGAGTTCCTTTCAACATTTTGGAAATCCCGCTGAAACTTTGGACATTCTCGCGAAGGGTTCCCAATCCCCGACAAGATTGGTACCCTTTCACGTCCAAATCTCTCAAACTCCGGCAGAGATTCTCAAAACCAAGGTTGACATGGTTCGAGTTCCTTTCAACATTTTGGAAATCCCGCTGAAACTTTGGACATTCTCGCGAAGGGTTCCAAATCCCCGACAAGACTGGTACCCTTTCACGTCCAAATCTCTCAAACTCCGGCAGAGATTCTCAAAACCAAAGTTGACATGTTTCGAGTTCCTTTCAACATTTTGGAAATCCCGCTGAAACTTTGGACATTCTCGCGAAGGGTTCCCAATCCCCGACAAGATTGGTACCCTTTCACGTCCAAATCTCTCAAACTCCAGCAGAGATTCTCAAAACCATGGTTGACATGTTTCGAGTTCCTTTCAACATTTTGGAAATCCCGCTGAAACTTTGGACATTGTCGCGAAGGGTTCCCAATCCCCAACAAGATTGGTACCCTTTCACGTCCAAATCTCTCAAACTCCGGGAGAGATTCTCAAAACCAAGGTTGACATGTTTCGAGTTCCTTTCAACATTTTGGAAATCCCGCTGAAACTTTGGACATTCTGGCGAAGGGTTCCCAATCCCCGATAAGATTGGTACCCTTTCACGTCCAAATCTCTCAAACTCCGGGAGAGATTCTCAAAACCAAGGTTGACATGTTTCGAGTTCCTTTCAACATTTTGGAAATCCCGCTGAAACTTTGGACATTGTCGCGAAGGGTTCCCAATCCCCGACAAGATTGGTACCCTTTCACGTCCAAATCTCTCAAACTCCGGGAGAGATTCTCAAAACCAAGGTTGACATGTTTCGAGTTCCTTTCAACATTTTGGAAATCCCGCTGAAACTTTGGACATTCTGGCGAAGGGTTCCCAATCCCCGACAAGACTGGTACCCTTTCACGTCCAAATCTCTCAAACTCCGGCAGAGATTCTCAAAACCAAAGTTGACATGTTTCGAGATCCTTTCAACATTTTGGAAATCCCGCTGAAACTTTGGACATTCTCGCGAAGGGTTCCCAATCCCCGACAAGATTGGTACCCTTTCATGTCCAAATCTCTCAAACTCCGTGAGAGATTCTCAAAACCAAGGTTGACATGTTTCGAGTTCCTCTCAACATTTTGGAAATCCCGCTGAAACTTTCGACATTCGGGCGAAGGGTTCCCAATCCCCGACAAGACTGGTACCCTTTCACGTCCAAATCTCTCAAACTCCGGCAGAGACTCTCAAAACCAAAGCTGACATGTTTCGAGTTCCTTTCAACATTTTGGAAATCCCGCTGAAACTTTGGACATTGTCGCGAAGGGTTCCCAATCCCCTACAAGATTGGTACCCTTTCACGTCCAAATCTCTCAAACTCCGGCAGAGACTCTCAAAACCAAGGTTGACATGTTTCGAGTTCCTCTCAACATTTTGGAAATCCCGCTGAAACTTTGGACATTGTCGCGAAGGGTTCCCAATCCCCGACAAGATTGGTACCCTTTAACGTCCAAATCTCTCAAACTCCGGGAGAGATTCTCAAAACCAAGGTTGACATGGTTCGAGTTCCTTTCAACATTTTGGAAATCCCGCTGAAAATTTGGACATTCTCGCGAAGGGTTCCCAATCCCCGACAAGATTGGTACCGTTTCACGTCCAAATCTCTCAAACTCCGGGAGAGATTCTCAAAACCATGGTTGACATGTTTCGAGTTCCTTTCAACATTTTGGAAATCCCGCTGAAACTTTGGACATTGTCGCGAAGGGTTCCCAATCCCCGACAAGATTGGTACCCTTTCACGTCCAAATCTCTCAAACTCCGGGAGAGATTCTCAAAACCAAGGTTGACATGTTTCGAGTTCCTTTCAACATTTTGGAAATCCCGCTGAAACTTTGGACATTCTGGCGAAGGGTTCCCAATCCCCGACAAGATTGGTACCCTTTCACGTCCAAATCTCTCAAACTCCGGGAGAGATTCTCAAAACCAAGGTTGACATGGTTCGAGTTCCTTTCAACATTTTGGAAATCCCGCTGAAACTTTGGACATTCTCGCGAAGGGTTCCCAATCCCCGACAAGATTGGTACCCTTTCACGTCCAAATCTCTCAAACTCCGGGAGAGATTCTCAAAACCAAGGTTGACATGTTTCGAGTTCCTTTCAACATTTGGGAAATCCCGCTGAAACTTTGGACATTGTCGCGAAGGGTTCCCAATCCCCGACAAGATTGGCAACCTTTCACGTCCAAATCTCTCAAACTCCAGCAGAGATTCTCAAAACCAAGGTTGACATGGTTCGAGTTCCTTTCAACATTTTGGAAATCCCACTGAAACTTTGGACATTCTCGCGAAGGGTTCCCGATCCCTGACAAGATTGGTACCCTTTCACGTCCAAATCTCTCAAACTCCGGGAGAGATTCTCAAAACCAAGGTTGACATGGTTCGAGTTCCTTTCAACATTTTGGAAATCCCGCTGAAACTTTGGACATTCTGGCGAAGGGTTCCCATCCCCGACAAGACTGGTACCCTTTCACGTCCAAATCTCTCAAACTCCGGCAGAGATTCTCAAAACCAAGGTTGACATGTTTCGAGATCCTTTCAACATTTTGGAAATCCCGCTGAAACTTTGGACATTCTCGCGAAGGGTTCCCAATCCCCGACAAGATTGGTACCCTTTCACGTCCAAATCTCTCAAACTCCAGCAGAGATTCTCAAAACCATGGTTGACATGTTTCGAGTTCCTTTCAACATTTTGGAAATCCCGCTGAAACTTTGGACATTCTCGCGAAGGGTTCCCAATCCCCGACAAGATTGGTACCCTTTCACGTCCAAATCTCTCAAACTCCGGCAGAGATTCTCAAAACCAAGGTTGACATGGTTCGAGTTCCTTTCAACATTTTGGAAATCCCGCTGAAACTTTGGACATTCTCGCGAAGGGTTCCAAATCCCCGACAAGACTGGTACCCTTTCACGTCCAAATCTCTCAAACTCCGGCAGAGATTCTCAAAACCAAAGTTGACATGTTTCGAGTTCCTTTCAACATTTTGGAAATCCCGCTGAAACTTTGGACATTCTCGCGAAGGGTTCCCAATCCCCGACAAGATTGGTACCCTTTCACGTCCAAATCTCTCAAACTCCAGCAGAGATTCTCAAAACCATGGTTGACATGTTTCGAGTTCCTTTCAACATTTTGGAAATCCCGCTGAAACTTTGGACATTGTCGCGAAGGGTTCCCAATCCCCAACAAGATTGGTACCCTTTCACGTCCAAATCTCTCAAACTCCGGGAGAGATTCTCAAAACCAAGGTTCATATCTTTCGAGTTCCTTTCAACATTTTGGAAATCCCGCTGAAACTTTGGACATTCTGGCGAAGGGTTCCCAATCCCCGACAAGATTGGTACCCTTTCACGTCCAAATCTCTCAAACTCCGGGAGAGATTCTCAAAACCAAGGTTGACATGGTTCGAGTTCCTTTCAACATTTTGGAAATCCCGCTGAAACTTTGGACATTCTCGCGAAGGGTTCCCAATCCCCGACAAGATTGGTACCCTTTCACGTCCAAATCTCTCAAACTCCGGGAGAGATTCTCAAAACCAAGGTTGACATGGTTCGAGTTCCTTTCAACATTTTGGAAATCTTGCTGAAACTTTGGACATTCTCGCGAAGGGTTCCCAATCCCCGACAAGATTGGTACCCTTTCACGTCCAAATCTCTCAAACTCCGGGAGAGATTCTCAAAACCAAGGTTGACATGTTTCGAGTTCCTTTCAACATTTTGGAAATCCCGCTGAAACTTTGGACATTCTGGCGAAGGGTTCCCAATCCCCGATAAGATTGGTACCCTTTCACGTCCAAATCTCTCAAACTCCGGGAGAGATTCTCAAAACCAAGGTTGACATGTTTCGAGTTCCTTTCAACATTTTGGAAATCCCGCTGAAACTTTGGACATTGTCGCGAAGGGTTCCCAATCCCCGACAAGATTGGTACCCTTTCACGTCCAAATCTCTCAAACTCCGGGAGAGATTCTCAAAACCAAGGTTGACATGTTTCGAGTTCCTTTCAACATTTTGGAAATCCCGCTGAAACTTTGGACATTCTGGCGAAGGGTTCCCAATCCCCGACAAGACTGGTACCCTTTCACGTCCAAATCTCTCAAACTCCGGCAGAGATTCTCAAAACCAAAGTTGACATGTTTCGAGATCCTTTCAACATTTTGGAAATCCCGCTGAAACTTTGGACATTCTCGCGAAGGGTTCCCAATCCCCGACAAGATTGGTACCCTTTCATGTCCAAATCTCTCAAACTCCGTGAGAGATTCTCAAAACCAAGGTTGACATGTTTCGAGTTCCTCTCAACATTTTGGAAATCCCGCTGAAACTTTCGACATTCGGGCGAAGGGTTCCCAATCCCCGACAAGACTGGTACCCTTTCACGTCCAAATCTCTCAAACTCCGGCAGAGACTCTCAAAACCAAAGCTGACATGTTTCGAGTTCCTTTCAACATTTTGGAAATCCCGCTGAAACTTTGGACATTGTCGCGAAGGGTTCCCAATCCCCTACAAGATTGGTACCCTTTCACGTCCAAATCTCTCAAACTCCGGGAGAGATTCTCAAAACCAAGGTTGACATGTTTCGAGTTCCTCTCAACATTTTGGAAATCCCGCTGAAACTTTGGACATTGTCGCGAAGGGTTCCCAATCCCCGACAAGATTGGTACCCTTTAACGTCCAAATCTCTCAAACTCCGGGAGAGATTCTCAAAACCAAGGTTGACATGGTTCGAGTTCCTTTCAACATTTTGGAAATCCCGCTGAAAATTTGGACATTCTCGCGAAGGGTTCCCAATCCCCGACAAGATTGGTACCGTTTCACGTCCAAATCTCTCAAACTCCAGCAGAGATTCTCAAAACCAAGGTTGACATGTTTCGAGTTCCTTTCAACATTTTGGAAATCCCGCTGAAACTTTGGACATTGTCGCGAAGGGTTCCCAATCCCCGACAAGATTGGTACCCTTTCACGTCCAAATCTCTCAAACTCCGGGAGAGATTCTCAAAACCAAGGTTGACATGTTTCGAGTTCCTTTCAACATTTTGGAAATCCCGCTGAAACTTTGGACATTCTGGCGAAGGGTTCCCAATCCCCGACAAGATTGGTACCCTTTCACGTCCAAATCTCTCAAACTCCGGGAGAGATTCTCAAAACCAAGGTTGACATGGTTCGAGTTCCTTTCAACATTTTGGAAATCCCGCTGAAACTTTGGACATTGTCGCGAAGGGTTCCCAATCCCCGACAAGATTGGTACCCTTTCACGTCCAAATCTCTCAAACTCCGGGAGAGATTCTCAAAACCAAGGTTGACATGTTTCGAGTTCCTTTCAACATTTTGGAAATCCCGCTGAAACTTTGGACATTCTCGCGAAGGGTTCCCAATCCCTGACAAGATTGGTACCCTTTAACGTCCAAATCTCTCAAACTCCGGGAGAGATTCTCAAAACCAAGGTTGACATGTTTCGAGTTCCTTTCAACATTTTGGAAATCCCGCTGAAACTTTGGACATTCTGGCGAAGGGTTCCCAATCCCCGACAAGACTGGTACCCTTTCACGTCCAAATCTCTCAAACTCCGGGAGAGATTCTCAAAACCAAAGTTGACATGTTTCGAGATCCTTTCAACATTTTGGAAATCCCGCTGAAACTTTGGACATTCTCGCGAAGGGTTCCCAATCCCCGACAAGATTGGTACCCTTTCACGTCCAAATCTGTCAAACTCCAGCAGAGATTCTCAAAACCATGGTTGACATGTTTCGAGTTCCTTTCAACATTTTGGAAATCCCGCTGAAACTTTGGACATTCTCGCTAAGGGCTCCCAATCCCCGACAAGATTGGTACCCTTTCACGTCCAAATCTCTCAAACTCCGTGAGAGATTCTCAAAACCAAGGTTGACATGTTTCGAGTTCCTTTCAACATTTTGGAAATCCCGCTGAAACTTTGGACATTCTCGCGAAGGGTTCCCAATCCCCGACAAGACTGGTACCCTTTCACGTCCAAATCTCTCAATCTCCGGGAGAGATTCTCAAAACCAAGGTTGACATGGTTCGAGTTCCTTTCAACATTTTGGAAATCCCGCTGAAACTTTGGACATTCTGGCGAAGGGTTCCCAATCCCCGACAAGATTGGTACCCTTTCACGTCCAAATATCTCAAACTCCGGGAGAGATTCTCAAAACCAAGGTTGACATGGTTCGAGTTCCTTTCAACACTTTGGAAATCCCGCTGAAACTTTGGACATTCTCGCGAAGGGGTCCCAATCCCTGACAAGATTGGTACCCTTTCATGTCCAAATCTCTCAAACTCCGGCAGAGATTCTCAAAACCAAGGTTGACATGGTTCGAGTTCCTTTCAACATTTTGGAAATCCCACTGAAACTTTGGACATTCTCGCGAGGGGTTCCCGATCCCTGACAAGATTGGTACCCTTTCACGTCCAAATCTCTCAAACTCCGGGAGAGATTCTCAAAACCAAGGTTGACATGGTTCGAGTTCCTTTCAACATTTTGGAAATCCCGCTGAAACTTTGGACATTCTGGCGAAGGGTTCCCATCCCCGACAAGACTGGTACCCTTTCACGTCCAAATCTCTCAAACTCCGGCAGAGATTCTCAAAACCAAGGTTGACATGTTTCGAGATCCTTTCAACATTTTGGAAATCCCGCTGAAACTTTGGACATTCTCGCGAAGGGTTCCCAATCCCCGACAAGATTGGTACCCTTTCACGTCCAAATCTCTCAAACTCCAGCAGAGATTCTCAAAACCATGGTTGACATGTTTCGAGTTCCTTTCAACATTTTGGAAATCCCGCTGAAACTTTGGACATTGTCGCGAAGGGTTCCCAATCCCCGACAAGATTGGTACCCTTTCACGTCCAAATCTCTCAAACTCCGGCAGAGATTCTCAAAACCAAGGTTGACATGGTTCGAGTTCCTTTCAACATTTTGGAAATCCCGCTGAAACTTTGGACATTCTCGCGAAGGGTTCCAAATCCCCGACAAGACTGGTACCCTTTCACGTCCAAATCTCTCAAACTCCGGCAGAGATTCTCAAAACCAAAGTTGACATGTTTCGAGTTCCTTTCAACATTTTGGAAATCCCGCTGAAACTTTGGACATTCTCGCGAAGGGTTCCCAATCCCCGACAAGATTGGTACCCTTTCACGTCCAAATCTCTCAAACTCCAGCAGAGATTCTCAAAACCATGGTTGACATGTTTCGAGTTCCTTTCAACATTTTGGAAATCCCGCTGAAACTTTGGACATTGTCGCGAAGGGTTCCCAATCCCCAACAAGTTTGGTACCCTTTCACGTCCAAATCTCTCAAACTCCGGCAGAGATTCTCAAAACCAAGGTTGACATGTTTCGAGTTCCTTTCAACATTTTGGAAATCCCGCTGAAACTTTGGACATTCTGGCGAAGGGTTCCCAATCCCCGACAAGATTGGTACCCTTTCACGTCCAAATCTCTCAAACTCCGGGAGAGATTCTCAAAACCAAGGTTGACATGGTTCGAGTTCCTTTCAACATTTTGGAAATCCCGCTGAAACTTTGGACATTCTCGCGAAGGGTTCCCAATCCCCGACAAGATTGGTACCCTTTCACGTCCAAATCTCTCAAACTCCGGGAGAGATTCTCAAAACCAAGGTTGACATGGTTCGAGTTCCTTTCAACATTTTGGAAATCTTGCTGAAACTTTGGACATTCTCGCGAAGGGTTCCCAATCCCCGACAAGATTGGTACCCTTTCACGTCCAAATCTCTCAAACTCCGGGAGAGATTCTCAAAACCAAGGGTGACATGGTTCGAGTTCCTTTCAACATTTTGGAAATCCCGCTGAAACTTTGGACATTCTGGCGAAGGGTTCCCAATCCCCGATAAGATTGGTACCCTTTCACGTCCAAATCTCTCAAACTCCGGGAGAGATTCTCAAAACCAAGGTTGACATGGTTCGAGTTCCTTTCAACATTTTGGAAATCCCGCTGAAACTTTGGACATTCTCGCGAAGGGTTCCCAATCCCCGACAAGATTGGTACCCTTTCACGTCCAAATCTCTCAAACTCCGGGAGAGATTCTCAAAACCAAGGTTGACATGTTTCGAGTTCCTTTCAACATTTTGGAAATCCCGCTGAAACTTTGGACATTCTCGCGAAGGGTTCCCAATCCCCGACAAGACTGGTACCCTTTCACGTCCAAATCTCTCAAACTCCGGCAGAGATTCTCAAAACCAAAGTTGACATGTTTCGAGATCCTTTCAACATTTTGGAAATCCCGCTGAAACTTTGGACATTCTCGCGAAGGGTTCCCAATCCCCGACAAGATTGGTACCCTTTCACGTCCAAATCTCTCAAACTCCGGGAGAGATTCTCAAAACCAAGGTTGACATGTTTCGAGTTCCTCTCAACATTTTGGAAATCCCGCTGAAACTTTGGACATTCTGGCGAAGGGTTCCCAATCCCCGACAAGATTGGTACCCTTTAACGTCCAAATCTCTCAAACTCCGGGAGAGATTCTCAAAACCAAGGTTGACATGGTTCGAGTTCCTTTCAACATTTTGGAAATCCCGCTGAAAATTTGGACATTCTCGCGAAGGGTTCCCAATCCCCGACAAGATTGGTACCCTTTCACGTCCAAATCTCTCAAACTCCGGGAGAGATTCTCAAAACCAAGGTTGACATGTTTCGAGTTCCTTTCAACATTTTGGAAATCTTGCTGAAACTTTGGACATTCTTGCGAAGGGTTCCCGATCCCCGACAAGATTGGTACCCTTTCATGTCCAAATCTCTCAAACTCCGGGAGAGATTCTCAAAACCAAGGTTGACATGGTTCGAGTTCCTTTCAACATTTTGGAAATCCCGCTGAAACTTTGGACATTCTCGCGAAGGGTTCCCAATCCCTGACAAGATTGGTACCCTTTAACGTCCAAATCTCTCAAACTCCGGCAGAGATTCTCAAAACCAAGGTTGACGTGTTTCGAGTTCCTTTCAACATTTTGGAAATCCCGCTGAAACTTTGGACATTCTGGCGAAGGGTTCCCAATCCCCGACAAGACTGGTACCCTTTCACGTCCAAATCTCTCAAACTCCGGCAGAGATTCTCAAAACCAAAGTTGACATGTTTCGAGTTCCTTTCAACATTTTGGAAATCCCGCTGAAACTTTGGACATTCTCGCGAAGGGTTCCCAATCCCCGACAAGATTGGTACCGTTTCACGTCCAAATCTCTCAAACTCCAGCAGAGATTCTCAAAACCATGGTTGACATGTTTCGAGTTCCTTTCAACATTTTGGAAATCCCGCTGAAACTTTGGACATTGTCGCGAAGGGTTCCCGATCCCCGACAAGATTGGTACCCTTTCACGTCCAAATCTCTCAAACTCCGGGAGAGATTCTCAAAACCAAGGTTGACATGTTTCGAGTTCCTTTCAACATTTTGGAAATCCCGCTGAAACTTTGGACATTCTGGCGAAGGGTTCCCAATCCCCGACAAGATTGGTACCCTTTCACGTCCAAATCTCTCAAACTCCGGGAGAGATTCTCAAAACCAAGGTTGACATGGTTCGAGTTCCTTTCAACATTTTGGAAATCCCGCTGAAACTTTGGACATTGTCGCGAAGGGTTCCCAATCCCCGACAAGATTGGTACCCTTTCACGTCCAAATCTCTCAAACTCCGGGAGAGATTCTCAAAACCAAGGTTGACATGTTTCGAGTTCCTTTCAACATTTTGGAAATCCCGCTGAAACTTTGGACATTCTCGCGAAGGGTTCCCAATCCCTGACAAGATTGGTACCCTTTAACGTCCAAATCTCTCAAACTGCGGGAGAGATTCTCAAAACCAAGGTTGACATGTTTCGAGTTCCTTTCAACATTTTGGAAATCCCGCTGAAACTTTGGACATTCTGGCGAAGGGTTCCCAATCCCCGACAAGACTGGTACCCTTTCACGTCCAAATCTCTCAAACTCCGGCAGAGATTCTCAAAACCAAGGTTGACATGTTTCGAGATCCTTTCAACATTTTGGAAATCCCGCTGAAACTTTGGACATTCTCGCGAAGGGTTCCCAATCCCCGACAAGATTGGTACCCTTTCACGTCCAAATCTCTCAAACTCCAGCAGAGATTCTCAAAACCATGGTTGACATGTTTCGAGTTCCTTTCAACATTTTGGAAATCCCGCTGAAACTTTGGACATTCTCGCGAAGGGTTCCCAATCCCCGACAAGATTGGTACCCTTTCACGTCCAAATCTCTCAAACTCCGGCAGAGATTCTCAAAACCAAGGTTGACATGGTTCGAGTTCCTTTCAACATTTTGGAAATCCCGCTGAAACTTTGGACATTCTGGCGAAGGGTTCCCAATCCCCGACAAGACTGGTACCCTTTCACGTCCAAATCTCTCAAACTCCGGCAGAGATTCTCAAAACCAAAGTTGACATGTTTCGAGTTCCTTTCAACATTTTGGAAATCCCGCTGAAACTTTGGACATTCTCGCGAAGGGTTCCCAATCCCCGACAAGATTGGTACCCTTTCACGTCCAAATCTCTCAAACTCCAGCAGAGATTCTCAAAACCATGGTTGACATGTTTCGAGTTCCTTTCAACATTTTGGAAATCCCGCTGAAACTTTGGACATTGTCGCGAAGGGTTCCCAATCCCCAACAAGATTGGTACCCTTTAACGTCCAAATCTCTCAAACTCCGGGAGAGATTCTCAAAACCAAGGTTGACATGTTTCGAGTTCCTTTCAACATTTTGGAAATCCCGCTGAAACTTTGGACATTCTGGCGAAGGGTTCCCAATCCCCGACAAGATTGGTACCCTTTCACGTCCAAATCTCTCAAACTCCGGGAGAGATTCTCAAAACCAAGGTTGACATGGTTCGAGTTCCTTTCAACATTTTGGAAATCCCGCTGAAACTTTGGACATTCTCGCGAAGGGTTCCCAATCCCCGACAAGATTGGTACCCTTTCACGTCCAAATCTCTCAAACTCCGGGAGAGATTCTCAAAACCAAGGTTGACATGGTTCGAGTTCCTTTCAACATTTTGGAAATCTTGCTGAAACTTTGGACATTCTCGCGAAGGGTTCCCAATCCCCGACAAGATTGGTACCCTTTCACGTCCAAATCTCTCAAACTCCGGGAGAGATTCTCAAAACCAAGGTTGACATGTTTCGAGTTCCTTTCAACATTTTGGAAATCCCGCTGAAACTTTGGACATTCTGGCGAAGGGTTCCCAATCCCCGATAAGATTGGTACCCTTTCACGTCCAAATCTCTCAAACTCCGGGAGAGATTCTCAAAACCAAGGTTGACATGTTTCGAGTTCCTTTCAACATTTTGGAAATCCCGCTGAAACTTTGGACATTGTCGCGAAGGGTTCCCAATCCCCGACAAGATTGGTACCCTTTCACGTCCAAATCTCTCAAACTCCGGGAGAGATTCTCAAAACCAAGGTTGACATGTTTCGAGTTCCTTTCAACATTTTGGAAATCCCGCTGAAACTTTGGACATTCTGGCGAAGGGTTCCCAATCCCCGACAAGACTGGTACCCTTTCACGTCCAAATCTCTCAAACTCCGGCAGAGATTCTCAAAACCAAAGTTGACATGTTTCGAGATCCTTTCAACATTTTGGAAATCCCGCTGAAACTTTGGACATTCTCGCGAAGGGTTCCCAATCCCCGACAAGATTGGTACCCTTTCATGTCCAAATCTCTCAAACTCCGTGAGAGATTCTCAAAACCAAGGTTGACATGTTTCGAGTTCCTCTCAACATTTTGGAAATCCCGCTGAAACTTTCGACATTCGGGCGAAGGGTTCCCAATCCCCGACAAGACTGGTACCCTTTCACGTCCAAATCTCTCAAACTCCGGCAGAGACTCTCAAAACCAAAGCTGACATGTTTCGAGTTCCTTTCAACATTTTGGAAATCCCGCTGAAACTTTGGACATTGTCGCGAAGGGTTCCCAATCCCCTACAAGATTGGTACCCTTTCACGTCCAAATCTCTCAAACTCCGGGAGAGATTCTCAAAACCAAGGTTGACATGTTTCGAGTTCCTCTCAACATTTTGGAAATCCCGCTGAAACTTTGGACATTGTCGCGAAGGGTTCCCAATCCCCGACAAGATTGGTACCCTTTAACGTCCAAATCTCTCAAACTCCGGGAGAGATTCTCAAAACCAAGGTTGACATGGTTCGAGTTCCTTTCAACATTTTGGAAATCCCGCTGAAAATTTGGACATTCTCGCGAAGGGTTCCCAATCCCCGACAAGATTGGTACCGTTTCACGTCCAAATCTCTCAAACTCCAGCAGAGATTCTCAAAACCATGGTTGACATGTTTCGAGTTCCTTTCAACATTTTGGAAATCCCGCTGAAACTTTGGACATTCTCGCGAAGGGTTCCCAATCCCCGACAAGATTGGTACCCTTTCACGTCCAAATCTCTCAAACTCCGGGAGAGATTCTCAAAACCAAGGTTGACATGTTTCGAGTTCCTTTCAACATTTTGGAAATCCCGCTGAAACTTTGGACATTCTGGCGAAGGGTTCCCAATCCCCGACAAGATTGGTACCCTTTCACGTCCAAATCTCTCAAACTCCGGGAGAGATTCTCAAAACCAAGGTTGACATGGTTCGAGTTCCTTTCAACATTTTGGAAATCCCGCTGAAACTTTGGACATTGTCGCGAAGGGTTCCCAATCCCCGACAAGATTGGTACCCTTTCACGTCCAAATCTCTCAAACTCCGGGAGAGATTCTCAAAACCAAGGTTGACATGTTTCGAGTTCCTTTCAACATTTTGGAAATCCCGCTGAAACTTTGGACATTCTCGCGAAGGGTTCCCAATCCCCGACAAGATTGGTACCCTTTCACGTCCAAATCTCTCAAACTCCGGCAGAGATTCTCAAAACCAAGGTTGACATGGTTCGAGTTCCTTTCAACATTTTGGAAATCCCGCTGAAACTTTGGACATTCTGGCGAAGGGTTCCCAATCCCCGACAAGACTGGTACCCTTTCACGTCCAAATCTCTCAAACTCCGGCAGAGATTCTCAAAACCAAAGTTGACATGTTTCGAGTTCCTTTCAACATTTTGGAAATCCCGCTGAAACTTTGGACATTCTCGCGAAGGGTTCCCAATCCCCGACAAGATTGGTACCCTTTCACGTCCAAATCTCTCAAACTCCAGCAGAGATTCTCAAAACCATGGTTGACATGTTTCGAGTTCCTTTCAACATTTTGGAAATCCCGCTGAAACTTTGGACATTGTCGCGAAGGGTTCCCAATCCCCAACAAGATTGGTACCCTTTAACGTCCAAATCTCTCAAACTCCGGGAGAGATTCTCAAAACCAAGGTTGACATGTTTCGAGTTCCTTTCAACATTTTGGAAATCCCGCTGAAACTTTGGACATTCTGGCGAAGGGTTCCCAATCCCCGACAAGATTGGTACCCTTTCACGTCCAAATCTCTCAAACTCCGGGAGAGATTCTCAAAACCAAGGTTGACATGGTTCGAGTTCCTTTCAACATTTTGGAAATCCCGCTGAAACTTTGGACATTCTCGCGAAGGGTTCCCAATCCCCGACAAGATTGGTACCCTTTCACGTCCAAATCTCTCAAACTCCGGGAGAGATTCTCAAAACCAAGGTTGACATGGTTCGAGTTCCTTTCAACATTTTGGAAATCTTGCTGAAACTTTGGACATTCTCGCGAAGGGTTCCCAATCCCCGACAAGATTGGTACCCTTTCACGTCCAAATCTCTCAAACTCCGGGAGAGATTCTCAAAACCAAGGTTGACATGTTTCGAGTTCCTTTCAACATTTTGGAAATCCCGCTGAAACTTTGGACATTCTGGCGAAGGGTTCCCAATCCCCGATAAGATTGGTACCCTTTCACGTCCAAATCTCTCAAACTCCGGGAGAGATTCTCAAAACCAAGGTTGACATGTTTCGAGTTCCTTTCAACATTTTGGAAATCCCGCTGAAACTTTGGACATTGTCGCGAAGGGTTCCCAATCCCCGACAAGATTGGTACCCTTTCACGTCCAAATCTCTCAAACTCCGGGAGAGATTCTCAAAACCAAGGTTGACATGTTTCGAGTTCCTTTCAACATTTTGGAAATCCCGCTGAAACTTTGGACATTCTGGCGAAGGGTTCCCAATCCCCGACAAGACTGGTACCCTTTCACGTCCAAATCTCTCAAACTCCGGCAGAGATTCTCAAAACCAAAGTTGACATGTTTCGAGATCCTTTCAACATTTTGGAAATCCCGCTGAAACTTTGGACATTCTCGCGAAGGGTTCCCAATCCCCGACAAGATTGGTACCCTTTCATGTCCAAATCTCTCAAACTCCGTGAGAGATTCTCAAAACCAAGGTTGACATGTTTCGAGTTCCTCTCAACATTTTGGAAATCCCGCTGAAACTTTCGACATTCGGGCGAAGGGTTCCCAATCCCCGACAAGACTGGTACCCTTTCACGTCCAAATCTCTCAAACTCCGGCAGAGACTCTCAAAACCAAAGCTGACATGTTTCGAGTTCCTTTCAACATTTTGGAAATCCCGCTGAAACTTTGGACATTGTCGCGAAGGGTTCCCAATCCCCTACAAGATTGGTACCCTTTCACGTCCAAATCTCTCAAACTCCGGGAGAGATTCTCAAAACCAAGGTTGACATGTTTCGAGTTCCTCTCAACATTTTGGAAATCCCGCTGAAACTTTGGACATTGTCGCGAAGGGTTCCCAATCCCCGACAAGATTGGTACCCTTTAACGTCCAAATCTCTCAAACTCCGGGAGAGATTCTCAAAACCAAGGTTGACATGGTTCGAGTTCCTTTCAACATTTTGGAAATCCCGCTGAAAATTTGGACATTCTCGCGAAGGGTTCCCAATCCCCGACAAGATTGGTACCGTTTCACGTCCAAATCTCTCAAACTCCAGCAGAGATTCTCAAAACCATGGTTGACATGTTTCGAGTTCCTTTCAACATTTTGGAAATCCCGCTGAAACTTTGGACATTGTCGCGAAGGGTTCCCAATCCCCGACAAGATTGGTACCCTTTCACGTCCAAATCTCTCAAACTCCGGGAGAGATTCTCAAAACCAAGGTTGACATGTTTCGAGTTCCTTTCAACATTTTGGAAATCCCGCTGAAACTTTGGACATTCTGGCGAAGGGTTCCCAATCCCCGACAAGATTGGTACCCTTTCACGTCCAAATCTCTCAAACTCCGGGAGAGATTCTCAAAACCAAGGTTGACATGGTTCGAGTTCCTTTCAACATTTTGGAAATCCCGCTGAAACTTTGGACATTGTCGCGAAGGGTTCCCAATCCCCGACAAGATTGGTACCCTTTCACGTCCAAATCTCTCAAACTCCGGGAGAGATTCTCAAAACCAAGGTTGACATGTTTCGAGTTCCTTTCAACATTTTGGAAATCCCGCTGAAACTTTGGACATTCTCGCGAAGGGTTCCCAATCCCTGACAAGATTGGTACCCTTTAACGTCCAAATCTCTCAAACTCCGGGAGAGATTCTCAAAACCAAGGTTGACATGTTTCGAGTTCCTTTCAACATTTTGGAAATCCCGCTGAAACTTTGGACATTCTGGCGAAGGGTTCCCAATCCCCGACAAGACTGGTACCCTTTCACGTCCAAATCTCTCAAACTCCGGGAGAGATTCTCAAAACCAAAGTTGACATGTTTCGAGATCCTTTCAACATTTTGGAAATCCCGCTGAAACTTTGGACATTCTCGCGAAGGGTTCCCAATCCCCGACAAGATTGGTACCCTTTCACGTCCAAATCTGTCAAACTCCAGCAGAGATTCTCAAAACCATGGTTGACATGTTTCGAGTTCCTTTCAACATTTTGGAAATCCCGCTGAAACTTTGGACATTCTCGCTAAGGGCTCCCAATCCCCGACAAGATTGGTACCCTTTCACGTCCAAATCTCTCAAACTCCGTGAGAGATTCTCAAAACCAAGGTTGACATGTTTCGAGTTCCTTTCAACATTTTGGAAATCCCGCTGAAACTTTGGACATTCTCGCGAAGGGTTCCCAATCCCCGACAAGACTGGTACCCTTTCACGTCCAAATCTCTCAATCTCCGGGAGAGATTCTCAAAACCAAGGTTGACATGTTTCGAGTTCCTTTCAACATTTTGGAAATCCCGCTGAAACTTTGGACATTCTGGCGAAGGGTTCCCAATCCCCGACAAGATTGGTACCCTTTCACGTCCAAATATCTCAAACTCCGGGAGAGATTCTCAAAACCAAGGTTGACATGGTTCGAGTTCCTTTCAACACTTTGGAAATCCCGCTGAAACTTTGGACATTCTCGCGAAGGGGTCCCAATCCCTGACAAGATTGGTACCCTTTCACGTCCAAATCTCTCAAACTCCGGCAGAGATTCTCAAAACCAAGGTTGACATGGTTCGAGTTCCTTTCAACATTTTGGAAATCCCACTGAAACTTTGGACATTCTCGCGAGGGGTTCCCGATCCCTGACAAGATTGGTACCCTTTCACGTCCAAATCTCTCAAACTCCGGGAGAGATTCTCAAAACCAAGGTTGACATGGTTCGAGTTCCTTTCAACATTTTGGAAATCCCGCTGAAACTTTGGACATTCTGGCGAAGGGTTCCCATCCCCGACAAGACTGGTACCCTTTCACGTCCAAATCTCTCAAACTCCGGCAGAGATTCTCAAAACCAAGGTTGACATGTTTCGAGATCCTTTCAACATTTTGGAAATCCCGCTGAAACTTTGGACATTCTCGCGAAGGGTTCCCAATCCCCGACAAGATTGGTACCCTTTCACGTCCAAATCTCTCAAACTCCAGCAGAGATTCTCAAAACCATGGTTGACATGTTTCGAGTTCCTTTCAACATTTTGGAAATCCCGCTGAAACTTTGGACATTGTCGCGAAGGGTTCCCAATCCCCGACAAGATTGGTACCCTTTCACGTCCAAATCTCTCAAACTCCGGCAGAGATTCTCAAAACCAAGGTTGACATGGTTCGAGTTCCTTTCAACATTTTGGAAATCCCGCTGAAACTTTGGACATTCTCGCGAAGGGTTCCAAATCCCCGACAAGACTGGTACCCTTTCACGTCCAAATCTCTCAAACTCCGGCAGAGATTCTCAAAACCAAAGTTGACATGTTTCGAGTTCCTTTCAACATTTTGGAAATCCCGCTGAAACTTTGGACATTCTCGCGAAGGGTTCCCAATCCCCGACAAGATTGGTACCCTTTCACGTCCAAATCTCTCAAACTCCAGCAGAGATTCTCAAAACCATGGTTGACATGTTTCGAGTTCCTTTCAACATTTTGGAAATCCCGCTGAAACTTTGGACATTGTCGCGAAGGGTTCCCAATCCCCAACAAGATTGGTACCCTTTCACGTCCAAATCTCTCAAACTCCGGGAGAGATTCTCAAAACCAAGGTTGACATGTTTCGAGTTCCTTTCAACATTTTGGAAATCCCGCTGAAACTTTGGACATTCTGGCGAAGGGTTCCCAATCCCCGACAAGATTGGTACCCTTTCACGTCCAAATCTCTCAAACTCCGGGAGAGATTCTCAAAACCAAGGTTGACATGGTTCGAGTTCCTTTCAACATTTTGGAAATCCCGCTGAAACTTTGGACATTCTCGCGAAGGGTTCCCAATCCCCGACAAGATTGGTACCCTTTCACGTCCAAATCTCTCAAACTCCGGGAGAGATTCTCAAAACCAAGGTTGACATGGTTCGAGTTCCTTTCAACATTTTGGAAATCTTGCTGAAACTTTGGACATTCTCGCGAAGGGTTCCCAATCCCCGACAAGATTGGTACCCTTTCACGTCCAAATCTCTCAAACTCCGGGAGAGATTCTCAAAACCAAGGGTGACATGGTTCGAGTTCCTTTCAACATTTTGGAAATCCCGCTGAAACTTTGGACATTCTGGCGAAGGGTTCCCAATCCCCGATAAGATTGGTACCCTTTCACGTCCAAATCTCTCAAACTCCGGGAGAGATTCTCAAAACCAAGGTTGACATGTTTCGAGTTCCTTTCAACATTTTGGAAATCCCGCTGAAACTTTGGACATTCTCGCGAAGGGTTCCCAATCCCCGACAAGATTGGTACCCTTTCACGTCCAAATCTCTCAAACTCCGGGAGAGATTCTCAAAACCAAGGTTGACATGTTTCGAGTTCCTTTCAACATTTTGGAAATCCCGCTGAAACTTTGGACATTCTCGCGAAGGGTTCCCAATCCCCGACAAGACTGGTACCCTTTCACGTCCAAATCTCTCAAACTCCGGCAGAGATTCTCAAAACCAAAGTTGACATGTTTCGAGATCCTTTCAACATTTTGGAAATCCCGCTGAAACTTTGGACATTCTCGCGAAGGGTTCCCAATCCCCGACAAGATTGGTACCCTTTCACGTCCAAATCTCTCAAACTCCGGGAGAGATTCTCAAAACCAAGGTTGACATGTTTCGAGTTCCTCTCAACATTTTGGAAATCCCGCTGAAACTTTGGACATTCTGGCGAAGGGTTCCCAATCCCCGACAAGATTGGTACCCTTTAACGTCCAAATCTCTCAAACTCCGGGAGAGATTCTCAAAACCAAGGTTGACATGGTTCGAGTTCCTTTCAACATTTTGGAAATCCCGCTGAAAATTTGGACATTCTCGCGAAGGGTTCCCAATCCCCGACAAGATTGGTACCCTTTCACGTCCAAATCTCTCAAACTCCGGGAGAGATTCTCAAAACCAAGGTTGACATGTTTCGAGTTCCTTTCAACATTTTGGAAATCTTGCTGAAACTTTGGACATTCTTGCGAAGGGTTCCCGATCCCCGACAAGATTGGTACCCTTTCATGTCCAAATCTCTCAAACTCCGGGAGAGATTCTCAAAACCAAGGTTGACATGGTTCGAGTTCCTTTCAACATTTTGGAAATCCCGCTGAAACTTTGGACATTCTCGCGAAGGGTTCCCAATCCCTGACAAGATTGGTACCCTTTCACGTCCAAATCTCTCAAACTCCGGCAGAGATTCTCAAAACCAAGGTTGACGTGTTTCGAGTTCCTTTCAACATTTTGGAAATCCCGCTGAAACTTTGGACATTCTGGCGAAGGGTTCCCAATCCCCGACAAGACTGGTACCCTTTCACGTCCAAATCTCTCAAACTCCGGCAGAGATTCTCAAAACCAAAGTTGACATGTTTCGAGTTCCTTTCAACATTTTGGAAATCCCGCTGAAACTTTGGACATTCTCGCGAAGGGTTCCCAATCCCCGACAAGATTGGTACCGTTTCACGTCCAAATCTCTCAAACTCCAGCAGAGATTCTCAAAACCATGGTTGACATGTTTCGAGTTCCTTTCAACATTTTGGAAATCCCGCTGAAACTTTGGACATTGTCGCGAAGGGTTCCCGATCCCCGACAAGATTGGTACCCTTTCACGTCCAAATCTCTCAAACTCCGGGAGAGATTCTCAAAACCAAGGTTGACATGTTTCGAGTTCCTTTCAACATTTTGGAAATCCCGCTGAAACTTTGGACATTCTGGCGAAGGGTTCCCAATCCCCGACAAGACTGGTACCCTTTCACGTCCAAATCTCTCAAACTCCGGGAGAGATTCTCAAAACCAAAGTTGACATGTTTCGAGATCCTTTCAACATTTTGGAAATCCCGCTGAAACTTTGGACATTCTCGCGAAGGGTTCCCAATCCCCGACAAGATTGGTACCCTTTCACGTCCAAATCTGTCAAACTCCAGCAGAGATTCTCAAAACCATGGTTGACATGTTTCGAGTTCCTTTCAACATTTTGGAAATCCCGCTGAAACTTTGGACATTCTCGCTAAGGGTTCCCAATCCCCGACAAGATTGGTACCCTTTCACGTCCAAATCTCTCAAACTCCGTGAGAGATTCTCAAAACCAAGGTTGACATGTTTCGAGTTCCTTTCAACATTTTGGAAATCCCGCTGAAACTTTGGACATTCTCGCGAAGGGTTCCCAATCCCCGACAAGACTGGTACCCTTTCACGTCCAAATCTCTCAAACTCCGGGAGAGATTCTCAAAACCAAGGTTGACATGGTTCGAGTTCCTTTCAACATTTTGGAAATCCCGCTGAAACTTTGGACATTCTGGCGAAGGGTTCCCAATCCCCGACAAGATTGGTACCCTTTCACGTCCAAATCTCTCAAACTCCGGGAGAGATTCTCAAAACCAAGGTTGACATGTTTCGAGTTCCTTTCAACATTTTGGAAATCCCCGTGAAACTTTGGACATTGTCGCGAAGGGTTCCCGATCCCCGACAAGATTGGTACCCTTTCACGTCCAAATATCTCAAACTCCGGGAGAGATTCTCAAAACCAAGGTTGACATGGTTCGAGTTCCTTTCAACATTTTGAAAATCCCGCTGAAACTTTGGACATTCTGGCGAAGGGTTCCCAATCCCCGACAAGACCGGTACCCTTTCACGTCCAAATCTCTCAAACTCCGGCAGAGATTCTCAAAACCAAAGTTGACATGGTTCGAGTTCCTTTCAACATTTTGGAAATCCCGCTGAAACTTTGGACATTCTCGCGAAGGGTTCCCAATCCCCGACAAGATTGGTACCCTTTCACGTCCAAATCTCTCAAACTCCAGCAGAGATTCTCAAAACCATGGTTGACATGTTTCGAGTTCCTTTCAACATTTGGGAAATCCCGCTGAAACTTTGGACATTCTCGCGAAGGGTTCCCAATCCCCGACAAGATTGGTACCCTTTCACGTCCAAATCTCTCAAACTCCGGGAGAGATTCTCAAAACCAAGGTTGACATGTTTCGAGTTCCTTTCAACATTTTGGAAATCCCGCTGAAACTTTGGACATTCTCGCGAAGGGTTCCCAATCCCCGACAAGATTGGTACCCTTTCACGTCCAAATCTCTCAAACTCCGGGAGAGATTCTCAAAACCAAGGTTGATGTGTTTCGAGTTCCTTTCAACATTTTGGAAATCCCGCTGAAACTTTGGACATTCTGGCGAAGGGTTCCCAATCCCCGACAAGATTGGTACCCTTTCACGTCCAAATCTCTCAAACTCCGGGAGAGATTCTCAAAACCAAGGTTGACATGTTTCGAGTTCCTTTCAACATTTTGGAAATCCCGCTGAAACTTTGGACATTCTGGCGAAGGGTTCCCAATCCCTGACAAGACTGGTACCCTTTAACGTCCAAATCTCTCAAACTCCGGGAGAGATTCTCAAAACCAAGGTTGACATGTTTCGAGTTCCTTTCAACATTTTGGAAATCCCGCTGAAACTTTGGACATTCTGGCGAAGGGTTCCCAATCCCCGACAAGACTGGTACCCTTTCACGTCCAAATCTCTCAAACTCCGGCAGAGATTCTCAAAACCAAAGTTGACATGTTTCGAGATCCTTTCAACATTTTGGAAATCCCGCTGAAACTTTGGACATTCTCGCGAAGGGTTCCCAATCCCCGACAAGATTGGTACCCTTTCACGTCCAAATCTCTCAAACTCCAGCAGAGATTCTCAAAACCATGGTTGACATGTTTCGAGTTCTTTTCAACATTTTGGAAATCCCGCTGAAACTTTGGACATTCTCGCTAAGGGTTCCCAATCCCCGACAAGATTGGTACCCTTTCACGTCCAAATCTCTCAAACTCCGGCAGAGATTCTCAAAACCAAGGTTGACATGTTTCGAGTTCCTTTCAACATTTTGGAAATCCCGCTGAAACTTTGGACATTCTCGCGAAGGGTTCCCAATCCCCGACAAGATTGGTACCCTTTCACGTCCAAATCTCTCAAACTCCGGGAGAGATTCTCAAAACCAAGGTTGACATGGTTCGAGTTCCTTTCAACATTTGGGAAATCCCGCTGAAACTTTGGACATTCTCGCGAAGGGTTCCCAATCCCCGACAAGATTGGTACCCTTTCACGTCCAAATCTCTCAAACTCCGGGAGAGATTCTCAAAACCAAGGTTGACATGTTTCGAGTTCCTTTCAACATTTTGGAAATCCCGCTGAAACTTTGGACATTGTCGCGAAGGGTTCCCGATCCCCGACAAGATTGGTACCCTTTCACGTCCAAATCTCTCAAACTCCGGGAGAGATTCTCAAAACCAAGGTTGACATGGTTCGAGTTCCTTTCAACATTTTGGAAATCCCGCTGAAACTTTGGACATTCTCGCGAAGGGTTCCCAATCCCCGACAAGATTG
The DNA here is from genome assembly GCF_964273445.1 of Streptopelia decaocto. Taxonomy (NCBI): domain Eukaryota; kingdom Metazoa; phylum Chordata; class Aves; order Columbiformes; family Columbidae; genus Streptopelia; species Streptopelia decaocto. Next base: position 394,494 of record NW_028116191.1, read on the forward strand.
GTACCCTTTAACGTCCAAATCTCTCAAACTCCGGGAGAGATTCTCAAAACCAAGGTTGACATGGTTCGAGTTCCTTTCAACATTTGGGAAATCCCGCTGAAACTTTGGACATTCTCGCGAAGGGTTCCCAATCCCCGACAAGATTGGTACCCTTTCACGTCCAAATCTCTCAAACTCCGGGAGAGATTCTCAAAACCAAGGTTGACATGGTTCGAGTTCCTTTCAACATTTGGGAAATCCCGCTGAAACTTTGGACATTCTCGCGAAGGGTTCCCAATCCCTGACAAGATTGGTACCCTTTAACGTCCAAATCTCTCAAACTCCGGGAGAGATTCTCAAAACCAAGGTTGACATGTTTCGAGTTCCTTTCAACATTTTGGAAATCCCGCTGAAACTTTGGACATTCTCGCGAAGGGGTCCCAATCCCCGACAAGACTGGTACTCTTTCACGTCCAAATCTCTCAAACTCCGGGAGAGATTCTCAAAACCAAAGTTGACATGTTTCGAGATCCTTTCAACATTTTGGAAATCCCGCTGAAACTTTGGACATTCTCGCGAAGGGTTCCCAATCCCCGACAAGATTGGTACCCTTTCACGTCCAAATCTCTCAGACTCCGGGAGAGATTCTCAAAACCAAGGTTGACATGTTTCGAGTTCCTTTCAACATTTTGGAAATCCCGCTGAAACTTTGGACATTCTCGCGAAGGGTTCCCAATCCCCGACAAGATTGGTACCCTTTCACGTCCAAATCTCTCAAACTCCGGGAGAGATTCTCAAAACCAAGGTTGACATGTTTCGAGTTCCTTTCAACATTTTGGAAATCCCGCTGAAACTTTGGACATTCTGGCGAAGGGTTCCCAATCCCCGACAAGATTGGTACCCTTTCACGTCCAAATCTCTCAAACTCCGGGAGAGATTCTCAAAACGAAGGTTGACATGTTTCGAGTTCCTTTCAACATTTTGGAAATCCCGCTGAAACTTTGGACATTCTGGCGAAGGGTTCCCAATCCCCGACAAGACTGGTACCCTTTCACGTCCAAATCTCTCAAACTCCGGGAGAGATTCTCAAAACCAAGGTTGACATGTTTCGAGTTCCTTTCAACATTTTGGAAATCCCGCTGAAACTTTGGACATTCTGGCGAAGGGTTCCCAATCCCCGACAAGACTGGTACCCTTTCACGTAGAAATCTCTCAAACTCCGGCAGAGATTCTCAAAACCAAAGTTGACATGTTTCGAGATCCTTTCAACATTTTGGAAATCCCGCTGAAACTTTGGACATTCTCGCGAAGGGTTCCCAATCCCCGACAAGATTGGTACCCTTTCACGTCCAAATCTCTCAAACTCCAGCAGAGATTCTCAAAACCATGGTTGACATGTTTCGAGTTCTTTTCAACATTTTGGAAATCCCGCTGAAACTTTGGACATTCTCGCTAAGGGTTCCCAATCCCCGACAAGATTGGTACCCTTTCACGTCCAAATCTCTCAAACTCCAGCAGAGATTCTCAAAACCATGGTTGACATGTTTCGAGTTCCTTTCAACATTTTGGAAATCCCGCTGAAACTTTGGACATTCTCGCGAAGGGTTCCCAATCCCCGACAAGACTGGTACCCTTTCACGTCCAAATCTCTCAAACTCCGGGAGAGATTCTCAAAACCAAGGTTGACATGGTTCGAGTTCCTTTCAACATTTTGGAAATCCCGCTGAAACTTTGGACATTCTGGCGAAGGGTTCCCAATCCCCGACAAGATTGGTACCCTTTCACGTCCAAATCTCTCAAACTCCGGGAGAGATTCTCAAAACCAAGGTTGACATGTTTCGAGTTCCTTTCAACATTTTGGAAATCCCCGTGAAACTTTGGACATTGTCGCGAAGGGTTCCCGATCCCCGACAAGATTGGTACCCTTTCACGTCCAAATATCTCAAACTCCGGGAGAGATTCTCAAAACCAAGGTTGACATGGTTCGAGGTCCTTTCAACATTTGGGAAATCCCGCTGAAACTTTGGACATTCTCGCGAAGGGTTCCCAATCCCTGACAAGATTGGTACCCTTTAACGTCCAAATCTCTCAAACTCCGGGAGAGATTCTCAAAACCAAGGTTGACATGTTTCGAGTTCCTTTCAACATTTTGGAAATCCCGCTGAAACTTTGGACATTCTGGCGAAGGGGTCCCAATCCCCGACAAGACTGGTACCCTTTCACGTCCAAATCTCTCAAACTCCGGGAGAGATTCTCAAAACCAAAGTTGACATGTTTCGAGATCCTTTCAACATTTTGGAAATCCCGCTGAAACTTTGGACATTCTCGCGAAGGGTTCCCAATCCCCGACAAGATTGGTACCCTTTCACGTCCAAATCTGTCAAACTCCAGCAGAGATTCTCAAAACCATGGTTGACATGTTTCGAGTTCCTTTCAACATTTTGGAAATCCCGCTGAAACTTTGGACATTCTCGCTAAGGGTTCCCAATCCCCGACAAGATTGGTACCCTTTCACGTCCAAATCTCTCAAACTCCGGCAGAGATTCTCAAAACCAAGGTTGACATGTTTCGAGTTCCTTTCAACATTTTGGAAATCCCGCTGAAACTTTGGACATTCTCGCGAAGGGTTCCCAATCCCCGACAAGACTGGTACCCTTTCACGTCCAAATCTCTCAAACTCCGGGAGAGATTCTCAAAACCAAGGTTGACATGGTTCGAGTTCCTTTCAACATTTGGGAAATCCCGCTGAAACTTTGGACATTCTCGCGAAGGGTTCCCAATCCCCGACAAGATTGGTACCCTTTCACGTCCAAATCTCTCAAACTCCGGGAGAGATTCTCAAAACCAAGGTTGACATGTTTCGAGTTCCTTTCAACATTTTGGAAATCCCCCTGAAACTTTGGACATTGTCGCGAAGGGTTCCCGATCCCCGACAAGATTGGTACCCTTTCACGTCCAAATCTCTCAAACTCCGGGAGAGATTCTCAAAACCAAGGTTGACATGGTTCGAGTTCCTTTCAACATTTTGGAAATCCCGCTGAAACTTTGGACATTCTGGCGAAGGGTTCCCAATCCCCGACAAGACTGGTACCCTTTCACGTCCAAATCTCTCAAACTCCGGCAGAGATTCTCAAAACCAAAGTTGACATGTTTCGAGTTCCTTTCAACATTTTGGAAATCCCGCTGAAACTTTGGACATTCTCGCGAAGGGTTCCCAATCCCCGACAAGATTGGTACCTTTTCACGTCCAAATCTCTCAAACTCCAGCAGAGATTCTCAAAACCATGGTTGACATGTTTCGAGTTCCTTTCAACATTTTGGAAATCCCGCTGAAACTTTGGACATTCTCGCGAAGGGTTCCCAATCCCCGACAAGATTGGTACCCTTTCACGTCCAAATCTCTCAAACTCCGGGAGAGATTCTCAAAACCAAGGTTGACATGTTTCGAGTTCCTTTCAACATTTTGGAAATCCCGCTGAAACTTTGGACATTCTGGCGAAGGGTTCCCAATCCCCGACAAGATTGGTACCCTTTCACGTCCAAATCTCTCAAACTCCGGGAGAGATTCTCAAAACCAAGGTTGACATGTTTCGAGTTCCTTTCAACATTTTGGAAATCCCGCTGAAACTTTGGACATTCTGGCGAAGGGTTCCCAATCCCTGACAAGACTGGTACCCTTTAACGTCCAAATCTCTCAAACTCCGGGAGAGATTCTCAAAACCAAGGTTGACATGTTTCGAGTTCCTTTCAACATTTTGGAAATCCCGCTGAAACTTTGGACATTCTGGCGAAGGGTTCCCAATCCCCGACAAGACTGGTACCCTTTCACGTCCAAATCTCTCAAACTCCGGCAGAGATTCTCAAAACCAAAGTTGACATGTTTCGAGATCCTTTCAACATTTTGGAAATCCCGCTGAAACTTTGGACATTCTCGCGAAGGGTTCCCAATCCCCGACAAGATTGGTACCCTTTCACGTCCAAATCTCTCAAACTCCAGCAGAGATTCTCAAAACCATGGTTGACATGTTTCGAGTTCTTTTCAACATTTTGGAAATCCCGCTGAAACTTTGGACATTCTCGCTAAGGGTTCCCAATCCCCGACAAGATTGGTACCCTTTCACGTCCAAATCTCTCAGACTCCGGGAGAGATTCTCAAAACCAAGGTTGACATGTTTCGAGTTCCTTTCAACATTTGGGAAATCCCGCTGAAACTTTGGACATTCTCGCGAAGGGTTCCCAATCCCCGACAAGATTGGTACCCTTTCACGTCCAAATCTCTCAAACTCCGGGAGAGATTCTCAAAACCAAGGTTGACATGTTTCGAGTTCCTTTCAACATTTTGGAAATCCCGCTGAAACTTTGGACATTGTCGCGAAGGGTTCCCGATCCCCGACAAGATTGGTACCCTTTCACGTCCAAATCTCTCAAACTCCGGGAGAGATTCTCAAAACCAAGGTTGACATGTTTCGAGTTCCTTTCAACATTTTGGAAATCCCGCTGAAACTTTGGACATTGTCGCGAAGGGTTCCCGATTCCCGACAAGATTGGTACCCTTTCACGTCCAAATCTCTCAAACTCCGGGAGAGATTCTCAAAACCAAGCTTGACATGGTTCGAGTTCCTTTCAACATTTTGGAAATCCCGCTGAAACTTTGGACATTCTCGCGAAGGGTTCCCAATCCCCGACAAGATTGGTACCCTTTCACGTCCAAATCTCTCAAACTCCGGGAGAGATTCTCAAAACCAAGGTTGACATGTTTCGAGTTCCTTTCAACATTTTGGAAATCCCGCTGAAACTTTGGACATTCTTGCGAATGGGTTCCCGATCCCCGACAAGATTGGTACCCTTTCACGTCCAAATCTCTCAAACTCCGGGAGAGATTCTCAAAACCAAGGTTGACATGTTTCGAGTTCCTTTCAACATTTTGGAAATCCCGCTGAAACTTTGGACATTCTCGCGAAGGGTTCCCAATCCCCGACAAGATTAGTACCCTTTTCACGTCCAAATCTCTCAAACTCCGGGAGAGATTCTCAAAACTAAGGTTGACATGGTTCGAGTTCCTTTCAACATTTGGGAAATCCCGCTGAAACTTTGGACATTCTCGCGAAGGGTTCCCAATCCCCGACAAGATTGGTACCCTTTCACGTCCAAATCTCTCAAACTCCGGGAGAGATTCTCAAAACCAAGGTTGACATGGTTCGAGTTCCTTTCAATATTTTGGAAATCCCGCTGAAACTTTGGACATTCTCGCGAAGGGTTCCCAATCCCCGACAAGATTGGTACTCTTTCACGTCCAAATCTCTCAGACTCCGGGAGAGATTCTCAAAACCAAGGTTGACATGGTTCGAGTTCCTTTCAACATTTTGGAAATCCCGCTGAAACTTTGGACATTCTCGCGAAGGGTTCCCAATCCCCGACAAGATTGGTACCCTTTCATGTCCAAATCTCTCAAACTCCGGGAGAGATTCTCAAAACCATGGTTGAAACGTTTCGAGTTCCTTTCAATATTTTGGAAATCCCGCTGAAACTTTGGACATTCTCGCGTAGGGTTCCCAATCCCCGACAAGATTGGTACCCTTTCACGTCCAAATCTCTCAAACTCCGGGAGAGATTTTCAAAACCATGGTTGACATGGTTCGAGTTCCTTTCAACATTTTGGAAATCCCGCTGAAACTTTGGCCGTTCTCGCGAAGGGTTCCCAATCCCCGACAATATTGGTACCCTTTCACGTCCAAATCTCTCAAACTCCGGGAGAGATTCTGAAAACCAAGGTTGACATATTTCGAGTTCCTTTCAACATTTTAAAAATCCCGCTGAAACTTTGGACATTGTCGCGAAGGGTTCCCAATCCCCGACAAGATTGGTACCCTTTCACGTCCAAATCCCTCAAACTCCGGCAGAGATTCTCAAAACCAAGGTTGACATGTTTCGAGTTCCTTTCAACATTTTGGAAATCCCGCTGAAACTTTGGTCATTCTCGCGAAGGGTTCCCAATCCCCGACAAGATTGGTACCCTTTCACGTCCAAATCTCTCAAACTCCGGGAGAGATTCTCAAAACCAAGGTTGACATGGTTCGAGTTCCTTTCAACATTTTGGAAATCCCGCTGAAACTTTGGACATTGTCGCGAAGGGTTCCCAATCCCCGACAAGATTGGTACCCTTTCACGTCCAAATCTCTCAAACTCCGGGAGAGATTCTCAAAACCAAGGTTGACATGGTTCGAGTTCCTTGCAACATTTTGGAAATCCCGCTGAAACTTTGGACATTGTCGCGAAGGGTTCCTAATCCCCGACAAGATTGGTACCCTTTCACGTCCAAATCTCTCAAACTCCGGGAGAGATTCTCAAAACCAAGGTTGACATGTTTCGAGTTCCTTTCAACATTTTGGAAATCCCGCTGAAACTTTGGACATTGTCGCGAAGGGTTCCCGATCCCCGACAAGATTGGTACCCTTTCACGTCCAAATCTCTCAAACTCCGGGAGAGATTCTCAAAACCAAGGTTGACATGGTTCGAGTTCCTTTCAACATTTTGGAAATCCCGCTGAAACTTTGGACATTCTCGCGAAGGGTTCCCAATCCCCGACAAGATTGGTACCCTTTCACGTCCAAATCTCTCAAACTCCGGCAGAGATTCTCAAAACCAAGGTTGACATGGTTCGAGTTCCTTTCAACATTTTGGAAATCCCGCTGAAACTTTGGACATTCTCGCGAAGGGTTCCCGATCCCCGACAAGATTGGTACCCTTTCACGTCCAAATCTCTCAAACTCCGGGAGAGATTCTCAAAACCAAGGTTGACATGGTTCGAGTTCCTTTCAACATATTAAAAATCCCGCGAAACTTTGGACATTGTCGCGAAGGGTTCCCAATCCCCGACAAGATTGGCACCCTTTCACGTCCAAATCTCTCAAACTCCGGCAGAGATTCTCAAAACCAAGGTTGACATGTTTCGAGTTCCTTTCAACATTTTGGAAATCCCACTGAAACTTTGGACATTCTCGCGAAGGGTTCCCAATCCCTGACAAGATTGGTACCCTTTAACGTCCAAATCTCTCAAACTCCGGGAGAGATTCTCAAAACCAAGGTTGACATGTTTCGAGTTCCTTTCAACATTTTGGAAATCCCGCTGAAACTTTGGACATTCTGGCGAAGGGTTCCCAATCCCCGACAAGACTGGTACCCTTTCACGTCCAAATCTCTCAAACTCCGGCAGAGATTCTCAAAACCAAAGTTGACATGTTTCGAGATCCTTTCAACATTTTGGAAATCCCGCTGAAACTTTGGACATTCTGGCGAAGGGTTCCCAATCCCCGACAAGACTGGTACCCTTTCACGTCCAAATCTCTCAAACTCCGGCAGAGATTCTCAAAACCAAAGTTGACATGTTTCGAGATCCTTTCAACATTTTGGAAATCCCGCTGAAACTTTGGACATTCTCGCGAAGGGTTCCCAATCCCCGACAAGATTGGTACCCTTTCACGTCCAAATCAGTCAAACTCCAGCAGAGATTCTCAAAACCATGGTTGACATGTTTCGAGTTCTTTTCAACATTTTGGAAATCCCGCTGAAACTTTGGACATTCTCGCTAAGGGTTCCCAATCCCCGACAAGATTGGTACCCTTTCACGTCCAAATCTCTCAGACTCCGGGAGAGATTCTCAAAACCAAGGTTGACATGTTTCGAGTTCCTTTCAACATTTGGGAAATCCCGCTGAAACTTTGGACATTCTCGCGAAGGGTTCCCAATCCCCGACAAGATTGGTACCCTTTCACGTCCAAATCTCTCAAACTCCGGGAGAGATTCTCAAAACCAAGGTTGACATGTTTCGAGTTCCTTTCAACATTTTGGAAATCCCGCTGAAACTTTGGACATTGTCGCGAAGGGTTCCCGATCCCCGACAAGATTGGTACCCTTTCACGTCCAAATCTCTCAAACTCCGGGAGAGATTCTCAAAACCAAGGTTGACATGTTTCGAGTTCCTTTCAACATTTTGGAAATCCCGCTGAAACTTTGGACATTGTCGCGAAGGGTTCCCGATTCCCGACAAGATTGGTACCCTTTCACGTCCAAATCTCTCAAACTCCGGGAGAGATTCTCAAAACCAAGGTTGACATGTTTCGAGTTCCTTTCAACATTTTGGAAATCCCGCTGAAACTTTGGACATTGTCGCGAAGGGTTCCCAATCCCCGACAAGATTGGTACCCTTTCACGTCCAAATCTCTCAAACTCCGGGAGAGATTCTCAAAACCAAGGTTGACATGTTTCGAGTTCCTTTCAACATTTTGGAAATCCCGCTGAAACTTTGGACATTCTGGCGAAGGGTTCCCAATCCCCGACAAGATTGGTACCCTTTCACGTCCAAATCTCTCAAACTCCGGGAGAGATTCTCAAAACCAAGGTTGACATGTTTCGAGTTCCTTTCAACATTTTGGAAATCCCGCTGAAACTTTGGACATTCTCGCGAAGGGTTCCCAATCCCCGACAAGATTAGTACCCTTTTCACGTCCAAATCTCTCAAACTCCGGGAGAGATTCTCAAAACTAAGGTTGACATGGTTCGAGTTCCTTTCAACATTTGGGAAATCCCGCTGAAACTTTGGACATTCTCGCGAAGGGTTCCCAATCCCCGACAAGATTGGTACCCTTTCACGTCCAAATCTCTCAAACTCCGGGAGAGATTCTCAAAACCAAGGTTGACATGGTTCGAGTTCCTTTCAATATTTTGGAAATCCCGCTGAAACTTTGGACATTCTCGCGAAGGGTTCCCAATCCCCGACAAGATTGGTACTCTTTCACGTCCAAATCTCTCAGACTCCGGGAGAGATTCTCAAAACCAAGGTTGACATGGTTCGAGTTCCTTTCAACATTTTGGAAATCCCGCTGAAACTTTGGACATTCTCGCGAAGGGTTCCCAATCCCCGACAAGATTGGTACCCTTTCATGTCCAAATCTCTCAAACTCCGGGAGAGATTCTCAAAACCATGGTTGAAACGTTTCGAGTTCCTTTCAATATTTTGGAAATCCCGCTGAAACTTTGGACATTCTCGCGTAGGGTTCCCAATCCCCGACAAGATTGGTACCCTTTCACGTCCAAATCTCTCAAACTCCGGGAGAGATTTTCAAAACCATGGTTGACATGGTTCGAGTTCCTTTCAACATTTTGGAAATCCCGCTGAAACTTTGGACGTTCTCGCGAAGGGTTCCCAATCCCCGACAATATTGGTACCCTTTCACGTCCAAATCTCTCAAACTCCGGGAGAGATTCTGAAAACCAAGGTTGACATATTTCGAGTTCCTTTCAACATTTTAAAAATCCCGCTGAAACTTTGGACATTGTCGCGAAGGGTTCCCAATCCCCGACAAGATTGGTACCCTTTCACGTCCAAATCCCTCAAACTCCGGCAGAGATTCTCAAAACCAAGGTTGACATGGTTCGAGTTCCTTTCAACATTTTGGAAATCCCGCTGAAACTTTGGTCATTCTCGCGAAGGGTTCCCAATCCCCGACAAGATTGGTACCCTTTCACGTCCAAATCTCTCAAACTCCGGGAGAGATTCTCAAAACCAAGGTTGACATGGTTCGAGTTCCTTTCAACATTTTGGAAATCCCGCTGAAACTTTGGACATTCTCGCGAAGGGTTCCCAATCCCCGACAAGATTGGTACCCTTTCACGTCCAAATCTCTCAAACTCCGGGAGAGATTCTCAAAACCAAGGTTGACATGGTTCGAGTTCCTTGCAACATTTTGGAAATCCCGCTGAAACTTTGGACATTGTCGCGAAGGGTTCCTAATCCCCGACAAGATTGGTACCCTTTCACGTCCAAATCTCTCAAACTCCGGGAGAGATTCTCAAAACCAAGATTGACATGTTTCGAGTTCCTTTCAACATTTTGGAAATCCCGCTGAAACTTTGGACATTGTCGCGAAGGGTTCCCGATCCCCGACAAGATTGGTACCCTTTCACGTCCAAATCTCTCAAACTCCGGGAGAGATTCTCAAAACCAAGGTTGACATGGTTCGAGTTCCTTTCAACATTTTGGAAATCCCGCTGAAACTTTGGACATTCTCGCGAAGGGTTCCCAATCCCCGACAAGATTGGTACCCTTTCACGTCCAAATCTCTCAAACTCCGGCAGAGATTCTCAAAACCAAGGTTGACATGGTTCGAGTTCCTTTCAACATTTGGGAAATCCCGCTGAAACTTTGGACATTCTTGCGAAGGGTTCCCGATCCCCGACAAGATTGGTACCCTTTCACGTCCAAATCTCTCAAACTCCGGGAGAGATTCTCAAAACCAAGGTTGACATGGTTCGAGTTCCTTTCAATATTTTGGAAATCCCGCTGAAACTTTGGACATTCTCGCGAAGGGTTCCCAATCCCCGACAAGATTGGTACTCTTTCACGTCCAAATCTCTCAGACTCCGGGAGAGATTCTCAAAACCAAGGTTGACATGGTTCGAGTTCCTTTCAACATTTTGGAAATCCCGCTGAAACTTTGGACATTCTCGCGAAGGGTTCCCAATCCCCGACAAGATTGGTACCCTTTCATGTCCAAATCTCTCAAACTCCGGGAGAGATTCTCAAAACCATGGTTGAAACGTTTCGAGTTCCTTTCAATATTTTGGAAATCCCGCTGAAACTTTGGACATTCTCGCGTAGGGTTCCCAATCCCCGACAAGATTGGTACCCTTTCACGTCCAAATCTCTCAAACTCCGGGAGAGATTTTCAAAACCATGGTTGACATGGTTCGAGTTCCTTTCAACATTTTGGAAATCCCGCTGAAACTTTGGACGTTCTCGCGAAGGGTTCCCAATCCCCGACAATATTGGTACCCTTTCACGTCCAAATCTCTCAAACTCCGGGAGAGATTCTGAAAACCAAGGTTGACATATTTCGAGTTCCTTTCAACATTTTAAAAATCCCGCTGAAACTTTGGACATTGTCGCGAAGGGTTCCCAATCCCCGACAAGATTGGTACCCTTTCACGTCCAAATCCCTCAAACTCCGGCAGAGATTCTCAAAACCAAGGTTGACATGGTTCGAGTTCCTTTCAACATTTTGGAAATCCCGCTGAAACTTTGGTCATTCTCGCGAAGGGTTCCCAATCCCCGACAAGATTGGTACCCTTTCACGTCCAAATCTCTCAAACTCCGGGAGAGATTCTCAAAACCAAGGTTGACATGGTTCGAGTTCCTTTCAACATTTTGGAAATCCCGCTGAAACTTTGGACATTCTCGCGAAGGGTTCCCAATCCCCGACAAGATTGGTACCCTTTCACGTCCAAATCTCTCAAACTCCGGGAGAGATTCTCAAAACCAAGGTTGACATGGTTCGAGTTCCTTGCAACATTTTGGAAATCCCGCTGAAACTTTGGACATTGTCGCGAAGGGTTGCTAATCCCCGACAAGATTGGTACCCTTTCACGTCCAAATCTCTCAAACTCCGGGAGAGATTCTCAAAACCAAGGTTGACATGTTTCGAGTTCCTTTCAACATTTTGGAAATCCCGCTGAAACTTTGGACATTGTCGCGAAGGGTTCCCGATCCCCGACAAGATTGGTACCCTTTCACGTCCAAATCTCTCAAACTCTGGGAGAGATTCTCAAAACCAAGGTTGACATGGTTCGAGTTCCTTTCAACATTTTGGAAATCCCGCTGAAACTTTGGACATTCTCGCGAAGGGTTCCCAATCCCCGACAAGATTGGTACCCTTTCACGTCCAAATCTCTCAAACTCCGGCAGAGATTCTCAAAACCAAGGTTGACATGGTTCGAGTTCCTTTCAACATTTGGGAAATCCCGCTGAAACTTTGGACATTCTTGCGAAGGGTTCCCGATCCCCGACAAGATTGGTACCCTTTCACGTCCAAATCTCTCAAACTCCGGGAGAGATTCTCAAAACCAAGGTTGACATGGTTCGAGTTCCTTTCAACATTTTAAAAATCCCGCGAAACTTTGGACATTGTCGCGAAGGGTTCCCAATCCCCGACAAGATTGGCACCCTTTCACGTCCAAATCTCTCAGACTCCGGGAGAGATTCTCAAAACCAAGGTTGACATGGTTCGAGTTCCTTTCAACATTTTGGAAATCCCGCTGAAACTTTGGACATTCTTGCGAATGGGTTCCCGATCCCCGACAAGATTGGTACCCTTTCACGTCCAAATCTCTCAAACTCCGGGAGAGATTCTCAAAACCAAGGTTGACATGTTTCGAGTTCCTTTCAACATTTTGGAAATCCCACTGAAACTTTGGACATTCTCGCGAAGGGTTCCCAATCCCCGACAAGATTGGTACCCTTTCACGTCCAAATCTCTCAGACTCCGGGAGAGATTCTCAAAACCAAGGTTGACATGTTTCGAGTTCCTTTCAACATTTTGGAAATCCCGCTGAAACTTTGGACATTCTCGCGAAGGGTTCCCAATCCCCGACAAGATTGGTACCCTTTCACGTCCAAATCTCTCAAACTCCGGGAGAGATTCTCAAAACCATGGTTGAAACGTTTCGAGTTCCTTTCAATATTTTGGAACTCCCGCTGAAACTTTGGACATTCTCGCGTAGGGTTCCCAATCCCCGACAAGATTGGTACCCTTTCACGTCCAAATCTCTCAAACTCCGGGAGAGATTCTCAAAACCAAGGTTGACATGTTTTGAGTTTCTTTCAACATTTTGGAAATCCCGCTGAAACTTTGGACATTCTCGCGAAGGGTTCCCAATCCCCTTCAAGATTGGTACCCTTTCACTTCCAAATCTCTCAAACTCCGGGAGAGATTCTCAAAACCATGGTTGACATGGTTCGAGTTCCTTTCAACATTTTGGAAATCCCGCTGAAACTTTGGACGTTCTCGCGAAGGGTTCCCAATCCCCGACAAGATTGGTACCCTTTCACGTCCAAATCTCTCAAACTCCGGGAGAGATTCTCAAAACCAAGGTTGACATGTTTCGAGTTCCTTTCAACATTTTGGAAATCCCGCTGAAACTTTGGACATTGTCGCGAAGGGGTCCCAATCCCCGACAAGATTGGTACCCTTTCACGTCCAAATCTCTCAAACTCCGGGAGAGATTCTCAAAACCAAGGTTGACATCTTTCGAGTTCCTTTCAACATTTTGGAAATCCCGCTGAAACTTTGGACATTGTCGCGAAGGGTTCCCGATCCCCGACAAGATTGGTACCCTTTCACGTCCAAATCTCTCAAACTCCGGGAGAGATTCTCAAAACCAAGGTTGACATGTTTCGAGTTCCTTTCAACATTTGGGAAATCCCGCTGAAACTTTGGACATTCTTGCGAATGGGTTCCCGATCCCCGACAAGATTGGTACCCTTTCACGTCCAAATCTCTCAAACTCCGGGAGAGATTCTCAAAACCAAGGTTGACATGGTTCGAGTTCCTTTCAACATTTGGGAAATCCCGCTGAAACTTTGGACATTGTCGCGAAGGGTTCCCAATCCCCGACAAGATTGGTACCCTTTCACGTCCAAATCTCTCAAACTCCGGGAGAGATTCTCAAAACCAAGGTTGACATGTTTCGAGTTCCTTTCAACATTTTGGAAATCCCACTGAAACTTTGGACATTCTCGCGAAGGGTTCCCAATCCCTGACAAGATTGGTACCCTTTCACGTCCAAATCTCTCAAACTCCGGCAGAGATTCTCAAAACCAAGGTTGACATGTTTCGAGTTCCTTTCAACATTTTGGAAATCCCACTGAAACTTTGGACATTCTCGCGAAGGGTTCCCAATCCCTGACAAGATTGGTACCCTTTCACGTCCAAATCTCTCAAACTCCGGGAGAGATTCTCAAAACCAAGGTTGACATGGTTCGAGTTCCTTTCAACATTTTGGAAATCCCGCTGAAACTTTGGACATTCTCGTGAAGGGTTCCCAATCCCCGACAAGATTGGTACCCTTTCACGTCCAAATCTCTCAAACTCCGGGAGAGATTCTCAAAACCAAGGTTGACATGTTTCGAGTTCCTTTCAACATTTTGGAAATCCCGCTGAAACTTTGGACATTCTCGCGAAGGGGTCCCAATCCCCGACAAGATTGGTACCCTTTCACGTCCAAATCTCTCAAACTCCGGGAGAGATTCTCAAAACCAAGGTTGACATGTTTCGAGTTCCTTTCAACATTTTGGAAATCACGCTGAAACTTTGGACATTGTCGCGAAGGGTTCCCAATCCCCGACAAGATTGGTACCCTTTCACGTCCAAATCTCTCAAACTCCGGGAGAGATTCTCAAAACCAAGGTTGACATGTTTCGAGTTCCTTTCAACATTTTGGAAATCCCGCTGAAACTTTGGACATTGTCGCGAAGGGTTCCCGATCCCCGACAAGATTGGTACCCTTTCACGTCCAAATCTCTCAAACTCCGGGAGAGATTCTCAAAACCAAGGTTGACATGTTTCGAGTTCCTTTCAACATTTTGGAAATCCCGCTGAAACTTTGGACATTGTCGCGAAGGGTTCCCGATCCCCGACAAGATTGGTACCCTTTCACGTCCAAATCTCTCAAACTCCGGGAGAGATTCTCAAAACCAAGGTTGACATGGTTCGAGTTCCTTTCAACATTTTGGAAATCCCGCTGAAACTTTGGACATTCTCGCGAAGGGTTCCCAATCCCCGACAAGATTGGTACCCTTTCACGTCCAAATCTCTCAAACTCCGGGAGAGATTCTCAAAACCAAGGTTGACATGGTTCGAGTTCCTTTCAACATTTGGGAAATCCCGCTGAAACTTTGGACATTCTCGCGAAGGGTTCCCAATCCCCGACAAGATTGGTACCCTTTCACGTCCAAATCTCTCAAACTCCGGGAGAGATTCTCAAAACCAAGGTTGACATGCTTCGAGTTCCTTTCAACATTTTGGAAATCCCGCTGAAACTTTGGACATTCTCGCGAAGGGTTCCCGATCCCCGACAAGATTGGTACCCTTTCACGTCCAAATCTCTCAAACTCCGGGAGAGATTCTCAAAACCAAGGTTGACATGGTTCGAGTTCCTTTCAACATTTTAAAAATCCCGCGAAACTTTGGACATTGTCGCGAAGGGTTCCCAATCCCCGACAAGATTGGCACCCTTTCACGTCCAAATCTCTCAAACTCCGGCAGAGATTCTCAAAACCAAGGTTGACATGTTTCGAGTTCCTTTCAACATTTTGGAAATCCCACTGAAACTTTGGACATTCTCGCGAAGGGTTCCCAATCCCTGACAAGATTGGTACCCTTTCACGTCCAAATCTCTCAAACTCCGGGAGAGATTCTCAAAACCAAGGTTGACATGTTTCGAGTTCCTTTCAACATTTTGGAAATCCCGCTGAAACTTTGGACATTCTCGCGAAGGGTTCCCAATCCCCGACAAGATTGGTACCCTTTCACGTCCAAATCTCTCAGACTCCGGGAGAGATTCTGAAAACCAAGGTTGACATGGTTCGAGTTCCTTTCAACATTTTGGAAATCCCGCTGAAACTTTGGACATTCTCGCGAAGGGTTCCCAATCCCCGACAAGATTGGTACCCTTTCACGTCCAAATCTCTCAAACTCCGGCAGAGATTCTCAAAACCAAAGTTGACATGTTTCGAGTTCCTTTCAACATTTTGGAAATCCCGCTGAAACTTTGGACATTCTCGCGAAGGGTTCCCAATCCCCGACAAGATTAGTACCCTTTCACGTCCAAATCTCTCAAACTCCGGGAGAGATTCTCAAAACTAAGGTTGACATGGTTCGAGTTCCTTTCAACATTTGGGAAATCCCGCTGAAACTTTGGACATTCTGGCGAAGGGTTCCCAATCCCCGACAAGATTGGTACCCTTTCACGTCCAAATCTCTCAAACTCCGGGAGAGATTCTCAAAACCAAGGTTGACATGGTTCGAGTTCCTTTCAACATTTGGGAAATCCCGCTGAAACTTTGGACATTCTCGCGAAGGGTTCCCAATCCCCGACAAGATTGGTACCCTTTCACGTCCAAATCTCTCAAACTCCGGGAGAGATTCTCAAAACCAAGGTTGACATGGTTCGAGTTCCTTTCAACATTTGGGAAATCCCGCTGAAACTTTGGACATTCTCGCGAAGGGTTCCCAATCCCCGACAAGATTGGTACCCTTTCACGTCCAAATCTCTCAAACTCCGGGAGAGATTCTCAAAACCAAGGTTGACATGTTTCGAGTTCCTTGCAACATTTTGGAAATCCCGCTGAAACTTTGGACATTGTCGCGAAGGGTTCCTAATCCCCGACAAGATTGGTACCCTTTCACGTCCAAATCTCTCAAACTCCGGGAGAGATTCTCAAAACCAAGGTTGACATGTTTCGAGTTCCTTTCAACATTTTGGAAATCCCGCTGAAACTTTGGACATTGTCGCGAAGGGTTCCCGATCCCCGACAAGATTGGTACCCTTTCACGTCCAAATCTCTCAAACTCCGGGAGAGATTCTCAAAACCAAGGTTGACATGTTTCGAGTTCCTTTCAACATTTTGGAAATCCCGCTGAAACTTTGGACATTCTCGCGAAGGGTTCCCAATCCCCGACAAGATTGGTACCCTTTCACGTCCAAATCTCTCAAACTCCGGGAGAGATTCTCAAAACCATGGTTGAAACGTTTCGAGTTCCTTTCAATATTTTGGAAATCCCGCTGAAACTTTGGACATTCTCGCGTAGGGTTCCCAATCCCCGACAAGATTGGTACCCTTTCACGTCCAAATCTCTCAAACTCCGGGAGAGATTCTCAAAACCAAGGTTGACATGGTTCGTGTTCCTTGCAACATTTTGGAAATCCCGCTGAAACTTTGGACATTGTCGCGAAGGGTTCCTAATCCCCGACAAGATTGGTACCCTTTCACGTCCAAATCTCTCAAACTCCGGGAGAGATTCTCAAAACCAAGGTTGACATGTTTCGAGTTCCTTTCAACATTTTGGAAATCCCGCTGAAACTTTGGACATTCTCGCGAAGGGTTCCCGATCCCCGACAAGATTGGTACCCTTTCACGTCCAAATCTCTCAAACTCCGGGAGAGATTCTCAAAACCAAGGTTGACATGGTTCGAGTTCCTTTCAACATTTGGGAAATCCCGCTGAAACTTTGGACATTCTTGCGAATGGGTTCCCGATCCCCGACAAGATTGGTACCCTTTCACGTCCAAATCTCTCAAACTCCGGGAGAGATTCTCAAAACCAAGGTTGACATGCTTCGAGTTCCTTTCAACATTTTGGAAATCCCGCTGAAACTTTGGACATTGTCGCGAAGGGTTCCCAATCCCCAACAAGATTGGTACCCTTTCACGTCCAAATCTCTCAAACTCCGGGAGAGATTCTCAAAACCAAGGTTGACATGTTTCGAGTTCCTTTCAACATTTTGGAAATCCCGCTGAAACTTTGGACATTGTCGCGAAGGGGTCCCAATCCCCGACAAGATTGGTACCCTTTCACGTCCAAATCTCTCAAACTCCGGGAGAGATTCTCAAAACCAAGGTTGACATGGTTCGAGTTCCTTTCAACATTTTGGAAATCCCGCTGAAACTTTGGACATTCTCGCGAAGGGTTCCCAATCCCCGACAAGATTGGTACCCTTTCACGTCCAAATCTCTCAAACTCCGGGAGAGATTCTCAAAACCAAGGTTGACATGTTTCGAGTTCCTTTCAACATTTTGGAAATCCCGCTGAAACTTTGGACATTCTCGCGAAGGGTTCCCGATCCCCGACAAGATTGGTACCCTTTCACGTCCAAATCTCTCAAACTCCGGGAGAGATTCTCAAAACCAAGGTTGACATGTTTCGAGTTCCTTTCAACATTTTGGAAATCCCGCTGAAACTTTGGACATTCTCGCGAAGGGTTCCCGATCCCCGACAAGATTGGTACCCTTTCACGTCCAAATCTCTCAAACTCCGGGAGAGATTCTCAAAACCAAGGTTGACATGGTTCGAGTTCCTTTCAACATTTTGGAAATCCCGCTGAAACTTTGGACTTTCTCGCGAAGGGTTCCCAATCCCCGACAAGATTGGTACCCTTTCACGTCCAAATCTCTCAAACTCCGGGAGAGATTCTCAAAACCAAGGTTGACATGGTTCGAGTTCCTTTCAACATTTTAAAAATCCCGCGAAACTTTGGACATTGTCGCGAAGGGTTCCCAATCCCTCACAAGATTGGTACCCTTTCACGTCCAAATCTCTCAAACTCCGGGAGAGATTCTCAAAACCAAGGTTGACATGGTTCGAGTTCCTTTCAACATTTTGGAAATCCCGCTGAAACTTTGGACATTCTCGCGAAGGGTTCCCAATCCCCGACAAGATTGGTACCCTTTCACGTCCAAATCTCTCAAACTCCGGGAGAGATTCTCAAAACCAAGGTTGACATGTTTCGAGTTCCTTTCAACATTTTGGAAATCCCGCTGAAACTTTGGACATTCTCGCGAAGGGTTCCCGATCCCCGACAAGATTGGTACCCTTTCACGTCCAAATCTCTCAAACTCCGGGAGAGATTCTCAAAACCAAGGTTGACATGTTTCGAGTTCCTTTCAACATTTTGGAAATCCCGCTGAAACTTTGGACATTCTCGCGAAGGGTTCCCGATCCCCGACAAGATTGGTACCCTTTCACGTCCAAATCTCTCAAACTCCGGGAGAGATTCTCAAAACCAAGGTTGACATGTTTCGAGTTCCTTTCAACATTTTGGAAATCCCACTGAAACTTTGGACATTGTCGCGAAGGGTTCCCAATCCCTGACAAGATTGGTACCCTTTCACGTCCAAATCTCTCAAACTCCGGGAGAGATTCTCAAAACCAAGGTTGACATGGTTCGAGTTCCTTTCAACATTTTGGAAATCCCGCTGAAACTTTGGACATTCTCGCGAAGGGTTCCCAATCCCCGACAAGATTGGTACCCTTTCACGTCCAAATCTCTCAAACTCCGGGAGAGATTCTCAAAACCAAGGTTGACATGTTTCGAGTTCCTTTCAACATTTTGGAAATCCCGCTGAAACTTTGGACATTGTCGCGAAGGGGTCCCAATCCCCGACAAGATTGGTACCCTTTCACGTCCAAATCTCTCAAACTCCGGGAGAGATTCTCAAAACCAAGGTTGACATGGTTCGAGTTCCTTTCAACATTTTGGAAATCCCGCTGAAACTTTGGACATTCTCGCGAAGGGTTCCCAATCCCCGACAAGATTGGTACCCTTTCACGTCCAAATCTCTCAAACTCCGGGAGAGATTCTCAAAACCAAGGTTGACATGTTTCGAGTTCCTTTCAACATTTGGGAAATCCCGCTGAAACTTTGGACATTCTCGCGAAGGGTTCCCAATCCCCGACAAGATTGGTACCCTTTCACGTCCAAATCTCTCAAACTCCGGGAGAGATTCTCAAAACCAAGGTTGACATGCTTCGAGTTCCTTTCAACATTTTGGAAATCCCGCTGAAACTTTGGACATTCTTGCGAAGGGTTCCCAATCCCCGACAAGATTAGTACCCTTTCACGTCCAAATCTCTCAAACTCCGGGAGAGATTCTCAAAACCAAGGTTGACATGGTTCGAGTTCCTTTCAACATTTTAAAAATCCCGCGAAACTTTGGACATTGTCGCGAAGGGTTCCCAATCCCCGACAAGATTGGCACCCTTTCACGTCCAAATCTCTCAAACTCCGGGAGAGATTCTCAAAACCAAGGTTGACATGTTTCGAGTTCCTTTCAACATTTTGGAAATCCCACTGAAACTTTGGACATTCTCGCGAAGGGTTCCCAATCCCTGACAAGATTGGTACCCTTTCACGTCCAAATCTCTCAAACTCCGGGAGAGATTCTCAAAACCAAGGTTGACATGTTTCGAGTTCCTTTCAACATTTTGTAAATCCCGCTGAAACTTTGGACATTCTCGCGAAGGGTTCCCAATCCCCGACAAGATTGGTACCCTTTCACGTCCATATCTCTCAGACTCCGGGAGAGATTCTCAAAACCAAGGTTGACATGGTTCGAGTTCCTTTCAACATTTTGGAAATCCCGCTGAAACTTTGGACATTCTCGCGAAGGGTTCCCAATCCCCGACAAGATTGGTACCCTTTCACGTCCAAATCTCTCAAACTCCGGCAGAGATTCTCAAAACCAAAGTTGACATGTTTCGAGTTCCTTTCAACATTTTGGAAATCCCGCTGAAACTTTGGACATTCTCGCGAAGGGTTCCCAATCCCCGACAAGATTGGTACCCTTTCACGTCCAAATCTCTCAAACTCCGGCAGAGATTCTCAAAACCAAAGTTGACATGTTTCGAGTTCCTTTCAACATTTTGGAAATCCCGCTGAAACTTTGGACATTCTCGCGAAGGGTTCCCAATCCCCGACAAGATTAGTACCCTTTCACGTCCAAATCTCTCAAACTCCGGGAGAGATTCTCAAAACTAAGGTTGACATGGTTCGAGTTCCTTTCAACATTTGGGAAATCCCGCTGAAACTTTGGACATTCTCGCGAAGGGTTCCCAATCCCCGACAAGATTGGTACCCTTTCACGTCCAAATCTCTCAAACTCCGGGAGAGATTCTCAAAACCAAGGTTGACATGGTTCGAGTTCCTTTCAACATTTGGGAAATCCCGCTGAAACTTTGGACATTCTCGCGAAGGGTTCCCAATCCCCGACAAGATTGGTACCCTTTCACGTCCAAATCTCTCAAACTCCGGGAGAGATTCTCAAAACCAAGGTTGACATGGTTCGAGTTCCTTGCAACATTTTAAAAATCCCGCTGAAACTTTGGACATTGTCGCGAAGGGTTCCCAATCCCCGACAAGATTGGTACCCTTTCACGTCCAAATCCCTCAAACTCCGGCAGAGATTCTCAAAACCAAGGTTGACATGGTTCGAGTTCCTTTCAACATTTTGGAAATCCCGCTGAAACTTTGGTCATTCTCGCGAAGGGTTCCCAATCCCTGACAAGATTGGTACCCTTTCACGTCCAAATATCTCAAACTCCGGGAGAGATTCTCAAAACCAAGGTTGACATGGTTCGAGTTCCTTTCAACATTTTGGAAATCCCGCTGAAACTTTGGACATTCTGGCGAAGGGTTCCCAATCCCCGACAAGATTGGTACCCTTTCACGTCCAAATCTCTCAAACTCCGGGAGAGATTCTCAAAACCAAGGTTGACATGGTTCGAGTTCCTTGCAACATTTTGGAAATCCCGCTGAAACTTTGGACATTGTCGCGAAGGGTACCTAATCCCCGACAAGATTGGTACCCTTTCACGTCCAAATCTCTCAAACTCCGGGAGAGATTCTCAAAACCAAGGTTGACATGTTTCGAGTTCCTTTCAACATTTTGGAAATCCCGCTGAAACTTTGGACATTGTCGCGAAGGGTTCCCGATCCCCGACAAGATTGGTACCCTTTCACGTCCAAATCTCTCAAACTCCGGGAGAGATTCTCAAAACCAAGGTTGACATGGTTCGAGTTCCTTTCAACATTTGGGAAATCCCGCTGAAACTTTGGACATTCTCGCGAAGGGTTCCCAATCCCCGACAAGACTGGTACCCTTTCACGTCCAAATCTCTCAAACTCCAGGAGAGATTCTCAAAACCAAGGTTGACATGGTTCGAGTTCCTCTCAACATTTTGGAAATCCCGCTGAAACTTTGGACATTCTCGCGAAGGGTTCCCAATCCCCGACAAGATTGGTACCCTTTCACGTCCAAATCTCTCAAACTCCGGGAGAGATTCTCAAAACCAAGGTTGACATGTTTCGAGTTCCTTTCAACATTTTGGAAATCCCGCTGAAACTTTGGACATTCTTGCGAAGGGTTCCCGATCCCCGACAAGATTGGTACCCTTTCACGTCCAAATCTCTCAAACTCCGGGAGAGATTCTCAAAACCAAGGTTGACATGCTTCGAGTTCCTTTCAACATTTTGGAAATCCCGCTGAAACTTTGGACATTGTCGCGAAGGGTTCCCAATCCCCAACAAGATTGGTACCCTTTCACGTCCAAATCTCTCAAACTCCGGCAGAGATTCTCAAAACCAAGGTTGACATGTTTCGAGTTCCTTTCAACATTTTGTAAATCCCGCTGAAACTTTGGACATTCTCGCGAAGGGTTCCCAATCCCCGACAAGATTGGTACCCTTTCACGTCCATATCTCTCAGACTCCGGGAGAGATTCTCAAAACCAAGGTTGACATGGTTCGAGTTCCTTTCAACATTTTGGAAATCCCGCTGAAACTTTGGACATTCTCGCGAAGGGTTCCCAATCCCCGACAAGATTGGTACCCTTTCACGTCCAAATCTCTCAAACTCCGGCAGAGATTCTCAAAACCAAAGTTGACATGTTTCGAGTTCCTTTCAACATTTTGGAAATCCCGCTGAAACTTTGGACATTCTCGCGAAGGGTTCCCAATCCCCGACAAGATTGGTACCCTTTCACGTCCAAATCTCTCAAACTCCGGCAGAGATTCTCAAAACCAAAGTTGACATGTTTCGAGTTCCTTTCAACATTTTGGAAATCCCGCTGAAACTTTGGACATTCTCGCGAAGGGTTCCCAATCCCCGACAAGATTAGTACCCTTTCACGTCCAAATCTCTCAAACTCCGGGAGAGATTCTCAAAACTAAGGTTGACATGGTTCGAGTTCCTTTCAACATTTGGGAAATCCCGCTGAAACTTTGGACATTCTCGCGAAGGGTTCCCAATCCCCGACAAGATTGGTACCCTTTCACGTCCAAATCTCTCAAACTCCGGGAGAGATTCTCAAAACCAAGGTTGACATGGTTCGAGTTCCTTTCAACATTTGGGAAATCCCGCTGAAACTTTGGACATTCTCGCGAAGGGTTCCCAATCCCCGACAAGATTGGTACCCTTTCACGTCCAAATCTCTCAAACTCCGGGAGAGATTCTCAAAACCAAGGTTGACATGGTTCGAGTTCCTTGCAACATTTTAAAAATCCCGCTGAAACTTTGGACATTGTCGCGAAGGGTTCCCAATCCCCGACAAGATTGGTACCCTTTCACGTCCAAATCCCTCAAACTCCGGCAGAGATTCTCAAAACCAAGGTTGACATGGTTCGAGTTCCTTTCAACATTTTGGAAATCCCGCTGAAACTTTGGTCATTCTCGCGAAGGGTTCCCAATCCCTGACAAGATTGGTACCCTTTCACGTCCAAATATCTCAAACTCCGGGAGAGATTCTCAAAACCAAGGTTGACATGGTTCGAGTTCCTTTCAACATTTTGGAAATCCCGCTGAAACTTTGGACATTCTGGCGAAGGGTTCCCAATCCCCGACAAGATTGGTACCCTTTCACGTCCAAATCTCTCAAACTCCGGGAGAGATTCTCAAAACCAAGGTTGACATGGTTCGAGTTCCTTGCAACATTTTGGAAATCCCGCTGAAACTTTGGACATTGTCGCGAAGGGTACCTAATCCCCGACAAGATTGGTACCCTTTCACGTCCAAATCTCTCAAACTCCGGGAGAGATTCTCAAAACCAAGGTTGACATGTTTCGAGTTCCTTTCAACATTTTGGAAATCCCGCTGAAACTTTGGACATTGTCGCGAAGGGTTCCCGATCCCCGACAAGATTGGTACCCTTTCACGTCCAAATCTCTCAAACTCCGGGAGAGATTCTCAAAACCAAGGTTGACATGGTTCGAGTTCCTTTCAACATTTGGGAAATCCCGCTGAAACTTTGGACATTCTCGCGAAGGGTTCCCAATCCCCGACAAGACTGGTACCCTTTCACGTCCAAATCTCTCAAACTCCAGGAGAGATTCTCAAAACCAAGGTTGACATGGTTCGAGTTCCTCTCAACATTTTGGAAATCCCGCTGAAACTTTGGACATTCTCGCGAAGGGTTCCCAATCCCCGACAAGATTGGTACCCTTTCACGTCCAAATCTCTCAAACTCCGGGAGAGATTCTCAAAACCAAGGTTGACATGTTTCGAGTTCCTTTCAACATTTTGGAAATCCCGCTGAAACTTTGGACATTCTTGCGAAGGGTTCCCGATCCCCGACAAGATTGGTACCCTTTCACGTCCAAATCTCTCAAACTCCGGGAGAGATTCTCAAAACCAAGGTTGACATGCTTCGAGTTCCTTTCAACATTTTGGAAATCCCGCTGAAACTTTGGACATTGTCGCGAAGGGTTCCCAATCCCCAACAAGATTGGTACCCTTTCACGTCCAAATCTCTCAAACTCCGGCAGAGATTCTCAAAACCAAGGTTGACATGTTTCGAGTTCCTTTCAACATTTTGGAAATCCCACTGAAACTTTGGACATTCTCGCGAAGGGTTCCCAATCCCTGACAAGATTGGTACCCTTTCACGTCCAAATCTCTCAAACTCCGGGAGAGATTCTCAAAACCAAGGTTGACATGGTTCGAGTTCCTTTCAACATTTTGGAAATCCCGCTGAAACTTTGGACATTCTCGCGAAGGGTTCCCAATCCCCGACAAGATTGGTACTCTTTCACGTCCAAATCTCTCAGACTCCGGGAGAGATTCTCAAAACCAAGGTTGACATGGTTCGAGTTCCTTTCAACATTTTGGAAATCCCGCTGAAACTTTGGACATTCTCGCGAAGGGTTCCCAATCCCCGACAAGATTGGTACCCTTTCACGTCCAAATCTCTCAAACTCCGGGAGAGATTCTCAAAACCATGGTTGAAACGTTTCGAGTTCCTTTCAATATTTTGGAACTCCCGCTGAAACTTTGGACATTCTCGCGTAGGGTTCCCAATCCCCGACAAGATTGGTACCCTTTCACGTCCAGATCTCTCAAACTCCGGGAGAGATTCTCAAAACCAAGGTTGACATGCTTCGAGTTCCTTTCAACATTTTGGAAATCCCGCTGAAACTTTGGACATTGTCGCGAAGGGTTCCCAATCCCCAACAAGATTGGTACCCTTTCACGTCCAAATCTCTCAAACTCCGGCAGAGATTCTCAAAACCAAGGTTGACATGTTTCAAGTTCCTTTCAACATTTTGGAAATCCCACTGAAACTTTGGACATTCTCGCGAAGGGTTCCCAATCCCTGACAAGATTGGTACCCTTTCACGTCCAAATCTCTCAAACTCCGGCAGAGATTCTCAAAACCAAGGTTGACATGTTTCGAGTTCCTTTCAACATTTTGGAAATCCCACTGAAACTTTGGACATTCTCGCGAAGGGTTCCCAATCCCTGACAAGATTGGTACCCTTTCACGTCCAAATCTCTCAAACTCCGGGAGAGATTCTCAAAACCAAGGTTGACATGGTTCGAGTTCCTTTCAACATTTTGGAAATCCCGCTGAAACTTTGGACATTCTCGCGAAGGGTTCCCAATCCCCGACAAGATTGTTACCCTTTCACGTCCAAATCTCTCAAACTCCGGGAGAGATTCTCAAAACCAAGGTTGACATGTTTCGAGTTCCTTTCAACATTTTGGAAATCCCGCTGAAACTTTGGACATTGTCGCGAAGGGGTCCCAATCCCCGACAAGATTGGTACCCTTTCACGTCCAAATCTCTCAAACTCCGGGAGAGATTCTCAAAACCAAGGTTGACATCTTTCGAGTTCCTTTCAACATTTTGGAAATCCCGCTGAAACTTTGGACATTCTCGCGAAGGGTTCCCAATCCCCGACAAGATTGGTACCCTTTCACGTCCAAATCTCTCAAACTCCGGGAGAGATTCTCAAAACCAAGGTTGACATGTTTCGAGTTCCTTTCAACATTTTGGAAATCCAGCTGAAACTTTGAACATTCTCGCGAAGGGTTCCCGATCCCCGACAAGATTGGTACCCTTTCACGTCCAAATCTCTCAAACTCCGGGAGAGATTCTCAAAACCAAGGTTGACATGGTTCGAGTTCCTTTCAACATTTTGGAAATCCCGCTGAAACTTTGGACATTGTCGCGAAGGGTTCCCGATCCCCGACAAGACTGGTACCCTTTCACGTCCAAATCTCTCAAACTCCGGGAGAGATTCTCAAAACCAAGGTTGACATGTTTCGAGTTCCTTTCAACATTTTGGAAATCCCGCTGAAACTTTGGACATTCTCGCGAAGGGTTCCCAATCCCCGACAAGATTGGTACCCTTTCACGTCCAAATCTCTCAAACTCCGGGAGAGATTCTCAAAACCATGGTTGAAACGTTTCGAGTTCCTTTCAATATTTTGGAACTCCCGCTGAAACTTTGGACATTCTCGCGTAGGGTTCCCAATCCCTGACAAGATTGGTACCCTTTCACGTCCAAATCTCTCAAACTCCGGGAGAGATTCTCAAAACCAAGGTTGACATGTTTCGAGTTCCTTTCAACATTTTGGAAATCCCGCTGAAACTTTGGACATTCTCGCGAAGGGTTCCCAATCCCTGACAAGATTGGTACCCTTTCACGTCCAAATCTCTCAAACTCCGGGAGAGATTCTCAAAACCATGGTTGAAACGTTTCGAGTTCCTTTCAATATTTTGGAACTCCCGCTGAAACTTTGGACATTCTCGCGTAGGGTTCCCAATCCCCGACAAGATTGGTACCCTTTCACGTCCAAATCTCTCAAACTCCGGGAGAGATTCTCAAAACCAAGGTTGACATGTTTTGAGTTTCTTTCAACATTTTGGAAATCCCGCTGAAACTTTGGACATTGTACCGAAGGGTTCCCAATCCCCTTCAAGATTGGTACCCTTTCACTTCCAAATCTCTCAAACTCCGGGAGAGATTTTCAAAACCATGGTTGACATGGTTCGAGTTCCTTTCAACATTTTGGAAATCCCGCTGAAACTTTGGACGTTCTCGCGAAGGGTTCCCAATCCCCGACAAGATTGGTACCCTTTCACGTCCAAATCTCTCAAACTCCGGGACAGATTCTGAAAACCAAGGTTGACATGTTTCGAGTTCCTTTCAACATTTTAAAAATCCCGCTGAAACTTTGGACATTGTCGCGAAGGGTTCCCAATCCCCGACAAGATTGGTACCCTTTCACGTCCAAATCCCTCAAACTCCGGCAGAGATTCTCAAAACCAAGGTTGACATGGTTCGAGTTCCTTTCAACATTTTGGAAATCCCGCTGAAACTTTGGTCATTCTCGCGAAGGGTTCCCAATCCCCGACAAGATTGGTACCCTTTCACGTCCAAATCTCTCAAACTCCGGGAGAGATTCTCAAAAGCAAGGTTGACATGGTTCGAGTTCCTTTCAACATTTTGGAAATCCCGCTGAAACTTTGGACATTCTCGCGAAGGGTTCCCAATCCCCGACAAGATTGGTACCCTTTCACGTCCAAATCTCTCAAACTCCGGCAGAGATTCTCAAAACCAAGGTTGACATGGTTCGAGTTCCTTGCAACATTTTGGAAATCCCGCTGAAACTTTGGACATTGTCGCGAAGGGTTCCTAATCCCCGACAAGATTGGTACCCTTTCACGTCCAAATCTCTCAAACTCCGGGAGAGATTCTCAAAACCAAGGTTGACATGTTTCGAGTTCCTTTCAACATTTTGGAAATCCCGCTGAAACTTTGGACATTGTCGCGAAGGGTTCCCGATCCCCGACAAGATTGGTACCCTTTCACGTCCAAATCTCTCAAACTCCGGGAGAGATTCTCAAATCCAAGGTTGACATGTTTCGAGTTCCTTTCAACATTTTGGAAATCCCGCTGAAACTTTGGACATTCTCGCGAAGGGTTCCCAATCCCCGACAAGATTGGTACCCTTTCACGTCCAAATCTCTCAAACTCCGGGAGAGATTCTCAAAACCAAGGTTGACATGGTTCGAGTTCCTCTCAACATTTTGGAAATCCCGCTGAAACTTTGGACATTCTCGCGAAGGGTTCCCAATCCCCGAAAAGATTGGTACCCTTTCACGTCCAAATCTCTCAAACTCCGGGAGAGATTCTCAAAACCAAGGTTGACATGTTTCGAGTTCCTTTCAACATTTTGGAAATCCCGCTGAAACTTTGGACATTCTTGCGAAGGGTTCCCGATCCCCGACAAGATTAGTACCCTTTCACGTCCAAATCTCTCAAACTCCGGGAGAGATTCTCAAAACCAAGGTTGACATGCTTCGAGTTCCTTTCAACATTTTGGAAATCCCGCTGAAACTTTGGACATTGTCGCGAAGGGTTCCCAATCCCCAACAAGATTGGTACCCTTTCACGTCCAAATCTCTCAAACTCCGGCAGAGATTCTCAAAACCAAGGTTGACATGTTTCGAGTTCCTTTCAACATTTTGGAAATCCCACTGAAACTTTGGACATTCTCGCGAAGGGTTCCCAATCCCTGACAAGATTGGTACCCTTTCACGTCCAAATCTCTCAAACTCCGGGAGAGATTCTCAAAACCAAGGTTGACATGGTTCGAGTTCCTTTCAACATTTTGGAAATCCCGCTGAAACTTTGGACATTCTCGCGAAGGGTTCCCAATCCCCAACAAGATTGGTACCCTTTCACGTCCAAATCTCTCAAACTCCGGCAGAGATTCTCAAAACCAAGGTTGACATGTTTCGAGTTCCTTTCAACATTTTGGAAATCCCACTGAAACTTTGGACATTCTCGCGAAGGGTTCCCAATCCCTGACAAGATTGGTACCCTTTCACGTCCAAATCTCTCAGACTCCGGGAGAGATTCTCAAAACCAAGGTTGACATGGTTCGAGTTCCTTTCAACATTTTGGAAATCCCGCTGAAACTTTGGACATTCTCGCGAAGGGCTCCCAATCCCCGACAAGATTGGTACCCTTTCACGTCCAAATCTCTCAAACTCCGGGAGAGATTCTCAAAACCAAGGTTGACATGTTTCGAGTTCCTTTCAACATTTTGGAAATCCCGCTGAAACTTTGGACATTGTCGCGAAGGGGTCCCAATCCCCGACAAGATTGGTACCCTTTCACGTCCAAATCTCTCAAACTCCGGGAGAGATTCTCAAAACCAAGGTTGACATGTTTCGAGTTCCTTTCAACATTTTGGAAATCCCGCTGAAACTTTGGACATTGTCGCGAAGGGTTCCCGATCCCCGACAAGATTGGTACCCTTTCACGTCCAAATCTCTCAAGCTCCGGGAGAGATTCTCAAAACCAAGGTTGACATGGTTCGAGTTCCTTTCAACATTTGGGAAATCCCGCTGAAACTTTGGACATTCTCGCGAAGGGTTCCCGATCCCCGACAAGATTGGTACCCTTTCACGTCCAAATCTCTCAAACTCCGGGAGAGATTCTCAAAACCAAGGTTGACATGGTTCGAGTTCCTTTCAACATTTGGGAAATCCCGCTGAAACTTTGGACATTCTCGCGAAGGGTTCCCAATCCCTGACAAGATTGGTACCCTTTCACGTCCAAATCTCTCAAACTCCGGGAGAGATTCTCAAAACCAAGGTTGACATGTTTCGAGTTCCTTTCAACATTTTGGAAATCCCGCTGAAACTTTGGACATTCTTGCGAAGGGTTCCCGATCCCCGACAAGATTGGTACCCTTTCACGTCCAAATCTCTCAAACTCCGGGAGAGATTCTCAAAACCAAGGTTGACATGTTTCGAGTTCCTTTCAACATTTTGGAAATCCCGCTGAAACTTTGGACATTCTCGCGAAGGGTTCCCAATCCCTGACAAGATTGGTACACTTTCACGTCCAAATCTCTCAAACTCCGGGAGAGATTCTCAAAACCAAGGTTGACATGTTTCGAGTTCCTTGCAACATTTTGGAAATCCCGCTGAAACTTTGGACATTCTCGCGAAGGGTTCCCAATCCCCGACAAGATTGGTACCCTTTCACGTCCAAATCTCTCAAACTCCGGGAGAGATTCTCAAAACCATGGTTGACATGTTTCGAGTTCCTTTCAATATTTTGGAACTCCCGCTGAAACTTTGGACATTGTCGCGAAGGGTTCCCAATCCCCAACAAGATTGGTACCCTTTCACGTCCAAATCTCTCAAACTCCGGGAGAGATTCTCAAAACCAAGGTTGACATGGTTCGAGTTCCTTTCAACATTTTGGAAATCCCGCTGAAACTTAGGACATTCTCGCGAAGGGTTCCCAATCCCCGACAAGATTGGTACCCTTTCACGTCCAAATCTCTCAAACTCCGGGAGAGATTCTCAAAACCAAGGTTGACATGTTTCGAGTTCCTTTCAACATTTTGGAAATCCCGCTGAAACTTTGGACATTCTCGCGAAGGGGTCCCAATCCCCGACAAGATTGGTACCCTTTCACGTCCAAATCTCTCAAACTCCGAGAGAGATTCTCAAAACCAAGGTTGACATCTTTCGAGTTCCTTTCAACATTTTGGAAATCCCGCTGAAACTTTGGACATTCTCGCGAAGGGTTCCCAATCCCCTTCAAGATTGGTACCCTTTCACTTCCAAATCTCTCAAACTCCGGGAGAGATTTTCAAAACCATGGTTGACATGGTTCGAGTTCCTTTCAACATTTTGGAAATCCCGCTGAAACTTTGGACGTTCTCGCGAAGGGTTCCCAATCCCCGACAAGATTGGTACCCTTTCACGTCCAAATCTCTCAAACTCCGGGAGAGATTCTCAAAACCAAGGTTGACATGGTTCGAGTTCCTTTCAACATTTGGGAAATCCCGCTGAAACTTTGGACATTCTCGCGAAGGGTTCCCAATCCCCGACAAGATTGGTACCCTTTCACGTCCAAATCTCTCAAACTCCGGGAGAGATTCTCAAAACCAAGGTTGACATGGTTCGAGTTCCTTTCAACATTTGGGAAATCCCGCTGAAACTTTGGACATTCTCGCGAAGGGTTCCCAATCCCCGACAAGATTGGTACCCTTTCACGTCCAAATCTCTCAAACTCCGGGAGAGATTCTCAAAACCAAGGTTGACATGTTTCGAGTTCCTTTCAACATTTTGGAAATCCCGCTGAAACTTTGGACATTCTTGCGAATGGGTTCCCAATCCCCGACAAGATTGGTACCCTTTCACGTCCAAATCTCTCAAACTCCAGGAGAGATTCTCAAAACCAAGGTTGACATGGTTCGAGTTCCTTTCAACATTTTGGAAATCCCGCTGAAACTTTGGACATTGTCGCGAAGGGTTCCCAATCCCCAACAAGATTGGTACCCTTTCACGTCCAAATCTCTCAAACTCCGGCAGAGATTCTCAAAACCAAGGTTGACATGTTTCGAGTTCCTTTCAACATTTTGGAAATCCCACTGAAACTTTGGACATTCTCGCGAAGGGTTCCCAATCCCTGACAAGATTGGTACCCTTTCACGTCCAAATCTCTCAAACTCCGGGAGAGATTCTCAAAACCAAGGTTGACATGGTTCGAGTTCCTTTCAACATTTTGGAAATCCCGCTGAAACTTTGGACATTCTCGCGAAGGGTTCCCAATCCCCGACAAGATTGGTACCCTTTCACGTCCAAATCTCTCAAACTCCGGGAGAGATTCTCAAAACCATGGTTGAAACGTTTCGAGTTCCTTTCAATATTTTGGAACTCCCGCTGAAACTTTGGACATTCTCGCGTAGGGTTCCCAATCCCCGACAAGATTGGTACCCTTTCACGTCCAAATCTCTCAAACTCCGGGAGAGATTCTCAAAACCAAGGTTGACATGTTTTGAGTTTCTTTCAACATTTTGGAAATCCCGCTGAAACTTTGGACATTGTCGCGAAGGGTTCCCAATCCCCTTCAAGATTGGTACCCTTTCACTTCCAAATCTCTCAAACTCCGGGAGAGATTTTCAAAACCATGGTTGACATGGTTCGAGTTCCTTTCAACATTTTGGAAATCCCGCTGAAACTTTGGACGTTCTCGCGAAGGGTTCCCAATCCCCGACAAGATTGGTACCCTTTCACGTCCAAATCTCTCAAACTCCGGGACAGATTCTGAAAACCAAGGTTGACATGTTTCGAGTTCCTTTCAACATTTTAAAAATCCCGCTGAAACTTTGGACATTGTCGCGAAGGGTTCCCAATCCCCGACAAGATTGGTACCCTTTCACGTCCAAATCCCTCAAACTCCGGCAGAGATTCTCAAAACCAAGGTTGACATGGTTCGAGTTCCTTTCAACATTTTGGAAATCCCGCTGAAACTTTGGTCATTCTCGCGAAGGGTTCCCAATCCCCGACAAGATTGGTACCCTTTCACGTCCAAATCTCTCAAACTCCGGGAGAGATTCTCAAAACCAAGGTTGACATGGTTCGAGTTCCTTTCAACATTTTGGAAATCCCGCTGAAACTTTGGACATTCTCGCGAAGGGTTCCCAATCCCCGACAAGATTGGTACCCTTTCACGTCCAAATCTCTCAAACTCCGGGAGAGATTCTCAAAACCAAGGTTGACATGGTTCGAGTTCCTTTCAACATTTTGGAAATCCCGCTGAAACTTTGGACATTGTCGCGAAGGGTTCCTAATCCCCGACAAGATTGGTACCCTTTCACGTCCAAATCTCTCAAACTCCGGGAGAGATTCTCAAAACCAAGGTTGACATGTTTCGAGTTCCTTTCAACATTTTGGAAATCCCGCTGAAACTTTGGACATTGTCGCGAAGGGTTCCCGATCCCCGACAAGATTGGTACCCTTTCACGTCCAAATCTCTCAAACTCCGGGAGAGATTCTCAAATCCAAGGTTGACATGTTTCGAGTTCCTTTCAACATTTTGGAAATCCCACTGAAACTTTGGACATTCTCGCGAAGGGTTCCCAATCCCTGACAAGATTGGTACCCTTTCACGTCCAAATCTCTCAAACTCCGGGAGAGATTCTCAAAACCAAGGTTGACATGGTTCGAGTTCCTTTCAACATTTTGGAAATCCCGCTGAAACTTTGGACATTGTTGCGAAGGGTTCCCAATCCCCAACAAGATTGGTACCCTTTCACGTCCAAATCTCTCAAACTCCGGCAGAGATTCTCAAAACCAAGGTTGACATGTTTCGAGTTCCTTTCAACATTTTGGAAATCCCACTGAAACTTTGGACATTCTCGCGAAGGGTTCCCAATCCCTGACAAGATTGGTACCCTTTCACGTCCAAATCTCTCAAAGTCCGGGAGAGATTCTCAAAACCAAGGTTGACATGTTTCGAGTTCCTTTCAACATTTTGGAAATCCCGCTGAAACTTTGGACATTCTCGCGAAGGGCTCCCAATCCCCGACAAGATTGGTACCCTTTCACGTCCAAATCTCTCAAACTCCGGGAGAGATTCTCAAAACCAAGGTTGACATGTTTCGAGTTCCTTTCAACATTTTGGAAATCCCGCTGAAACTTTGGACATTGTCGCGAAGGGGTCCCAATCCCCGACAAGATTGGTACCCTTTCACGTCCAAATCTCTCAAACTCCGGGAGAGATTCTCAAAACCAAGGTTGACATCTTTCGAGTTCCTTTCAACATTTTGGAAATCCCGCTGAAACTTTGGACATTGTCGCGAAGGGTTCCCAATCCCCGACAAGATTGGTACCCTTTCACGTCCAAATCTCTCAAACTCCGGCAGAGATTCTCAAAACCAAGGTTGACATGTTTCGAGTTCCTTTCAACATTTTGGAAATCCCGCTGAAACTTTGGACTTTGTCGCGAAGGGTTCCCGAACCCCGACAAGATTGGTACCCTTTCACGTCCAAATCTCTCAAACTCCGGGAGAGATTCTCAAAACCAAGGTTGACATGGTTCGAGTTCCTTTCAACATTTGGGAAATCCCGCTGAAACTTTGGACATTGTCGCGAAGGGTTCCCAATCCCCGACAAGATTGGTACCCTTTCACGTCCAAATCTCTCAAACTCCGGGAGAGATTCTCAAAACCAAGGTTGACATGGTTCGAGTTCCTTTCAACATTTGGGAAATCCCGCTGAAACTTTGGACATTCTCGCGAAGGGTTCCCAATCCCTGACAAGATTGGTACCCTTTCACGTCCAAATCTCTCAAACTCCGGCAGAGATTCTCAAAACCAAGCTTGACATGGTTCGAGTTCCTTTCAACATTTTGGAAATCCCGCTGAAACTTTGGACATTCTTGCGAAGGGTTCCCGATCCCCGACAAGATTGGTACCCTTTCACGTCCAAATCTCTCAAACTCCGGGAGAGATTCTCAAAACCAAGGTTGACATGTTTCGAGTTCCTTTCAACATTTTGGAAATCCCGCTGAAACTTTGGACATTCTCGCGAAGGGTTCCCAATCCCTGACAAGGTTGGTACCCTTTCACGTCCAAATCTCTCAAACTCCGGGAGAGATTCTCAAAACCAAGGTTGACATGTTTCGAGTTCCTTGCAACATTTTGGAAATCCCGCTGAAACTTTGGACATTCTCGCGAAGGGTTCCCAATCCCCGACAAGATTGGTACCCTTTCACGTCCAAATCTCTCAAACTCCGGCAGAGATTCTCAAAACCATGGTTGAAACGTTTCGAGTTCCTTTCAATATTTTGGAACTCCCGCTGAAACTTTGGACATTCTCGCGAAGGGTTCCCAATCCCCAACAAGATTGGTACCCTTTCACGTCCAAATCTCTCAAACTCCGGGAGAGATTCTCAAAACCAAGGTTGACATGGTTCGAGTTCCTTTCAACATTTTGGAAATCCCGCTGAAACTTTGGACATTCTCGCGAAGGGTTCCCAATCCCCGACAAGATTGGTACCCTTTCACGTCCAAATCTCTCAAACTCCGGCAGAGATTCTCAAAACCAAGGTTGACATGTTTCGAGTTCCTTTCAACATTTTGGAAATCCCGCTGAAACTTTGGACATTGTCGCGAAGGGGTCCCAATCCCCGACAAGATTGGTACCCTTTCACGTCCAAATCTCTCAAACTCCGAGAGAGATTCTCAAAACCAAGGTTGACATCTTTCGAGTTCCTTTCAACATTTTGGAAATCCCGCTGAAACTTTGGACATTCTCGCGAAGGGTTCCCAATCCCCTTCAAGATTGGTACCCTTTCACTTCCAAATCTCTCAAACTCCGGGAGAGATTTTCAAAACCATGGTTGACATGGTTCGAGTTCCTTTCAACATTTTGGAAATCCCACTGAAACTTTGGACGTTCTCGCGAAGGGTTCCCAATCCCCGACAAGATTGGTACCCTTTCACGTCCAAATCTCTCAAACTCCGGGAGAGATTCTCAAAACCAAGGTTGACATGGTTCGAGTTCCTTTCAACATTTTGGAAATCCCGCTGAAACTTTGGACATTCTCGCGAAGGGTTCCCAATCCCCGACAAGATTGGTACACTTTCACGTCCAAATCTCTCAAACTCCGGGAGAGATTCTCAAAACCAAGGTTGACATGGTTCGAGTTCCTTGCAACATTTTGGAAATCCCGCTGAAACTTTGGACATTGTCGCGAAGGGTTCCTAATCCCCGACAAGATTGGTACCCTTTCACGTCCAAATCTCTCAAACTCCGGGAGAGATTCTCAAAACCAAGGTTGACATGTTTCGAGTTCCTTTCAACATTTTGGAAATCCCGCTGAAACTTTGGACATTGTCGCGAAGGGTTCCCGATCCCCGACAAGATTGGTACCCTTTCACGTCCAAATCTCTCAAACTCCGGGAGAGATTCTCAAATCCAAGGTTGACATGTTTCGAGTTCCTTTCAACATTTTGGAAATCCCGCTGAAACTTTGGACATTCTCGCGAAGTGTTCCCAATCCCCGACAAGATTGGTACCCTTTCACGTCCAAATCTCTCAAACTCCGGGAGAGATTCTCAAAACCAAGGTTGACATGGTTCGAGTTCCTCTCAACATTTTGGAAATCCCGCTGAAACTTTGGACATTCTCGCGAAGGGTTCCCAATCCCCGACAAGATTGGTACCCTTTCACGTCCAAATCTCTCAAACTCCGGGAGAGATTCTCAAAACCAAGGTTGACATGTTTCGAGTTCCTTTCAACATTTTGGAAATCCCGCTGAAACTTTGGACATTGTCGCGAAGGGTTCCCGATCCCCGACAAGATTGGTACCCTTTCACGTCCAAATCTCTCAAACTCCGGGAGAGATTCTCAAAACCAAGGTTGACATGGTTCGAGTTCCTTTCAACATTTGGGAAATCCCGCTGAAACTTTGGACATTCTCGCGAAGGGTTCCCAATCCCCGACAAGATTGGTACCCTTTCACGTCCAAATCTCTCAAACTCCGGGAGAGATTCTCAAAACCAAGGTTGACATGTTTCGAGTTCCTTTCAACATTTGGGAAATCCCGCTGAAACTTTGGACATTCTTGCGAAGGGTTCCCGATCCCCGACAAGATTGGTACCCTTTCACGTCCAAATCTCTCAAACTCCGGGAGAGATTCTCAAATCCAAGGTTGACATGCTTCGAGTTCCTTTCAACATTTTGGAAATCCCGCTGAAACTTTGGACATTGTCGCGAAGGGTTCCCAATCCCAAACAAGATTGGTACCCTTTCACGTCCAAATCTCTCAAACTCCGGCAGAGATTCTCAAAACCAAGGTTGACATGTTTCGAGTTCCTTTCAACATTTTGGAAATCCCACTGAAACTTTGGACATTCTCGCGAAGGGTTCCCAATCCCTGACAAGATTGGTACCCTTTCACGTCCAAATCTCTCAAACTCCGGGAGAGATTCTCAAAACCAAGGTTGACATGGTTCGAGTTCCTTTCAACATTTTGGAAATCCCGCTGAAACTTTGGACATTGTCGCGAAGGGTTCCCAATCCCCAACAAGATTGGTACCCTTTCACGTCCAAATCTCTCAAACTCCGGCAGAGATTCTCAAAACCAAGGTTGACATGTTTCGAGTTCCTTTCAACATTTTGGAAATCCCACTGAAACTTTGGACATTCTCGCGAAGGGTTCCCAATCCCTGACAAGATTGGTACCCTTTCACGTCCAAATCTCTCAAACTCCGGGAGAGATTCTCAAAACCAAGGTTGACATGGTTCGAGTTCCTTTCAACATTTTGGAAATCCCGCTGAAACTTTGGACATTCTCGCGAAGGGTTCCCAATCCCCGACAAGATTGGTACCCTTTCACGTCCAAATCTCTCAAACTCCGGGAGAGATTCTCAAAACCAAGGTTGACATGCTTCGAGTTCCTTTCAACATTTTGGAAATCCCGCTGAAACTTTGGACATTGTCGCGAAGGGTTCCCAATCCCCGACAAGATTGGTACCCTTTCACGTCCAAATCTCTCAAACTCCGGCAGAGATTCTCAAAACCAAGGTTGACATGTTTCGAGTTCCTTTCAACATTTTGGAAATCCCACTGAAACTTTGGACATTCTCGCGAAGGGTTCCCAATCCCTGACAAGATTGGTACCCTTTCACGTCCAAATCTCTCAAACTCCGGGAGAGATTCTCAAAACCAAGGTTGACATGTTTCGAGTTCCTTTCAACATTTTGGAAATCCCGCTGAAACTTTGGTCATTCTCGCGAAGGGTTCCCAATCCCCGACAAGATTGGTACCCTTTCACGTCCAAATCTCTCAAACTCCGGGAGAGATTCTCAAAACCAAGGTTGACATGGTTCGAGTTCCTTTCAACATTTTGGAAATCCCCCTGAAACTTTGGACATTCTGGCGAAGGGTTCCCAATCCCCGACAAGATTGGTACCCTTTCACGTCCAAATCTCTCAAAGTCCGGGAGAGATTCTCAAAACCAAGGTTGACATGTTTCGAGTTCCTTTCAACATTTTGGAAATCCCGCTGAAACTTTGGACATTGTCGCGAAGGGGTCCCAATCCCCGACAAGATTGGTACCCTTTCACGTCCAAATCTCTCAAACTCCGGGAGAGATTCTCAAAACCAAGGTTGACATGGTTCGAGTTCCTTTCAACACTTTGGAAATCCCGCTGAAACTTTGGACATTCTCGCGAAAGGTTCCCAATCCCCGAGAAGATCGGTACCCTTTCACGTCCAAATCTCTCAAACTCCGGGAGAGATTCTCAAAACCAAGGTTGACATGGTTCGAGTTCCTTTCAACATTTGGGAAATCCCGCTGAAACTTTGGACATTCTCGCGAAGGGTTCCGAATCCCCGACAAGATTGGTACCCTTTCACGTCCAAATCTCTCAAACTCCGGGAGAGATTCTCAAAACCAAGGTTGACATGGTTCGAGTTCCTTTCAACATTTTGGAAATCCCGCTGAAACTTTGGACTTTCTCGCGAAGGGTTCCCAATCCCCGACGAGATTGGTACCCTTTCACGTCCAAATCTCTCAAACTCCGGGAGAGATTCTCAAAACCAAGGTTGACATGGTTCGAGTTCCTTTCAACATTTTGGAAATCCCGCTGAAACTTTGGACATTCTCGCGAGGGTTCCCAATCCCCGACGAGATTGGTACCCTTTCACGTTCAAATCTCTCCAACTCCGGGAGAGATTCTCAAAACCAAGGTTGACATGGTTCGAGTTCCTTTCAACATTTTGGAAATCCCGCTGAAACTTTGGACATTCTCGCGAAGGGGTCCCAATCCCCGACAAGATTGGTACCCTTTCACGTCCAAATCTCTCAAACTCCGGGAGAGATTCTCAAAACCAAGGTTGACATCTTTCGAGTTCCTTTCAACATTTTGGAAATCCCGCTGAAACTTTGGACATTGTCGCGAAGGGTTCCCAATCCCCGACAAGATTGGTACCCTTTCACGTCCAAATCTCTCAAACTCCGGGAGAGATTCTCAAAACCAAGGTTGACATGTTTCGAGTTCCTTTCAACATTTTGGAAATCCCGCTGAAACTTTGGACATTCTCGCGAAGGGTTCCCAATCCCCGACAAGACTGGTACCCTTTCACGTCCAAATCTCTCAAACTCCGGGAGAGATTCTCAAACCAAGGTTGACATGTTTCGAGTTCCTTTCAACATTTTGGAAATCCCGCTGAAACTTTGGACATTCTCGCGAAGGGTTCCCAATCCCCGTCAAGATTGGTACCCTTTCATGTCCGAATCTCTCAAACTCCGGGAGAGATTCTCAAAACCATGGCTGAC
Organism: Streptopelia decaocto; assembly: GCF_964273445.1. Taxonomy (NCBI): domain Eukaryota; kingdom Metazoa; phylum Chordata; class Aves; order Columbiformes; family Columbidae; genus Streptopelia; species Streptopelia decaocto. Next base: position 433,244 of record NW_028116191.1, read on the forward strand.
ATGTTTCGAGTTCCTTTCAACATTTTGGAAATCCCGCTGAAACTTGGGACATTCTCGCGAAGGGTTCCCGATCCCCGACAAGATTGGTACCCTTTCATGTCCAAATCTCTCAAACTCCGGGAGAGATTCTCAAAAACAAAGTTGACATGTTTCGAGTTCCTTTCAACATTTTGGAAATCCTGCTGAAACTTTGGACATTCTCACGAAGGGTTCCCAATCCCTGACAAGACTGGTACACTTTCACGTCCAAATCTCTCAAACTCCGGGATGATTCTCAAAACCAAGGTTGACATGGTTCGAGTTCCTTTCAACATTTGGGAAATCCCGCTGAAACTTTTGGCATTCTCGCGAGGCGTTCCCAATCCCCGACAAGATTGGTACCCTTTCACGTCCAAATCTCTCAAACTCCGGGAGAGATTCTCAAAACCAAGGTTGACATGTTTCGAGTTCCTTTCAACATTTTGGAAATCCCGCTGAAACTTTGGACATTCTGTCGAAGGGTTCCCAATCCCCACAAGATTGGTACCCTTTCACGTCCAAATCTCTCAAACTCCGGGAGAGATTCTCAAAACCAAGGTTGACATGTTTCGAGTTCCTTTCAACATTTTGGAATTCCCCCTGAAACTTTGGACATTCTGTCGAAGGGTTCCCAATCCCCGACAAGATTGGTACCCTTTCACGTCCAAATCTCTCAAACTCCGGGAGAGATTCTCAAAACCAAGGTTGACATGGTTCGAGTTCCTTTCAACATTTTGGAAATCCCGCTGAAACTTTGGACATTGTCGCGAAGGGTTCGGGATCCCCGACAAGATTGGTACCCTTTCACGTCCAAATCTCTCAAACTCCGGGAGAGATTCTCAAAACCAAGGTTGACATGGTTCGAGTTCCTTTCAACATTTTGGAAATCCCGCTGAAACTTTGGACATTCTCGCGAAGGGTTCCCAATCCCCGACAAGATTGGTACCCTTTCACGTCCAAATCTCTCAAACTCCGGGAGAGATTCTCAAAACCAAGGTTGACATGGTTCGAGTTCCTTTCAACATTTTGGAAATCCCGCTGAAACTTTGGACATTGTCGCGAAGGGTTCCCAATCCCCGACAAGATTGGTACCCTTTCACGTCCAAATCTCTCAAACTCCGGCAGAGATTCTCAAAACCAAGCTTGACATGGTTCGAGTTCCTTTCAACATTTTGGAAATCCCGCTGAAACTTTGGACACTCTCGCGAAGGGTTCCCGATCCCCGACAAGACTGGTACCCTTTCACGTCCAAATCTCTCAAACTCCGGGAGAGATTCTCAAAACCAAGGTTGACATGGTTCGAGTTCCTTTCAACATTTTGGAAATCCCGCTGAAACTTTGGACATTCTCGCGAAGGGTTCCCAATCCCCGACAAGATTGGTACCCTTTCACGTCCAAATCTCTCAAACTCCGGGAGAGATTCTCAAAACCAAGGTTGACATGGTTCGAGTTCCTTTCAACATTTTGGAAATCCCGCTGAAACTTTGGACTTTCTCGCGAAGGGTTCCCAATCCCCGACAAGACTGGTACCCTTTCACGTCCAAATCTCTCAAACTCCGGGAGAGATTCTCAAAACCAAGGTTGACATGTTTCGAGTTCCTTTCAACATTTTGAAATCCCGCTGAAACTTTGGACATTGTCGCGAAGGGTTCCCAATCCCCGACAAGATTGGTACCCTTTCACGTCCAAATCTCTCAAACTCCGGGAGAGATTCTCAAAACCAAGGTTGACATGTTTCGAGTTCCTTTCAACATTTTGGAAATCCCGCTGAAACTTTGGACACTCTCGCGAAGGGTTCCCGATCCCCGACAAGACTGGTACCCTTTCACGTCCAAATCTCTCAAACTCCGGGAGAGATTCTCAAAACCAAGGTTGACATGGTTCGAGTTCCTTTCAACATTTTGGAAATCCCGCTGAAACTTTGGACACTCTCGCGAAGGGTTCCCGATCCCCGACAAGACTGGTACTCTTTCACGTCCAAATCTCTCAAACTCCGGGAGAGATTCTCAAAACCAAGGTTGACATGTTTCGAGTTCCTTTCAACACTTTGGAAATCCCGCTGAAACTTTGGACATTCTCGCGAAAGGTTCCCAATCCCCGAGAAGATCGGTAGCCTTTCACGTCCAAATCTCTCAAACTCCGGGAGAGATTCTCAAAACCAAGGTTGACATGGTTCGAGTTCCTTTCAACACTTTGGAAATCCCGCTGAAACTTTGGACATTCTCGCGAAAGGTTCCCAATCCCCGAGAAGATCGGTACCCTTTCACGTCCAAATCTCTCAGACTCCGGGAGAGATTCTCAAAACCAAGGTTGACATGGTTCGAGTTCCTTTCAACACTTTGGAAATCCCGCTGAAACTTTGGACATTCTCGCGAAAGGTTCCCAATCCCCGAGAAGATCGGTACCCTTTCACGTCCAAATCTCTCAAACTCCGGGAGAGATTCTCAAAACCAAGGTTGACATGTTTCGAGTTCCTTTCAACATTTTGGAAATCCCGCTGAAACTTGGGACATTCTCGCGAAGGGTTCCCGATCCCCGACAAGATTGGTACCCTTTCATGTCCAAATCTCTCAAACTCCGGGAGAGATTCTCAAAAACAAAGTTGACATGTTTCGAGTTCCTTTCAACATTTTGGAAATCCTGCTGAAACTTTGGACATTCTCACGAAGGGTTCCCAATCCCTGACAAGACTGGTACACTTTCACGTCCAAATCTCTCAAACTCCGGGATGATTCTCAAAACCAAGGTTGACATGGTTCGAGTTCCTTTCAACATTTGGGAAATCCCGCTGAAACTTTTGGCATTCTCGCGAGGCGTTCCCAATCCCCGACAAGATTGGTACCCTTTCACGTCCAAATCTCTCAAACTCCGGGAGAGATTCTCAAAACCAAGGTTGACATGTTTCGAGTTCCTTTCAACATTTTGGAAATCCCGCTGAAACTTTGGACATTCTGTCGAAGGGTTCCCAATCCCCACAAGATTGGTACCCTTTCACGTCCAAATCTCTCAAACTCCGGGAGAGATTCTCAAAACCAAGGTTGACATGTTTCGAGTTCCTTTCAACATTTTGGAATTCCCCCTGAAACTTTGGACATTCTGTCGAAGGGTTCCCAATCCCCGACAAGATTGGTACCCTTTCACGTCCAAATCTCTCAAACTCCGGGAGAGATTCTCAAAACCAAGGTTGACATGGTTCGAGTTCCTTTCAACATTTTGGAAATCCCGCTGAAACTTTGGACATTGTCGCGAAGGGTTCGGGATCCCCGACAAGATTGGTACCCTTTCACGTCCAAATCTCTCAAACTCCGGGAGAGATTCTCAAAACCAAGGTTGACATGGTTCGAGTTCCTTTCAACATTTTGGAAATCCCGCTGAAACTTTGGACATTCTCGCGAAGGGTTCCCAATCCCCGACAAGATTGGTACCCTTTCACGTCCAAATCTCTCAAACTCCGGGAGAGATTCTCAAAACCAAGGTTGACATGGTTCGAGTTCCTTTCAACATTTTGGAAATCCCGCTGAAACTTTGGACATTGTCGCGAAGGGTTCCCAATCCCCGACAAGATTGGTACCCTTTCACGTCCAAATCTCTCAAACTCCGGCAGAGATTCTCAAAACCAAGCTTGACATGGTTCGAGTTCCTTTCAACATTTTGGAAATCCCGCTGAAACTTTGGACACTCTCGCGAAGGGTTCCCGATCCCCGACAAGACTGGTACCCTTTCACGTCCAAATCTCTCAAACTCCGGGAGAGATTCTCAAAACCAAGGTTGACATGGTTCGAGTTCCTTTCAACATTTTGGAAATCCCGCTGAAACTTTGGACATTCTCGCGAAGGGTTCCCAATCCCCGACAAGATTGGTACCCTTTCACGTCCAAATCTCTCAAACTCCGGGAGAGATTCTCAAAACCAAGGTTGACATGGTTCGAGTTCCTTTCAACATTTTGGAAATCCCGCTGAAACTTTGGACTTTCTCGCGAAGGGTTCCCAATCCCCGACAAGACTGGTACCCTTTCACGTCCAAATCTCTCAAACTCCGGGAGAGATTCTCAAAACCAAGGTTGACATGTTTCGAGTTCCTTTCAACATTTTGAAATCCCGCTGAAACTTTGGACATTGTCGCGAAGGGTTCCCAATCCCCGACAAGATTGGTACCCTTTCACGTCCAAATCTCTCAAACTCCGGGAGAGATTCTCAAAACCAAGGTTGACATGTTTCGAGTTCCTTTCAACATTTTGGAAATCCCGCTGAAACTTTGGACACTCTCGCGAAGGGTTCCCGATCCCCGACAAGACTGGTACCCTTTCACGTCCAAATCTCTCAAACTCCGGGAGAGATTCTCAAAACCAAGGTTGACATGGTTCGAGTTCCTTTCAACATTTTGGAAATCCCGCTGAAACTTTGGACACTCTCGCGAAGGGTTCCCGATCCCCGACAAGACTGGTACTCTTTCACGTCCAAATCTCTCAAACTCCGGGAGAGATTCTCAAAACCAAGGTTGACATGTTTCGAGTTCCTTTCAACACTTTGGAAATCCCGCTGAAACTTTGGACATTCTCGCGAAAGGTTCCCAATCCCCGAGAAGATCGGTAGCCTTTCACGTCCAAATCTCTCAAACTCCGGGAGAGATTCTCAAAACCAAGGTTGACATGGTTCGAGTTCCTTTCAACACTTTGGAAATCCCGCTGAAACTTTGGACATTCTCGCGAAAGGTTCCCAATCCCCGAGAAGATCGGTACCCTTTCACGTCCAAATCTCTCAGACTCCGGGAGAGATTCTCAAAACCAAGGTTGACATGGTTCGAGTTCCTTTCAACACTTTGGAAATCCCGCTGAAACTTTGGACATTCTCGCGAAAGGTTCCCAATCCCCGAGAAGATCGGTACCCTTTCACGTCCAAATCTCTCAAACTCCGGGAGAGATTCTCAAAACCAAGGTTGACATGTTTCGAGTTCCTTTCAACATTTTGGAAATCCCGCTGAAACTTTGGACATTCTGGCGAAGGGTTCCCAATCCCCGACAAGATTGGTACCCTTTCACGTCCAAATCTCTCAAACTCCGGGAGAGATTCTCAAAACCAAGGTTGACATGTTTCGAGTTCCTTTCAACATTTTGGAAATCCCGCTGAAACTTTGGACATTCTCGCGAAGGGTTCCCAATCCCCGACGAGATTGGTACCCTTTCACGTTCAAATCTCTCAAACTCCGGGAGAGATTCTCAAAACCAAGGTTGACATGGTTCGAGTTCCTTTCAACATTTTGGAAATCCCGCTGAAACTTTGGACATTCTCGCGAAGGGTTCCCAATCCCCGACGAGACTGGTACCCTTTCACGTCCAAATCTCTCAAACTCCGGGAGAGATTCTCAAAACCAAGGTTGACATGGTTCGAGTTCCTTTCAACATTTTGGAAATCCCGCTGAAACTTTGGACATTCTCGCGAAGGGTTCCCAATCCCCGACAAGATTGGTACCCTTTCACGTCCAAATCTCTCAAACTCCGGGAGAGATTCTCAAAACCAAGGTTGACATGTTTCGAGTTCCTTTCAACATTTTGGAAAATCCGCTGAAACTTTGGACATTCTCGCGAAGGGTTCCCGATCCCCGACAAGACTGGTACCCTTTCACGTCCAAATCTCTCAAACTCCGGGAGAGATTCTCAAAACCAAGGTTGACATGTTTCGAGTTCCTTTCAACATTTTGGAAATCCCGCTGAAACTTTGGACATTCTGGCGAAGGGTTCCCAATCCCCGACAAGATTGGTACCCTTTCACGTCCAAATCTCTCAAACTCCGGGAGAGATTCTCAAAACCAAGGTTGACATGTTTCGAGTTCCTTTCAACATTTTGGAAATCCCGCTGAAACTTTGGACATTCTCGCGAAGGGTTCCCAATCCCTGACAAGATTGGTACACTTTCACGTCCAAATCTCTCAAACTCCGGGAGAGATTCTCAAAACCAAGGTTGACATGTTTCGAGTTCCTTTCAACATTTTGGAAATCCCCCTGAAACTTTGGACATTCTGTCGAAGGGTTCCCAATCCCCGACAAGATTGGTACCCTTTCACGTCCAAATCTCTCAAACTCCGGGAGAGATTCTCAAAACCAAGGCTGACATGTTTCGAGTTCCTTTCAACATTTTGGAAATCCCGCTGAAACTTTGGACATTCTGGCGAAGGGTTCTCAATCCCCAACAAGATTGGTACCCTTTCACGTCCAAATCTCTCAAACTCCGGGAGAGATTCTCAAAACCAAGGTTGACATGTTTCGAGTTCCTTTCAACATTTTGGAAATCCCGCTGAAACTTTGGACATTCTCGCGAAGGGGTCCCAATCCCTGACAAGATTGGTACCCTTTCACGTCCAAATCTCTCAAACTCCGGGAGAGATTCTCAAAACCAAGGTTGACGTGTTTCGAGTTCCTTTCAACATTTTGGAAATCCCGCTGAAACTTTGGACATTCTCGCGAAGGGTTCCCAAACCCCGACAAGATTGGTATTCTTTCACGTCCAAATCTCTCAAACTCCGGGAGAGATTCTCAAAACCAAGGTTGACATGGTTCGAGTTCCTTTCAACATTTTGGAAATCCCGCTGAAACTTTGGACATTCTCGCGAAGGGTTCCCAATCCCCGACGAGATTGGTACCCTTTCACGTCCAAATCTCTCAAACTCCGGGAGAGATTCTCAAAACCAAGGTTGACATGGTTCGAGTTCCTTTCAACATTTTGGAAATCCCGCTGAAACTTTGGACATTCTCGCGAAGGGTTCCCAATCCCCGACAAGACTGGTACCCTTTCACGTCCAAATCTCTCAAACTCCGGGAGAGATTCTCAAAACCAAGGTTGACATGTTTCGAGTTCCTTTCAACATTTTGGAAATCCCGCTGAAACTTTGGACACTCTCGCGAAGGGTTCCCGATCCCCGACAAGACTGGTACCCTTTCACGTCCAAATCTCTCAAACTCCGGGAGAGATTCTCAAAACCAAGGTTGACATGGTTCGAGTTCCTTTCAACATTTTGGAAATCCCGCTGAAACTTTGGACACTCTCGCGAAGGGTTCCCGATCCCCGACAAGACTGGTACTCTTTCACGTCCAAATCTCTCAAACTCCGGGAGAGATTCTCAAAACCAAGGTTGACATGTTTCGAGTTCCTTTCAACACTTTGGAAATCCCGCTGAAACTTTGGACATTCTCGCGAAAGGTTCCCAATCCCCGAGAAGATCGGTAGCCTTTCACGTCCAAATCTCTCAAACTCCGGGAGAGATTCTCAAAACCAAGGTTGACATGGTTCGAGTTCCTTTCAACACTTTGGAAATCCCGCTGAAACTTTGGACATTCTCGCGAAAGGTTCCCAATCCCCGAGAAGATCGGTACCCTTTCACGTCCAAATCTCTCAGACTCCGGGAGAGATTCTCAAAACCAAGGTTGACATGGTTCGAGTTCCTTTCAACACTTTGGAAATCCCGCTGAAACTTTGGACATTCTCGCGAAAGGTTCCCAATCCCCGAGAAGATCGGTACCCTTTCACGTCCAAATCTCTCAAACTCCGGGAGAGATTCTCAAAACCAAGGTTGACATGTTGCGAGTTCCTCTCAACATTTTGGAAATCCCGCTGAAACTTTGGACATTCTCGCGAAGGGTTCCCAATCCCCGACAAGATTGGTACCCTTTCACGTCCAAATCTCTCAAACTCCGGGAGAGATTCTCAAAACCAAGGTTGACATGGTTCGAGTTCCTTTCAACATTTTGGAAATCCCGCTGAAACTTTGGACATTCTCGCGAAGGGTTCCCAATCCCCGACGAGATTGGTACCCTTTCACGTTCAAATCTCTCAAACTCCGGGAGAGATTCTCAAAACCAAGGTTGACATGGTTCGAGTTCCTTTCAACATTTTGGAAATCCCGCTGAAACTTTGGACATTCTCGCGAAGGGTTCCCAATCCCCGACGAGACTGGTACCCTTTCACGTCCAAATCTCTCAAACTCCGGGAGAGATTCTCAAAACCAAGGTTGACATGGTTCGAGTTCCTTTCAACATTTTGGAAATCCCGCTGAAACTTTGGACATTCTCGCGAAGGGTTCCCAATCCCCGACAAGATTGGTACCCTTTCACGTCCAAATCTCTCAAAGTCCGGGAGAGATTCTCAAAACCAAGGTTGACATGGTTCCAGTTCCTTTCAACATTTTGGAAAATCCGCTGAAACTTTGGACATTCTCGCGAAGGGTTCCCGATCCCCGACAAGACTGGTACCCTTTCACGTCCAAATCTCTCAAACTCCGGGAGAGATTCTCAAAACCAAGGTTGACATGTTTCGAGTTCCTTTCAACATTTTGGAAATCCCGCTGAAACTTTGGACATTCTGGCGAAGGGTTCCCAATCCCCGACAAGATTGGTACCCTTTCACGTCCAAATCTCTCAAACTCCGGGAGAGATTCTCAAAACCAAGGTTGACATGTTTCGAGTTCCTTTCAACATTTTGGAAATCCCGCTGAAACTTTGGACATTCTCGCGAAGGGTTCCCAATCCCTGACAAGATTGGTACACTTTCATGTCCAAATCTCTCAAACTCCGGGAGAGATTCTCAAAACCAAGGTTGACATGTTTCGAGTTCCTTTCAACATTTTGGAAATCCCCCTGAAACTTTGGACATTCTGTCGAAGGGTTCCCAATCCCCGACAAGATTGGTACCCTTTCACGTCCAAATCTCTCAAACTCCGGGAGAGATTCTCAAAACCAAGGCTGACATGTTTCGAGTTCCTTTCAACATTTTGGAAATCCCGCTGAAACTTTGGACATTCTGGCGAAGGGTTCTCAATCCCCAACAAGATTGGTACCCTTTCACGTCCAAATCTCTCAAACTCCGGGAGAGATTCTCAAAACCAAGGTTGACATGTTTCGAGTTCCTTTCAACATTTTGGAAATCCCGCTGAAACTTTGGACATTCTCGCGAAGGGGTCCCAATCCCTGACAAGATTGGTACCCTTTCACGTCCAAATCTCTCAAACTCCGGGAGAGATTCTCAAAACCAAGGTTGACGTGTTTCGAGTTCCTTTCAACATTTTGGAAATCCCGCTGAAACTTTGGACATTCTCGCGAAGGGTTCCCAAACCCCGACAAGATTGGTATTCTTTCACGTCCAAATCTCTCAAACTCCGGGAGAGATTCTCAAAACCAAGGTTGACATGGTTCGAGTTCCTTTCAACATTTTGGAAATCCCGCTGAAACTTTGGACATTCTCGCGAAGGGTTCCCAATCCCCGACGAGATTGGTACCCTTTCACGTCCAAATCTCTCAAACTCCGGGAGAGATTCTCAAAACCAAGGTTGACATGGTTCGAGTTCCTTTCAACATTTTGGAAATCCCGCTGAAACTTTGGACATTCTCGCGAAGGGTTCCCAATCCCCGACAAGACTGGTACCCTTTCACGTCCAAATCTCTCAAACTCCGGGAGAGATTCTCAAAACCAAGGTTGACATGTTTCGAGTTCCTTTCAACATTTTGGAAATCCCGCTGAAACTTTGGACATTCTCGCGAAGGGTTCCCGATCCCCGACAAGACTGGTACCCTTTCACGTCCAAATCTCTCAAACTCCGGGAGAGATTCTCAAAACCAAGGTTGACATGTTTCGAGTTCCTTTCAACATTTTGGAAATCCCGCTGAAACTTTGGACTTTCTGGCGAAGGGTTCCCAATCCCCGACAAGATTGGTACCCTTTCACGTCCAAATCTCTCAAACTCCGGGAGAGATTCTCAAAACCATGGTTGACATGGTTCGAGTTCCTTTCAACATTTTGGAAATCCCGCTGAAACTTTGGACATTCTGGCGAAGGGTTCTCAATCCCCAACAAGATTGGTACCCTTTCACGTCCAAATCTCTCAAACTCCGGGAGAGATTCTCAAAACCAAGGTTGACATGTTTCGAGTTCCTTTCAACATTTTGGAAATCCCGCTGAAACTTTGGACATTCTCGCGAAGGGGTCCCAATCCCTGACAAGATTGGTACCCTTTCACGTCCAAATCTCTCAAACTCCGGGAGAGATTCTCAAAACCAAGGTTGACGTGTTTCGAGTTCCTTTCAACATTTTGGAAATCCCGCTGAAACTTTGGACATTCTCGCGAAGGGTTCCCAAACCCCGACAAGATTGGTATTCTTTCACGTCCAAATCTCTCAAACTCCGGGAGAGATTCTCAAAACCAAGGTTGACATGTTTCGAGTTCCTTTCAACATTTTGGAAATCCCGCTGAAACTTTGGACATTGTCGCGAAGGGTTCCCAATCCCCGACAAGATTGGTACCCTTTCACGTCCAAATCTCTCAAACTCCGGGAGAGATTCTCAAAACCAAGGTTGACATGTTTCGAGTTCCTTTCAACATTTTGGAAATCCCGCTGAAACTTTGGACATTGTCGCGAAGGGTTCCCAATCCCCGACAAGACTGGTACCCTTTCACGTCCAAATCTCTCAAAGTCCGGGAGAGATTCTCAAAACCAAGGTTGACATGTTTCGAGTTCCTTTCAACATTTTGGAAATCCCGCTGAAACTTTGGACATTGTCGCGAAGGGTTCCCAATCCCCGACAACATTGGTACCCTTTCACGTCCAAATCTCTCAAAGTCCGGGAGAGATTCTCAAAACCAAGGTTGACATGTTTCGAGTTCCTTTCAACATTTTGGAAATCTCGCTGAAACTTTGGACATTCTGTCGAAGGGTTCCCAATCCCCGACAAGATTGGTACCCTTTCACGTCCAAATCTCTCAAACTCCGGGAGAGATTCTCAAAACCAAGGTTGACATGTTTCGAGTTCCTTTCAACATTTTGGAAACCCCGCTGAAACTTTGGACATTCTGGCGAAGGGTTCCCAATCCCCGACAAGATTGGTACCCTTTCACGTCCAAATCTCTCAAAGTCCGGGAGAGATTCTCAAAACCAAGGTTGACATGTTTCGAGTTCCTTTCAACATTTTGGAAATCCCGCTGAAACTTTGGACATTGTCGCGAAGGGTTCCCAATCCCCGACAAGACTGGTACCCTTTCACGTCCAAATCTCTCAAACTCCGGGAGAGATTCTCAAAACCAAGGTTGACATGTTTCGAGTTCCTTTCAACATTTTGGAAATCCCGCTGAAACTTTGGACATTGTCGCGAAGGGTTCCCAATCCCCGACAAGATTGGTACCCTTTCACGTCCAAATCTCTCAAACTCCCGGAGAGATTCTCAAAACCAAGGTTGACATGTTTCGAGTTCCTTTCAACATTTTGGAAACCCCGCTGAAACTTTGGACATTCTCGCGAAGGGTTCCCAATCCCCGACAAGATTGGTACCCTTTCACGTCCAAATCTCTCAAACTCCGGGAGAGATTCTCAAAACCAAGGTTGACATGTTTCGAGTTCCTTTCAACATTTTGGAAATCCCGCTGAAACTTTGGACATTCTCGCGAAGGGTTCCCGATCCCCGACAAGATTGGTACCCTTTCACGTCCAAATCTCTCAAACTCCGGGAGAGATTCTCAAAACCAAGGTTGACATGTTTCGAGTTCCTCTCAACATTTTGGATATCCCGCTGAAACTTTGGACATTCTCGCGAAGGGTTCCCAATCCCCGACAAGATTGGTACCCTTTCACGTCCAAATCTCTCAAACTCCCGGAGAGATTCTCAAAACCAAGGTTGACATGTTTCGAGTTCCTTTCAACATTTTGGAAATCCCGCTGAAACTTTGGACATTGTCGCGAAGGGTTCCCAATCCCCGACAAGATTGGTACCCTTTCACGTCCAAATCTCTCAAACTCCCGGAGAGATTCTCAAAACCAAGGTTGACATGGTTCGAGTTCCTTTCAACATTTTGGAAATCCCGCTGAAACTTTGGACATTGTCGCGAAGGGTTCCCAATCCCCGACAAGATTGGTACCCTTTCACGTCCAAATCTCTCAAACTCCGGGAGAGATTCTCAAAACCAAGGTTGACATGTTTCGAGTTCCTTTCAACATTTTGAAAATCCCGCTGAAACTTTTGGCATTCTCGCGAGGCGTTCCCAATCCCCGACAAGATTGGTACCCTTTCACATCCAAATCTCTCAAACTCCGGGAGAGATTCTCAAAACCAAGGTTGACATGTTTCGAGTTCCTTTCAACATTTTGGAAACCCCGCTGAAACTTTGGACATTCTCGCGAAGGGTTCCCAATCCCCGACAAGATTGGTACCCTTTCACGTCCAAATCTCTCAAACTCCGGGAGAGATTCTCAAAACCAAGGTTGACGTGGTTCGAGTTCCTTTCAACATTTTGGAAATCCCGCTGAAACTTTGGACATTCTCGCGAAGGGTTCCCAATCCCCGACAAGATTGGTACCCTTTCACGTCCAAATCTCTCAAACTCCGGGAGAGATTCTCAAAACCAAGGTTGACATGTTTCGAGTTCCTTTCAACATTTTGGAAATCCCGCTGAAACTTTGGACATTCTGGCGAAGGGTTCCCAATCCCCGACAAGATTGGTACCCTTTCACGTCCAAATCTCTCAAACTCCAGGAGAGATTCTCAAAACCAAGGTTGACATGGTTCGAGTTCCTTTCAACATTTTGGAAATCCCGCTGAAACTTTGGACATTGTCGCGAAGGGTTCCCAATCCCCGACAAGATTGGTACCCTTTCACGTCCAAATCTCTCAAACTCCGGGAGAGATTCTCAAAACCAAGGTTGACATGTTTCGAGTTCCTTTCAACATTTTGGAAATCTGGTATTCTTTCACGTCCAAATCTCTCAAACTCCGGGAGAGATTCTCAAAACCAAGGTTGACATGTTTCGAGTTCCTTTCAACATTTTGGAAATCCCGCTGAAACTTTGGACATTGTCGCGAAGGGGTCCCAATCCCTGACAAGATTGGTACCCTTTCACGTCCAAATCTCTCAAACTCCGGGAGAGATTCTCAAAACCAAGGTTGACGTGTTTCGAGTTCCTTTCAACATTTTGGAAATCCCGCTGAAACTTTGGACATTCTCGCGAAGGGTTCCCAAACCCCGACAAGATTGGTATTCTTTCACGTCCAAATCTCTCAAACTCCGGGAGAGATTCTCAAAACCAAGGTTGACATGTTTCGAGTTCCTTTCAACATTTTGGAAATCCCGCTGAAACTTTGGACATTGTCGCGAAGGGTTCCCAATCCCCGACAAGATTGGTACCCTTTCACGTCCAAATCTCTCAAAGTCCGGGAGAGATTCTCAAAACCAAGGTTGACATGTTTCGAGTTCCTTTCAACATTTTGGAAATCCCGCTGAAACTTTGGACATTGTCGCGAAGGGTTCCCAATCCCCGACAACATTGGTACCCTTTCACGTCCAAATCTCTCAAAGTCCGGGAGAGATTCTCAAAACCAAGGTTGACATGTTTCGAGTTCCTTTCAACATTTTGGAAATCCCGCTGAAACTTTGGACATTGTCGCGAAGGGTTCCCAATCCCCGACAACATTGGTACCCTTTCACGTCCAAATCTCTCAAAGTCCGGGAGAGATTCTCAAAACCAAGGTTGACATGTTTCGAGTTCCTTTCAACATTTTGGAAATCTCGCTGAAACTTTGGACATTCTGTCGAGGGGTTCCCAATCCCCGACAAGATTGGTACCCTTTCACGTCCAAATCTCTCAAACTCCGGGAGAGATTCTCAAAACCAAGGTTGACATGTTTCGAGTTCCTTTCAACATTTTGGAAACCCCGCTGAAACTTTGGACATTCTGGCGAAGGGTTCCCAATCCCCGACAAGATTGGTACCCTTTCACGTCCAAATCTCTCAAAGTCCGGGAGAGATTCTCAAAACCAAGGTTGACGTGGTTCGAGTTCCTTTCAACATTTTGGAAATCCCGCTGAAACTTTGGACATTGTCGCGAAGGGTTCCCAATCCCCGACAAGATTGGTACCCTTTCACGTCCAAATCTCTCAAACTCCGGGAGAGATTCTCAAAACCAAGCTTGACATGGTTCGAGTTCCTTTCAACATTTTGGAAATCCCGCTGAAACTTTGGACATTGTCGCGAAGGGTTCCCAATCCCCGACAAGATTGGTACCCTTTCACGTCCAAATATCTCAAACTCCGGGAGAGATTCTCAAAACCAAGGTTGACATGGTTCGAGTTCCTTTCAACACTTTGGAAATCCCGCTGAAACTTTGGACATTCTCGCGAAGGGGTCCCAATCCCTGACAAGATTGGTACCCTTTCACGTCCAAATCAGTCAAACTCCGGGAGAGATTCTCAAAACCAAGGTTGACATGTTTCGAGTTCCTTTCAACATTTTGGAAATCCCGCTGAAACTTTGGACATTCTCGCGAAGGGGTCCCAATCCCCGACAAGATTGGTATTCTTTCACGTCCAAATCTCTCAAAGTCCGGGAGAGATTCTCAAAACCAAGGTTGATATGTTTCGAGTTCCTTTCAACATTTTGGAAATCCCGCTGAAACTTTGGACATTCTGGCGAAGGGTTCCCAATCCCCGACAAGACTGGTACCCTTTCACGTCCAAATCTCTCAAACTCCGGGAGAGATTCTCAAAACCAAGGTTGACATGTTTCGAGTTCCTTTCAACATTTTGAAAATCCCGCTGAAACTTTTGGCATTCTCGCGAGGCGTTCCCAATCCCCGACAAGATTGGTACCCTTTCACATCCAAATCTCTCAAACTCCGGGAGAGATTCTCAAAACCAAGGTTGACATGTTTCGAGTTCCTTTCAACATTTTGGAAACCCCGCTGAAACTTTGGACATTCTCGCGAAGGGTTCCCAATCCCCGACAAGATTGGTACCCTTTCACGTCCAAATCTCTCAAACTCCGGGAGAGATTCTCAAAACCAAGGTTGACGTGGTTCGAGTTCCTTTCAACATTTTGGAAATCCCGCTGAAACTTTGGACATTCTCGCGAAGGGTTCCCGATCCCCGACAAGATTGGTACCCTTTCACGTCCAAATCTCTCAAACTCCGGGAGAGATTCTCAAAACCAAGGTTGACATGGTTCGAGTTCCTTTCAACATTTTGGAAATCCCGCTGAAACTTTGGACATTCTCGCGAAGGGTTCCCAATCCCCGACAAGATTGGTATTCTTTCACGTCCAAATCTCTCAAAGTCCGGGAGAGATTCTCAAAACCAAGGTTGACGTGGTTCGAGTTCCTTTCAACATTTTGGAAATCCCGCTGAAACTTTGGACATTCTGGCGAAGGGTTCCCAATCCCCGACAAGATTGGTACCCTTTCACGTCCAAATCTCTCAAACTCCGGGAGAGATTCTCAAAACCAAGGTTGACATGGTTCGAGTTCCTTTCAACATTTTGGAAATCCCGCTGAAACTTTGGACATTCTGGCGAAGGGTTCCCAATCCCCGACAAGACTGGTACCCTTTCACGTCCAAATCTCTCAAACTCCGGGAGAGATTCTCAAAACCAAGGTTGACATGTTTCGAGTTCCTTTCAACATTTTGGAAATCCCGCTGAAACTTTGGACATTCTCGCGAAAGGGTCCCAATCCCCGACGAGATTGGTACCCTTTCACGTCCAAATCTCTCAAACTCCGGGAGAGATTCTCAAAACCAAGGTTGACGTGGTTCGAGTTCCTTTCAACATTTTGGAAACCCCGCTGAAACTTTGGACATTGTCGCGAAGGGTTCCCAATCCCCGACAAGATTGGTACCCTTTCACGTCCAAATCTCTCAAACTCCGGCAGAGATTCTCAAAACCAAGGTTGACATGGTTCGAGTTCCTTTCAACATTTTGGAAATCCCGCTGAAACTTTGGACATTGTCGCGAAGGGTTCCCAATCCCCGACAAGATTGGTACCCTTTCACGTCCAAATATCTCAAACTCCGGGAGAGATTCTCAAAACCAAGGTTGACATGGTTCGAGTTCCTTTCAACACTTTGGAAATCCCGCTGAAACTTTGGACATTCTCGCGAAGGGGTCCCAATCCCTGACAAGATTGGTACCCTTTCACGTCCAAATCTCTCAAACTCCGGGAGAGATTCTCAAAACCAAGGTTGACATGTTTCGAGTTCCTCTCAACATTTTGGAAATCCCGCTGAAACTTTGGACATTCTCGCGAAGGGTTCCCAATCCCCGACAAGATTGGTATTCTTTCACGTCCAAATCTCTCAAAGTCCGGGAGAGATTCTCAAAACCAAGGTTGATATGTTTCGAGTTCCTTTCAACATTTTGGAAATCCCGCTGAAACTTTGGACATTCTGGCGAAGGGTTCCCAATCCCCGACAAGACTGGTACCCTTTCACGTCCAAATCTCTCAAACTCCGGGAGAGATTCTCAAAACCAAGGTTGACATGTTTCGAGTTCCTTTCAACATTTTGGAAATCCCGCTGAAACTTTGGACATTCTCGCGAAAGGGTTCCCAATCCCCGACAAGATTGGTACCCTTTCACGTCCAAATCTCTCAAAGTCCGGGAGAGATTCTCAAAACCAAGGTTGACGTGGTTCGAGTTCCTTTCAACATTTTGGAAATCCCGCTGAAACTTTGGACATTCTCGCGAAGGGTTCCCAATCCCCGACAAGACTGGTACCCTTTCACGTCCAAATCTCTCAAAGTCCGGGAGAGATTCTCAAAACCAAGGTTGACATGTTTCGAGTTCCTTTCAACATTTTGGAAATCCCGCTGAAACTTTGGACATTGTCGCGAAGGGTTCCCAATCCCCGACAAGATTGGTACCCTTTCACGTCCAAATCTCTCAAACTCCCGGAGAGATTCTCAAAACCAAGCTTGACATGGTTCGAGTTCCTTTCAACATTTTGGAAATCCCGCTGAAACTTTGGACATTGTCGCAAAGGGTTCGCAATCCCCGACAAGATTGGTACCCTTTCACGTCCAAATATCTCAAACTCCGGGAGAGATTCTCAAAACCAAGGTTGACATGGTTCGAGTTCCTTTCAACACTTTGGAAATCCCGCTGAAACTTTGGACATTCTCGCGAAGGGGTCCCAATCCCTGACAAGATTGGTACCCTTTCACGTCCAAACAAGTCAAACTCCGGGAGAGATTCTCAAAACCAAGGTTGACATGTTTCGAGTTCCTTTCAACATTTTGGAAATCCCGCTGAAACTTTGGACATTCTCGCGAAGGGGTCCCAATCCCCGACAAGATTGGTATTCTTTCACGTCCAAATCTCTCAAAGTCCGGGAGAGATTCTCAAAACCAAGGTTGATATGTTTCGAGTTCCTTTCAACATTTTGGAAATCCCGCTGAAACTTTGGACATTCTGGCGAAGGGTTCCCAATCCCCGACAAGACTGGTACCCTTTCACGTCCAAATCTCTCAAACTCCGGGAGAGATTCTCAAAACCAAGGTTGACATGTTTCGAGTTCCTTTCAACATTTTGAAAATCCCGCTGAAACTTTTGGCATTCTCGCGAGGCGTTCCCAATCCCCGACAAGATTGGTACCCTTTCACATCCAAATCTCTCAAACTCCGGGAGAGATTCTCAAAACCAAGGTTGACATGTTTCGAGTTCCTTTCAACATTTTGGAAACCCCGCTGAAACTTTGGACATTCTCGCGAAGGGTTCCCAATCCCCGACAAGATTGGTACCCTTTCACGTCCAAATCTCTCAAACTCCGGGAGAGATTCTCAAAACCAAGGTTGACGTGGTTCGAGTTCCTTTCAACATTTTGGAAATCCCGCTGAAACTTTGGACATTCTCGCGAAGGGTTCCCGATCCCCGACAAGATTGGTACCCTTTCACGTCCAAATCTCTCAAACTCCGGGAGAGATTCTCAAAACCAAGGTTGACATGTTTCGAGTTCCTCTCAACATTTTGGAAATCCCGCTGAAACTTTGGACATTCTGGCGAAGGGTTCCCAATCCCCGACAAGATTGGTACCCTTTCACGTCCAAATCTCTCAAACTCCCGGAGAGATTCTCAAAACCAAGGTTGACATGTTTCGAGTTCCTTTCAACATTTTGGAAATCCCGCTGAAACTTTGGACATTGTCGCGAAGGGTTCCCAATCCCCGACAAGACTGGTACCCTTTCACGTCCAAATCTCTCAAACTCCCGGAGAGATTCTCAAAACCAAGCTTGACATGGTTCGAGTTCCTTTCAACATTTTGGAAATCCCGCTGAAACTTTGGACATTCTCGCGAAAGGGTTCCCAATCCCCGACAAGATTGGTACCCTTTCACGTCCAAATCTCTCAAACTCCGGGAGAGATTCTCAAAACCAAGGTTGACATGTTTCGAGTTCCTTTCAACATTTTGAAAATCCCGCTGAAACTTTTGGCATTCTCGCGAGGCGTTCCCAATCCCCGACAAGATTGGTACCCTTTCACATCCAAATCTCTCAAACTCCGGGAGAGATTCTCAAAACGAAGGTTGACATGTTTCGAGTTCCTTTCAACATTTTGGAAACCCCGCTGAAACTTTGGACATTCTCGCGAAGGGTTCCCAATCCCCGACAAGATTGGTACCCTTTCACGTCCAAATCTCTCAAACTCCGGGAGAGATTCTCAAAACCAAGGTTGACGTGGTTCGAGTTCCTTTCAACATTTTGGAAATCCCGCTGAAACTTTGGACATTCTCGCGAAGGGGTCCCAATCCCTGACAAGATTGGTACCCTTTCACGTCCAAATCAGTCAAATTCCGGGAGAGATTCTCAAAACCAAGGTTGACATGGTTCGAGTTCCTTTCAACATTTTGGAAATCCCGCTGAAACTTTGGACATTCTCGCGAAGGGTTCCCAATCCCCGACAAGATTGGTATTCTTTCACGTCCAAATCTCTCAAAGTCCGGGAGAGATTCTCAAAACCAAGGTTGACGTGGTTCGAGTTCCTTTCAACATTTTGGAAATCCCGCTGAAACTTTGGACATTCTGGCGAAGGGTTCCCAATCCCCGACAAGATTGGTACCCTTTCACGTCCAAATCTCTCAAACTCCGGGAGAGATTCTCAAAACCAAGGTTGACATGGTTCGAGTTCCTTTCAACATTTTGGAAATCCCGCTGAAACTTTGGACATTCTGGCGAAGGGTTCCCAATCCCCGACAAGACTGGTACCCTTTCACGTCCAAATCTCTCAAACTCCGGGAGAGATTCTCAAAACCAAGGTTGACATGTTTCGAGTTCCTTTCAACATTTTGGAAATCCCGCTGAAACTTTGGACATTCTCGCGAAGGGTTCCCAATCCCCGACAAGATTGGTATTCTTTCACGTCCAAATCTCTCAAAGTCCGGGAGAGATTCTCAAAACCAAGGTTGATATGTTTCGAGTTCCTTTCAACATTTTGGAAATCCCGCTGAAACTTTGGACATTCTGGCGAAGGGTTCCCAATCCCCGACAAGACTGGTACCCTTTCACGTCCAAATCTC
The DNA here is from genome assembly GCF_964273445.1 of Streptopelia decaocto. Classification (NCBI taxonomy): domain Eukaryota; kingdom Metazoa; phylum Chordata; class Aves; order Columbiformes; family Columbidae; genus Streptopelia; species Streptopelia decaocto. The sequence goes on from NW_028116191.1 coordinate 452,570, forward strand.
TCAAACTCCGGGAGAGATTCTCAAAACCAAGGTTGACATGTTTCGAGTTCCTTTCAACATTTTGGAAATCCCGCTGAAACTTTGGACATTCTCGCGAAAGGGTTCCCAATCCCCGACAAGATTGGTACCCTTTCACGTCCAAATCTCTCAAAGTCCGGGAGAGATTCTCAAAACCAAGGTTGACATGTTTCGAGTTCCTTTCAACATTTTGAAAATCCCGCTGAAACTTTTGGCATTCTCGCGAGGCGTTCCCAATCCCCGACAAGATTGGTACCCTTTCACATCCAAATCTCTCAAACTCCGGGAGAGATTCTCAAAACCAAGGTTGACATGTTTCGAGTTCCTTTCAACATTTTGGAAACCCCGCTGAAACTTTGGACATTCTCGCGAAGGGTTCCCAATCCCCGACAAGATTGGTACCCTTTCACGTCCAAATCTCTCAAACTCCGGGAGAGATTCTCAAAACCAAGGTTGACGTGGTTCGAGTTCCTTTCAACATTTTGGAAACCCCGCTGAAACTTTGGACATTCTCGCGAAGGGTTCCCAATCCCCGACAAGATTGGTACCCTTTCACGTCCAAATCTCTCAAACTCCGGGAGAGATTCTCAAAACCAAGGTTGACGTGGTTCGAGTTCCTTTCAACATTTTGGAAATCCCGCTGAAACTTTGGACATTCTCGCGAAGGGGTCCCAATCCCTGACAAGATTGGTACCCTTTCACGTCCAAATCAGTCAAATTCCGGGAGAGATTCTCAAAACCAAGGTTGACATGGTTCGAGTTCCTTTCAACATTTTGGAAATCCCGCTGTAACTTTGGACATTCTCGCGAAGGGTTCCCAATCCCCGACAAGATTGGTATTCTTTCACGTCCAAATCTCTCAAAGTCCGGGAGAGATTCTCAAAACCAAGGTTGACATGTTTCGAGTTCCTTTCAACATTTTGGAAATCCCGCTGAAACTTTGGACATTCTGGCGAAGGGTTCCCAATCCCTGACAAGATTGGTACCCTTTCACGTCCAAATCTCTCAAACTCCGGGAGAGATTCTCAAAACCAAGGTTGACATGGTTCGAGTTCCTTTCAACATTTTGGAAATCCCGCTGAAACTTTGGACATTCTCGCGAAGGGTTCCCAATCCCCGACAAGACTGGTACCCTTTCACGTCCAAATCTCTCAAACTCCGGGAGAGATTCTCAAAACCAAGGTTGACATGTTTCGAGTTCCTTTCAACATTTTGGAAATCCCGCTGAAACTTTGGACATTCTCGCGAAAGGGTCCCAATCCCCGACGAGATTGGTACCCTTTCACGTCCAAATCTCTCAAAGTCCGGGAGAGATTCTCAAAACCAAGGTTGACATGGTTCGAGTTCCTTTCAACATTTTGGAAATCCCGCTGAAACTTTGGACATTGTCGCGAAGGGTTCCCAATCCCCGACAAGATTGGTACCCTTTCACGTCCAAATCTCTCAAACTCCCGGAGAGATTCTCAAAACCAAGCTTGACATGGTTCGAGTTCCTTTCAACATTTTGGAAATCCCGCTGAAACTTTGGACATTGTCGCGAAGGGTTCCCAATCCCCGACAAGATTGGTACCCTTTCACGTCCAAATATCTCAAACTCCGGGAGAGATTCTCAAAACCAAGGTTGACATGGTTCGAGTTCCTTTCAACACTTTGGAAATCCCGCTGAAACTTTGGACATTCTCGCGAAGGGGTCCCAATCCCTGACAAGATTGGTACCCTTTCACGTCCAAATCAGTCAAACTCCGGGAGAGATTCTCAAAACCAAGGTTGACATGTTTCGAGTTCCTTTCAACATTTTGGAAATCCCGCTGAAACTTTGGACATTCTCGCGAAGGGTTCCCAATCCCCGACAAGATTGGTATTCTTTCACGTCCAAATCTCTCAAAGTCCGGGAGAGATTCTCAAAACCAAGGTTGATATGTTTCGAGTTCCTTTCAACATTTTGGAAATCCCGCTGAAACTTTGGACATTCTGGCGAAGGGTTCCCAATCCCCGACAAGACTGGTACCCTTTCACGTCCAAATCTCTCAAACTCCGGGAGAGATTCTCAAAACCAAGGTTGACATGTTTCGAGTTCCTTTCAACATTTTGGAAATCCTGCTGAAACTTTGGACATTCTCGCGAAAGGGTTCCCAATCCCCGACAAGATTGGTACCCTTTCACGTCCAAATCTCTCAAACTCCGGGAGAGATTCTCAAAACCAAGGTTGACATGTTTCGAGTTCCTTTCAACATTTTGAAAATCCCGCTGAAACTTTTGGCATTCTCGCGAGGCGTTCCCAATCCCCGACAAGATTGGTACCCTTTCACATCCAAATCTCTCAAACTCCGGGAGAGATTCTCAAAACCAAGGTTGACATGTTTCGAGTTCCTTTCAACATTTTGGAAACCCCGCTGAAACTTTGGACATTCTCGCGAAGGGTTCCCAATCCCCGACAAGATTGGTACCCTTTCACGTCCAAATCTCTCAAACTCCGGGAGAGATTCTCAAAACCAAGGTTGACGTGGTTCGAGTTCCTTTCAACATTTTGGAAATCCCGCTGAAACTTTGGACATTCTCGCGAAGGGTTCCCGATCCCCGACAAGATTGGTACCCTTTCACGTCCAAATCTCTCAAACTCCGGGAGAGATTCTCAAAACCAAGGTTGACATGTTTCGAGTTCCTCTCAACATTTTGGAAATCCCGCTGAAACTTTGGACATTCTGGCGAAGGGTTCCCAATCCCCGACAAGATTGGTACCCTTTCACGTCCAAATCTCTCAAACTCCCGGAGAGATTCTCAAAACCAAGGTTGACATGTTTCGAGTTCCTTTCAACATTTTGGAAATCCCGCTGAAACTTTGGACATTGTCGCGAAGGGTTCCCAATCCCCGACAAGATTGGTACCCTTTCACGTCCAAATCTCTGAAACTCCCGGAGAGATTCTCAAAACCAAGGTTGACATGGTTCGAGTTCCTTTCAACATTTTGGAAATCCCGCTGAAACTTTGGACATTGTCGCGAAGGGTTCCCAATCCCCGACAAGATTGGTACCCTTTCACGTCCAAATCTCTCAAACTCCCGGAGAGATTCTCAAAACCAAGGTTGACATGTTTCGAGTTCCTCTCAACATTTTGGAAATCTGGTATTCTTTCACGTCCAAATCTCTCAAACTCCGGGAGAGATTCTCAAAACCAAGGTTGACATGGTTCGAGTTCCTTTCAACATTTTGGAAATCCCGCTGAAACTTTGGACATTCTCGCGAAGGGTTCCCAATCCCCGACAAGATTGGTACCCTTTCACGTCCAAATCTCTCAAACTCCCGGAGAGATTCTCAAAACCAAGGTTGACATGGTTCGAGTTCCTTTCAACATTTTGGAAATCCCGCTGAAACTTTGGACACTCTCGCAAAGGGTTCCCGATCCCCGACAAGACTGGTACCCTTTCACGTCCAAATCTCTCAAACTCCGGGAGAGATTCTCAAAACCAAGGTTGACATCTTTCGAGTTCCTTTCAACATTTTGGAAATCCCGCTGAAACTTTGGACATTCTGGCGAAGGGTTCCCAATCCCCGACAAGATTGGTACCCTTTCACGTCCAAATCTCTCAAACTCCGGGAGAGATTCTCAAAACCAAGGTTGACATGTTTCGAGTTCCTTTCAACATTTTGGAAATCCCGCTGAAACTTTGGACACTCTCGCGAAGGGTTCCCGATCCCCGACAAGACTGGTACCCTTTCACGTCCAAATCTCTCAAACTCCGGGAGAGATTCTCAAAACCAAGGTTGACATCTTTCGAGTTCCTTTCAACATTTTGGAAATCCCGCTGAAACTTTGGACATTCTGTCGAAGGGTTCCCAATCCCCGACAAGATTGGTACCCTTTCACGTCCAAATCTCTCAAACTCCGGGAGAGATTCTCAAAACCAAGGTTGACATGGTTCGAGTTCCTTTCAACATTTTGGAAATCCCGCTGAAACTTTGGACATTGTCGCGAAGGGTTCCCAAACCCCAACAAGATTGGTACCCTTTCACGTCCAAATCTCTCAAACTCCGGGAGAGATTCTCAAAACCAAGGTTGACATGTTTCGAGTTCCTTTCAACACTTTGGAAATCCCGCTGAAACTTTGGACATTGTCGCGAAGGGTTCCCAATCTCCGACGAGATTGGTACCCTTTCACGTCCAAATCTCTCAAACTCCGGGAGAGATTCTCAAAACCAAGGTTGACATGTTTCGAGTTCCTTTCAACATTTTGGAAATCCCGCTGAAACTTTGGACATTCTGGCGAAGGGTTCCCAATCCCCGACAACGTTGGTACCCTTTCACGTCCAAATCTCTCAAACTCCGGGAGAGATTCTCAAAACCAAGGTTGACATGGTTCGAGTTCCTTTCAACATTTTGGAAATCCCGCTGAAACTTTGGACATTCTCGCGAAGGGTTCCCAATCCCCGACAAGACTGGTACCCTTTCACGTCCAAATCTCTCAAACTCCGGGAGAGATTCTCAAAACCAAGGTTGACATGGTTCGAGTTCCTTTCACCATTTTGGAAATCTCGCTGAAACTTTGGACATTGTCGCGAAGGGTTCCCAATCCCCGACGAGATTGGTACCCTTTCACGTCCAAATCTCTCAAACTCCGGGAGAGATTCTCAAAACCAAGGTTGACATGGTTCGAGTTCCTTTCAACATTTTGGAAATCCCGCTGAAACTTTGGACATTCTCGCGAAGGGTTCCCAATCCCCGACAAGATTGGTACCCTTTCACGTCCAAATCTCTCAAACTCCGGGAGAGATTCTCAAAACCAAGGTTGACATGTTTCGAGTTCCTTTCAACATTTTGGAAACCCCGCTGAAACTTTGGACATTCTGGCGAAGGGTTCCCAATCCCCGACAAGATTGGTACCCTTTCACGTCCAAATCTCTCAAACTCCGGGAGAGATTCTCAAAACCATGGTTGACATGGTTCGAGTTCCTTTCAACATTTTGGAAATCCCGCTGAAACTTTGGACATTCTCGCGAAGGGTTCCCAATCCCCGACAAGATTGGTACACTTTCACGTCCAAATCTCTCAAACTCCGGGAGAGATTCTCAAAACCAAGGTTGACATGTTTCGAGTTCCTTTCAACATTTTGGAAATCCCCCTGAAACTTTGGACATTCTGTCGAAGGGTTCCCAATCCCCGACAAGATTGGTACCCTTTCACGTCCAAATCTCTCAAACTCCGGGAGAGATTCTCAAAACCAAGGTTGACATGTTTCGAGTACCTTTCAACATTTTGGAAATCCCGCTGAAACTTTGGACATTCTCGCGAAGGGTTCCCAATCCCCGACAAGATTGGTACACTTTCACGTCCAAATCTCTCAAACTCCGGGAGAGATTCTCAAAACCAAGGTTGACATGGTTCGAGTTCGTTTCAACATTTTGGAAATCCCGCTGAAACTTTGGACATTCTCGCGAAGGGTTCCCAATCCCCGACAAGATTGGTACCCTTTCATGTCCAAATCTCTCAAACTCCGGGAGAGATTCTCAAAACCAAGGCTGACATGTTTCGAGTTCCTTTCAACATTTTGGAAATCCCGCTGAAACTTTGGACATTCTGGCGAAGGGTTCCCAATCCCCGACAAGATTGGTACCCTTTCACGTCCAAATCTCTCCAACTCCGGGAGAGATTCTCAAAACCAAGGTTGACATGGTTCGAGTTCCTTTCAACATTTTGGAAATCCCGCTGAAACTTTGGACATTCTCGCGAAGGGTTCCCAATCCCCGACAAGATTGGTACCCTTTCACGTCCAAATCTCTCAAACTCCGGGAGAGATTCTCAAAACCAAGGTTGACATGGTTCGAGTTCCTTTCAACATTTTGGAAATCCCGCTGAAACTTTGGACATTCTGGCGAAGGGTTCCCAATCCCCGACAAGATTGGTACCCTTTCACGTCCAAATCTCTCAAACTCCCGGAGAGATTCTCAAAACCAAGGTTGACATGGTTCGAGTTCCTTTCAACATTTTGGAAATCCCGCTGAAACTTTGGACATTGTCGCGAAGGGTTCCCAATCCCCGACAAGATTGGTACCCTTTCACGTCCAAATCTCTCAAACTCCCGGAGAGATTCTCAAAACCAAGCTTGACATGGTTCGAGTTCCTTTCAACATTTTGGAAATCCCGCTGAAACTTTGGACATTGTCGCGAAGGGTTCCCAATCCCCGACAAGATTGGTACCCTTTCACGTCCAAATCTCTCAAACTCCGGGAGAGATTCTCAAAACCAAGGTTGACATGGTTCGAGTTCCTTTCAACACTTTGGAAATCCCGCTGAAACTTTGGACATTCTCGCGAAGGGTTCCCAATCCCCGACAAGATTGGTACCCTTTCACGTCCAAATCTCTCAAACTCCGGGAGAGATTCTCAAAACCAAGGTTGACATGGTTCGAGTTCCTTTCAACATTTTGGAAATCCCGCTGAAACTTTGGACATTCTCGCGAAGGGGTCCCAATCCCTGACAAGATTGGTACCCTTTCACGTCCAAATCAGTCAAACTCCGGGAGAGATTCTCAAAACCAAGGTTGACATGGTTCGAGTTCCTTTCAACATTTAGGAAATCCCGCTGAAACTTTGGACATTCTCGCGAAGGGTTCCCAATCCCCGACAAGATTGGTATTCTTTCACGTCCAAATCTCTCAAAGTCCGGGAGAGATTCTCAAAACCAAGGTTGACATGTTTCGAGTTCCTTTCAACATTTTGGAAATCCCGCTGAAACTTTGGACATTCTGGCGAAGGGTTCCCAATCCCCGACAAGATTGGTACCCTTTCACGTCCAAATCTCTCAAACTCCGGGAGAGATTCTCAAAACCAAGGTTGACATGGTTCGAGTTCCTTTCAACATTTTGGAAATCCCGCTGAAACTTTGGACATTCTCGCGAAGGGTTCCCAATCCCCGACAAGATTGGTACCCTTTCACGTCCAAATCTCTCAAACTCCGGGAGAGATTCTCAAAACCAAGGTTGACATGTTTCGAGTTCCTTTCAACATTTTGAAAATCCCGCTGAAACTTTTGGCATTCTCGCGAGGCGTTCCCAATCCCCGACAAGATTGGTACCCTTTCACATCCAAATCTCTCAAACTCCGGGAGAGATTCTCAAAACCAAGGTTGACATGTTTCGAGTTCCTTTCAACATTTTGGAAACCCCGCTGAAACTTTGGACATTCTCGCGAAGGGTTCCCAATCCCCGACAAGATTGGTACCCTTTCACGTCCAAATCTCTCAAACTCCGGGAGAGATTCTCAAAACCAAGGTTCATATCTTTCGAGTTCCTTTCAACATTTTGGAAATCCCGCTGAAACTTTGGACATTCTCGCGAAGGGTTCCCAATCCCCGACAAGATTGGTACCCTTTCACGTCCAAATCTCTCAAACTCCGGGAGAGATTCTCAAAACCAAGGTTGACATGGTTCGAGTTCCTTTCAACATTTTGGAAATCCCGCTGAAACTTTGGACACTCTCGCAAAGGGTTCCCGATCCCCGACAAGACTGGTACCCTTTCACGTCCAAATCTCTCAAACTCCGGGAGAGATTCTCAAAACCAAGGTTGACATCTTTCGAGTTCCTTTCAACATTTTGGAAATCCCGCTGAAACTTTGGACATTCTGGCGAAGGGTTCCCAATCCCCGACAAGATTGGTACCCTTTCACGTCCAAATCTCTCAAACTCCGGGAGAGATTCTCAAAACCAAGGTTGACATGTTTCGAGTTCCTTTCAACATTTTGGAAATCCCGCTGAAACTTTGGACACTCTCGCGAAGGGTTCCCGATCCCCGACAAGACTGGTACCCTTTCACGTCCAAATCTCTCAAACTCCGGGAGAGATTCTCAAAACCAAGGTTGACATCTTTCGAGTTCCTTTCAACATTTTGGAAATCCCGCTGAAACTTTGGACATTCTGTCGAAGGGTTCCCAATCCCCGACAAGATTGGTACCCTTTCACGTCCAAATCTCTCAAACTCCGGGAGAGATTCTCAAAACCAAGGTTGACATGGTTCGAGTTCCTTTCAACATTTTGGAAATCCCGCTGAAACTTTGGACATTGTCGCGAAGGGTTCCCAAACCCCAACAAGATTGGTACCCTTTCACGTCCAAATCTCTCAAACTCCGGGAGAGATTCTCAAAACCAAGGTTGACATGTTTCGAGTTCCTTTCAACACTTTGGAAATCCCGCTGAAAGTTTGGACATTGTCGCGAAGGGTTCCCAATCTCCGACGAGATTGGTACCCTTTCACGTCCAAATCTCTCAAACTCCGGGAGAGATTCTCAAAACCAAGGTTGACATGTTTCGAGTTCCTTTCAACATTTTGGAAATCTCGCTGAAACTTTGGACATTCTGGCGAAGGGTTCCCAATCCCCGACAACGTTGGTACCCTTTCACGTCCAAATCTGTCAAAGTCCGGGAGAGATTCTCAAAACCAAGGTTGACATGCTTCGAGTTCCTCTCAACATTTTGGAAATCTCGCTGAAACTTTGGACATTCTGTCGAAGGGTTCCCAATCCCCGACAAGATTGGTACCCTTTCACGTCCAAATCTCTCAAACTCCGGGAGAGATTCTCAAAACCAAGGTTGACATGGTTCGAGTTCCTTTCAACATTTTGGAAATCCCGCTGAAACTTTGGACATTCTCGCGAAGGGTTCCCAATCCCCGACAAGACTGGTACCCTTTCACGTCCAAATCTCTCAAACTCCGGGAGAGATTCTCAAAACCAAGGTTGACATGGTTCGAGTTCCTTTCACCATTTTGGAAATCTCGCTGAAACTTTGGACATTGTCGCGAAGGGTTCCCAATCCCCGACGAGATTGGTACCCTTTCACGTCCAAATCTCTCAAACTCCGGGAGAGATTCTCAAAACCAAGGTTGACATGTTTCGAGTTCCTTTCAACATTTTGGAAAATCCGCTGAAACTTTGGACATTCTCGCGAAGGGTTCCCGATCCCCGACAAGACTGGTACCCTTTCACGTCCAAATCTCTCAAACTCCGGGAGAGATTCTCAAAACCAAGGTTCATATCTTTCGAGTTCCTTTCAACATTTTGGAAATCCCGCTGAAACTTTGGACATTGTCGCGAAGGGTTCCCAATCCCCGACAAGATTGGTACCCTTTCACGTCCAAATCTCTCAAACTCCAGGAGAGATTCTCAAAACCAAGGTTGACATGGTTCGAGTTCCTTTCAACATTTTGGAAATCCCGCTGAAACTTTGGACACTCTCGCGAAGGGTTCCCGATCCCCGACAAGACTGGTACCCTTTCACGTCCAAATCTCTCAAACTCCGGGAGAGATTCTCAAAACCAGGGTTGACATCTTTCGAGTTCCTTTCAACATTTTGGAAATCCCGCTGAAACTTTGGACATTCTGGCGAAGGGTTCCCAATCCCCGACAAGATTGGTACCCTTTCACGTCCAAATCTCTCAAACTCCGGGAGAGATTCTCAAAACCAAGGTTGACATGGTTCGAGTTCCTTTCAACATTTTGGAAATCCCGCTGAAACTTTGGACATTGTCGCGAAGGGTTCCCAAACCCCAACAAGATTGGTACCCTTTCACGTCCAAATCTCTCAAACTCCGGGAGAGATTCTCAAAACCAAGGTTGACATGTTTCGAGTTCCTCTCAACATTTTGGAAATCTGGTATTCTTTCACGTCCAAATCTCTCAAACTCCGGGAGAGATTCTCAAAACCAAGGTTGACATGGTTCGAGTTCCTTTCAACATTTTGGAAATCCCGCTGAAACTTTGGACATTCTCGCGAAGGGTTCCCAATCCCCGACAAGATTGGTACCCTTTCACGTCCAAATCTCTCAAACTCCGGGAGAGATTCTCAAAACCAAGGTTGACATGTTTCGAGTTCCTTTCAACATTTTGGAAACCCCGCTGAAACTTTGGACATTCTGGCGAAGGGTTCCCAATCCCCGACAAGATTGGTACCCTTTCACGTCCAAATCTCTCAAACTCCGGGAGAGATTCTCAAAACCAAGGTTGACATGTTTCGAGTTCCTTTCAACATTTTGGAAATCCCCCTGAAACTTTGGACATTCTGTCGAAGGGTTCCCAATCCCCGACAAGATTGGTACCCTTTCACGTCCAAATCTCTCCAACTCCGGGAGAGATTCTCAAAACCAAGGTTGACATGTTTCGAGTACCTTTCAACATTTTGGAAATCCCGCTGAAACTTTGGACATTCTCGCGAAGGGTTCCCAATCCCCGACAAGATTGGTACACTTTCACGTCCAAATCTCTCAAACTCCGGGAGAGATTCTCAAAACCAAGGTTGACATGGTTCGAGTTCGTTTCAACATTTTGGAAATCCCGCTGAAACTTTGGACATTCTCGCGAAGGGTTCCCAATCCCCGACAAGATTGGTACCCTTTCATGTCCAAATCTCTCAAACTCCGGGAGAGATTCTCAAAACCAAGGCTGACATGTTTCGAGTTCCTTTCAACATTTTGGAAATCCCGCTGAAACTTTGGACATTCTGGCGAAGGGTTCCCAATCCCCGACAAGATTGGTACCCTTTCACGTCCAAATCTCTCCAACTCCGGGAGAGATTCTCAAAACCAAGGTTGACATGGTTCGAGTTCCTTTCAACATTTTGGAAATCCTGCTGAAACTTTGGACATTCTCGCGAAGGGTTCCCAATCCCCGACAAGATTGGTACCCTTTCACGTCCAAATCTCTCAAACTCCGGGAGAGATTCTCAAAACCAAGGTTGACATGGTTCGAGTTCCTTTCAACATTTTGGAAATCCCGCTGAAACTTTGGACACTCTCGCGAAGGGTTCCCGATCCCCGACAAGACTGGTACCCTTTCACGTCCAAATCTCTCAAACTCCGGGAGAGATTCTCAAAACCAAGGTTGACATCTTTCGAGTTCCTTTCAACATTTTGGAAATCCCGCTGAAACTTTGGACATTCTGGCGAAGGGTTCCCAATCCCCGACAAGATTGGTACCCTTTCACGTCCAAATCTCTCAAACTCCGGGAGAGATTCTCAAAACCAAGGTTGACATGTTTCGAGTTCCTTTCAACATTTTGGAAATCCCGCTGAAACTTTGGACACTCTCGCGAAGGGTTCCCGATCCCCGACAAGACTGGTACCCTTTCACGTCCAAATCTCTCAAACTCCGGGAGAGATTCTCAAAACCAAGGTTGACATCTTTCGAGTTCCTTTCAACATTTTGGAAATCCCGCTGAAACTTTGGACATTCTGTCGAAGGGTTCCCAATCCCCGACAAGATTGGTACCCTTTCACGTCCAAATCTCTCAAACTCCGGGAGAGATTCTCAAAACCAAGGTTGACATGGTTCGAGTTCCTTTCAACATTTTGGAAATCCCGCTGAAACTTTGGACATTGTCGCGAAGGGTTCCCAAACCCCAACAAGATTGGTACCCTTTCACGTCCAAATCTCTCAAACTCCGGGAGAGATTCTCAAAACCAAGGTTGACATGTTTCGAGTTCCTTTCAACACTTTGGAAATCCCGCTGAAACTTTGGACATTGTCGCGAAGGGTTCCCAATCTCCGACGAGATTGGTACCCTTTCACGTCCAAATCTCTCAAACTCCGGGAGAGATTCTCAAAACCAAGGTTGACATGTTTCGAGTTCCTTTCAACATTTTGGAAATCCCGCTGAAACTTTGGACATTCTCGCGAAGGGTTCCCGATCCCCGACAAGACTGGTACCCTTTCACGTCCAAATCTCTCAAACTCCGGGAGAGATTCTCAAAACCAAGGTTGACATGTTTCGAGTTCCTTTCAACATTTTGGAAATCCCGCTGAAACTTTGGACATTCTGGCGAAGGGTTCCCAATCCCCGACAACGTTGGTACCCTTTCACGTCCAAATCTGTCAAAGTCCGGGAGAGATTCTCAAAACCAAGGTTGACATGGTTCGAGTTCCTTTCAACATTTTGGAAATCTCGCTGAAACTTTGGACATTCTGTCGAAGGGTTCCCAATCCCCGACAAGATTGGTACCCTTTCACGTCCAAATCTCTCAAACTCCGGGAGAGATTCTCAAAACCAAGGTTGACATGGTTCGAGTTCCTTTCAACATTTTGGAAATCCCGCTGAAACTTTGGACATTCTCGCGAAGGGTTCCCAATCCCCGACAAGACTGGTACCCTTTCACGTCCAAATCTCTCAAACTCCGGGAGAGATTCTCAAAACCAAGGTTGACATGGTTCGAGTTCCTTTCACCATTTTGGAAATCTCGCTGAAACTTTGGACATTGTCTCGAAGGGTTCCCAATCCCCGACGAGATTGGTACCCTTTCACGTCCAAATCTCTCAAACTCCGGGAGAGATTCTCAAAACCAAGGTTGACATGTTTCGAGTTCCTTTCAACATTTTGGAAAATCCGCTGAAACTTTGGACATTCTCGCGAAGGGTTCCCGATCCCCGACAAGACTGGTACCCTTTCACGTCCAAATCTCTCAAACTCCGGGAGAGATTCTCAAAACCAAGGTTCATATCTTTCGAGTTCCTTTCAACATTTTGGAAATCCCGCTGAAACTTTGGACATTGTCGCGAAGGGTTCCCAATCCCCGACAAGATTGGTACCCTTTCACGTCCAAATCTCTCAAACTCCAGGAGAGATTCTCAAAACCAAGGTTGACATGGTTCGAGTTCCTTTCAACATTTTGGAAATCCCGCTGAAACTTTGGACATTGTCGCGAAGGGTTCCCAAACCCCAACAAGATTGGTACCCTTTCACGTCCAAATCTCTCAAACTCCGGGAGAGATTCTCAAAACCAAGGTTGACATGTTTCGAGTTCCATTCAACACTTTGGAAATCCCGCTGAAACTTTGGACATTCTCGCGAAAGGTTCCCAATCCCCGAGATGATCGGTACCCTTTCACGTCCAAATCTCTCAAACTCCGGGAGAGATTCTCAAAACCAAGGTTGACATGGTTCGAGTTCCTTTCAACACTTTGGAAATCCCGCTGAAACTTTGGACATTCTCGCGAAAGGTTCCCAATCCCCGAGAAGATCGGTACCCTTTCACGTCCAAATCTCTCAAAGTCCGGGAGAGATTCTCAAAACCAAGGTTGACATGGTTCGAGTTCTTTTCAACATTTTGGAAATCCCGCTGAAACTTTGGACATTCTCGCGAAGGGTTCCCAATCCCCGACAAGATTGGTACCCTTTCACGTCCAAATCTCTCAAAGTCCGGGAGAGATTCTCAAAACCAAGGTTGACATGGTTCGAGTTCCTTTCAACATTTTGGAAATCCCGCTGAAACTTTGGACATTGTCGCGAAGGGTTCCCAATCCCCGACGAGATTGGTACCCTTTCACGTCCAAATCTCTCAAACTCCGGGAGAGATTCTCAAAACCAAGGTTGACATGTTTCGAGTTCCTTTCAACATTTTGGAAATCCCGCGGAAACTTTGGACATTCTCGCGAAGGGTTCCCGATCCCCGACAAGACTGGTACCCTTTCACGTCCAAATCTCTCAAACTCCGGGAGAGATTCTCAAAACCAAGGTTGACATGTTTCGAGTTCCTTTCAACATTTTGGAAATCCCGCTGAAACTTTGGACATTCTGGCGAAGGGTTCCCAATCCCCGACAACGTTGGTACCCTTTCACGTCCAAATCTGTCAAAGTCCGGGAGAGATTCTCAAAACCAAGGTTGACATGGTTCGAGTTCCTTTCAACATTTTGGAAATCTCGCTGAAACTTTGGACATTGTCGCGAAGGGTTCCCAATCCCCGACAAGATTGGTACCCTTTCACGTCCAAATCTCTCAAACTCCGGGAGAGATTCTCAAAACCAAGGTTGACATGGTTCGAGTTCCTTTCAACATTTTGGAAATCCCGCTGAAACTTTGGACATTCTCGCGAAGGGTTCCCAATCCCCGACAAGATTGGTACCCTTTCACGTCCAAATCTCTCAAAGTCCGGGAGAGATTCTCAAAACCAAGGTTGACATGTTTCGAGTTCCTTTCAACATTTTGGAAATCTCGCTGAAACTTTGGACATTCTGTCGAAGGGTTCCCAATCCCCGACAAGATTGGTACCCTTTCACGTCCAAATCTCTCAAACTCCGGGAGAGATTCTCAAAACCAAGGTTGACATGTTTCGAGTTCCTTTCAACATTTTGGAAACCCCGCTGAAACTTTGGACATTCTGGCGAAGGGTTCCCAATCCCCAACAAGATTGGTACCCTTTCACGTCCAAATCTCTCAAACTCCGGCAGAGATTCTCAAAACCAAGGTTGACGTGGTTCGAGTTCCTTTCAACATTTTGGAAATCCCGCTGAAACTTTGGACATTCTCGCGAAGGGTTCCCAATCCCCGACAAGATTGGTACCCTTTCACGTCCAAATCTCTCAAACTCCGGGAGAGATTCTCAAAACCAAGGTTGACATGTTTCGAGTTCCTCTCAACATTTTGGAAATCCCGCTGAAACTTTTGGCATTCTCGCGAGGCGTTCCCAATCCCCGACAAGATTGGTACCCTTTCACGTCCAAATCTCTCAAACTCCGGGAGAGATTCTCAAAACCAAGGTTGACATGTTTCGAGTTCCTTTCAACATTTTGAAAATCCCGCTGAAACTTTTGGCATTCTCGCGAGGCGTTCCCAATCCCCGACAAGATTGGTACCCTTTCACATCCAAATCTCTCAAACTCCGGGAGAGATTCTCAAAACCAAGGTTGACATGTTTCGAGTTCCTTTCAACATTTTGGAAACCCCGCTGAAACTTTGGACATTCTCGCGAAGGGTTCCCAATCCCCGACAAGATTGGTACCCTTTCACGTCCAGATCTCTCAAACTCCGGGAGAGATTCTCAAAACCAAGGTTGACGTGGTTCGAGTTCCTTTCAACATTTTGGAAATCCCGCTGAAACTTTGGACATTCTCGCGAAGGGTTCCCAATCCCCGACAAGATTGGTACCCTTTCACGTCCAAATCTCTCAAACTCCGGGAGAGATTCTCAAAACCAAGGTTGACATGTTTCGAGTTCCTTTCAACATTTTGGAAATCCCGCTGAAACTTTGGACATTCTGTCGAAGGGTTCCCAATCCCCGACAAGATTGGTACCCTTTCACGTCCAAATCTCTCAAACTCCCGGAGAGATTCTCAAAACCAAGGTTGACATGTTTCGAGTTCCTTTCAACATTTTGGAAATCCCGCTGAAACTTTGGACATTGTCGCGAAGGGTTCCCAATCCCCGACAAGATTGGTACCCTTTCACGTCCAAATCTCTCAAACTCCAGGAGAGATTCTCAAAACCAAGGTTGACATGGTTCGAGTTCCTTTCAACATTTTGGAAATCCCGCTGAAACTTTGGACATTGTCGCGAAGGGTTCCCAATCCCCGACAAGATTGGTACCCTTTCACGTCCAAATCTCTCAAACTCCGGGAGAGATTCTCAAAACCAAGGTTGACATGTTTCGAGTTCCTTTCAACATTTTGGAAATCTGGTATTCTTTCACGTCCAAATCTCTCAAACTGCGGGAGAGATTCTCAAAACCAAGGTTCATATCTTTCGAGTTCCTTTCAACATTTTGGAAATCCCGCTGAAACTTTGGACATTGTCGCGAAGGGTTCCCAATCCCCGACAAGATTGGTACCCTTTCACGTCCAAATCTCTCAAACTCCAGGAGAGATTCTCAAAACCAAGGTTGACATGGTTCGAGTTCCTTTCAACATTTTGGAAATCCCGCTGAAACTTTGGACACTCTCGCGAAGGGTTCCCGATCCCCGACAAGACTGGTACCCTTTCACGTCCAAATCTCTCAAACTCCGGGAGAGATTCTCAAAACCAGGGTTGACATCTTTCGAGTTCCTTTCAACATTTTGGAAATCCCGCTGAAACTTTGGACATTCTGGCGAAGGGTTCCCAATCCCCGACAAGATTGGTACCCTTTCACGTCCAAATCTCTCAAACTCCGGGAGAGATTCTCAAAACCAAGGTTGACATGGTTCGAGTTCCTTTCAACATTTTGGAAATCCCGCTGAAACTTTGGACATTGTCGCGAAGGGTTCCCAAACCCCAACAAGATTGGTACCCTTTCACGTCCAAATCTCTCAAACTCCGGGAGAGATTCTCAAAACCAAGGTTGACATGTTTCGAGTTCCTTTCAACACTTTGGAAATCCCGCTGAAACTTTGGACATTCTCGCGAAAGGTTCCCAATCCCCGACAAGATCGGTACCCTTTCACGTCCAAATCTCTCAAACTCCGGGAGAGATTCTCAAAACCAAGGTTGACATGGTTCGAGTTCCTTTCAACACTTTGGAAATCCCGCTGAAACTTTGGACATTCTCGCGAAAGGTTCCCAATCCCCGAGAAGATCGGTACCCTTTCACGTCCAAATCTCTCAAAGTCCGGGAGAGATTCTCAAAACCAAGGTTGACATGGTTCGAGTTCTTTTCAACATTTTGGAAATCCCGCTGAAACTTTGGACATTCTCGCGAAGGGTTCCCAATCCCCGACAAGATTGGTACCCTTTCACGTCCAAATCTCTCAAAGTCCGGGAGAGATTCTCAAAACCAAGGTTGACATGGTTCGAGTTCCTTTCAACATTTTGGAAATCCCGCTGAAACTTTGGACATTGTCGCGAAGGGTTCCCAATCCCCGACGAGATTGGTACCCTTTCACGTCCAAATCTCTCAAACTCCGGGAGAGATTCTCAAAACCAAGGTTGACATGTTTCGAGTTCCTTTCAACACTTTGGAAATCCCGCTGAAACTTTGGACATTCTCGCGAAAGGTTCCCAATCCCCGAGATGATCGGTACCCTTTCACGTCCAAATCTCTCAAACTCCGGGAGAGATTCTCAAAACCAAGGTTGACATGTTTCGAGTTCCTTTCAACATTTTGGAAATCCCGCTGAAACTTTGGACATTCTGGCGAAGGGTTCCCAATCCCCGACAACGTTGGTACCCTTTCACGTCCAAATCTGTCAAAGTCCGGGAGAGATTCTCAAAACCAAGGTTGACATGGTTCGAGTTCCTTTCAACATTTTGGAAATCTCGCTGAAACTTTGGACATTCTGTCGAAGGGTTCCCAATCCCCGACAAGATTGGTACCCTTTCACGTCCAAATCTCTCAAACTCCGGGAGAGATTCTCAAAACCAAGGTTGACATGTTTCGAGTTCCTTTCAACATTTTGGAAATCCCGCTGAAACTTTGGACACTCTCGCGAAGGGTTCCCGATCCCCGACAAGACTGGTACCCTTTCACGTCCAAATCTCTCAAACTCCGGGAGAGATTCTCAAAACCAAGGTTGACATCTTTCGAGTTCCTTTCAACATTTTGGAAATCCCGCTGAAACTTTGGACATTCTGTCGAAGGGTTCCCAATCCCCGACAAGATTGGTACCCTTTCACGTCCAAATCTCTCAAACTCCGGCAGAGATTCTCAAAACCACGGTTGACATGGTTCGACTTCCTTTCAACATTTTGGAAATCCCGCTGAAACTTTGGACATTCTCGCGAAGGGTTCCCAATCCCCGACAAGACTGGTACCCTTTCACGTCCAAATCTCTCAAACTCCGGGAGAGATTCTCAAAACCAAGGTTGACATGTTTCGAGTTCCTTTCAACATTTTGAAAAATCCGCTGAAACTTTGGACATTCTCGCGAAGGGTTCCCGATCCCCGACAAGACTGGTACCCTTTCACGTCCAAATCTCTCAAACTCCGGGAGAGATTCTCAAAACCAAGGTTCATATCTTTCGAGTTCCTTTCAACATTTTGGAAATCCCGCTGAAACTTTGGACATTCTGTCGAAGGGTTCCCAATCCCCGACAAGATTGGTACCCTTTCACGTCCAAATCTCTCAAACTCCAGGAGAGATTCTCAAAACCAAGGTTGACATGGTTCGAGTTCCTTTCAACATTTTGGAAATCCCGCTGAAACTTTGGACACTCTCGCGAAGGGTTCCCGATCCCCGACAAGACTGGTACCCTTTCACGTCCAAATCTCTCAAACTCCGGGAGAGATTCTCAAAACCAGGGTTGACATCTTTCGAGTTCCTTTCAACATTTTGGAAATCCCGCTGAAACTTTGGACATTCTGGCGAAGGGTTCCCAATCCCCGACAAGATTGGTACCCTTTCACGTCCAAATCTCTCAAACTCCGGGAGAGATTCTCAAAACCAAGGTTGACATGGTTCGAGTTCCTTTCAACATTTTGGAAATCCCGCTGAAACTTTCGACATTGTCGCGAAGGGTTCCCAAACCCCAACAAGATTGGTACCCTTTCACGTCCAAATCTCTCAAACTCCGGGAGAGATTCTCAAAACCAAGGTTGACATGTTTCGAGTTCCTTTCAACACTTTGGAAATCCCGCTGAAACTTTGGACATTCTCGCGAAAGGTTCCCAATCCCCGAGATGATCGGTACCCTTTCACGTCCAAATCTCTCAAACTCCGGGAGAGATTCTCAAAACCAAGGTTGACATGGTTCGAGTTCCTTTCAACACTTTGGAAATCCCGCTGAAACTTTGGACATTCTCGCGAAAGGTTCCCAATCCCCGAGAAGATCGGTACCCTTTCACGTCCAAATCTCTCAAAGTCCGGGAGAGATTCTCAAAACCAAGGTTGACATGGTTCGAGTTCTTTTCAACATTTTGGAAATCCCGCTGAAACTTTGGACATTCTCGCGAAGGGTTCCCAATCCCCGACAAGATTGGTACCCTTTCACGTCCAAATCTCTCAAAGTCCGGGAGAGATTCTCAAAACCAAGGTTGACATGGTTCGAGTTCCTTTCAACATTTTGGAAATCCCGCTGAAACTTTGGACATTGTCGCGAAGGGTTCCCAATCCCCGACGAGATTGGTACCCTTTCACGTCCAAATCTCTCAAACTCCGGGAGAGATTCTCAAAACCAAGGTTGACATGTTTCGAGTTCCTTTCAACATTTTGGAAATCCCGCTGAAACTTTGGACATTCTCGCCAAGGGTTCCCGATCCCCGACAACGTTGGTACCCTTTCACGTCCAAATCTGTCAAAGTCCGGGAGAGATTCTCAAAACCAAGGTTGACATGGTTCGAGTTCCTTTCAACATTTTGGAAATCTCGCTGAAACTTTGGACATTCTGTCGAAGGGTTCCCAATCCCCGACAAGATTGGTACCCTTTCACGTCCAAATCTCTCAAACTCCGGGAGAGATTCTCAAAACCAAGGTTGACATGGTTCGAGTTCCTTTCAACATTTTGGAAATCCCGCTGAAACTTTGGACATTCTCGCGAAGGGTTCCCAATCCCCGACAACATTGGTACCCTTTCACGTCCAAATCTCTCAAAGTCCGGGAGAGATTCTCAAAACCAAGGTTGACATGTTTCGAGTTCCTTTCAACATTTTGGAAATCCCGCTGAAAATTTGGACATTCTCGCGAAGGGTTCCCAATCCCCGACAAGACTGGTACCCTTTCACGTCCAAATCTCTCAAACTCCGGGAGAGATTCTCAAAACCAAGGTTGACATGTTTCGAGTTCCTTTCAACATTTTGGAAACCCCGCTGAAACTTTGGACATTCTGGCGAAGGGTTCCCAATCCCCGACAAGATTGGTACCCTTTCACGTCCAAATCTCTCAAAGTCCGGGAGAGATTCTCAAAACCAAGGTTGACATGTTTCGAGTTCCTTTCAACATTTTGGAAATCCCGCTGAAACTTTGGACATTCTCGCGAAGGGTTCCCAATCCCCGACAAGATTGGTACCCTTTCACGTCCAAATCTCTCAAACTCCGGGAGAGATTCTCAAAACCAAGGTTGACATGGTTCGAGTTCCTTTCAACATTTTGGAAATCCCGCTGAAACTTTGGACATTGTCGCGAAGGGTTCCTAATCCCCGACAAGATTGGTACCCTTTCACGTCCAAATCTCTCAAACTCCCGGAGAGATTCTCAAAACCAAGGTTGACATGGTTCGAGTTCCTTTCAACATTTTGGAAATCCCGCTGAAACTTTGGACATTGTCGCGAAGGGTTCCCAATCCCCGACAAGATTGGTACCCTTTCACGTCCAAATCTCTCAAACTCCGGCAGAGATTCTCAAAACCAAGGTTGACATGGTTCGAGTTCCTTTCAACACTTTGGAAATCCCGCTGAAACTTTGGACATTCTCGCGAAGGGTTCCCAATCCCCGACAAGATTGGTACCCTTTCACGTCCAAATCTCTCAAACTCCGGGAGAGATTCTCAAAACCAAGGTTGACATGGTTCGAGTTCCTTTCAACATTTTGGAAATCCCGCTGAAACTTTGGACATTCTCGCGAAGGGGTCCCAATCCCTGACAAGATTGGTACCCTTTCACGTCCAAATCAGTCAAACTCCGGGAGAGATTCTCAAAACCAAGGTTGACATGGTTCGAGTTCCTTTCAACATTTTGGAAATCCCGCTGAAACTTTGGACATTCTCGCGAAGGGTTCCCAATCCCCGACAAGATTGGTATTCTTTCACGTCCAAATCTGTCAAAGTCCGGGAGAGATTCTCAAAACCAAGGTTGACATGTTTCGAGTTCCTTTCAACATTTTGGAAATCCCGCTGAAACTTTGGACATTCTGGCGAAGGGTTCCCAATCCCCGACAAGATTGGTACCCTTTCACGTCCAAATCTCTCAAACTCCGGGAGAGATTCTCAAAACCAAGGTTGACATGGTTCGAGTTCCTTTCAACATTTTGGAAATCCCGCTGAAACTTTGGACATTCTGGCGAAGGGTTCCCAATCCCCGACAAGACTGGTACCCTTTCACGTCCAAATCTCTCAAACTCCGGGAGAGATTCTCAAAACCAAGGTTGACATGTTTCGAGTTCCTTTCAACATTTTGGAAATCCCGCTGAAACTTTGGACATTCTCGCGAAAGGGTCCCAATCCCCGACGAGATTGGTACCCTTTCACGTCCAAATCTCTCAAAGTCCGGGAGAGATTCTCAAAACCAAGGTTGACATGGTTCGAGTTCCTTTCAACATTTTGGAAATCCCGCTGAAACTCCTAACATTCTCGCGAAGGGTTCCCAATCCCCGACAAGATTGGTACCCTTTCACGTCCAAATCTCTCAAAGTCCGGGAGAGATTCTCAAAACCAAGGTTGACATGTTTCGAGTTCCTTTCAACATTTTGAAAATCCCGCTGAAACTTTTGGCATTCTCGCGAGGCGTTCCCAATCCCCGACAAGATTGGTACCCTTTCACATCCAAATCTCTCAAACTCCGGGAGAGATTCTCAAAACCAAGGTTGACATGTTTCGAGTTCCTTTCAACATTTTGGAAACCCCGCTGAAACTTTGGACATTCTCGCGAAGGGTTCCCAATCCCCGACAAGATTGGTACCCTTTCACGTCCAGATCTCTCAAACTCCGGGAGAGATTCTCAAAACCAAGGTTGACGTGGTTCGAGTTCCTTTCAACATTTTGGAAATCCCGCTGAAACTTTGGACATTCTCGCGAAGGGTTCCCGATCCCCGACAAGATTGGTACCCTTTCACGTCCAAATCTCTCAAACTCCGGGAGAGATTCTCAAAACCAAGGTTGACATGTTTCGAGTTCCTCTCAACATTTTGGAAATCCCGCTGAAACTTTGGACATTCTGTCGAAGGGTTCCCAATCCCCGACAAGATTGGTACCCTTTCACGTCCAAATCTCTCAAACTCCCGGAGAGATTCTCAAAACCAAGGTTGACATGTTTCGAGTTCCTTTCAACATTTTGGAAATCCCGCTGAAACTTTGGACATTGTCGCGAAGGGTTCCCAATCCCCGACAAGATTGGTACCCTTTCACGTCCAAATCTCTCAAACTCCAGGAGAGATTCTCAAAACCAAGGTTGACATGGTTCGAGTTCCTTTCAACATTTTGGAAATCCCGCTGAAACTTTGGACACTCTCGCAAAGGGTTCCCGATCCCCGACAAGACTGGTACCCTTTCACGTCCAAATCTCTCAAACTCCGGGAGAGATTCTCAAAACCAGGATTGACATCTTTCGAGTTCCTTTCAACATTTTGGAAATCCCGCTGAAACTTTGGACATTCTGGCGAAGGGTTCCCAATCCCCGACAAGATTGGTACCCTTTCACGTCCAAATCTCTCAAACTCCGGGAGAGATTCTCAAAACCAAGGTTGACATGGTTCGAGTTCCTTTCAACATTTTGGAAATCCCGCTGAAACTTTGGACATTGTCGCGAAGGGTTCCCAAACCCCAACAAGATTGGTACCCTTTCACGTCCAAATCTCTCAAACTCCGGGAGAGATTCTCAAAACCAAGGTTGACATGTTTCGAGTTCCTTTCAACACTTTGGAAATCCCGCTGAAACTTTGGACATTCTCGCGAAAGGTTCCCAATCCCCGAGATGATCGGTACCCTTTCACGTCCAAATCTCTCAAACTCCGGGAGAGATTCTCAAAACCAAGGTTGACATGGTTCGAGTTCCTTTCAACACTTTGGAAATCCCGCTGAAACTTTGGACATTCTCGCGAAAGGTTCCCAATCCCCGAGAAGATCGGTACCCTTTCACGTCCAAATCTCTCAAAGTCCGGGAGAGATTCTCAAAACCAAGGTTGACATGGTTCGAGTTCTTTTCAACATTTTGGAAATCCCGCTGAAACTTTGGACATTCTCGCGAAGGGTTCCCAATCCCCGACAAGATTGGTACCCTTTCACGTCCAAATCTCTCAAAGTCCGGGAGAGATTCTCAAAACCAAGGTTGACATGGTTCGAGTTCCTTTCAACATTTTGGAAATCCCGCTGAAACTTTGGACATTGTCGCGAAGGGTTCCCAATCCCCGACGAGATTGGTACCCGTTCACGTCCAAATCTCTCAAACTCCGGGAGAGATTCTCAAAACCAAGGTTGACATGTTTCGAGTTCCTTTCAACATTTTGGAAATCCCGCTGAAACTTTGGACATTCTCGCGAAGGGTTCCCGATCCCCGACAAGACTGGTACCCTTTCACGTCCAAATCTCTCAAACTCCGGGAGAGATTCTCAAAACCAAGGTTGACATGTTTCGAGTTCCTTTCAACATTTTGGAAATCCCGCTGAAACTTTGGACATTCTGGCGAAGGGTTCCCAATCCCCGACAAGATTGGTACCCTTTCACGTCCAAATCTCTCAAAGTCCGGGAGAGATTCTCAAAACCAAGGTTGACATGGTTCGAGTTCCTTTCAACATTTTGGAAATCTCGCTGAAACTTTGGACATTCTGTCGAAGGGTTCCCAATCCCCGACAAGATTGGTACCCTTTCACGTCCAAATCTCTCAAACTCCGGGAGAGATTCTCAAAACCAAGGTTGACATGGTTCGAGTTCCTTTCAACATTTTGGAAATCCCGCTGAAACTTTGGACATTCTCGCGAAGGGTTCCCAATCCCCGACAACATTGGTACCCTTTCACGTCCAAATCTCTCAAAGTCCGGGAGAGATTCTCAAAACCAAGGTTGACATGTTTCGAGTTCCTTTCAACATTTTGGAAATCTCGCTGAAACTTTGGACATTCTGTCGAAGGGTTCCCAATCCCCGACAAGATTGGTACCCTTTCACGTCCAAATCTCTCAAACTCCGGGAGAGATTCTCAAAACCAAGGTTGACATGTTTCGAGTTCCTTTCAACATTTTGGAAACCCCGCTGAAACTTTGGACATTCTCGCGAAGGGTTCCCAATCCCCGACAAGATTGGTACCCTTTCACGTCCAAATCTCTCAAACTCCGGGAGAGATTCTCAAAACCAAGGTTGACATGTTTCGAGTTCCTTTCAACATTTTGGAAATCCCGCTGAAACTTTGGACATTGTCGCGAAGGGTTCCCAATCCCCGACAAGATTGGTACCCTTTCACGTCCAAATCTCTCAAACTCCCGGAGAGATTCTCAAAACCAAGGTTGACATGGTTCGAGTTCCTTTCAACATTTTGGAAATCCCGCTGAAACTTTGGACATTGTCGCGAAGGGTTCCCAATCCCCGACAAGATTGGTACCCTTTCACGTCCAAATCTCTCAAACTCCGGCAGAGATTCTCAAAACCAAGGTTGACATGGTTCGAGTTCCTTTCAACACTTTGGAAATCCCGCTGAAACTTTGGACATTCTCGCGAAGGGTTCCCAATCCCCGACAAGATTGGTACCCTTTCACGTCCAAATCTCTCAAACTCCGGGAGAGATTCTCAAAACCAAGGTTGACATGGTTCGAGTTCCTTTCAACATTTTGGAAATCCCGCTGAAACTTTGGACATTCTCGCGAAGGGGTCCCAATCCCTGACAAGATTGGTACCCTTTCACGTCCAAATCAGTCAAACTCCGGGAGAGATTCTCAAAACCAAGGTTGACATGGTTCGAGTTCCTTTCAACATTTTGGAAATCCCGCTGAAACTTTGGACATTCTCGCGAAGGGTTCCCAATCCCCGACAAGATTGGTATTCTTTCACGTCCAAATCTCTCAAAGTCCGGGAGAGATTCTCAAAACCAAGGTTGACATGTTTCGAGTTCCTTTCAACATTTTGGAAATCCCGCTGAAACTTTGGACATTCTGGCGAAGGGTTCCCAATCCCCGACAAGATTGGTACCCTTTCACGTCCAAATCTCTCAAACTCCGGGAGAGATTCTCAAAACCAAGGTTGACATGTTTCGAGTTCCTTTCAACATTTTGGAAATCCCGCTGAAACTTTGGACATTCTCGCGAAAGGGTCCCAATCCCCGACGAGATTGGTACCCTTTCACGTCCAAATCTCTCAAAGTCCGGGAGAGATTCTCAAAACCAAGGTTGACATGGTTCGAGTTCCTTTCAACATTTTGGAAATCCCGCTGAAACTCCTAACATTCTCGCGAAGGGTTCCCAATCCCCGACAAGATTGGTACCCTTTCACGTCCAAATCTCTCAAAGTCCGGGAGAGATTCTCAAAACCAAGGTTGACATGTTTCGAGTTCCTTTCAACATTTTGAAAATCCCGCTGAAACTTTTGGCATTCTCGCGAGGCGTTCCCAATCCCCGACAAGATTGGTACCCTTTCACATCCAAATCTCTCAAACTCCGGGAGAGATTCTCAAAACCAAGGTTGACATGTTTCGAGTTCCTTTCAACATTTTGGAAACCCCGCTGAAACTTTGGACATTCTCGCGAAGGGTTCCCAATCCCCGACAAGATTGGTACCCTTTCACGTCCAGATCTCTCAAACTCCGGGAGAGATTCTCAAAACCAAGGTTGACGTGGTTCGAGTTCCTTTCAACATTTTGGAAATCCCGCTGAAACTTTGGACATTCTCGCGAAGGGTTCCCGATCCCCGACAAGATTGGTACCCTTTCACGTCCAAATCTCTCAAACTCCGGGAGAGATTCTCAAAACCAAGGTTGACATGTTTCGAGTTCCTCTCAACATTTTGGAAATCCCGCTGAAACTTTGGACATTCTGTCGAAGGGTTCCCAATCCCCGACAAGATTGGTACCCTTTCACGTCCAAATCTCTCAAACTCCCGGAGAGATTCTCAAAACCAAGGTTGACATGTTTCGAGTTCCTTTCAACATTTTGGAAATCCCGCTGAAACTTTGGACATTGTCGCGAAGGGTTCCCAATCCCCGACAAGATTGGTACCCTTTCACGTCCAAATCTCTCAAACTCCAGGAGAGATTCTCAAAACCAAGGTTGACATGGTTCGAGTTCCTTTCAACATTTTGGAAATCCCGCTGAAACTTTGGACACTCTCGCAAAGGGTTCCCGATCCCCGACAAGACTGGTACCCTTTCACGTCCAAATCTCTCAAACTCCGGGAGAGATTCTCAAAACCAGGGTTGACATCTTTCGAGTTCCTTTCAACATTTTGGAAATCCCGCTGAAACTTTGGACATTCTGGCGAAGGGTTCCCAATCCCCGACAAGATTGGTACCCTTTCACGTCCAAATCTCTCAAACTCCGGGAGAGATTCTCAAAACCAAGGTTGACATGGTTCGAGTTCCTTTCAACATTTTGGAAATCCCGCTGAAACTTTGGACATTGTCGCGAAGGGTTCCCAAACCCCAACAAGATTGGTACCCTTTCACGTCCAAATCTCTCAAACTCCGGGAGAGATTCTCAAAACCAAGGTTGACATGTTTCGAGTTCCTTTCAACACTTTGGAAATCCCGCTGAAACTTTGGACATTCTCGCGAAAGGTTCCCAATCCCCGAGATGATCGGTACCCTTTCACGTCCAAATCTCTCAAACTCCGGGAGAGATTCTCAAAACCAAGGTTGACATGGTTCGAGTTCCTTTCAACACTTTGGAAATCCCGCTGAAACTTTGGACATTCTCGCGAAAGGTTCCCAATCCCCGAGAAGATCGGTACCCTTTCACGTCCAAATCTCTCAAAGTCCGGGAGAGATTCTCAAAACCAAGGTTGACATGGTTCGAGTTCTTTTCAACATTTTGGAAATCCCGCTGAAACTTTGGACATTCTCGCGAAAGGTTCCCAATCCCCGACAAGATTGGTACCCTTTCACGTCCAAATCTCTCAAAGTCCGGGAGAGATTCTCAAAACCAAGGTTGACATGGTTCGAGTTCCTTTCAACATTTTGGAAATCCCGCTGAAACTTTGGACATTGTCGCGAAGGGTTCCCAATCCCCGACGAGATTGGTACCCGTTCACGTCCAAATCTCTCAAACTCCGGGAGAGATTCTCAAAACCAAGGTTGACATGTTTCGAGTTCCTTTCAACATTTTGGAAATCCCGCTGAAACTTTGGACATTCTCGCGAAGGGTTCCCGATCCCCGACAAGACTGGTACCCTTTCACGTCCAAATCTCTCAAACTCCGGGAGAGATTCTCAAAACCAAGGTTGACATGTTTCGAGTTCCTTTCAACATTTTGGAAATCCCGCTGAAACTTTGGACATTCTGGCGAAGGGTTCCCAATCCCCGACAAGATTGGTACCCTTTCACGTCCAAATCTCTCAAAGTCCGGGAGAGATTCTCAAAACCAAGGTTGACATGGTTCGAGTTCCTTTCAACATTTTGGAAATCTCGCTGAAACTTTGGACATTCTGTCGAAGGGTTCCCAATCCCCGACAAGATTGGTACCCTTTCACGTCCAAATCTCTCAAACTCCGGGAGAGATTCTCAAAACCAAGGTTGACATGGTTCGAGTTCCTTTCAACATTTTGGAAATCCCGCTGAAACTTTGGACATTCTCGCGAAGGGTTCCCAATCCCCGACAACATTGGTACCCTTTCACGTCCAAATCTCTCAAAGTCCGGGAGAGATTCTCAAAACCAAGGTTGACATGTTTCGAGTTCCTTTCAACGTTTTGGAAATCTCGCTGAAACTTTGGACATTCTGTCGAAGGGTTCCCAATCCCCGACAAGATTGGTACCCTTTCACGTCCAAATCTCTCAAACTCCGGGAGAGATTCTCAAAACCAAGGTTGACATGTTTCGAGTTCCTTTCAACATTTTGGAAACCCCGCTGAAACTTTGGACATTCTCGCGAAGGGTTCCCAATCCCCGACAAGATTGGTACCCTTTCACGTCCAAATCTCTCAAACTCCGGGAGAGATTCTCAAAACCAAGGTTGACATGTTTCGAGTTCCTTTCAACATTTTGGAAATCCCGCTGAAACTTTGGACATTGTCGCGAAGGGTTCCCAATCCCCGACAAGATTGGTACCCTTTCACGTCCAAATCTCTCAAACTCCCGGAGAGATTCTCAAAACCAAGGTTGACATGGTTCGAGTTCCTTTCAACATTTTGGAAATCCCGCTGAAACTTTGGACATTGTCGCGAAGGGTTCCCAATCCCCGACAAGATTGGTACCCTTTCACGTCCAAATCTCTCAAACTCCGGCAGAGATTCTCAAAACCAAGGTTGACATGGTTCGAGTTCCTTTCAACACTTTGGAAATCCCGCTGAAACTTTGGACATTCTCGCGAAGGGTTCCCAATCCCCGACAAGATTGGTACCCTTTCACGTCCAAATCTCTCAAACTCCGGGAGAGATTCTCAAAACCAAGGTTGACATGGTTCGAGTTCCTTTCAACATTTTGGAAATCCCGCTGAAACTTTGGACATTCTCGCGAAGGGGTCCCAATCCCTGACAAGATTGGTACCCTTTCACGTCCAAATCAGTCAAACTCCGGGAGAGATTCTCAAAACCAAGGTTGACATGGTTCGAGTTCCTTTCAACATTTTGGAAATCCCGCTGAAACTTTGGACATTCTCGCGAAGGGTTCCCAATCCCCGACAAGATTGGTATTCTTTCACGTCCAAATCTGTCAAAGTCCGGGAGAGATTCTCAAAACCAAGGTTGACATGTTTCGAGTTCCTTTCAACATTTTGGAAATCCCGCTGAAACTTTGGACATTCTGGCGAAGGGTTCCCAATCCCCGACAAGATTGGTACCCTTTCACGTCCAAATCTCTCAAACTCCGGGAGAGATTCTCAAAACCAAGGTTGACATGGTTCGAGTTCCTTTCAACATTTTGGAAATCCCGCTGAAACTTTGGACATTCTGGCGAAGGGTTCCCAATCCCCGACAAGACTGGTACCCTTTCACGTCCAAATCTCTCAAACTCCGGGAGAGATTCTCAAAACCAAGGTTGACATGTTTCGAGTTCCTTTCAACATTTTGGAAATCCCGCTGAAACTTTGGACATTCTCGCGAAAGGGTCCCAATCCCCGACGAGATTGGGACCCTTTCACGTCCAAATCTCTCAAAGTCCGGGAGAGATTCTCAAAACCAAGGTTGACATGTTTCGAGTTCCTTTCAACATTTTGAAAATCCCGCTGAAACTTTTGGCATTCTCGCGAGGCGTTCCCAATCCCCGACAAGATTGGTACCCTTTCACATCCAAATCTCTCAAACTCCGGGAGAGATTCTCAAAACCAAGGTTGACATGTTTCGAGTTCCTTTCAACATTTTGGAAACCCCGCTGAAACTTTGGACATTCTCGCGAAGGGTTCCCAATCCCCGACAAGATTGGTACCCTTTCACGTCCAGATCTCTCAAACTCCGGGATTCTCAAAACCAAGGTTGACGTGGTTCGAGTTCCTTTCAACATTTTGGAAATCCCGCTGAAACTTTGGACATTCTCGCGAAGGGTTCCCGATCCCCGACAAGATTGGTACCCTTTCACGTCCAAATCTCTCAAACTCCGGGAGAGATTCTCAAAACCAAGGTTGACATGTTTCGAGTTCCTCTCAACATTTTGGAAATCCCGCTGAAACTTTGGACATTCTGTCGAAGGGTTCCCAATCCCCGACAAGATTGGTACCCTTTCACGTCCAAATCTCTCAAACTCCCGGAGAGATTCTCAAAACCAAGGTTGACATGGTTCGAGTTCCTTTCAACATTTTGGAAATCCCGCTGAAACTTTGGACATTGTCGCGAAGGGTTCCCAATCCCCGACAAGATTGGTACCCTTTCACGTCCAAATCTCTCAAACTCCAGGAGAGATTCTCAAAACCAAGGTTGACATGGTTCGAGTTCCTTTCAACATTTTGGAAATCCCGATGAAACTTTGGACATTGTCGCGAAGGGTTCCCAATCCCCGACAAGATTGGTACCCTTTCACGTCCAAATCTTTCAAACTCCGGGAGAGATTCTCAAAACCAAGGTTGACATGTTTCGAGTTCCTTTCAACATTTTGGAAATCTGGTATTCTTTCACGTCCAAATCTCTCAAACTCCGGGAGAGATTCTCAAAACCAAGGTTGACATGGTTCGAGTTCCTTTCAACATTTTGGAAATCCCGCTGAAACTTTGGACATTCTCGCGAAGGGTTCCCAATCCCCGACAAGATTGGTACCCTTTCACGTCCAAATCTCTCAAACTCCGGGAGAGATTCTCAAAACCAAGGTTGACATGTTTCGAGTTCCTTTCAACATTTTGGAAACCCCGCTGAAACTTTGGACATTCTGGCGAAGGGTTCCCAATCCCCGACAAGATTGGTACCCTTTCACGTCCAAATCTCTCAAACTCCGGGAGAGATTCTCAAAACCATGGTTGACATGGTTCGAGTTCCTTTCAACATTTTGGAAATCCCGCTGAAACTTTGGACATTCTCGCGAAGGGTTCCCAATCCCCGAAAAGATTGGTGCGCTTTCACGTCCAAATCTCTCAAACTCCGGGAGAGATTCTCAAAACCAAGGTTGACATGTTTCGAGTTCCTTTCAACATTTTGGAAATCCCCCTGAAACTTTGGACATTCTGTCGAAGGGTTCCCAATCCCCGACAAGATTGGTACCCTTTCACGTCCAAATCTCTCAAACTCCGGGAGAGATTCTCAAAACCAAGGTTGACATGTTTCGAGTACCTTTCAACATTTTGGAAATCCCGCTGAAACTTTGGACATTCTCGCGAAGGGTTCCCAATCCCCGACAAGATTGGTACACTTTCACGTCCAAATCTCTCAAACTCCGGGAGAGATTCTCAAAACCAAGGTTGACATGGTTCGAGTTCGTTTCAACATTTTGGAAATCCCGCTGAAACTTTGGACATTGTCGCGAAGGGTTCCCAATCCCCGACAAGATTGGTACCCTTTCATGTCCAAATCTCTCAAACTCCGGGAGAGATTCTCAAAACCAAGGCTGACATGTTTCGAGTTCCTTTCAACATTTTGGAAATCCCGCTGAAACTTTGGACATTCTGGCGAAGGGTTCCCAATCCCCGACAAGATTGGTACCCTTTCACGTCCAAATCTCTCAAACTCCGGGAGAGATTCTCAAAACCAAGGTTGACATGGTTCGAGTTCCTTTCAACATTTTGGAAATCTCGCTGAAACTTTGGACATTCTGTCGAAGGGTTCCCAATCCCCGACAAGATTGGTACCCTTTCATGTCCAAATCTCTCAAACTCCGGGAGAGATTCTCAAAACCAAGGTTGACATGGTTCGAGTTCCTTTCAACATTTTGGAAATCCCGCTGAAACTTTGGACATTCTCGCGAAGGGTTCCCAATCCCCGACAAGATTGGTACCCTTTCACGTCCAAATCTCTCAAACTCCGGGAGAGATTCTCAAAACCAAGGTTGACATGGTTCGAGTTCCTTTCACCATTTTGGAAATCTCGCTGAAACTTTGGACATTGTCGCGAAGGGTTCCCAATCCCCGACGAGATTGGTACCCTTTCACGTCCAAATCTCTCAAACTCCGGGAGAGATTCTCAAAACCAAGGTTGACATGTTTCGAGTTCCTTTCAACATTTTGGAAAATCCGCTGAAACTTTGGACATTCTCGCGAAGGGTTCCCGATCCCCGACAAGACTGGTACCCTTTCACGTCCAAATCTCTCAAACTCCGGGAGAGATTCTCAAAACCAAGGTTCATATCTTTCGAGTTCCTTTCAACATTTTGGAAATCCCGCTGAAACTTTGGACATTGTCGCGAAGGGTTCCCAATCCCCGACAAGATTGGTACCCTTTCACGTCCAAATCTCTCAAACTCCAGGAGAGATTCTCAAAACCAAGGTTGACATGGTTCGAGTTCCTTTCAACATTTTGGAAATCCCGCTGAAACTTTGGACACTCTCGCGAAGGGTTCCCGATCCCCGACAAGACTGGTACCCTTTCACGTCCAAATCTCTCAAACTCCGGGAGAGATTCTCAAAACCAAGGTTGACATCTTTCGAGTTCCTTTCAACATTTTGGAAATCCCGCTGAAACTTTGGACATTCTGGCGAAGGGTTCCCAATCCCCGACAAGATTGGTACCCTTTCACGTCCAAATCTCTCAAACTCCGGGAGAGATTCTCAAAACCAAGGTTGACATGGTTCGAGTTCCTTTCAACATTTTGGAAATCCCGCTGAAACTTTGGACATTGTCGCGAAGGGTTCCCAAACCCCAACAAGATTGGTACCCTTTCACGTCCAAATCTCTCAAACTCCGGGAGAGATTCTCAAAACCAAGGTTGACATGTTTCGAGTTCCTTTCAACACTTTGGAAATCCCGCTGAAACTTTGGACATTCTCGCGAAAGGTTCCCAATCCCCGAGATGATCGGTACCCTTTCACGTCCAAATCTCTCAAACTCCGGGAGAGATTCTCAAAACCAAGGTTGACATGGTTCGAGTTCCTTTCAACACTTTGGAAATCCCGCTGAAACTTTGGACATTCTCGCGAAAGGTTCCCAATCCCCGAGAAGACTGGTACCCTTTCACGTCCAAATCTCTCAAAGTCCGGGAGAGATTCTCAAAACCAAGGTTGACATGTTTCGAGTTCCTTTCAACATTTTGGAAATCCCGCTGAAACTTTGGACATTCTGGCGAAGGGTTCCCAATCCCCGACAACGTTGGTACCCTTTCACGTCCAAATCTGTCAAAGTCCGGGAGAGATTCTCAAAACCAAGGTTGACATGGTTCGAGTTCCTTTCAACATTTTGGAAATCTCGCTGAAACTTTGGACATTCTGTCGAAGGGTTCCCAATCCCCGACAAGATTGGTACCCTTTCACGTCCAAATCTCTCAAACTCCGGGAGAGATTCTCAAAACCAAGGTTGACATGGTTCGAGTTCCTTTCAACATTTTGGAAATCCCGCTGAAACTTTGGACATTCTCGCGAAGGGTTCCCAATCCCCGACAACATTGGTACCCTTTCACGTCCAAATCTCTCAAAGTCCGGGAGAGATTCTCAAAACCAAGGTTGACATGTTTCGAGTTCCTTTCAACATTTTGGAAATCTCGCTGAAACTTTGGACATTCTCGCGAAGGGTTCCCAATCCCCGACAAGATTGGTACCCTTTCACGTCCAAATCTCTCAAACTCCGGGAGAGATTCTCAAAACCAAGGTTGACATGTTTCGAGTTCCTTTCAACATTTTGGAAACCCCGCTGAAACTTTGGACATTCTGGCGAAGGGTTCCCAATCCCCGATAGATTGGTACCCTTTCACGTCCAAATCTCTCAAAGTCCGGGAGAGATTCTCAAAACCAAGGTTGACATGTTTCGAGTTCCTTTCAACATTTTGGAAAATCCGCTGAAACTTTGGACATTCTCGCGAAGGGTTCCCGATCCCCGACAAGACTGGTACCCTTTCACGTCCAAATCTCTCAAACTCCGGGAGAGATTCTCAAAACCAAGGTTCATATCTTTCGAGTTCCTTTCAACATTTTGGAAATCCCGCTGAAACTTTGGACATTCTGGCGAAGGGTTCCCAATCCCCGACAAGATTGGTACCCTTTCACGTCCAAATCTCTCAAACTCCAGGAGAGATTCTCAAAACCAAGGTTGACATGGTTCGAGTTCCTTTCAACATTTTGGAAATCCCGCTGAAACTTTGGACACTCTCGCGAAGGGTTCCCGATCCCCGACAAGACTGGTACCCTTTCACGTCCAAATCTCTCAAACTCCCGGAGAGATTCTCAAAACCAAGGTTGACATCTTTCGAGTTCCTTTCAACATTTTGGAAATCCCGCTGAAACTTTGGACATTCTGGCGAAGGGTTCCCAATCCCCGACAAGATTG
Organism: Streptopelia decaocto; assembly: GCF_964273445.1. Taxonomy (NCBI): domain Eukaryota; kingdom Metazoa; phylum Chordata; class Aves; order Columbiformes; family Columbidae; genus Streptopelia; species Streptopelia decaocto. The sequence goes on from NW_028116191.1 coordinate 485,920, forward strand.
GTACCCTTTCACGTCCAAATCTCTCAAACTCCGGGAGAGATTCTCAAAACCAAGGTTGACATGGTTCGAGTTCCTTTCAACACTTTGGAAATCCCGCTGAAACTTTGGACATTCTCGCGAAAGGTTCCCAATCCCCGAGAAGATCGGTACCCTTTCACGTCCAAATCTCTCAAAGTCCGGGAGAGATTCTCAAAACCAAGGTTGACATGTTTCGAGTTCTTTTCAACATTTTGGAAATCCCGCTGAAACTTTGGACATTCTCGCGAAGGGTTCCCAATCCCCGACAAGATTGGTACCCTTTCACGTCCAAATCTCTCAAAGTCCGGGAGAGATTCTCAAAACCAAGGTTGACATGGTTCGAGTTCCTTTCAACATTTTGGAAATCCCGCTGAAACTTTGGACGTTGTCGCGAAGGGTTCCCAATCCCCGACGAGATTGGTACCCTTTCACGTCCAAATCTCTCAAACTCCGGGAGAGATTCTCAAAACCAAGGTTGACATGTTTCGAGTTCCTTTCAACATTTTGGAAATCCCGCTGAAACTTTGGACATTCTCGCGAAGGGTTCCCGATCCCCGACAAGACTGGTACCCTTTCACGTCCAAATCTCTCAAACTCCGGGAGAGATTCTCAAAACCAAGGTTGACATGTTTCGAGTTCCTTTCAACATTTTGGAAATCCCGCTGAAACTTTGGACATTCTGGCGAAGGGTTCCCAATCCCCGACAACGTTGGTACCCTTTCACGTCCAAATCTGTCAAAGTCCGGGAGAGATTCTCAAAACCAAGGTTGACATGGTTCGAGTTCCTTTCAACATTTTGGAAATCTCGCTGAAACTTTGGACATTCTGTCGAAGGGTTCCCAATCCCCGACAAGATTGGTACCCTTTCACGTCCAAATCTCTCAAACTCCGGGAGAGATTCTCAAAACCAAGGTTGACATGGTTCGAGTTCCTTTCAACATTTTGGAAATCCCGCTGAAACTTTGGACATTCTCGCGAAGGGTTCCCAATCCCCGACAACATTGGTACCCTTTCACGTCCAAATCTCTCAAAGTCCGGGAGAGATTCTCAAAACCAAGGTTGACATGTTTCGAGTTCCTTTCAACATTTTGGAAATCTCGCTGAAACTTTGGACATTCTCGCGAAGGGTTCCCAATCCCCGACAAGATTGGTACCCTTTCACGTCCAAATCTCTCAAACTCCGGGAGAGATTCTCAAAACCAAGGTTGACATGTTTCGAGTTCCTTTCAACATTTTGGAAACCCCGCTGAAACTTTGGACATTCTGGCGAAGGGTTCCCAATCCCCGATAGATTGGTACCCTTTCACGTCCAAATCTCTCAAAGTCCGGGAGAGATTCTCAAAACCAAGGTTGACGTGGTTCGAGTTCCTTTCAACATTTTGGAAATCCCGCTGAAACTTTGGACATTCTCGCGAAGGGTTCCCAATCCCCGACAAGATTGGTACCCTTTCACGTCCAAATCTCTCAAACTCCGGGAGAGATTCTCAAAACCAAGGTTGACATGTTTCGAGTTCCTTTCAACATTTTGGAAATCCCGCTGAAACTTTGGACATTGTCGCGAAGGGTTCCCAATCCCCGACAAGATTGGTACCCTTTCACGTCCAAATCTCTCAAACTCCCGGAGAGATTCTCAAAACCAAGGTTGACATGTTTCGAGTTCCTTTCAACATTTTGGAAATCCCGCTGAAACTTTGGACATTGTCGCGAAGGGTTCCCAATCCCCGACAAGATTGGTACCCTTTCACGTCCAAATCTCTCAAACTCCGGGAGAGATTCTCAAAACCAAGGTTGACATGGTTCGAGTTCCTTTCAACATTTTGGAAATCCCGCTGAAACTTTGGACATTCTCGCGAAGGGGTCCCAATCCCTGACAAGATTGGTACCCTTTCACGTCCAAATCAGTCAAACTCCGGGAGAGATTCTCAAAACCAAGGTTGACATGTTTCGAGTTCCTTTCAACATTTTGGAAATCCCGCTGAAACTTTGGACATTCTCGCGAAGCGTTCCCAATCCCCGACAAGATTGGTATTCTTTCACGTCCAAATCTCTCAAACTCCGGGAGAGATTCTCAAAACCAAGGTTGACATGGTTCGAGTTCCTTTCAACATTTTGGAAATCCCGCTGAAACTTTGGACATTCTCGCGAAGGGTTCCCAATCCCCGACAAGATTGGTACCCTTTCACGTCCAAATCAGTCAAACTCCGGGAGAGATTCTCAAAACCAAGGTTGACATGTTTCGAGTTCCTTTCAACATTTTGGAAATCCCGCTGAAACTTTGGACACTCTCGCGAAGGGTTCCCGATCCCCGACAAGACTGGTACCCTTTCACGTCCAAATCTCTCAAAGTCCGGGAGAGATTCTCAAAACCAAGGTTGACATGTTTCGAGTTCCTTTCAACATTTTGGAAATCCCGCTGAAACTTTGGACATTCTGGCGAAGGGTTCCCAATCCCCGACAAGATTGGTATTCTTTCACGTCCAAATCTCTCAAACTCCGGGAGAGATTCTCAAAACCAAGGTTGACATGTTTCGAGTTCCTTTCAACATTTTGGAAATCCCGCTGAAACTTTGGACATTCTCGCGAAAGGGTCCCAATCCCCGACGAGATTGGTACCCTTTCACGTCCAAATCTCTCAAAGTCCGGGAGAGATTCTCAAAACCAAGGTTGACATGGTTCGAGTTCCTTTCCACATTTTGGAAATCCCGCTGAAACTCCTAACATTCTCGCGAAGGGTTCCCAATCCCCGACAAGATTGGTACCCTTTCACGTCCAAATCTCTCAAACTCCGGGAGAGATTCTCAAAACCAAGGTTGACATGGTTCGAGTTCCTTTCAACATTTTGGAAATCCCGCTGAAACTTTGGACATTCTCGCGAAGGGGTCCCAATCCCTGAAAAGATTGGTACCCTTTCACGTCCAAATCTCTCAAACTCCGGGAGAGATTCTCAAAACCAAGGTTGACATGTTTCGAGTTCCTTTCAACATTTTGGAAATCTGGTATTCTTTCACGTCCAAATCTCTCAAACTCCGGGAGAGATTCTCAAAACCAAGGTTGACATGGTTCGAGTTCCTTTCAACACTTTGGAAATCCCGCTGAAACTTTGGACATTCTCGCGAAGGGTTCCCAATCCCCGACAAGATTGGTACCCTTTCACGTCCAAATCTCTCAAACTCCGGGAGAGATTCTCAAAACCAAGGTTGACATGGTTCGAGTTCCTTTCAACATTTTGGAAATCCCGCTGAAACTTTGGACATTCTCGCGAAGGGGTCCCAATCCCTGACAAGATTGGTACCCTTTCACGTCCAAATCAAACTCCGGGAGAGATTCTCAAAACCAAGGTTGACATGTTTCGAGTTCCTTTCAACATTTTGGAAATCCCGCTGAAACTTTGGACATTCTCGCGAAGGGTTCCCAATCCCCGACAAGATTGGTATTCTTTCACGTCCAAATCTCTCAAAGTCCGGGAGAGATTCTCAAAACCAAGGTTGACATGTTTCGAGTTCCTTTCAACATTTTGGAAATCCCGCTGAAACTTTGGACATTCTGGCGAAGGGTTCCCAATCCCCGACAAGATTGGTACCCTTTCACGTCCAAATCTCTCAAACTCCCGGAGAGATTCTCAAAACCAAGGTTGACATGGTTCGAGTTCCTTTCAACATTTTGGAAATCCCGCTGAAACTTTGGACATTGTCGCGAAGGGTTCCCAATCCCCGACAAGATTGGTACCCTTTCACGTCCAAATCTCTCAAACTCCGGGAGAGATTCTCAAAACCAAGGTTGACATGGTTCGAGTTCCTTTCAACACTTTGGAAATCCCGCTGAAACTTTGGACATTCTCGCGAAGGGTTCCCAATCCCCGACAAGATTGGTACCCTTTCACGTCCAAATCTCTCAAACTCCGGGAGAGATTCTCAAAACCAAGGTTGACATGGTTCGAGTTCCTTTCAACATTTTGGAAATCCCGCTGAAACTTTGGACATTCTCGCGAAGGGTTCCCAATCCCCGACAAGATTGGTACCCTTTCACGTCCAAATCAGTCAAACTCCGGGAGAGATTCTCAAAACCAAGGTTGACATGTTTCGAGTTCCTTTCAACATTTTGGAAATCCCGCTGAAACTTTGGACACTCTCGCGAAGGGTTCCCGATCCCCGACAAGACTGGTACCCTTTCACGTCCAAATCTCTCAAAGTCCGGGAGAGATTCTCAAAACCAAGGTTGACATGTTTCGAGTTCCTTTCAACATTTTGGAAATCCCGCTGAAACTTTGGACATTCTGGCGAAGGGTTCCCAATCCCCGACAAGATTGGTATTCTTTCACGTCCAAATCTCTCAAACTCCGGGAGAGATTCTCAAAACCAAGGTTGACATGTTTCGAGTTCCTTTCAACATTTTGGAAATCCCGCTGAAACTTTGGACATTCTCGCGAAAGGGTCCCAATCCCCGACGAGATTGGTACCCTTTCACGTCCAAATCTCTCAAAGTCCGGGAGAGATTCTCAAAACCAAGGTTGACATGGTTCGAGTTCCTTTCCACATTTTGGAAATCCCGCTGAAACTCCTAACATTCTCGCGAAGGGTTCCCAATCCCCGACAAGATTGGTACCCTTTCACGTCCAAATCTCTCAAACTCCGGGAGAGATTCTCAAAACCAAGGTTGACATGGTTCGAGTTCCTTTCAACATTTTGGAAATCCCGCTGAAACTTTGGACATTCTCGCGAAGGGGTCCCAATCCCTGAAAAGATTGGTACCCTTTCACGTCCAAATCTCTCAAACTCCGGGAGAGATTCTCAAAACCAAGGTTGACATGTTTCGAGTTCCTTTCAACATTTTGGAAATCTGGTATTCTTTCACGTCCAAATCTCTCAAACTCCGGGAGAGATTCTCAAAACCAAGGTTGACATGGTTCGAGTTCCTTTCAACACTTTGGAAATCCCGCTGAAACTTTGGACATTCTCGCGAAGGGTTCCCAATCCCCGACAAGATTGGTACCCTTTCACGTCCAAATCTCTCAAACTCCGGGAGAGATTCTCAAAACCAAGGTTGACATGGTTCGAGTTCCTTTCAACATTTTGGAAATCCCGCTGAAACTTTGGACATTCTCGCGAAGGGGTCCCAATCCCTGACAAGATTGGTACCCTTTCACGTCCAAATCAAACTCCGGGAGAGATTCTCAAAACCAAGGTTGACATGTTTCGAGTTCCTTTCAACATTTTGGAAATCCCGCTGAAACTTTGGACATTCTCGCGAAGGGTTCCCAATCCCCGACAAGATTGGTATTCTTTCACGTCCAAATCTCTCAAAGTCCGGGAGAGATTCTCAAAACCAAGGTTGACATGTTTCGAGTTCCTTTCAACATTTTGGAAATCCCGCTGAAACTTTGGACATTCTGGCGAAGGGTTCCCAATCCCCGACAAGATTGGTACCCTTTCACGTCCAAATCTCTCAAACTCCCGGAGAGATTCTCAAAACCAAGGTTGACATGGTTCGAGTTCCTTTCAACATTTTGGAAATCCCGCTGAAACTTTGGACATTGTCGCGAAGGGTTCCCAATCCCCGACAAGATTGGTACCCTTTCACGTCCAAATCTCTCAAACTCCGGGAGAGATTCTCAAAACCAAGGTTGACATGGTTCGAGTTCCTTTCAACACTTTGGAAATCCCGCTGAAACTTTGGACATTCTCGCGAAGGGTTCCCAATCCCCGACAAGATTGGTACCCTTTCACGTCCAAATCTCTCAAACTCCGGGAGAGATTCTCAAAACCAAGGTTGACATGGTTCGAGTTCCTTTCAACATTTTGGAAATCCCGCTGAAACTTTGGACATTCTCGCGAAGGGTTCCCAATCCCCGACAACATTGGTACCCTTTCACGTCCAAATCTCTCAAAGTCCGGGAGAGATTCTCAAAACCAAGGTTGACATGTTTCGAGTTCCTTTCAACATTTTGGAAATCTCGCTGAAACTTTGGACATTCTCGCGAAGGGTTCCCAATCCCCGACAAGATTGGTACCCTTTCACGTCCAAATCTCTCAAACTCCGGGAGAGATTCTCAAAACCAAGGTTGACATGTTTCGAGTTCCTTTCAACATTTTGGAAACCCCGCTGAAACTTTGGACATTCTGGCGAAGGGTTCCCAATCCCCGATAGATTGGTACCCTTTCACGTCCAAATCTCTCAAAGTCCGGGAGAGATTCTCAAAACCAAGGTTGACATGTTTCGAGTTCCTTTCAACATTTTGGAAAATCCGCTGAAACTTTGGACATTCTCGCGAAGGGTTCCCGATCCCCGACAAGACTGGTACCCTTTCACGTCCAAATCTCTCAAACTCCGGGAGAGATTCTCAAAACCAAGGTTCATATCTTTCGAGTTCCTTTCAACATTTTGGAAATCCCGCTGAAACTTTGGACATTGTCGCGAAGGGTTCCCAATCCCCGACAAGATTGGTACCCTTTCACGTCCAAATCTCTCAAACTCCAGGAGAGATTCTCAAAACCAAGGTTGACATGGTTCGAGTTCCTTTCAACATTTTGGAAATCCCGCTGAAACTTTGGACACTCTCGCGAAGGGTTCCCGATCCCCGACAAGACTGGTACCCTTTCACGTCCAAATCTCTCAAACTCCGGGAGAGATTCTCAAAACCAAGGTTGACATCTTTCGAGTTCCTTTCAACATTTTGGAAATCCCGCTGAAACTTTGGACATTCTGGCGAAGGGTTCCCAATCCCCGACAAGATTGGTACCCTTTCACGTCCAAATCTCTCAAACTCCGGGAGAGATTCTCAAAACCAAGGTTGACATGGTTCGAGTTCCTTTCAACACTTTGGAAATCCCGCTGAAACTTTGGACATTCTCGCGAAAGGTTCCCAATCCCCGAGAAGATCGGTACCCTTTCACGTCCAAATCTCTCAAAGTCCGGGAGAGATTCTCAAAACCAAGGTTGACATGTTTCGAGTTCTTTTCAACATTTTGGAAATCCCGCTGAAACTTTGGACATTCTCGCGAAGGGTTCCCAATCCCCGACAAGATTGGTACCCTTTCACGTCCAAATCTCTCAAAGTCCGGGAGAGATTCTCAAAACCAAGGTTGACATGGTTCGAGTTCCTTTCAACATTTTGGAAATCCCGCTGAAACTTTGGACGTTGTCGCGAAGGGTTCCCAATCCCCGACGAGATTGGTACCCTTTCACGTCCAAATCTCTCAAACTCCGGGAGAGATTCTCAAAACCAAGGTTGACATGTTTCGAGTTCCTTTCAACATTTTGGAAATCCCGCTGAAACTTTGGACATTCTCGCGAAGGGTTCCCGATCCCCGACAAGACTGGTACCCTTTCACGTCCAAATCTCTCAAACTCCGGGAGAGATTCTCAAAACCAAGGTTGACATGTTTCGAGTTCCTTTCAACATTTTGGAAATCCCGCTGAAACTTTGGACATTCTGGCGAAGGGTTCCCAATCCCCGACAACGTTGGTACCCTTTCACGTCCAAATCTGTCAAAGTCCGGGAGAGATTCTCAAAACCAAGGTTGACATGGTTCGAGTTCCTTTCAACATTTTGGAAATCTCGCTGAAACTTTGGACATTCTGTCGAAGGGTTCCCAATCCCCGACAAGATTGGTACCCTTTCACGTCCAAATCTCTCAAAGTCCGGGAGAGATTCTCAAAACCAAGGTTGACATGGTTCGAGTTCCTTTCAACATTTTGGAAATCCCGCTGAAACTTTGGACATTCTCGCGAAGGGTTCCCAATCCCCGACAACATTGGTACCCTTTCACGTCCAAATCTCTCAAAGTCCGGGAGAGATTCTCAAAACCAAGGTTGACATGTTTCGAGTTCCTTTCAACATTTTGGAAATCTCGCTGAAACTTTGGACATTCTCGCGAAGGGTTCCCAATCCCCGACAAGATTGGTACCCTTTCACGTCCAAATCTCTCAAACTCCGGGAGAGATTCTCAAAACCAAGGTTGACATGTTTCGAGTTCCTTTCAACATTTTGGAAACCCCGCTGAAACTTTGGACATTCTGGCGAAGGGTTCCCAATCCCCGATAGATTGGTACCCTTTCACGTCCAAATCTCTCAAAGTCCGGGAGAGATTCTCAAAACCAAGGTTGACGTGGTTCGAGTTCCTTTCAACATTTTGGAAATCCCGCTGAAACTTTGGACATTCTCGCGAAGGGTTCCCAATCCCCGACAAGATTGGTACCCTTTCACGTCCAAATCTCTCAAACTCCGGGAGAGATTCTCAAAACCAAGGTTGACATGGTTCGAGTTCCTTTCAACATTTTGGAAATCCCGCTGAAACTTTGGACATTGTCGCGAAGGGTTCCCAATCCCCAACAAGATTGGTACCCTTTCACGTCCAAATCTCTCAAACTCCCGGAGAGATTCTCAAAACCAAGGTTGACATGTTTCGAGTTCCTTTCAACATTTTGGAAATCCCGCTGAAACTTTGGACATTGTCGCGAAGGGTTCCCAATCCCCGACAAGATTGGTACCCTTTCACGTCCAAATCTCTCAAACTCCGGGAGAGATTCTCAAAACCAAGGTTGACATGGTTCGAGTTCCTTTCAACATTTTGGAAATCCCGCTGAAACTTTGGACATTCTCGCGAAGGGGTCCCAATCCCTGACAAGATTGGTACCCTTTCACGTCCAAATCAGTCAAACTCCGGGAGAGATTCTCAAAACCAAGGTTGACATGTTTCGAGTTCCTTTCAACATTTTGGAAATCCCGCTGAAACTTTGGACATTCTCGCGAAGCGTTCCCAATCCCCGACAAGATTGGTATTCTTTCACGTCCAAATCTCTCAAACTCCGGGAGAGATTCTCAAAACCAAGGTTGACATGTTTCGAGTTCCTTTCAACATTTTGGAAATCCCGCTGAAACTTTGGACATTGTCGCGAAGGGTTCCCAATCCCCGACAAGATTGGTACCCTTTCACGTCCAAATCTCTCAAACTCCGGGAGAGATTCTCAAAACCAAGGTTGACATGTTTCGAGTTCCTTTCAACATTTTGGAAATCCCGCTGAAACTTTGGACACTCTCGCGAAGGGTTCCCGATCCCCGACAAGACTGGTACCCTTTCACGTCCAAATCTCTCAAAGTCCGGGAGAGATTCTCAAAACCAAGGTTGACATGTTTCGAGTTCCTTTCAACATTTTGGAAATCCCGCTGAAACTTTGGACATTCTGGCGAAGGGTTCCCAATCCCCGACAAGATTGGTATTCTTTCACGTCCAAATCTCTCAAACTCCGGGAGAGATTCTCAAAACCAAGGTTGACATGTTTCGAGTTCCTTTCAACATTTTGGAAATCCCGCTGAAACTTTGGACATTCTCGCGAAGGGTTCCCGATCCCCGACAAGACTGGTACCCTTTCACGTCCAAATCTCTCAAACTCCGGGAGAGATTCTCAAAACCAAGGTTGACATGTTTCGAGTTCCTTTCAACATTTTGGAAATCCCGCTGAAACTTTGGACATTCTGGCGAAGGGTTCCCAATCCCCGACAACGTTGGTACCCTTTCACGTCCAAATCTGTCAAAGTCCGGGAGAGATTCTCAAAACCAAGGTTGACATGGTTCGAGTTCCTTTCAACATTTTGGAAATCTCGCTGAAACTTTGGACATTCTGTAGAAGGGTTCCCAATCCCCGACAAGATTGGTACCCTTTCACGTCCAAATCTCTCAAACTCCGGGAGAGATTCTCAAAACCAAGGTTGACATGGTTCGAGTTCCTTTCAACATTTTGGAAATCCCGCTGAAACTTTGGACATTCTCGCGAAGGGTTCCCAATCCCCGACAAGATTGGTACCCTTTCACGTCCAAATCTCTCAAAGTCCGGGAGAGATTCTCAAAACCAAGGTTGACATGTTTCGAGTTCCTTTCAACATTTTGGAAATCTCGCTGAAACTTTGGACATTCTCGCGAAGGGTTCCCAATCCCCGACAAGACTGGTACCCTTTCACGTCCAAATCTCTCAAACTCCGGGAGAGATTCTCAAAACCAAGGTTGACATGTTTCGAGTTCCTTTCAACATTTTGGAAACCCCGCTGAAACTTTGGACATTCTGGCGAAGGGTTCCCAATCCCCGATAGATTGGTACCCTTTCACGTCCAAATCTCTCAAAGTCCGGGAGAGATTCTCAAAACCAAGGTTGACGTGGTTCGAGTTCCTTTCAACATTTTGGAAATCCCGCTGAAACTTTGGACATTCTCGCGAAGGGTTCCCAATCCCCGACAAGATTGGTACCCTTTCACGTCCAAATCTCTCAAACTCCGGGAGAGATTCTCAAAACCAAGGTTGACATGGTTCGAGTTCCTTTCAACATTTTGGAAATCCCGCTGAAACTTTGGACATTCTCGCGAAGGGTTCCCAATCCCCGACAAGATTGGTACCCTTTCACGTCCAAATCTCTCAAACTCCCGGAGAGATTCTCAAAACCAAGGTTGACATGTTTCGAGTTCCTTTCAACATTTTGGAAATCCCGCTGAAACTTTGGACATTGTCGCGAAGGGTTCCCAATCCCCGACAAGATTGGTACCCTTTCACGTCCAAATCTCTCAAACTCCGGGAGAGATTCTCAAAACCAAGGTTGACATGGTTCGAGTTCCTTTCAACATTTTGGAAATCCCGCTGAAACTTTGGACATTCTCGCGAAGGGGTCCCAATCCCTGACAAGATTGGTACCCTTTCACGTCCAAATCAGTCAAACTCCGGGAGAGATTCTCAAAACCAAGGTTGACATGTTTCGAGTTCCTTTCAACATTTTGGAAATCCCGCTGAAACTTTGGACATTCTCGCGAAGCGTTCCCAATCCCCGACAAGATTGGTATTCTTTCACGTCCAAATCTCTCAAACTCCGGGAGAGATTCTCAAAACCAAGGTTGACATGGTTCGAGTTCCTTTCAACATTTTGGAAATCCCGCTGAAACTTTGGACATTCTCGCGAAGGGTTCCCAATCCCCGACAAGATTGGTACCCTTTCACGTCCAAATCTCTCAAACTCCGGGAGAGATTCTCAAAACCAAGGTTGACATGTTTCGAGTTCCTTTCAACATTTTGGAAATCCCGCTGAAACTTTGGACACTCTCGCGAAGGGTTCCCGATCCCCGACAAGACTGGTACCCTTTCACGTCCAAATCTCTCAAAGTCCGGGAGAGATTCTCAAAACCAAGGTTGACATGTTTCGAGTTCCTTTCAACATTTTGGAAATCCCGCTGAAACTTTGGACATTCTGGCGAAGGGTTCCCAATCCCCGACAAGATTGGTATTCTTTCACGTCCAAATCTCTCAAACTCCGGGAGAGATTCTCAAAACCAAGGTTGACATGTTTCGAGTTCCTTTCAACATTTTGGAAATCCCGCTGAAACTTTGGACATTCTCGCGAAAGGGTCCCAATCCCCGACGAGATTGGTACCCTTTCACGTCCAAATCTCTCAAAGTCCGGGAGAGATTCTCAAAACCAAGGTTGACATGGTTCGAGTTCCTTTCCACATTTTGGAAATCCCGCTGAAACTCCTAACATTCTCGCGAAGGGTTCCCAATCCCCGACAAGATTGGTACCCTTTCACGTCCAAATCTCTCAAACTCCGGGAGAGATTCTCAAAACCAAGGTTGACATGGTTCGAGTTCCTTTCAACATTTTGGAAATCCCGCTGAAACTTTGGACATTCTCGCGAAGGGGTCCCAATCCCTGAAAAGATTGGTACCCTTTCACGTCCAAATCTCTCAAACTCCGGGAGAGATTCTCAAAACCAAGGTTGACATGTTTCGAGTTCCTTTCAACATTTTGGAAATCTGGTATTCTTTCACGTCCAAATCTCTCAAACTCCGGGAGAGATTCTCAAAACCAAGGTTGACATGGTTCGAGTTCCTTTCAACACTTTGGAAATCCCGCTGAAACTTTGGACATTCTCGCGAAGGGTTCCCAATCCCCGACAAGATTGGTACCCTTTCACGTCCAAATCTCTCAAACTCCGGGAGAGATTCTCAAAACCAAGGTTGACATGGTTCGAGTTCCTTTCAACATTTTGGAAATCCCGCTGAAACTTTTGACATTCTCGCGAAGGGGTCCCAATCCCTGACAAGATTGGTACCCTTTCACGTCCAAATCAAACTCCGGGAGAGATTCTCAAAACCAAGGTTGACATGTTTCGAGTTCCTTTCAACATTTTGGAAATCCCGCTGAAACTTTGGACATTCTCGCGAAGGGTTCCCAATCCCCGACAAGATTGGTATTCTTTCACGTCCAAATCTCTCAAAGTCCGGGAGAGATTCTCAAAACCAAGGTTGACATGTTTCGAGTTCCTTTCAACATTTTGGAAATCCCGCTGAAACTTTGGACATTCTGGCGAAGGGTTCCCGATCCCCGACAAGATTGGTACCCTTTCACGTCCAAATCTCTCAAACTCCCGGAGAGATTCTCAAAACCAAGGTTGACATGGTTCGAGTTCCTTTCAACATTTTGGAAATCCCGCTGAAACTTTGGACATTGTCGCGAAGGGTTCCCAATCCCCGACAAGATTGGTACCCTTTCACGTCCAAATCTCTCAAACTCCGGGAGAGATTCTCAAAACCAAGGTTGACATGGTTCGAGTTCCTTTCAACCCTTTGGAAATCCCGCTGAAACTTTGGACATTCTCGCGAAGGGTTCCCAATCCCCGACAAGATTGGTACCCTTTCACGTCCAAATCTCTCAAACTCCGGGAGAGATTCTCAAAACCAAGGTTGACATGGTTCGAGTTCCTTTCAACATTTTGGAAATCCCGCTGAAACTTTGGACATTCTCGCGAAGGGGTCCCAATCCCTGACAAGATTGGTACCCTTTCACGCCCAAATCAGTCAAACTCCGGGAGAGATTCTCAAAACCAAGGTTGACATGTTTCGAGTTCCTTTCAACATTTTGGAAATCCCGCTGAAACTTTGGACATTCTCGCGAAGGGTTCCCAATCCCCGACAAGATTGGTATTCTTTCACGTCCAAATCTCTCAAAGTCCGGGAGAGATTCTCAAAACCAAGGTTGACATGGTTCGAGTTCCTTTCAACATTTTGGAAATCCCGCTGAAACTTTGGACATTGTCGCGAAGGGTTCCCAAACCCCAACAAGATTGGTACCCTTTCACGTCCAAATCTCTCAAACTCCGGGAGAGATTCTCAAAACCAAGGTTGACATGTTTCGAGTTCCTTTCAACACTTTGGAAATCCCGCTGAAAATTTGGACATTCTCGCGAAAGGTTCCCAATCCCCGAGATGATCGGTACCCTTTCACGTCCAAATCTCTCAAACTCCGGGAGAGATTCTCAAAACCAAGGTTGACATGGTTCGAGTTCCTTTCAACACTTTGGAAATCCCGCTGAAACTTTGGACATTCTCGCGAAGGGTTCCCAATCCCCGAGAAGATCGGTACCCTTTCACGTCCAAATCTCTCAAACTCCGGGAGAGATTCTCAAAACCAAGGTTGACATGTTTCGAGTTCCTTTCAACATTTTGGAAATCCCGCTGAAACTTTGGACATTCTGGCGAAGGGTTCCCAATCTCCGACAAGATTGGTACCCTTTCACGTCCAAATCTGTCAAAGTCCGGGAGAGATTCTCAAAACCAAGGTTGACATGGTTCGAGTTCCTTTCAACATTTTGGAAATCCCGCTGAAACTTTGGACATTGTCGCGAAGGGTTCCCAATCCCCGACGAGATTGGTACCCTTTCACGTCCAAATCTCTCAAACTCCGGGAGAGATTCTCAAAACCAAGGTTGACATGTTTCGAGTTCCTTTCAACATTTTGGAAATCCCGCTGAAACTTTGGACATTCTCGCGAAGGGTTCCCGATCCCCGACAAGACTGGTACCCTTTCACGTCCAAATCTCTCAAACTCCGGGAGAGATTCTCAAAACCAAGGTTGACATGGTTCGAGTTCCTTTCAACATTTTGGAAATCCCGCTGAAACTTTGGACATTCTGGCGAAGGGTTCCCAATCCCCGACAACGTTGGTACCCTTTCACGTCCAAATCTGTCAAAGTCCGGGAGAGATTCTCAAAACCAAGGTTGACATGGTTCGAGTTCCTTTCAACATTTTGGAAATCTCGCTGAAACTTTGGACATTCTCGCGAAGGGTTCCCAATCCCCGACAAGATTGGTACCCTTTCAGGTCCAAATCTCTCAAACTCCGGGAGAGATTCTCAAAACCAAGGTTGACATGGTTCGAGTTCCTTTCAACATTTTGGAAATCCCGCTGAAACTTTGGACATTCTCGCGAAGGGTTCCCAATCCCCGACAAGATTGGTACCCTTTCACGTCCAAATCTCTCAAACTCCAGGAGAGATTCTCAAAACCAAGGTTGACATGGTTCGAGTTCCTTTCCACATTTTGGAAATCTCGCTGAAACTTTGGACATTGTCGCGAAGGGTTCCCAATCCCCGACGAGATTGGTACCCTTTCACGTCCAAATCTCTCAAACTCCGGGAGAGATTCTCAAAACCAAGGTTGACATGTTTCGAGTTCCTTTCAACATTTTGGAAAATCCGCTGAAACTTTGGACATTCTCGCGAAGGGTTCCCGATCCCCGACAAGACTGGTACCCTTTCACGTCCAAATCTCTCAAACTCCGGGAGAGATTCTCAAAACCAAGGTTGACATGTTTCGAGTTCCTTTCAACATTTTGGAAATCCCGCTGAAACTTTGGACATTGTCGCGAAGGGTTCCCAATCCCCGAGATGATCGGTACCCTTTCACGTCCAAATCTCTCAAACTCCGGGAGAGATTCTCAAAACCAAGGTTGACATGGTTCGAGTTCCTTTCAACACTTTGGAAATCCCGCTGAAACTTTGGACATTCTCGCGAAAGGTTCCCAATCCCCGAGAAGATCGGTACCCTTTCACGTCCAAATCTCTCAAAGTCCGGGAGAGATTCTCAAAACCAAGGTTGACATGGTTCGAGTTCCTTTCCACATTTTGGAAATCCCGCTGAAACTTTGGACATTCTCGCGAAGGGTTCCCAATCCCCGACAAGATTGGTACCCTTTCACGTCCAAATCTCTCAAACTCCAGGAGAGATTCTCAAAACCAAGGTTGACATGGTTCGAGTTCCTTTCAACATTTTGGAAATCCCGCTGAAACTTTGGACATTGTCGCGAAGGGTTCCCAATCCCCGACGAGATTGGTACCCTTTCACGTCCAAATCTCTCAAACTCCGGGAGAGATTCTCAAAACCAAGGTTGACATGTTTCGAGTTCCTTTCAACATTTTGGAAATCCCGCTGAAACTTTGGACATTCTCGCGAAGGGTTCCCGATCCCCGACAAGACTGGTACCCTTTCACGTCCAAATCTCTCAAACTCCGGGAGAGATTCTCAAAACCAAGGTTCATATCTTTCGAGTTCCTTTCAACATTTTGGAAATCCCGCTGAAACTTTGGACATTGTCGCGAAGGGTTCCCAATCCCCGAGATGATCGGTACCCTTTCACGTCCAAATCTCTCAAACTCCGGGAGAGATTCTCAAAACCAAGGTTGACATGGTTCGAGTTCCTTTCAACACTTTGGAAATCCCGCTGAAACTTTGGACATTCTCGCGAAAGGTTCCCAATCCCCGAGAAGATCGGTACCCTTTCACGTCCAAATCTCTCAAACTCCGGGAGAGATTCTCAAAACCAAGGTTGACATGGTTCGAGTTCCTTTCCACATTTTGGAAATCCCGCTGAAACTTTGGACATTCTCGCGAAGGGTTCCCAATCCCCGACAAGATTGGTACCCTTTCACGTCCAAATCTCTCAAACTCCAGGAGAGATTCTCAAAACCAAGGTTGACATGGTTCGAGTTCCTTTCAACATTTTGGAAATCCCGCTGAAACTTTGGACATTGTCGCGAAGGGTTCCCAATCCCCGACGAGATTGGTACCCTTTCACGTCCAAATCTCTCAAACTCCGGGAGAGATTCTCAAAACCAAGGTTGACATGTTTCGAGTTCCTTTCAACATTTTGGAAATCCCGCTGAAACTTTGGACATTCTCGCGAAGGGTTCCCGATCCCCGACAAGACTGGTACCCTTTCACGTCCAAATCTCTCAAACTCCGGGAGAGATTCTCAAAACCAAGGTTGACATGTTTCGAGTTCCTTTCAACATTTTGGAAATCCCGCTGAAACTTTGGACATTCTGGCGAAGGGTTCCCAATCCCCGACAACGTTGGTACCCTTTCACGTCCAAATCTGTCAAAGTCCGGGAGAGATTCTCAAAACCAAGGTTGACATGGTTCGAGTTCCTTTCAACATTTTGGAAATCTCGCTGAAACTTTGGACATTCTGTCGAAGGGTTCCCAATCCCCGACAAGATTGGTACCCTTTCACGTCCAAATCTCTCAAACTCCGGGAGAGATTCTCAAAACCAAGGTTGACATGGTTCGAGTTCCTTTCAACATTTTGGAAATCCCGCTGAAACTTTGGACATTCTCGCGAAGGGTTCCCAATCCCCGACAAGATTGGTACCCTTTCACGTCCAAATCTCTCAAACTCCGGGAGAGATTCTCAAAACCAAGGTTGACATGGTTCGAGTTCCTTTCACCATTTTGGAGATCTCGCTGAAACTTTGGACATTGTCGCGAAGGGTTCCCAATCCCCGACGAGATTGGTACCCTTTCACGTCCAAATCTCTCAAACTCCGGGAGAGATTCTCAAAACCAAGGTTGACATGTTTCGAGTTCCTTTCAACATTTTGGAAAATCCGCTGAAACTTTGGACATTCTCGCGAAGGGTTCCCGATCCCCGACAAGACTGGTACCCTTTCACGTCCAAATCTCTCAAACTCCGGGAGAGATTCTCAAAACCAAGGTTCATATCTTTCGAGTTCCTTTCAACATTTTGGAAATCCCGCTGAAACTTTGGACATTGTCGCGAAGGGTTCCCAATCCCCGAGATGATCGGTACCCTTTCACGTCCAAATCTCTCAAACTCCGGGAGAGATTCTCAAAACCAAGGTTGACATGGTTCGAGTTCCTTTCAACACTTTGGAAATCCCGCTGAAACTTTGGACATTCTCGCGAAAGGTTCCCAATCCCCGAGAAGATCGGTACCCTTTCACGTCCAAATCTCTCAAAGTCCGGGAGAGATTCTCAAAACCAAGGTTGACATGTTTCGAGTTCTTTTCAACATTTTGGAAATCCCGCTGAAACTTTGGACATTCTCGCGAAGGGTTCCCAATCCCCGACAAGATTGGTACCCTTTCACGTCCAAATCTCTCAAAGTCCGGGAGAGATTCTCAAAACCAAGGTTGACATGGTTCGAGTTCCTTTCAACATTTTGGAAATCCCGCTGAAACTTTGGACATTCTCGCGAAGGGTTCCCAATCCCCGACAAGATTGGTACCCTTTCACGTCCAAATCTCTCAAACTCCGGGAGAGATTCTCAAAACCAAGGTTGACATGGTTCGAGTTCCTTTCAACATTTTGGAAATCCCGCTGAAACTTTGGACATTGTCGCGAAGGGTTCCCAATCCCCGACGAGATTGGTACCCTTTCACGTCCAAATCTCTCAAACTCCGGGAGAGATTCTCAAAACCAAGGTTGACATGTTTCGAGTTCCTTTCAACATTTTGGAAAATCCGCTGAAACTTTGGACATTCTCGCGAAGGGTTCCCGATCCCCGACAAGACTGGTACCCTTTCACGTCCAAATCTCTCAAACTCCGGGAGAGATTCTCAAAACCTAGGTTCATATCTTTCGAGTTCCTTTCAACATTTTGGAAATCCCGCTGAAACTTTGGACATTGTCGCGAAGGGTTCCCAATCCCCGACAAGATTGGTACCCTTTCACGTCCAAATCTCTCAAACTCCAGGAGAGATTCTCAAAACCAAGGTTGACATGGTTCGAGTTCCTTTCAACATTTTGGAAATCCCGCTGAAACTTTGGACATTCTGGCGAAGGGTTCCCAATCCCCGACAAGATTGGTACCCTTTCACGTCCAAATCTCTCAAACTCCCGGAGAGATTCTCAAAACCAAGGTTGACATGTTTCGAGTTCCTTTCAACATTTTGGAAATCCCGCTGAAACTTTGGACATTCTCGCGAAGGGTTCCCAAACCCCGACAAGATTGGTATTCTTTCACGTCCAAATCTCTCAAACTCCGGGAGAGATTCTCAAAACCAAGGTTGACATGGTTCGAGTTCCTTTCAACATTTTGGAAATCCCGCTGAAACTTTGGACATTGTCGCGAAGGGTTCCCAATCCCCGACAAGATTGGTACCCTTTCACGTCCAAATCTCTCAAACTCCGGGAGAGATTCTCAAAACCAAGGTTGACATGTTTCGAGTTCCTTTCAACATTTTGGAAATCCCGCTGAAACTTTGGACATTCTCGCGAAGGGTTCCCAATCCCCGACAACATTGGTACCCTTTCACGTCCAAATCTCTCAAAGTCCGGGAGAGATTCTCAAAACCAAGGTTGACATGTTTCGAGTTCCTTTCAACATTTTGGAAATCTCGCTGAAACTTTGGACATTCTGTCGAAGGGTTCCCAATCCCCGACAAGATTGGTACCCTTTCACGTCCAAATCTCTCAAACTCCGGGAGAGATTCTCAAAACCAAGGTTGACATGTTTCGAGTTCCTTTCAACATTTTGGAAACCCCGCTGAAACTTTGGACATTCTGGCGAAGGGTTCCCAATCCCCGACAAGATTGGTACCCTTTCACGTCCAAATCTCTCAAAGTCCGGGAGAGATTCTCAAAACCAAGGTTGACGTGGTTCGAGTTCCTTTCAACATTTTGGAAATCCCGCTGAAACTTTGGACATTCTCGCGAAGGGTTCCCAATCCCCGACAAGATTGGTACCCTTTCACGTCCAAATCTCTCAAACTCCGGGAGAGATTCTCAAAACCAAGGTTGACATGTTTCGAGTTCCTTTCAACATTTTGGAAATCCCGCTGAAACTTTGGACATTGTCGCGAAGGGTTCCCAATCCCCGACAAGATTGGTACCCTTTCACGTCCAAATCTCTCAAACTCCCGGAGAGATTCTCAAAACCAAGGTTGACATGGTTCGAGTTCCTTTCAACATTTTGGAAATCCCGCTGAAACTTTGGACATTCTGGCGAAGGGTTCCCAATCCCCGACAAGATTGGTACCCTTTCACGTCCAAATCTCTCAAAGTCCGGGAGAGATTCTCAAAACCAAGGTTGACGTGGTTCGAGTTCCTTTCAACATTTTGGAAATCCCGCTGAAACTTTGGACATTCTCGCGAAGGGTTCCCAATCCCCGACAAGATTGGTACCCTTTCACGTCCAAATCTCTCAAACTCCGGGAGAGATTCTCAAAACCAAGGTTGACATGTTTCGAGTTCCTTTCAACATTTTGGAAATCCCGCTGAAACTTTGGACATTGTCGCGAAGGGTTCCCAATCCCCGACAAGATTGGTACCCTTTCACGTCCAAATCTCTCAAACTCCCGGAGAGATTCTCAAAACCAAGGTTGACATGGTTCGAGTTCCTTTCAACATTTTGGAAATCCCGCTAAACTTTGGACATTGTCGCGAAGGGTTCCCAATCCCCGACAAGATTGGTACCCTTTCACGTCC
Organism: Streptopelia decaocto; assembly: GCF_964273445.1. Classification (NCBI taxonomy): domain Eukaryota; kingdom Metazoa; phylum Chordata; class Aves; order Columbiformes; family Columbidae; genus Streptopelia; species Streptopelia decaocto. The sequence continues at coordinate 505,476 of NW_028116191.1, forward strand.
AAATCTCTCAAACTCCGGGAGAGATTCTCAAAACCAAGGTTGACATGGTTCGAGTTCCTTTCAACACTTTGGAAATCCCGCTGAAACTTTGGACATTCTCGCGAAGGGTTCCCAATCCCCGACAAGATTGGTACCCTTTCACGTCCAAATCTCTCAAACTCCGGGAGAGATTCTCAAAACCAAGGTTGACATGGTTCGAGTTCCTTTCAACATTTTGGAAATCCCGCTGAAACTTTGGACATTCTCGCGAAGGGGTCCCAATCCCTGACAAGATTGGTACCCTTTCACGTCCAAATCAGTCAAACTCCGGGAGAGATTCTCAAAACCAAGGTTGACATGTTTCGAGTTCCTTTCAACATTTTGGAAATCCCGCTGAAACTTTGGACATTCTCGCGAAGCGTTCCCAATCCCCGACAAGATTGGTATTCTTTCACGTCCAAATCTCTCAAAGTCCGGGAGAGATTCTCAAAACCAAGGTTGACATGTTTCGAGTTCCTTTCAACATTTTGGAAATCCCGCTGAAACTTTGGACATTCTCGCGAAGCGTTCCCAATCCCCGACAAGATTGGTATTCTTTCACGTCCAAATCTCTCAAAGTCCGGGAGAGATTCTCAAAACCAAGGTTGACATGTTTCGAGTTCCTTTCAACATTTTGGAAATCCCGCTGAAACTTTGGACATTCTGGCGAAGGGTTCCCAATCCCCGACAAGATTGGTACCCTTTCACGTCCAAATCTCTCAAAGTCCGGGAGAGATTCTCAAAACCAAGGTTGACATGTTTCGAGTTCCTTTCAACATTTTGGAAATCCCGCTGAAACTTTGGACACTCTCGCGAAGGGTTCCCGATCCCCGACAAGACTGGTACCCTTTCACGTCCAAATCTCTCAAACTCCGGTAGAGATTCTCAAAACCAAGGTTGACATCTTTCGAGTTCCTTTCAACATTTTGGAAATCCCGCTGAAACTTTGGACATTCTGGCGAAGGGTTCCCAGTCCCCGACAAGATTGGTACCCTTTCACGTCCAAATCTCTCAAACTCCCGGAGAGATTCTCAAAACCAAGGTTGACATGTTTCGAGTTCCTTTCAACATTTTGGAAATCCCGCTGAAACTTTGGACATTGTCGCGAAGGGTTCCCAATCCCCGACAAGACTGGTACCCTTTCACGTCCAAATCTCTCAAACTCCAGGAGAGATTCTCAAAACCAAGGTTGACATGGTTCGAGTTCCTTTCAACATTTTGGAAATCCCGCTGAAACTTTGGACATTGTCGCGAAGGGTTCCCAATCCCCGACAAGATTGGTACCCTTTCACGTCCAAATCTCTCAAACTCCGGGAGAGATTCTCAAAACCAAGGTTGACATGGTTCGAGTTCCTTTCAACATTTTGGAAATCCTGCTGAAATTTGGACATTCTCGCGAAGGGGTCCCAATCCCTGAAAAGATTGGTACCCTTTCACGTCCAAATCTCTCAAAGTCCGGGAGAGATTCTCAAAACCAAGGTTGACATGTTTCGAGTTCCTTTCAACATTTTGGAAATCTGGTATTCTTTCACGTCCAAATCTCTCAAACTCCGGGAGAGATTCTCAAAACCAAGGTTGACATGGTTCGAGTTCCTTTCAACACTTTGGAAATCCCGCTGAAACTTTGGACATTCTCGCGAAGGGTTCCCAATCCCCGACAAGATTGGTACCCTTTCACGTCCAAATCTCTCAAAGTCCGGGAGAGATTCTCAAAACCAAGGTTGACATGGTTCGAGTTCCTTTCAACATTTTGGAAATCCCGCTGAAACTTTGGACATTCTCGCGAAAGGGTCCCAATCCCTGACAAGATTGGTACCCTTTCACGTCCAAATCAAACTCCGGGAGAGATTCTCAAAACCAAGGTTGACATGTTTCGAGTTCCTTTCAACATTTTGGAAATCCCGCTGAAACTTTGGACATTCTCGCGAAGGGTTCCCAATCCCCGACAAGATTGGTATTCTTTCACGTCCAAATCTCTCAAACTCCGGGAGAGATTCTCAAAACCAAGGTTGACATGTTTCGAGTTCCTTTCAACATTTTGGAAATCCCGCTGAAACTTTGGACATTCTGGCGAAGGGTTCCCAATCCCCGACAAGATTGGTACCCTTTCACGTCCAAATCTCTCAAACTCCGGGAGAGATTCTCAAAACCAAGGTTGACATGGTTCGAGTTCCTTTCAACATTTTGGAAATCCCGCTGAAACTTTGGACATTCTCGCGAAGGGGTCCCAATCCCTGACAAGATTGGTACCCTTTCACGTCCAAATCAGTCAAACTCCGGGAGAGATTCTCAAAACCAAGGTTGACATGTTTCGAGTTCCTTTCAACATTTTGGAAATCCCGCTGAAACTTTGGACATTCTCGCGAAGGGTTCCCAATCCCCGACAAGATTGGTATTCTTTCACGTCCAAATCTCTCAAAGTCCGGGAGAGATTCTCAAAACCAAGGTTGACATGGTTCGAGTTCCTTTCAACATTTTGGAAATCCCGCTGAAACTTTGGACATTGTCGCGAAGGGTTCCCAAACCCCAACAAGATTGGTACCCTTTCACGTCCAAATCTCTCAAACTCCGGGAGAGATTCTCAAAACCAAGGTTGACATGTTTCGAGTTCCTTTCAACACTTTGGAAATCCCGCTGAAACTTTGGACATTCTCGCGAAAGGTTCCCAATCCCCGAGATGATCGGTACCCTTTCACGTCCAAATCTCTCAAAGTCCGGGAGAGATTCTCAAAACCAAGGTTGACATGGTTCGAGTTCCTTTCAACACTTTGGAAATCCCGCTGAAACTTTGGACATTCTCGCGAAAGGTTCCCAATCCCCGACAAGACTGGTACCCTTTCACGTCCAAATCTCTCAAAGTCCGGGAGAGATTCTCAAAACCAAGGTTGACATGTTTCGAGTTCCTTTCAACATTTTGGAAATCCCGCTGAAACTTTGGACATTCTCGCGAAGGGTTCCCAATCCCCGACAAGATTGGTACCCTTTCACGTCCAAATCTCTCAAAGTCCGGGAGAGATTCTCAAAACCAAGGTTGACATGGTTCGAGTTCCTTTCAACATTTTGGAAATCCCGCTGAAACTTTGGACATTGTCGCGAAGGGTTCCCAATCCCCGACGAGATTGGTACCCTTTCACGTCCAAATCTCTCAAACTCCGGGAGAGATTCTCAAAACCAAGGTTGACATGTTTCGAGTTCCTTTCAACATTTTGGAAATCCCGCTGAAACTTTGGACATTCTCGCGAAGGGTTCCCGATCCCCGACAAGACTGGTACCCTTTCACGTCCAAATCTCTCAAACTCCGGGAGAGATTCTCAAAACCAAGGTTGACATGTTTCGAGTTTCTTTCAACATTTTGGAAATCCCGCTGAAACTTTGGACATTCTGGCGAAGGGTTCCCAATCCCCGACAAGATTGGTACCCTTTCACGTCCAAATCTCTCAAACTCCGGGAGAGATTCTCAAAACCAAGGTTGACATGGTTCGAGTTCCTTTCAACATTTTGGAAATCCCGCTGAAACTTTGGACATTCTCGCGAAGGGTTCCCAATCCCCGACAAGATTGGTACCCTTTCACGTCCAAATCTCTCAAACTCCGGGAGAGATTCTCAAAACCAAGGTTGACATGGTTCGAGTTCCTTTCACCATTTTGGAAATCTCGCTGAAACTTTGGACATTGTCGCGAAGGGTTCCCAATCCCCGACGAGATTGGTACCCTTTCACGTCCAAATCTCTCAAACTCCGGGAGAGATTCTCAAAACCAAGGTTGACATGTTTCGAGTTCCTTTCAACATTTTGGAAAATCCGCTGAAACTTTGGACATTCTCGCGAGGGGTTCCCGATCCCCGACAAGACTGGTACCCTTTCACGTCCAAATCTCTCAAACTCCGGGAGAGATTCTCAAAACCAAGGTTCATATCTTTCGAGTTCCTTTCAACATTTTGGAAATCCCGCTGAAACTTTGGACATTGTCGCGAAGGGTTCCCAATCCCCGAGATGATCGGTACCCTTTCACGTCCAAATCTCTCAAACTCCGGGAGAGATTCTCAAAACCAAGGTTGACATGTTTCGAGTTCCTTTCAACATTTTGGAAATCCCGCTGAAACTTTGGACATTCTGGCGAAGGGTTCCCAATCCCCGACAACGTTGGTACCCTTTCACGTCCAAATCTGTCAAAGTCCGGGAGAGATTCGCAAAACCAAGGTTGACATGGTTCGAGTTCCTTTCAACATTTTGGAAATCTCGCTGAAACTTTGGACATTCTGTCGAAGGGTTCCCAATCCCCGACAAGATTGGTACCCTTTCACGTCCAAATCTCTCAAACTCCGGGAGAGATTCGCAAAACCAAGGTTGACATGGTTCGAGTTCCTTTCAACATTTTGGAAATCCCGCTGAAACTTTGGACATTCTCGCGAAGGGTTCCCAATCCCCGACAAGATTGGTACCCTTTCACGTCCAAATCTCTCAAACTCCGGGAGAGATTCTCAAAACCAAGGTTGACATGGTTCGAGTTCCTTTCACCATTTTGGAAATCTCGCTGAAACTTTGGACATTGTCGCGAAGGGTTCCCAATCCCCGACGAGATTGGTACCCTTTCACGTCCAAATCTCTCAAACTCCGGGAGAGATTCTCAAAACCAAGGTTGACATGTTTCGAGTTCCTTTCAACATTTTGGAAAATCCGCTGAAACTTTGGACATTCTCGCGAAGGGTTCCCGATCCCCGACAAGACTGGTACCCTTTCACGTCCAAATCTCTCAAACTCCGGGAGAGATTCTCAAAACCAAGGTTCATATCTTTCGAGTTCCTTTCAACATTTTGGAAATCCCGCTGAAACTTTGGACATTCTCGCGAAGGGTTCCCAATCCCCGAGATGATCGGTACCCTTTCACGTCCAAATCTCTCAAACTCCGGGAGAGATTCTCAAAACCAAGGTTGACATGGTTCGAGTTCCTTTCAACACTTTGGAAATCCCGCTGAAACTTTGGACATTCTCGCGAAAGGTTCCCAATCCCCGAGAAGATCGGTACCCTTTCACGTCCAAATCTCTCAAAGTCCGGGAGAGATTCTCAAAACCAAGGTTGACATGTTTCGAGTTCTTTTCAACATTTTGGAAATCCCGCTGAAACTTTGGACATTCTCGCGAAGGGTTCCCAATCCCCGACAAGATTGGTACCCTTTCACGTCCAAATCTCTTAAAGTCCGGGAGAGATTCTCAAAGCCATGGTTGACATGTTTCGAGTTCCTTTCAACATTTTGGAAATCCCGCTGAAACTTTGGACATTCTCGCGAAGGGTTCCCAATCCCCGACAAGATTGGTACCCTTTCACGTCCAAATCTCTCAAACTCCGGGAGAGATTCTCAAAACCAAGGTTGACGTGGTTCGAGTTCCTTTCAACATTTTGGAAATCCCGCTGAAACTTTGGACATTCTCGCGAAGCTTTCCCGATCCCAGACAAGATTGGTACCCTTTCACGTCCAAATCTCTCAAACTCCGGGAGAGATTCTCAAAACCAAGGTTGACATGTTTCGAGTTCCTCTCAACATTTTGGAAATCCCGCTGAAACTTTGGACATTCTGGCGAAGGGTTCCCAATCCCCGACAAGATTGGTACCCTTTCACGTCCAAATCTCTCAAACTCCCGGAGAGATTCTCAAAACCAAGGTTGACATGTTTCGAGTTCCTTTCAACATTTTGGAAATCCCGCTGAAACTTTGGACATTGTCGCGAAGGGTTCCCAATCCCCGACAAGATTGGTACCCTTTCACGTCCAAATCTCTCAAACTCCAGGAGAGATTCTCAAAACCAAGGTTGACATGGTTCGAGTTCCTTTCAACATTTTGGAAATCCCGCTGAAACTTTGGACATTGTCGCGAAGGGTTCCCAATCCCCGACAAGATTGGTACCCTTTCACGTCCAAATCTCTCAAACTCCGGGAGAGATTCTCAAAACCAAGGTTGACATGGTTCGAGTTCCTTTCAACATTTTTGAAATCCTGCTGAAATTTGGACATTCTCGCGAAGGGGTCCCAATCCCTGAAAAGATTGGTACCCTTTCACGTCCAAATCTCTCAAAGTCCGGGAGAGATTCTCAAAACCAAGGTTGACATGTTTCGAGTTTCTTTCAACATTTTGGAAATCTGGTATTCTTTCACGTCCAAATCTCTCAAACTCCGGGAGAGATTCTCAAAACCAAGGTTGACATGGTTCGAGTTCCTTTCAACACTTTGGAAATCCCGCTGAAACTTTGGACATTCTCGCGAAGGGTTCCCAATCCCCGACAAGATTGGTACCCTTTCACGTCCAAATCTCTCAAACTCCGGGAGAGATTCTCAAAACCAAGGTTGACATGGTTCGAGTTCCTTTCAACATTTTGGAAATCCCGCTGAAACTTTGGACATTCTCGCGAAAGGGTCCCAATCCCTGACAAGATTGGTACCCTTTCACGTCCAAATCAAACTCCGGGAGAGATTCTCAAAACCAAGGTTGACATGTTTCGAGTTCCTTTCAACATTTTGGAAATCCCGCTGAAACTTTGGACATTCTCGCGAAGGGTTCCCAATCCCCGACAAGATTGGTATTCTTTCACGTCCAAATCTCTCAAAGTCCAGGAGAGATTCTCAAAACCAAGGTTGACATGTTTCGAGTTCCTTTCAACATTTTGGAAATCCCGCTGAAACTTTGGACATTCTGGCGAAGGGTTCCCAATCCCCGACAAGATTGGTACCCTTTCACGTCCAAATCTCTCAAACTCCCGGAGAGATTCTCAAAACCAAGGTTGACATGGTTCGAGTTCCTTTCAACATTTTGGAAATCCCGCTGAAACTTTGGACATTGTCGCGAAGGGTTCCCAATCCCCGACAAGATTGGTACCCTTTCACGTCCAAATCTCTCAAACTCCGGGAGAGATTCTCAAAACCAAGGTTGACATGGTTCGAGTTCCTTTCAACATTTTGGAAATCCCGCTGAAACTTTGGACATTCTCGCGAAGGGTTCCCAATCCCCGACAAGATTGGTATTCTTTCACGTCCAAATCTCTCAAAGTCCGGGAGAGATTCTCAAAACCAAGGTTGACATGGTTCGAGTTCCTTTCAACATTTTGGAAATCCCGCTGAAACTTTGGACATTGTCGCGAAAGGTTCCCAAACCCCAACAAGATTGGTACCCTTTCACGTCCAAATCTCTCAAACTCCGGGAGAGATTCTCAAAACCAAGGTTGACATGTTTCGAGTTCCTTTCAACACTTTGGAAATCCCGCTGAAACTTTGGCCATTCTCGCGAAAGGTTCCCAATCCCCGAGATGATCGGTACCCTTTCACGTCCAAATCTCTCAAACTCCGGGAGAGATTCTCAAAACCAAGGTTGACATGGTTCGAGTTCCTTTCAACACTTTGGAAATCCCGCTGAAACTTTGGACATTCTCGCGAAAGGTTCCCAATCCCCGAGAAGATCGGTACCCTTTCACGTCCAAATCTCTCAAAGTCCGGGAGAGATTCTCAAAACCAAGGTTGACATGTTTCGAGTTCCTTTCAACATTTTGGAAATCCCGCTGAAACTTTGGACATTCTCGCGAAGGGTTCCCAATCCCCGACAAGATTGGTACCCTTTCACGTCCAAATCTCTCAAAGTCCGGGAGAGATTCTCAAAGCCAAGGTTGACATGGTTCGAGTTCCTTTCAACATTTTGGAAATCCCGCTGAAACTTTGGACATTGTCGCGAAGGGTTCCCAATCCCCGACGAGATTGGTAGCCTTTCACGTCCAAATCTCTCAAACTCCGGGAGAGATTCTCAAAACCAAGGTTGACATGTTTCGAGTTCCTTTCAACATTTTGGAAATCCCGCTGAAACTTTGGACATTCTCGCGAAGGGTTCCCGATCCCCGACAAGACTAGTACCCTTTCACGTCCAAATCTCTCAAACTCCGGGAGAGATTCTCAAAACCAAGGTTGACATGTTTCGAGTTCCTTTCAACATTTTGGAAATCCCGCTGAAACTTTGGACATTCTGGCGAAGGGTTCCCAATCCCCGACAAGATTGGTACCCTTTCACGTCCAAATCTCTCAAACTCCGGGAGAGATTCTCAAAACCAAGGTTGACATGGTTCGAGTTCCTTTCAACATTTTGGAAATCCCGCTGAAACTTTGGACATTCTCGCGAAGGGTTCCCAATCCCCGACAAGATTGGTACCCTTTCACGTCCAAATCTCTCAAACTCCGGGAGAGATTCTCAAAACCAAGGTTGACATGGTTCGAGTTCCTTTCACCATTTTGGAAATCTCGCTGAAACTTTGGACATTGTCGCGAAGGGTTCCCAATCCCCGACGAGATTGGTAGCCTTTCACGTCCAAATCTCTCAAACTCCGGGAGAGATTCTCAAAACCAAGGTTGACATGTTTCGAGTTCCTTTCAACATTTTGGAAAATCCGCTGAAACTTTGGACATTCTCGCGAGGGGTTCCCGATCCCCGACAAGACTGGTACCCTTTCACGTCCAAATCTCTCAAACTCCGGGAGAGATTCTCAAAACCAAGGTTCATATCTTTCGAGTTCCTTTCAACATTTTGGAAATCCCGCTGAAACTTTGGACATTGTCGCGAAGGGTTCCCAATCCCCGAGATGACCGGTACCCTTTCACGTCCAAATCTCTCAAACTCCGGGAGAGATTCTCAAAACCAAGGCTGACATGGTTCGAGTTCCTTTCAACACTTTGGAAATTCCGCTGAAACTTTGGACATTCTCGCGAAAGGTTCCCAATCCCCGAGAAGATCGGTACCCTTTCACGTCCAAATCTCTCAAAGTCCGGGAGAGATTCTCAAAACCAAGGTTGACATGTTTCGAGTTCCTTTCAACATTTTGGAAATCCCGCTGAAACTTTGGACATTCTCGCGAAGGGTTCCCAATCCCCGACAAGATTGGTACCCTTTCACGTCCAAATCTCTCAAACTCCGGGAGAGATTCTCAAAACCAAGGTTGACATGGTTCGAGTTCCTTTCAACATTTTGGAAATCCCGCTGAAACTTTGGACATTGTCGCGAAGGGTTCCCAATCCCCGACGAGATTGGTACCCTTTCACGTCCAAATCTCTCAAACTCCGGGAGAGATTCTCAAAACCAAGGTTGACATGTTTCGAGTTCCTTTCAACATTTTGGAAATCCCGCTGAAACTTTGGACATTCTCGCGAAGGGTTCCCGATCCCCGACAAGACTGGTACCCTTTCACGTCCAAATCTCTCAAACTCCGGGAGAGATTCTCAAAACCAAGGTTGACATGTTTCGAGTTCCTTTCAACATTTTGGAAATCCCGCTGAAACTTTGGACATTCTGGCGAAGGGTTCCCAATCCCCGACAACGTTGGTACCCTTTCACGTCCAAATCTGTCAAAGTCCGGGAGAGATTCGCAAAACCAAGGTTGACATGGTTCGAGTTCCTTTCAACATTTTGGAAATCTCGCTGAAACTTTGGACATTCTGTCGAAGGGTTCCCAATCCCCGACAAGATTGGTACCCTTTCACGTCCAAATCTCTCAAACTCCGGGAGAGATTCTCAAAACCAAGGTTGACATGGTTCGAGTTCCTTTCAACATTTTGGAAATCCCGCTGAAACTTTGGACATTCTGGCGAAGGGTTCCCAATCCCCGACAAGACTGGTACCCTTTCACGTCCAAATCTCTCAAACTCCGGGAGAGATTCTCAAAACCAAGGTTGACATGGTTCGAGTTCCTTTCACCATTTTGGAAATCTCGCTGAAACTTTGGACATTGTCGCGAAGGGTTCCCAATCCCCGACGAGATTGGTACCCTTTCACGTCCAAATCTCTCAAACTCCGGGAGAGATTCTCAAAACCAAGGTTGACATGTTTCGAGTTCCTTTCAACATTTTGGAAAATCCGCTGAAACTTTGGACATTCTCGCGAAGGGTTCCCGATCCCCGACAAGACTGGTACCCTTTCACGTCCAAATCTCTCAAAGTCCGGGAGAGATTCTCAAAACCAAGGTTCATATCTTTCGAGTTCCTTTCAACATTTTGGAAATCCCGCTGAAACTTTGGACATTGTCGCGAAGGGTTCCCAATCCCCGAGATGATCGGTACCCTTTCACGTCCAAATCTCTCAAACTCCGGGAGAGATTCTCAAAACCAAGGTTGACATGGTTCTAGTTCCTTTCAACACTTTGGAAATCCCGCTGAAACTTTGGACATTCTCGCGAAAGGTTCCCAATCCCCGAGAAGATCGGTACCCTTTCACGTCCAAATCTCTCAAAGTCCGGGAGAGATTCTCAAAACCAAGGTTGACATGTTTCGAGTTCTTTTCAACATTTTGGAAATCCCGCTGAAACTTTGGACATTCTCGCGAAGGGTTCCCAATCCCCGACAAGATTGGTACCCTTTCACGTCCAAATCTCTTAAAGTCCGGGAGAGATTCTCAAAGCCAAGGTTGACATGGTTCGAGTTCCTTTCAACATTTTGGAAATCCCGCTGAAACTTTGGACATTGTCGCGAAGGGTTCCCAATCCCCGACGAGATTGGTACCCTTTCACGTCCAAATCTCTCAAACTCCGGGAGAGATTCTCAAAACCAAGGTTGACATGTTTCGAGTTCCTTTCAACATTTTGGAAATCCCGCTGAAACTTTGGACATTCTCGCGAAGGGTTCCCGATCCCCGACAAGACTGGTACCCTTTCACGTCCAAATCTCTCAAACTCCGGGAGAGATTCTCAAAACCAAGGTTGACATGTTTCGAGTTCCTTTCAACATTTTGGAAATCCCGCTGAAACTTTGGACATTCTGGCGAAGGGTTCCCAATCCCCGACAAGATTGGTACCCTTTCACGTCCAAATCTCTCAAACTCCGGGAGAGATTCTCAAAACCAAGGTTGACATGGTTCGAGTTCCTTTCAACATTTTGGAAATCCCGCTGAAACTTTGGACATTGTCGCGAAGGGTTCCCAATCCCCGACAAGATTGGTACCCTTTCACGTCCAAATCTCTCAAACTCCGGGAGAGATTCTCAAAACCAAGGTTGACATGGTTCGAGTTCCTTTCACCATTTTGGAAATCTCGCTGAAACTTTGGACATTGTCGCGAAGGGTTCCCAATCCCCGACGAGATTGGTACCCTTTCACGTCCAAATCTCTCAAACTCCGGGAGAGATTCTCAAAACCAAGGTTGACATGTTTCGAGTTCCTTTCAACATTTTGGAAAATCCGCTGAAACTTTGGACATTCTCGCGAAGGGTTCCCGATCCCCGACAAGATTGGTACCCTTTCACGTCCAAATCTCTCAAACTCTGGGAGAGATTCTCAAAACCAAGGTTCATATCTTTCGAGTTCCTTTCAACATTTTGGAAATCCCGCTGAAACTTTGGACATTGTCGCGAAGGGTTCCCAATCCCCGAGATGATCGGTACCCTTTCACGTCCAAATCTCTCAAACTCCGGGAGAGATTCTCAAAACCAAGGTTGACATGGTTCGAGTTCCTTTCAACACTTTGGAAATCCCGCTGAAACTTTGGACATTCTCGCGAAAGGTTCCCAATCCCCGAGAAGATCGGTACCCTTTCACGTCCAAATCTCTCAAAGTCCGGGAGAGATTCTCAAAACCAAGGTTGACATGTTTCGAGTTCCTTTCAACATTTTGGAAATCCCGCTGAAACTTTGGACATTCTCGCGAAGGGTTCCCAATCCCCGACAAGATTGGTACCCTTTCACGTCCAAATCTCTCAAACTCCGGGAGAGATTCTCAAAACCAAGGTTGACATGTTTCGAGTTCCTTTCAACATTTTGGAAATCCCGCTGAAACTTTGGACATTCTCGCGAAGGGTTCCCGATCCCCGACAAGACTGGTACCCTTTCACGTCCAAATCTCTCAAACTCCGGGAGAGATTCTCAAAACCAAGGTTCATATCTTTCGAGTTCCTTTCAACATTTTGGAAATCCCGCTGAAACTTTGGACATTGTCGCGAAGGGTTCCCAATCCCCGAGATGATCGGTACCCTTTCACGTCCAAATCTCTCAAACTCCGGGAGAGATTCTCAAAACCAAGGTTGACATGGTTCGAGTTCCTTTCAACACTTTGGAAATTCCGCTGAAACTTTGGACATTCTCGCGAAAGGTTCCCAATCCCCGAGAAGATCGGTACCCTTTCACGTCCAAATCTCTCAAAGTCCGGGAGAGATTCTCAAAACCAAGGTTGACATGTTTCGAGTTCCTTTCAACATTTTGGAAATCCCGCTGAAACTTTTGACATTCTCGCGAAGGGTTCCCAATCCCCGACAAGATTGGTACCCTTTCACGTCCAAATCTCTCAAACTCCGGGAGAGATTCTCAAAACCAAGGTTGACATGGTTCGAGTTCCTTTCAACATTTTGGAAATCCCGCTGAAACTTTGGACATTGTCGCGAAGGGTTCCCAATCCCCGACGAGATTGGTACCCTTTCACGTCCAAATCTCTCAAACTCCGGGAGAGATTCTCAAAACCAAGGTTGACATGTTTCGAGTTCCTTTCAACATTTTGGAAATCCCGCTGAAACTTTGGACATTCTCGCGAAGGGTTCCCGATCCCCGACAAGACTGGTACCCTTTCACGTCCAAATCTCTCAAACTCCGGGAGAGATTCTCAAAACCAAGGTTGACATGTTTCGAGTTCCTTTCAACATTTTGGAAATCCCGCTGAAACTTTGGACATTCTGGCGAAGGGTTCCCAATCCCCGACAACGTTGGTACCCTTTCACGTCCAAATCTGTCAAAGTCCGGGAGAGATTCGCAAAACCAAGGTTGACATGGTTCGAGTTCCTTTCAACATTTTGGAAATCTCGCTGAAACTTTGGACATTCTGTCGAAGGGTTCCCAATCCCCGACAAGATTGGTACCCTTTCACGTCCAAATCTCTCAAACTCCGGGAGAGATTCGCAAAACCAAGGTTGACATGGTTCGAGTTCCTTTCAACATTTTGGAAATCCCGCTGAAACTTTGGACATTCTCGCGAAGGGTTCCCAATCCCCGACAAGATTGGTACCCTTTCACGTCCAAATCTCTCAAACTCCGGGAGAGATTCTCAAAACCAAGGTTGACATGGTTCGAGTTCCTTTCACCATTTTGGAAATCTCGCTGAAACTTTGGACATTGTCGCGAAGGGTTCCCAATCCCCGACGAGATTGGTACCCTTTCACGTCCAAATCTCTCAAACTCCGGGAGAGATTCTCAAAACCAAGGTTGACATGTTTCGAGTTCCTTTCAACATTTTGGAAAATCCGCTGAAACTTTGGACATTCTCGCGAAGGGTTCCCGATCCCCGACAAGATTGGTACCCTTTCACGTCCAAATCTCTCAAACTCCGGGAGAGATTCTCAAAACCAAGGTTCATATCTTTCGAGTTCCTTTCAACATTTTGGAAATCCCGCTGAAACTTTGGACATTGTCGCGAAGGGTTCCCAATCCCCGAGATGATCGGTACCCTTTCACGTCCAAATCTCTCAAACTCCGGGAGAGATTCTCAAAACCAAGGTTGACATGGTTCGAGTTCCTTTCAACACTTTGGAAATCCCGCTGAAACTTTGGACATTCTCGCGAAAGGTTCCCAATCCCCGAGAAGATCGGTACCCTTTCACGTCCAAATCTCTCAAAGTCCGGGAGAGATTCTCAAAACCAAGGTTGACATGTTTCGAGTTCCTTTCAACATTTTGGAAATCCCGCTGAAACTTTGGACATTCTCGCGAAGGGTTCCCAATCCCCGACAAGATTGGTACCCTTTCACGTCCAAATCTCTCAAACTCCGGGAGAGATTCTCAAAACCAAGGTTGACATGTTTCGAGTTCCTTTCAACATTTTGGAAATCCCGCTGAAACTTTGGACATTCTCGCGAAGGGTTCCCGATCCCCGACAAGACTGGTACCCTTTCACGTCCAAATCTCTCAAACTCCGGGAGAGATTCTCAAAACCAAGGTTGACATGTTTCGAGTTCCTTTCAACATTTTGGAAATCCCGCTGAAACTTTGGACATTCTGGCGAAGGGTTCCCAATCCCCGACGAGATTGGTACCCTTTCACGTCCAAATCTCTCAAAGTCCGGGAGAGATTCTCAAAACCAAGGTTGACATGTTTCGAGTTCCTTTCAACATTTTGGAAATCCCGCTGAAACTTTGGATATTGTCGCGAAGGGTTCCCGATCCCCGACAAGACTGGTACCCTTTCACGTCCAAATCTCTCAAACTCCGGGAGAGATTCTCAAAACTAAGGTTGACATGGTTCGAGTTCCTTTCAACATTTTGGAAATCCCGCTGAAACTTTGGACATTCTCGCGAAGGGTTCCCAATCCCCGACAACGTTCGTATCCTTTCACGTCCAAATCTGTCAAAGTCCGGGAGAGATTCTCAAAACCAAGGTTGACATGGTTCGAGTTCCTTTCAACATTTTGGAAATCTCGCTGAAACTTTGGACATTCTCGCGAAGGGTTCCCAATCCCCGACAAGATTGGTACCCTTTCACGTCCAAATCTGTCAAAGTCCGGGAGAGATTCTCAAAACCAAGGTTGACATGGTTCGAGTTCCTTTCAACATTTTGGAAATCCCGCTGAAACTTTGGACATTCTCGCGAAGGGTTCCCAATCCCCGACAAGATTGGTACCCTTTCACGTCCAAATCTCTCAAACTCCGGGAGAGATTCTCAAAACCAAGGTTCATATCTTTCGAGTTCCTTTCAACATTTTGGAAATCCCGCTGAAACTTTGGACATTGTCGCGAAGGGTTCCCAATCCCCGAGATGATCGGTACCCTTTCACGTCCAAATCTCTCAAACTCCGGGAGAGATTCTCAAAACCAAGGTTGACATGGTTCGAGTTCCTTTCAACACTTTGGAAATCCCGCTGAAACTTTGGACATTCTCGCGAAAGGTTCCCAATCCCCGAGAAGATCGGTACCCTTTCACGTCCAAATCTCTCAAAGTCCGGGAGAGATTCTCAAAACCAAGGTTGACATGTTTCGAGTTCTTTTCAACATTTTGGAAATCCCGCTGAAACTTTGGACATTCTCGCGAAGGGTTCCCAATCCCCGACAAGATTGGTACCCTTTCACGTCCAAATCTCTCAAAGTCCGGGAGAGATTCTCAAAACCAAGGTTGACATGGTTCGAGTTCCTTTCAACATTTTGGAAATCCCGCTGAAACTTTGGACATTCTCGCGAAGGGTTCCCAATCCCCGACAAGATTGGTACCCTTTCACGTCCAAATCTCTCAAACTCCGGGAGAGATTCTCAAAACCAAGGTTGACATGGTTCGAGTTCCTTTCAACATTTTGGAAATCCCGCTGAAACTTTGGACATTGTCGCGAAGGGTTCCCAATCCCCGACGAGATTGGTACCCTTTCACGTCCAAATCTCTCAAACTCCGGGAGAGATTCTCAAAACCAAGGTTGACATGTTTCGAGTTCCTTTCAACATTTTGGAAAATCCGCTGAAACTTTGGACATTCTCGCGAAGGGTTCCCGATCCCCGACAAGACTGGTACCCTTTCACGTCCAAATCTCTCAAACTCCGGGAGAGATTCTCAAAACCTAGGTTCATATCTTTCGAGTTCCTTTCAACATTTTGGAAATCCCGCTGAAACTTTGGACATTGTCGCGAAGGGTTCCCAATCCCCGACAAGATTGGTACCCTTTCACGTCCAAATCTCTCAAACTCCAGGAGAGATTCTCAAAACCAAGGTTGACATGGTTCGAGTTCCTTTCAACATTTTGGAAATCCCGCTGAAACTTTGGACATTCTGGCGAAGGGTTCCCAATCCCCGACAAGATTGGTACCCTTTCACGTCCAAATCTCTCAAACTCCCGGAGAGATTCTCAAAACCAAGGTTGACATGTTTCGAGTTCCTTTCAACATTTTGGAAATCCCGCTGAAACTTTGGACATTCTCGCGAAGGGTTCCCAATCCCCGACAACATTGGTACCCTTTCACGTCCAAATCTCTCAAAGTCCGGGAGAGATTCTCAAAACCAAGGTTGACATGTTTCGAGTTCCTTTCAACATTTTGGAAATCCCGCTGAAACTTTGGACATTCTCGCGAAGGGTTCCCAATCCCCGACAAGATTGGTACCCTTTCACGTCCAAATCTCTCAAACTCCGGGAGAGATTCTCAAAACCAAGGTTGACATGTTTCGAGTTCCTTTCAACATTTTGGAAATCCCGCTGAAACTTTGGACATTGTCGCGAAGGGTTCCCAATCCCCGACAAGATTGGTACCCTTTCACGTCCAAATCTCTCAAACTCCCGGAGAGATTCTCAAAACCAAGGTTGACATGGTTCGAGTTCCTTTCAACATTTTGGAAATCCCGCTGAAACTTTGGACATTCTGGCGAAGGGTTCCCAATCCCCGACAAGATTGGTACCCTTTCACGTCCAAATCTCTCAAAGTCCGGGAGAGATTCTCAAAACCAAGGTTGACGTGGTTCGAGTTCCTTTCAACATTTTGGAAATCCCGCTGAAACTTTGGACATTCTCGCGAAGGGTTCCCAATCCCCGACAAGATTGGTACCCTTTCACGTCCAAATCTCTCAAACTCCGGGAGAGATTCTCAAAACCAAGGTTGACATGGTTCGAGTTCCTTTCAACATTTTGGAAATCCCGCTGAAACTTTGGACATTGTCGCGAAGGGTTCCCAATCCCCGACAAGATTGGTACCCTTTCACGTCCAAATCTCTCAAACTCCGGGAGAGATTCTCAAAACCAAGGTTGACATGGTTCGAGTTCCTTTCACCATTTTGGAAATCTCGCTGAAACTTTGGACATTGTCGCGAAGGGTTCCCAATCCCCGACGAGATTGGTACCCTTTCACGTCCAAATCTCTCAAACTCCGGGAGAGATTCTCAAAACCAAGGTTGACATGTTTCGAGTTCCTTTCAACATTTTGGAAAATCCGCTGAAACTTTGGACATTCTCGCGAAGGGTTCCCGATCCCCGACAAGATTGGTACCCTTTCACGTCCAAATCTCTCAAACTCCGGGAGAGATTCTCAAAACCAAGGTTCATATCTTTCGAGTTCCTTTCAACATTTTGGAAATCCCGCTGAAACTTTGGACATTGTCGCGAAGGGTTCCCAATCCCCGAGATGATCGGTACCCTTTCACGTCCAAATCTCTCAAACTCCGGGAGAGATTCTCAAAACCAAGGTTGACATGGTTCGAGTTCCTTTCAACACTTTGGAAATCCCGCTGAAACTTTGGACATTCTCGCGAAAGGTTCCCAATCCCCGAGAAGATCGGTACCCTTTCACGTCCAAATCTCTCAAAGTCCGGGAGAGATTCTCAAAACCAAGGTTGACATGTTTCGAGTTCCTTTCAACATTTTGGAAATCCCGCTGAAACTTTGGACATTCTCGCGAAGGGTTCCCAATCCCCGACAAGATTGGTACCCTTTCACGTCCAAATCTCTCAAACTCCGGGAGAGATTCTCAAAACCAAGGTTGACATGTTTCGAGTTCCTTTCAACATTTTGGAAATCCCGCTGAAACTTTGGACATTCTCGCGAAGGGTTCCCGATCCCCGACAAGACTGGTACCCTTTCACGTCCAAATCTCTCAAACTCCGGGAGAGATTCTCAAAACCAAGGTTCATATCTTTCGAGTTCCTTTCAACATTTTGGAAATCCCGCTGAAACTTTGGACATTGTCGCGAAGGGTTCCCAATCCCCGAGATGATCGGTACCCTTTCACGTCCAAATCTCTCAAACTCCGGGAGAGATTCTCAAAACCAAGGTTGACATGGTTCGAGTTCCTTTCAACACTTTGGAAATTCCGCTGAAACTTTGGACATTCTCGCGAAAGGTTCCCAATCCCCGAGAAGATCGGTACCCTTTCACGTCCAAATCTCTCAAAGTCCGGGAGAGATTCTCAAAACCAAGGTTGACATGTTTCGAGTTCCTTTCAACATTTTGGAAATCCCGCTGAAACTTTTGACATTCTCGCGAAGGGTTCCCAATCCCCGACAAGATTGGTACCCTTTCACGTCCAAATCTCTCAAACTCCGGGAGAGATTCTCAAAACCAAGGTTGACATGGTTCGAGTTCCTTTCAACATTTTGGAAATCCCGCTGAAACTTTGGACATTGTCGCGAAGGGTTCCCAATCCCCGACGAGATTGGTACCCTTTCACGTCCAAATCTCTCAAACTCCGGGAGAGATTCTCAAAACCAAGGTTGACATGTTTCGAGTTCCTTTCAACATTTTGGAAATCCCGCTGAAACTTTGGACATTCTCGCGAAGGGTTCCCGATCCCCGACAAGACTGGTACCCTTTCACGTCCAAATCTCTCAAACTCCGGGAGAGATTCTCAAAACCAAGGTTGACATGTTTCGAGTTCCTTTCAACATTTTGGAAATCCCGCTGAAACTTTGGACATTCTGGCGAAGGGTTCCCAATCCCCGACAACGTTGGTACCCTTTCACGTCCAAATCTGTCAAAGTCCGGGAGAGATTCGCAAAACCAAGGTTGACATGGTTCGAGTTCCTTTCAACATTTTGGAAATCTCGCTGAAACTTTGGACATTCTGTCGAAGGGTTCCCAATCCCCGACAAGATTGGTACCCTTTCACGTCCAAATCTCTCAAACTCCGGGAGAGATTCGCAAAACCAAGGTTGACATGGTTCGAGTTCCTTTCAACATTTTGGAAATCCCGCTGAAACTTTGGACATTCTCGCGAAGGGTTCCCAATCCCCGACAAGATTGGTACCCTTTCACGTCCAAATCTCTCAAACTCCGGGAGAGATTCTCAAAACCAAGGTTGACATGGTTCGAGTTCCTTTCACCATTTTGGAAATCTCGCTGAAACTTTGGACATTGTCGCGAAGGGTTCCCAATCCCCGACGAGATTGGTACCCTTTCACGTCCAAATCTCTCAAACTCCGGGAGAGATTCTCAAAACCAAGGTTGACATGTTTCGAGTTCCTTTCAACATTTTGGAAAATCCGCTGAAACTTTGGACATTCTCGCGAAGGGTTCCCGATCCCCGACAAGACTGGTACCCTTTCACGTCCAAATCTCTCAAACTCCGGGAGAGATTCTCAAAACCAAGGTTCATATCTTTCGAGTTCCTTTCAACATTTTGGAAATCCCGCTGAAACTTTGGACATTGTCGCGAAGGGTTCCCAATCCCCGAGATGATCGGTACCCTTTCACGTCCAAATCTCTCAAACTCCGGGAGAGATTCTCAAAACCAAGGTTGACATGGTTCTAGTTCCTTTCAACACTTTGGAAATCCCGCTGAAACTTTGGACATTCTCGCGAAAGGTTCCCAATCCCCGAGAAGATCGGTACCCTTTCACGTCCAAATCTCTCAAAGTCCGGGAGAGATTCTCAAAACCAAGGTTGACATGTTTCGAGTTCTTTTCAACATTTTGGAAATCCCGCTGAAACTTTGGACATTCTCGCGAAGGGTTCCCAATCCCCGACAAGATTGGTACCCTTTCACGTCCAAATCTCTTAAAGTCCGGGAGAGATTCTCAAAGCCAAGGTTGACATGGTTCGAGTTCCTTTCAACATTTTGGAAATCCCGCTGAAACTTTGGACATTGTCGCGAAGGGTTCCCAATCCCCGACGAGATTGGTACCCTTTCACGTCCAAATCTCTCAAACTCCGGGAGAGATTCTCAAAACCAAGGTTGACATGTTTCGAGTTCCTTTCAACATTTTGGAAATCCCGCTGAAACTTTGGACATTCTCGCGAAGGGTTCCCGATCCCCGACAAGACTGGTACCCTTTCACGTCCAAATCTCTCAAACTCCGGGAGAGATTCTCAAAACCAAGGTTGACATGTTTCGAGTTCCTTTCAACATTTTGGAAATCCCGCTGAAACTTTGGACATTCTGGCGAAGGGTTCCCAATCCCCGACAAGATTGGTACCCTTTCACGTCCAAATCTCTCAAACTCCGGGAGAGATTCTCAAAACCAAGGTTGACATGGTTCGAGTTCCTTTCAACATTTTGGAAATCCCGCTGAAACTTTGGACATTGTCGCGAAGGGTTCCCAATCCCCGACAAGATTGGTACCCTTTCACGTCCAAATCTCTCAAACTCCGGGAGAGATTCTCAAAACCAAGGTTGACATGGTTCGAGTTCCTTTCACCATTTTGGAAATCTCGCTGAAACTTTGGACATTGTCGCGAAGGGTTCCCAATCCCCGACGAGATTGGTACCCTTTCACGTCCAAATCTCTCAAACTCCGGGAGAGATTCTCAAAACCAAGGTTGACATGTTTCGAGTTCCTTTCAACATTTTGGAAAATCCGCTGAAACTTTGGACATTCTCGCGAAGGGTTCCCGATCCCCGACAAGATTGGTACCCTTTCACGTCCAAATCTCTCAAACTCCGGGAGAGATTCTCAAAACCAAGGTTCATATCTTTCGAGTTCCTTTCAACATTTTCGAAATCCCGCTGAAACTTTGGACATTGTCGCGAAGGGTTCCCAATCCCCGAGATGATCGGTACCCTTTCACGTCCAAATCTCTCAAACTCCGGGAGAGATTCTCAAAACCAAGGTTGACATGGTTCGAGTTCCTTTCAACACTTTGGAAATCCCGCTGAAACTTTGGACATTCTCGCGAAAGGTTCCCAATCCCCGAGAAGATCGGTACCCTTTCACGTCCAAATCTCTCAAAGTCCGGGAGAGATTCTCAAAACCAAGGTTGACATGTTTCGAGTTCCTTTCAACATTTTGGAAATCCCGCTGAAACTTTGGACATTCTCGCGAAGGGTTCCCAATCCCCGACAAGATTGGTACCCTTTCACGTCCAAATCTCTCAAACTCCGGGAGAGATTCTCAAAACCAAGGTTGACATGTTTCGAGTTCCTTTCAACATTTTGGAAATCCCGCTGAAACTTTGGACATTCTCGCGAAGGGTTCCCGATCCCCGACAAGACTGGTACCCTTTCACGTCCAAATCTCTCAAACTCCGGGAGAGATTCTCAAAACCAAGGTTGACATGTTTCGAGTTCCTTTCAACATTTTGGAAATCCCGCTGAAACTTTGGACATTCTGGCGAAGGGTTCCCAATCCCCGACGAGATTGGTACCCTTTCACGTCCAAATCTCTCAAACTCCGGGAGAGATTCTCAAAACCAAGGTTGACATGTTTCGAGTTCCTTTCAACATTTTGGAAATCCCGCTGAAACTTTGGATATTGTCGCGAAGGGTTCCCGATCCCCGACAAGACTGGTACCCTTTCACGTCCAAATCTCTCAAACTCCGGGAGAGATTCTCAAAACCAAGGTTGACATGGTTCGAGTTCCTTTCAACATTTTGGAAATCCCGCTGAAACTTTGGACATTCTCGCGAAGGGTTCCCAATCCCCGACAACGTTCGTACCCTTTCACGTCCAAATCTGTCAAAGTCCGGGAGAGATTCTCAAAACCAAGGTTGACATGGTTCGAGTTCCTTTCAACATTTTGGAAATCTCGCTGAAACTTTGGACATTCTGTCGAAGGGTTCCCAATCCCCGACAAGATTGGTACCCTTTCACGTCCAAATCTCTCAAACTCCGGGAGAGATTCTCAAAACCAAGGTTGACATGGTTCGAGTTCCTTTCAACATTTTGGAAATCCCGCTGAAACTTTGGACATTCTCGCGAAGGGTTCCCAATCCCCGACAAGATTGGTACCCTTTCACGTCCAAATCTCTCAAACTCCGGGAGAGATTCTCAAAACCAAGGTTCATATCTTTCGAGTTCCTTTCAACATTTTGGAAATCCCGCTGAAACTTTGGACATTGTCGCGAAGGGTTCCCAATCCCCGAGATGATCGGTACCCTTTCACGTCCAAATCTCTCAAACTCCGGGAGAGATTCTCAAAACCAAGGTTGACATGGTTCGAGTTCCTTTCAACACTTTGGAAATCCCGCTGAAACTTTGGACATTCTCGCGAAAGGTTCCCAATCCCCGAGAAGATCGGTACCCTTTCACGTCCAAATCTCTCAAAGTCCGGGAGAGATTCTCAAAACCAAGGTTGACATGTTTCGAGTTCTTTTCAACATTTTGGAAATCCCGCTGAAACTTTGGACATTCTCGCGAAGGGTTCCCAATCCCCGACAAGATTGGTACCCTTTCACGTCCAAATCTCTCAAAGTCCGGGAGAGATTCTCAAAACCAAGGTTGACATGGTTCGAGTTCCTTTCAACATTTTGGAAATCCCGCTGAAACTTTGGACATTCTCGCGAAGGGTTCCCAATCCCCGACAAGATTGGTACCCTTTCACGTCCAAATCTCTCAAACTCCGGGAGAGATTCTCAAAACCAAGGTTGACATGGTTCGAGTTCCTTTCAACATTTTGGAAATCCCGCTGAAACTTTGGACATTGTCGCGAAGGGTTCCCAATCCCCGACGAGATTGGTACCCTTTCACGTCCAAATCTCTCAAACTCCGGGAGAGATTCTCAAAACCAAGGTTGACATGTTTCGAGTTCCTTTCAACATTTTGGAAAATCCGCTGAAACTTTGGACATTCTCGCGAAGGGTTCCCGATCCCCGACAAGACTGGTACCCTTTCACGTCCAAATCTCTCAAACTCCGGGAGAGATTCTCAAAACCTAGGTTCATATCTTTCGAGTTCCTTTCAACATTTTGGAAATCCCGCTGAAACTTTGGACATTGTCGCGAAGGGTTCCCAATCCCCGACAAGATTGGTACCCTTTCACGTCCAAATCTCTCAAACTCCAGGAGAGATTCTCAAAACCAAGGTTGACATGGTTCGAGTTCCTTTCAACATTTTGGAAATCCCGCTGAAACTTTGGACATTCTGGCGAAGGGTTCCCAATCCCCGACAAGATTGGTACCCTTTCACGTCCAAATCTCTCAAACTCCCGGAGAGATTCTCAAAACCAAGGTTGACATGTTTCGAGTTCCTTTCAACATTTTGGAAATCCCGCTGAAACTTTGGACATTCTCGCGAAGGGTTCCCAAACCCCGACAAGATTGGTATTCTTTCACGTCCAAATCTCTCAAACTCCGGGAGAGATTCTCAAAACCAAGGTTGACATGGTTCGAGTTCCTTTCAACATTTTGGAAATCCCGCTGAAACTTTGGACATTGTCGCGAAGGGTTCCCAATCCCCGACAAGATTGGTACCCTTTCACGTCCAAATCTCTCAAACTCCGGGAGAGATTCTCAAAACCAAGGTTGACATGTTTCGAGTTCCTTTCAACATTTTGGAAATCCCGCTGAAACTTTGGACATTCTCGCGAAGGGTTCCCAATCCCCGACAACATTGGTACCCTTTCACGTCCAAATCTCTCAAAGTCCGGGAGAGATTCTCAAAACCAAGGTTGACATGTTTCGAGTTCCTTTCAACATTTTGGAAATCCCGCTGAAACTTTGGACATTCTCGCGAAGGGTTCCCAATCCCCGACAAGATTGGTACCCTTTCACGTCCAAATCTCTCAAACTCCGGGAGAGATTCTCAAAACCAAGGTTGACATGTTTCGAGTTCCTTTCAACATTTTGGAAATCCCGCTGAAACTTTGGACATTGTCGCGAAGGGTTCCCAATCCCCGACAAGATTGGTACCCTTTCACGTCCAAATCTCTCAAACTCCCGGAGAGATTCTCAAAACCAAGGTTGACATGGTTCGAGTTCCTTTCAACATTTTGGAAATCCCGCTGAAACTTTGGACATTCTGGCGAAGGGTTCCCAATCCCCGACAAGATTGGTACCCTTTCACGTCCAAATCTCTCAAAGTCCGGGAGAGATTCTCAAAACCAAGGTTGACGTGGTTCGAGTTCCTTTCAACATTTTGGAAATCCCGCTGAAACTTTGGACATTCTCGCGAAGGGTTCCCAATCCCCGACAAGATTGGTACCCTTTCACGTCCAAATCTCTCAAACTCCGGGAGAGATTCTCAAAACCACGGTTGACATGTTTCGAGTTCCTTTCAACATTTTGGAAATCCCGCTGAAACTTTGGACATTGTCGCGAAGGGTTCCCAATCCCCGACAAGATTGGTACCCTTTCACGTCCAAATCTCTCAAACTCCCGGAGAGATTCTCAAAACCAAGGTTGACATGGTTCGAGTTCCTTTCAACATTTTGGAAATCCCGCTGAAACTTTGGACATTGTCGCGAAGGGTTCCCAATCCCCGACAAGATTGGTACCCTTTCACGTCCAAATCTCTCAAACTCCGGGAGAGATTCTCAAAACCAAGGTTGACATGGTTCGAGTTCCTTTCAACACTTTGGAAATCCCGCTGAAACTTTGGACATTCTCGCGAAGGGTTCCCAATCCCCGACAAGATTGGTACCCTTTCACGTCCAAATCTCTCAAACTCCGGGAGAGATTCTCAAAACCAAGGTTGACATGGTTCGAGTTCCTTTCAACATTTTGGAAATCCCGCTGAAACTTTGGACATTCTCGCGAAGGGGTCCCAATCCCTGACAAGATTGGTACCCTTTCACGTCCAAATCAGTCAAACTCCGGGAGAGATTCTCAAAACCAAGGTTGACATGTTTCGAGTTCCTTTCAACATTTTGGAAATCCCGCTGAAACTTTGGACATTCTCGCGAAGCGTTCCCAATCCCCGACAAGATTGGTATTCTTTCACGTCCAAATCTCTCAAAGTCCGGGAGAGATTCTCAAAACCAAGGTTGACATGTTTCGAGTTCCTTTCAACATTTTGGAAATCCCGCTGAAACTTTGGACATTCTGGCGAAGCGTTCCCAATCCCCGACAAGATTGGTACCCTTTCACGTCCAAATCTCTCAAACTCCGGGAGAGATTCTCAAAACCAAGGTTGACATGTTTCGAGTTCCTTTCAACATTTTGGAAATCCCGCTGAAACTTTGGACATTCTCGCCAAAGGGTCCCAATCCCCGACGAGATTGGTACCCTTTCACGTCCAAATCTCTCAAAGTCCGGGAGAGATTCTCAAAACCAAGGTTGACATGGTTCGAGTTCCTTTCCACATTTTGGAAATCCCGCTGAAACTCCTAACATTCTCGCGAAGGGTTCCCAATCCCCGACAAGATTGGTACCCTTTCACGTCCAAATCTCTCAAACTCCGGGAGAGATTCTCAAAACCAAGGTTGACATGTTTCGAGTTCCTTTCAACATTTTGAAAATCCCGCTGAAACTTTTGGCATTCTCGCGAGGCGTTCCCAATCCCCGACAAGATTGGTACCCTTTCACGTCCAAATCTCTCAAACTCCGGGAGAGATTCTCAAAACCAAGGTTGACATGGTTCGAGTTCCTTTCAACATTTTGGAAATCCTGCTGAAATTTGGACATTCTCGCGAAGGGGTCCCAATCCCTGAAAAGATTGGTACCCTTTCACGTCCAAATCTCTCAAAGTCCGGGAGAGATTCTCAAAACCAAGGTTGACATGTTTCGAGTTCCTTTCAACATTTTGGAAATCTGGTATTCTTTCACGTCCAAATCTCTCAAACTCCGGGAGAGATTCTCAAAACCAAGGTTGACATGGTTCGAGTTCCTTTCAACACTTTGGAAATCCCGCTGAAACTTTGGACATTCTCGCGAAGGGTTCCCAATCCCCGACAAGATTGGTACCCTTTCACGTCCAAATCTCTCAAAGTCCGGGAGAGATTCTCAAAACCAAGGTTGACATGTTTCGAGTTCCTTTCAACATTTTGGAAATCCCGCTGAAACTTTGGACACTCTCGCGAAGGGTTCCCGATCCCCGACAAGACTGGTACCCTTTCACGTCCAAATCTCTCAAACTCCGGGAGAGATTCTCAAAACCAAGGTTGACATCTTTCGAGTTCCTTTCAACATTTTGGAAATCCCGCTGAAACTTTGGACATTCTGGCGAAGGGTTCCCAATCCCCGACAAGATTGGTACCCTTTCACGTCCAAATCTCTCAAACTCCGGGAGAGATTCTCAAAACCAAGGTTGACATGTTTCGAGTTCCTTTCAACATTTTGGAAATCCCGCTGAAACTTTGGACATTCTCGCCAAAGGGTCCCAATCCCCGACAAGATTGGTACCCTTTCACGTCCAAATCTCTCAAAGTCCGGGAGAGATTCTCAAAACCAAGGTTGACGTGGTTCGAGTTCCTTTCAACATTTTGGAAATCCCGCTGAAACTTTGGACATTCTCGCGAAGGGTTCCCGATCCCAGACAAGATTGGTACCCTTTCACGTCCAAATCTCTCAAACTCCGGGAGAGATTCTCAAAACCAAGGTTGACATGTTTCGAGTTCCTCTCAACATTTTGGAAATCCCGCTGAAACTTTGGACATTCTGGCGAAGGGTTCCCAATCCCCGACAAGATTGGTACCCTTTCACGTCCAAATCTCTCAAACTCCCGGAGAGATTCTCAAAACCAAGGTTGACGTGGTTCGAGTTCCTTTCAACATTTTGGAAATCCCGCTGAAACTTTGGACATTGTCGCGAAGGGTTCCCAATCCCCGACAAGATTGGTACCCTTTCACGTCCAAATCTCTCAAACTCCGGGAGAGATTCTCAAAACCAAGGTTGACAT
This sequence comes from Streptopelia decaocto, assembly GCF_964273445.1. Classification (NCBI taxonomy): domain Eukaryota; kingdom Metazoa; phylum Chordata; class Aves; order Columbiformes; family Columbidae; genus Streptopelia; species Streptopelia decaocto. The sequence continues at coordinate 531,930 of NW_028116191.1, forward strand.
GGTTCGAGTTCCTTTCAACATTTTGGAAATCCCGCTGAAACTTTGGACATTGTCGCGAAGGGTTCCCAATCCCCGACAAGATTGGTACCCTTTCACGTCCAAATCTCTCAAACTCCGGGAGAGATTCTCAAAACCAAGGTTGACATGTTTCGAGTTCCTTTCAACATTTTGGAAATCCTGCTGAAATTTGGACATTCTCGCGAAGGGGTCCCAATCCCTGAAAAGATTGGTACCCTTTCACGTCCAAATCTCTCAAAGTCCGGGAGAGATTCTCAAAACCAAGGTTGACATGTTTCGAGTTCCTTTCAACATTTTGGAAATCTGGTATTCTTTCACGTCCAAATCTCTCAAACTCCGGGAGAGATTCTCAAAACCAAGGTTGACATGGTTCGAGTTCCTTTCAACACTTTGGAAATCCCGCTGAAACTTTGGACATTCTCGCGAAGGGTTCCCAATCCCCGACAAGATTGGTACCCTTTCACGTCCAAATCTCTCAAAGTCCGGGAGAGATTCTCAAAACCAAGGTTGACATGTTTCGAGTTCCTTTCAACATTTTGGAAATCCCGCTGAAACTTTGGACACTCTCGCGAAGGGTTCCCAATCCCCGACAAGACTGGTACCCTTTCACGTCCAAATCTCTCAAACTCCGGGAGAGATTCTCAAAACCAAGGTTGACATGTTTCGAGTTCCTTTCAACATTTTGGAAATCCCGCTGAAACTTTGGACATTCTCGCCAAAGGGTCCCAATCCCCGACGAGATTGGTACCCTTTCACGTCCAAATCTCTCAAAGTCCGGGAGAGATTCTCAAAACCAAGGTTGACATGGTTCGAGTTCCTTTCCACATTTTGGAAATCCCGCTGAAACTCCTAACATTCTCGCGAAGGGTTCCCAATCCCCGACAAGATTGGTACCCTTTCACGTCCAAATCTCTCAAACTCCGGGAGAGATTCTCAAAACCAAGGTTGACATGTTTCGAGTTCCTTTCAACATTTTGAAAATCCCGCTGAAACTTTTGGCATTCTCGCGAGGCGTTCCCAATCCCCGACAAGATTGGTACCCTTTCACGTCCAAATCTCTCAAACTCCGGGAGAGATTCTCAAAACCAAGGTTGACATGTTTCGAGTTCCTTTCAACATTTTGGAAATCCCGCTGAAACTTTGGACATTCTCGCGAAGGGTTCCCAATCCCCGACAAGATTGGTACCCTTTCACGTCCAAATCTCTCAAACTCCGGGAGAGATTCTCAAAACCAAGGTTGACGTGGTTCGAGTTCCTTTCAACATTTTGGAAATCCCGCTGAAACTTTGGACATTCTCGCGAAGGGTTCCCGATCCCAGACAAGATTGGTACCCTTTCACGTCCAAATCTCTCAAACTCCGGGAGAGATTCTCAAAACCAAGGTTGACATGTTTCGAGTTCCTCTCAACATTTTGGAAATCCCGCTGAAACTTTGGACATTCTGGCGAAGGGTTCCCAATCCCCGACAAGATTGGTACCCTTTCACGTCCAAATCTCTCAAACTCCCGGAGAGATTCTCAAAACCAAGGTTGACATGTTTCGAGTTCCTTTCAACATTTTGGAAATCCCGCTGAAACTTTGGACATTGTCGCGAAGGGTTCCCAATCCCCGACAAGATTGGTACCCTTTCACGTCCAAATCTCTCAAACTACAGGAGAGATTCTCAAAACCAAGGTTGACATGGTTCGAGTTCCTTTCAACATTTTGGAAATCCCGCTGAAACTTTGGACATTGTCGCGAAGGGTTCCCAATCCCCGACAAGATTGGTACCCTTTCACGTCCAAATCTCTCAAACTCCGGGAGAGATTCTCAAAACCAAGGTTGACATGGTTCGAGTTCCTTTCAACATTTTGGAAATCCTGCTGAAATTTGGACATTCTCGCGAAGGGGTCCCAATCCCTGAAAAGATTGGTACCCTTTCACGTCCAAATCTCTCAAAGTCCGGGAGAGATTCTCAAAACCAAGGTTGACATGTTTCGAGTTCCTTTCAACATTTTGGAAATCTGGTATTCTTTCACGTCCAAATCTCTCAAACTCCGGGAGAGATTCTCAAAACCAAGGTTGACATGGTTCGAGTTCCTTTCAACACTTTGGAAATCCCGCTGAAATTTGGACATTCTCGCGAAGGGGTCCCAATCCCCGACAAGATTGGTACCCTTTCACGTCCAAATCTCTCAAACTCCGGGAGAGATTCTCAAAACCAAGGTTGACATGGTTCGAGTTCCTTTCAACATTTTGGAAATCCCGCTGAAACTTTGGACATTCTCGCGAAAGGGTCCCAATCCCTGACAAGATTGGTACCCTTTCACGTCCAAATCAAACTCCGGGAGAGATTCTCAAAACCAAGGTTGACATGGTTCGAGTTCCTTTCAACATTTTGGAAATCCCACTGAAACTTTGGACATTGTCGCGAAGGGTTCCCAATCCCCGACAAGATTGGTACCCTTTCACGTCCAAATCTCTCAAACTCCGGGAGAGATTCTCAAAACCAAGGTTGACATGGTTCGAGTTCCTTTCAACACTTTGGAAATCCCGCTGAAACTTTGGACATTCTCGCGAAGGGTTCCCAATCCCCGACAAGATTGGTACCCTTTCACGTCCAAATCTCTCAAACTCCGGGAGAGATTCTCAAAACCAAGGTTGACATGGTTCGAGTTCCTTTCAACATTTTGGAAATCCCGCTGAAACTTTGGACATTCTCGCGAAGGGGTCCCAATCCCTGACAAGATTGGTACCCTTTCACGTCCATATCAGTCAAACTCCGGGAGAGATTCTCAAAACCAAGGTTGACATGTTTCGAGTTCCTTTCAACATTTTGGAAATCCCGCTGAAACTTTGGACATTCTCGCGAAGCGTTCCCAATCCCCGACAAGATTGGTATTCTTTCACGTCCAAATCTCTCAAAGTCCGGGAGAGATTCTCAAAACCAAGGTTGACATGTTTCGAGTTCCTTTCAACATTTTGGAAATCCCGCTGAAACTTTGGACATTCTGGCGAAGGGTTCCCAATCCCCGACAAGATTGGTACCCTTTCACGTCCAAATCTCTCAAAGTCCGGGAGAGATTCTCAAAACCAAGGTTGACATGTTTCGAGTTCCTTTCAACATTTTGGAAATCCCGCTGAAACTTTGGACACTCTCGCGAAGGGTTCCCGATCCCCGACAAGACTGGTACCCTTTCACGTCCAAATCTCTCAAACTCCGGGAGAGATTCTCAAAACCAAGGTTGACATCTTTCGAGTTCCTTTCAACATTTTGGAAATCCCGCTGAAACTTTGGACATTCTGGCGAAGGGTTCCCAATCCCCGACAAGATTGGTACCCTTTCACGTCCAAATCTCTCAAACTCCGGGAGAGATTCTCAAAACCAAGGTTGACATGTTTCGAGTTCCTTTCAACATTTTGGAAATCCCGCTGAAACTTTGGACATTCTCGCCAAAGGGTCCCAATCCCCGACGAGATTGGTACCCTTTCACGTCCAAATCTCTCAAAGTCCGGGAGAGATTCTCAAAACCAAGGTTGACATGGTTCGAGTTCCTTTCCACATTTTGGAAATCCCGCTGAAACTCCTAACATTCTCGCGAAGGGTTCCCAATCCCCGACAAGATTGGTACCCTTTCACGTCCAAATCTCTCAAACTCCGGGAGAGATTCTCAAAACCAAGGTTGACATGTTTCGAGTTCCTTTCAACATTTTGAAAATCCCGCTGAAACTTTTGGCATTCTCGCGAGGCGTTCCCAATCCCCGACAAGATTGGTACCCTTTCACGTCCAAATCTCTCAAACTCCGGGAGAGATTCTCAAAACCAAGGTTGACATGTTTCGAGTTCCTTTCAACATTTTGGAAATCCCGCTGAAACTTTGGACATTCTCGCGAAGGGTTCCCAATCCCCGACAAGATTGGTACCCTTTCACGTCCAAATCTCTCAAACTCCGGGAGAGATTCTCAAAACCAAGGTTGACGTGGTTCGAGTTCCTTTCAACATTTTGGAAATCCCGCTGAAACTTTGGACATTCTCGCGAAGGGTTCCCGATCCCAGACAAGATTGGTACCCTTTCACGTCCAAATCTCTCAAACTCCGGGAGAGATTCTCAAAACCAAGGTTGACATGTTTCGAGTTCCTCTCAACATTTTGGAAATCCCGCTGAAACTTTGGACATTCTGGCGAAGGGTTCCCAATCCCCGACAAGATTGGTACCCTTTCACGTCCAAATCTCTCAAACTCCCGGAGAGATTCTCAAAACCAAGGTTGACATGTTTCGAGTTCCTTTCAACATTTTGGAAATCTGGTATTCTTTCACGTCCAAATCTCTCAAACTCCGGGAGAGATTCTCAAAACCAAGGTTGACATGGTTCGAGTTCCTTTCAACACTTTGGAAATCCCGCTGAAACTTTGGACATTCTCGCGAAGGGTTCCCAATCCCCGACAAGATTGGTACCCTTTCACGTCCAAATCTCTCAAACTCCGGGAGAGATTCTCAAAACCAAGGTTGACGTGGTTCGAGTTCCTTTCAACATTTTGGAAATCCCGCTGAAACTTTGGACATTCTCGCGAAGGGTTCCCGATCCCAGACAAGATTGGTACCCTTTCACGTCCAAATCTCTCAAACTCCGGGAGAGATTCTCAAAACCAAGGTTGACATGTTTCGAGTTCCTCTCAACATTTTGGAAATCCCGCTGAAACTTTGGACATTCTGGCGAAGGGTTCCCAATCCCCGACAAGATTGGTACCCTTTCACGTCCAAATCTCTCAAACTCCCGGAGAGATTCTCAAAACCAAGGTTGACATGTTTCGAGTTCCTTTCAACATTTTGGAAATCCCGCTGAAACTTTGGACATTGTCGCGAAGGGTTCCCAATCCCCGACAAGATTGGTACCCTTTCACGTCCAAATCTCTCAAACTCCAGGAGAGATTCTCAAAACCAAGGTTGACATGGTTCGAGTTCCTTTCAACATTTTGGAAATCCCGCTGAAACTTTGGACATTGTCGCGAAGGGTTCCCAATCCCCGACAAGATTGGTACCCTTTCACGTCCAAATCTCTCAAACTCCGGGAGAGATTCTCAAAACCAAGGTTGACATGGTTCGAGTTCCTTTCAACATTTTGGAAATCCTGCTGATATTTGGACATTCTCGCGAAGGGGTCCCAATCCCTGAAAAGATTGGTACCCTTTCACGTCCAAATCTCTCAAAGTCCGGGAGAGATTCTCAAAACCAAGGTTGACATGTTTCGAGTTCCTTTCAACATTTTGGAAATCTGGTATTCTTTCACGTCCAAATCTCTCAAACTCCGGGAGAGATTCTCAAAACCAAGGTTGACATGGTTCGAGTTCCTTTCAACACTTTGGAAATCCCGCTGAAACTTTGGACATTCTCGCGAAGGGTTCCCAATCCCCGACAAGATTGGTACCCTTTCACGTCCAAATCTCTCAAACTCCGGGAGAGATTCTCAAAACCAAGGTTGACATGGTTCGAGTTCCTTTCAACATTTTGGAAATCCCGCTGAAACTTTGGACATTCTCGCGAAGGGGTCCCAATCCCTGACAAGATTGGTACCCTTTCACGTCCAAATCAGTCAAACTCCGGGAGAGATTCTCAAAACCAAGGTTGACATGTTTCGAGTTCCTTTCAACATTTTGGAAATCCCGCTGAAACTTTGGACATTCTCGCGAAGCGTTCCCAATCCCCGACAAGATTGGTATTCTTTCACGTCCAAATCTCTCAAAGTCCGGGAGAGATTCTCAAAACCAAGGTTGACATGTTTCGAGTTCCTTTCAACATTTTGGAAATCCCGCTGAAACTTTGGACATTCTCGCGAAGCGTTCCCAATCCCCGAAAAGATTGGTATTCTTTCACGTCCAAATCTCTCAAAGTCCGGGAGAGATTCTCAAAACCAAGGTTGACATGTTTCGAGTTCCTTTCAACATTTTGGAAATCCCGCTGAAACTTTGGACATTCTGGCGAAGGGTTCCCAATCCCCGACAAGATTGGTACCCTTTCACGTCCAAATCTCTCAAAGTCCGGGAGAGATTCTCAAAACCAAGGTTGACATGTTTCGAGTTCCTTTCAACATTTTGGAAATCCCGCTGAAACTTTGGACACTCTCGCGAAGGGTTCCCGATCCCCGACAAGACTGGTACCCTTTCACGTCCAAATCTCTCAAACTCCGGGAGAGATTCTCAAAACCAAGGTTGACATCTTTCGAGTTCCTTTCAACATTTTGGAAATCCCGCTGAAACTTTGGACATTCTGGCGAAGGGTTCCCAATCCCCGACAAGATTGGTACCCTTTCACGTCCAAATCTCTCAAACTCCGGGAGAGATTCTCAAAACCAAGGTTGACATGTTTCGAGTTCCTTTCAACATTTTGGAAATCCCGCTGAAACTTTGGACATTCTCGCCAAAGGGTCCCAATCCCCGACGAGATTGGTACCCTTTCACGTCCAAATCTCTCAAAGTCCGGGAGAGATTCTCAAAACCAAGGTTGACATGGTTCGAGTTCCTTTCCACATTTTGGAAATCCCGCTGAAACTCCTAACATTCTCGCGAAGGGTTCCCAATCCCCGACAAGATTGGTACCCTTTCACGTCCAAATCTCTCAAACTCCGGGAGAGATTCTCAAAACCAAGGTTGACATGTTTCGAGTTCCTTTCAACATTTTGAAAATCCCGCTGAAACTTTTGGCATTCTCGCGAGGCGTTCCCAATCCCCGACAAGATTGGTACCCTTTCACGTCCAAATCTCTCAAACTCCGGGAGAGATTCTCAAAACCAAGGTTGACATGTTTCGAGTTCCTTTCAACATTTTGGAAATCCCGCTGAAACTTTGGACATTCTGTCGAAGGGTTCCCAATCCCCGACAAGATTGGTACCCTTTCACGTCCAAATCTCTCAAACTCCGGGAGAGATTCTCAAAACCAAGGTTGACGTGGTTCGAGTTCCTTTCAACATTTTGGAAATCCCGCTGAAACTTTGGACATTCTCGCGAAGGGTTCCCGATCCCAGACAAGATTGGTACCCTTTCACGTCCAAATCTCTCAAACTCCGGGAGAGATTCTCAAAACCAAGGTTGACATGTTTCGAGTTCCTCTCAACATTTTGGAAATCCCGCTGAAACTTTGGACATTCTGGCGAAGGGTTCCCAATCCCCGACAAGATTGGTACCCTTTCACGTCCAAATCTCTCAAACTCCCGGAGAGATTCTCAAAACCAAGGTTGACATGTTTCGAGTTCCTTTCAACATTTTGGAAATCTGGTATTCTTTCACGTCCAAATCTCTCAAACTCCGGGAGAGATTCTCAAAACCAAGGTTGACATGGTTCGAGTTCCTTTCAACACTTTGGAAATCCCGCTGAAACTTTGGACATTCTCGCGAAGGGTTCCCAATCCCCGACAAGATTGGTACCCTTTCACGTCCAAATCTCTCAAACTCCGGGAGAGATTCTCAAAACCAAGGTTGACATGGTTCGAGTTCCTTTCAACATTTTGGAAATCCCGCTGAAACTTTGGACATTCTCGCGAAAGGGTCCCAATCCCTGACAAGATTGGTACCCTTTCACGTCCAAATCAAACTCCGGGAGAGATTCTCAAAACCAAGGTTGACATGTTTCGAGTTCCTTTCAACATTTTGGAAATCCCGCTGAAACTTTGGACATTCTCGCGAAGGGTTCCCAATCCCCGACAAGATTGGTATTCTTTCACGTCCAAATCTCTCAAACTCCGGGAGAGATTCTCAAAACCAAGGTTGACATGTTTCGAGTTCCTTTCAACATTTTGGAAATCCCGCTGAAACTTTGGACATTCTGGCGAAGGGTTCCCAATCCCCGACAAGATTGGTACCCTTTCACGTCCAAATCTCTCAAACTCCGGGAGAGATTCTCAAAACCAAGGTTGACATGGTTCGAGTTCCTTTCAACATTTTGGAAATCCCGCTGAAACTTTGGACATTGTCGCGAAGGGTTCCCAATCCCCGACAAGATTGGTACCCTTTCACGTCCAAATCTCTCAAACTCCGGGAGAGTTTCTCAAAACCAAGGTTGACATGGTTCGAGTTCCTTTCAACACTTTGGAAATCCCGCTGAAACTTTGGACATTCTCGCGAAGGGTTCCCAATCCCCGACAAGATTGGTACCCTTTCACGTCCAAATCTCTCAAAGTCCGGGAGAGATTCTCAAAACCAAGGTTGACATGGTTCGAGTTCCTTTCAACATTTTGGAAATCCCGCTGAAACTTTGGACATTGTCGCGAAGGGTTCCCAATCCCCGACGAGATTGGTACCCTTTCACGTCCAAATCTCTCAAACTCCGGGAGAGATTCTCAAAACCAAGGTTGACATGTTTCGAGTTCCTTTCAACATTTTGGAAATCCCGCTGAAACTTTGGACATTCTCGCGAAGGGTTCCCGATCCCCGACAAGACTGGTACCCTTTCACGTCCAAATCTCTCAAACTCCGGGAGAGATTCTCAAAACCAAGGTTGACATGTTTCGAGTTTCTTTCAACATTTTGGAAATCCCGCTGAAACTTTGGACATTCTGGCGAAGGGTTCCCAATCCCCGACAAGATTGGTACCCTTTCACGTCCAAATCTCTCAAACTCCGGGAGAGATTCTCAAAACCAAGGTTGACATGGTTCGAGTTCCTTTCAACATTTTGGAAATCCCGCTGAAACTTTGGACATTCTCGCGAAGGGTTCCCAATCCCCGACAAGATTGGTACCCTTTCACGTCCAAATCTCTCAAACTCCGGGAGAGATTCTCAAAACCAAGGTTGACATGGTTCGAGTTCCTTTCACCATTTTGGAAATCTCGCTGAAACTTTGGACATTGTCGCGAAGGGTTCCCAATCCCCGACGAGATTGGTACCCTTTCACGTCCAAATCTCTCAAACTCCGGGAGAGATTCTCAAAACCAAGGTTGACATGTTTCGAGTTCCTTTCAACATTTTGGAAAATCCGCTGAAACTTTGGACATTCTCGCGAGGGGTTCCCGATCCCCGACAAGACTGGTACCCTTTCACGTCCAAATCTCTCAAACTCCGGGAGAGATTCTCAAAACCAAGGTTCATATCTTTCGAGTTCCTTTCAACATTTTGGAAATCCCGCTGAAACTTTGGACATTGTCGCGAAGGGTTCCCAATCCCCGAGATGATCGGTACCCTTTCACGTCCAAATCTCTCAAACTCCGGGAGAGATTCTCAAAACCAAGGTTGACATGTTTCGAGTTCCTTTCAACATTTTGGAAATCCCGCTGAAACTTTGGACATTCTGGCGAAGGGTTCCCAATCCCCGACAACGTTGGTACCCTTTCACGTCCAAATCTGTCAAAGTCCGGGAGAGATTCGCAAAACCAAGGTTGACATGGTTCGAGTTCCTTTCAACATTTTGGAAATCTCGCTGAAACTTTGGACATTCTGTCGAAGGGTTCCCAATCCCCGACAAGATTGGTACCCTTTCACGTCCAAATCTCTCAAACTCCGGGAGAGATTCTCAAAACCAAGGTTGACATGGTTCGAGTTCCTTTCAACATTTTGGAAATCCCGCTGAAACTTTGGACATTCTCGCGAAGGGTTCCCAATCCCCGACAAGATTGGTACCCTTTCACGTCCAAATCTCTCAAACTCCGGGAGAGATTCTCAAAACCAAGGTTGACATGGTTCGAGTTCCTTTCACCATTTTGGAAATCTCGCTGAAACTTTGGACATTGTCGCGAAGGGTTCCCAATCCCCGACGAGATTGGTACCCTTTCACGTCCAAATCTCTCAAACTCCGGGAGAGATTCTCAAAACCAAGGTTGACATGTTTCGAGTTCCTTTCAACATTTTGGAAAATCCGCTGAAACTTTGGACATTCTCGCGAAGGGTTCCCGATCCCCGACAAGACTGGTACCCTTTCACGTCCAAATCTCTCAAACTCCGGGAGAGATTCTCAAAACCAAGGTTCATATCTTTCGAGTTCCTTTCAACATTTTGGAAATCCCGCTGAAACTTTGGACATTCTCGCGAAGGGTTCCCAATCCCCGAGATGATCGGTACCCTTTCACGTCCAAATCTCTCAAACTCCGGGAGAGATTCTCAAAACCAAGGTTGACATGGTTCGAGTTCCTTTCAACACTTTGGAAATCCCGCTGAAACTTTGGACATTCTCGCGAAAGGTTCCCAATCCCCGAGAAGATCGGTACCCTTTCACGTCCAAATCTCTCAAAGTCCGGGAGAGATTCTCAAAACCAAGGTTGACATGTTTCGAGTTCTTTTCAACATTTTGGAAATCCCGCTGAAACTTTGGACATTCTCGCGAAGGGTTCCCAATCCCCGACAAGATTGGTACCCTTTCACGTCCAAATCTCTCAAACTCCGGGAGAGATTCTCAAAACCAAGGTTGACGTGGTTCGAGTTCCTTTCAACATTTTGGAAATCCCGCTGAAACTTTGGACATTCTCGCGAAGGGTTCCCGATCCCAGACAAGATTGGTACCCTTTCACGTCCAAATCTCTCAAACTCCGGGAGAGATTCTCAAAACCAAGGTTGACATGTTTCGAGTTCCTCTCAACATTTTGGAAATCCCGCTGAAACTTTGGACATTCTGGCGAAGGGTTCCCAATCCCCGACAAGATTGGTACCCTTTCACGTCCAAATCTCTCAAACTCCCGGAGAGATTCTCAAAACCAAGGTTGACATGTTTCGAGTTCCTTTCAACATTTTGGAAATCCCGCTGAAACTTTGGACATTGTCGCGAAGGGTTCCCAATCCCCGACAAGATTGGTACCCTTTCACGTCCAAATCTCTCAAACTCCCGGAGAGATTCTCAAAACCAAGGTTGACATGTTTCGAGTTCCTTTCAACATTTTGGAAATCCCGCTGAAACTTTGGACATTGTCGCGAAGGGTTCCCAATCCCCGACAAGATTGGTACCCTTTCACGTCCAAATCTCTCAAACTCCGGGAGAGATTCTCAAAACCAAGGTTGACATGGTTCGAGTTCCTTTCAACATTTTGGAAATCTGGTATTCTTTCACGTCCAAATCTCTCAAACTCCGGGAGAGATTCTCAAAACCAAGGTTGACATGGTTCGAGTTCCTTTCAACACTTTGGAAATCCCGCTGAAACTTTGGACATTCTCGCGAAGGGTTCCCAATCCCCGACAAGATTGGTACCCTTTCACGTCCAAATCTCTCAAACTCCGGGAGAGATTCTCAAAACCAAGGTTGACATGGTTCGAGTTCCTTTCAACATTTTGGAAATCCCGCTGAAACTTTGGACATTCTCGCGAAAGGGTCCCAATCCCTGACAAGATTGGTACCCTTTCACGTCCAAATCAAACTCCGGGAGAGATTCTCAAAACCAAGGTTGACATGTTTCGAGTTCCTTTCAACATTTTGGAAATCCCGCTGAAACTTTGGACATTCTCGCGAAGGGTTCCCAATCCCCGACAAGATTGGTATTCTTTCACGTCCAAATCTCTCAAAGTCCGGGAGAGATTCTCAAAACCAAGGTTGACATGTTTCGAGTTCCTTTCAACATTTTGGAAATCCCGCTGAAACTTTGGACATTCTGGCGAAGGGTTCCCAATCCCCGACAAGATTGGTACCCTTTCACGTCCAAATCTCTCAAACTCCCGGAGAGATTCTCAAAACCAAGGTTGACATGGTTCGAGTTCCTTTCAACATTTTGGAAATCCCGCTGAAACTTTGGACATTGTCGCGAAGGGTTCCCAATCCCCGACAAGATTGGTACCCTTTCACGTCCAAATCTCTCAAACTCCGGGAGAGATTCTCAAAACCAAGGTTGACATGGTTCGAGTTCCTTTCAACACTTTGGAAATCCCGCTGAAACTTTGGACATTCTCGCGAAGGGTTCCCAATCCCCGACAAGATTGGTACCCTTTCACGTCCAAATCTCTCAAACTCCGGGAGAGATTCTCAAAACCAAGGTTGACATGGTTCGAGTTCCTTTCAACATTTTGGAAATCCCGCTGAAACTTTGGACATTCTCGCGAAGGGGTCCCAATCTCCGACAAGATTGGTACCCTTTCACGTCCAAATCAGTCAAACTCCGGGAGAGATTCTCAAAACCAAGGTTGACATGTTTCGAGTTCCTTTCAACATTTTGGAAATCCCGCTGAAACTTTGGACATTCTCGCGAAGGGTTCCCAATCCCCGACAAGATTGGTATTCTTTCACGTCCAAATCTCTCAAAGTCCGGGAGAGATTCTCAAAACCAAGGTTGACATGTTTCGAGTTCCTTTCAACATTTTGGAAATCCCGCTGAAACTTTGGACATTGTCGCGAAGGGTTCCCAAACCCCAACAAGATTGGTACCCTTTCACGTCCAAATCTCTCAAACTCCGGGAGAGATTCTCAAAACCAAGGTTGACATGTTTCGAGTTCCTTTCAACACTTTGGAAATCCCGCTGAAACTTTGGACATTCTCGCGAAAGGTTCCCAATCCCCGAGATGATCGGTACCCTTTCACGTCCAAATCTCTCAAACTCCGGGAGAGATTCTCAAAACCAAGGTTGACATGGTTCGAGTTCCTTTCAACACTTTGGAAATCCCGCTGAAACTTTGGACATTCTCGCGAAAGGTTCCCAATCCCCGAGAAGATCGGTACCCTTTCACGTCCAAATCTCTCAAAGTCCGGGAGAGATTCTCAAAACCAAGGTTGACATGTTTCGAGTTCCTTTCAACATTTTGGAAATCCCGCTGAAACTTTGGACATTCTCGCGAAGGGTTCCCAATCCCCGACAAGATTGGTACCCTTTCACGTCCAAATCTCTCAAAGTCCGGGAGAGATTCTCAAAGCCAAGGTTGACATGGTTCGAGTTCCTTTCAACATTTTGGAAATCCCGCTGAAACTTTGGACATTGTCGCGAAGGGTTCCCAATCCCCGACGAGATTGGTAGCCTTTCACGTCCAAATCTCTCAAACTCCGGGAGAGATTCTCAAAACCAAGGTTGACATGGTTCGAGTTCCTTTCAACATTTTGGAAATCCCGCTGAAACTTTGGACATTCTCGCGAAGGGTTCCCGATCCCCGACAAGACTAGTACCCTTTCACGTCCAAATCTCTCAAACTCCGGGAGAGATTCTCAAAACCAAGGTTGACATGTTTCGAGTTCCTTTCAACATTTTGGAAATCCCGCTGAAACTTTGGACATTCTCGCGAAGGGTTCCCAATCCCCGACAAGATTGGTACCCTTTCACGTCCAAATCAGTCAAACTCCGGGAGAGATTCTCAAAACCAAGGTTGACATGTTTCGAGTTCCTTTCAACATTTTGGAAATCCCGCTGAAACTTTGGACATTCTCGCGAAGGGTTCCCAATCCCCGACAAGATTGGTATTCTTTCACGTCCAAATCTCTCAAAGTCCGGGAGAGATTCTCAAAACCAAGGTTGACATGGTTCGAGTTCCTTTCAACATTTTGGAAATCCCGCTGAAACTTTGGACATTGTCGCGAAGGGTTCCCAAACCCCAACAAGATTGGTACCCTTTCACGTCCAAATCTCTCAAACTCCGGGAGAGATTCTCAAAACCAAGGTTGACATGTTTCGAGTTCCTTTCAACACTTTGGAAATCCCGCTGAAACTTTGGACATTCTCGCGAAAGGTTCCCAATCCCCGAGATGATCGGTACCCTTTCACGTCCAAATCTCTCAAACTCCGGGAGAGATTCTCAAAACCAAGGTTGACATGGTTCGAGTTCCTTTCAACACTTTGGAAATCCCGCTGAAACTTTGGACATTCTCGCGAAAGGTTCCCAATCCCCGAGAAGATCGGTACCCTTTCACGTCCAAATCTCTCAAAGTCCGGGAGAGATTCTCAAAACCAAGGTTGACATGTTTCGAGTTCCTTTCAACATTTTGGAAATCCCGCTGAAACTTTGGACATTCTCGCGAAGGGTTCCCAATCCCCGACAAGATTGGTACCCTTTCACGTCCAAATCTCTCAAAGTCCGGGAGAGATTCTCAAAGCCAAGGTTGACATGGTTCGAGTTCCTTTCAACATTTTGGAAATCCCGCTGAAACTTTGGACATTGTCGCGAAGGGTTCCCAATCCCCGACGAGATTGGTAGCCTTTCACGTCCAAATCTCTCAAACTCCGGGAGAGATTCTCAAAACCAAGGTTGACATGTTTCGAGTTCCTTTCAACATTTTGGAAATCCCGCTGAAACTTTGGACATTCTCGCGAAGGGTTCCCGATCCCCGACAAGACTAGTACCCTTTCACGTCCAAATCTCTCAAACTCCGGGAGAGATTCTCAAAACCAAGGTTGACATGTTTCGAGTTCCTTTCAACATTTTGGAAATCCCGCTGAAACTTTGGACATTCTGGCGAAGGGTTCCCAATCCCCGACAAGATTGGTACCCTTTCACGTCCAAATCTCTCAAACTCCGGGAGAGATTCTCAAAACCAAGGTTGACATGGTTCGAGTTCCTTTCAACATTTTGGAAATCCCGCTGAAACTTTGGACATTGTCGCGAAGGGTTCCCAATCCCCGACAAGATTGGTACCCTTTCACGTCCAAATCTCTCAAACTCCGGGAGAGATTCTCAAAACCAAGGTTGACATGTTTCGAGTTCCTTTCACCATTTTGGAAATCTCGCTGAAACTTTGGACATTGTCGCGAAGGGTTCCCAATCCCCGACGAGATTGGTAGCCTTTCACGTCCAAATCTCTCAAACTCCGGGAGAGATTCTCAAAACCAAGGTTGACATGTTTCGAGTTCCTCTCAACATTTTGGAAAATCCGCTGAAACTTTGGACATTCTCGCGAGGGGTTCCCGATCCCCGACAAGACTGGTACCCTTTCACGTCCAAATCTCTCAAACTCCGGGAGAGATTCTCAAAACCAAGGTTCATATCTTTCGAGTTCCTTTCAACATTTTGGAAATCCCGCTGAAACTTTGGACATTGTCGCGAAGGGTTCCCAATCCCCGAGATGATCGGTACCCTTTCACGTCCAAATCTCTCAAACTCCGGGAGAGATTCTCAAAACCAAGGTTGACATGGTTCGAGTTCCTTTCAACACTTTGGAAATTCCGCTGAAACTTTGGACATTCTCGCGAAAGGTTCCCAATCCCCGAGAAGATCGGTACCCTTTCACGTCCAAATCTCTCAAAGTCCGGGAGAGATTCTCAAAACCAAGATTGACATGTTTCGAGTTCCTTTCAACATTTTGGAAATCCCGCTGAAACTTTGGACATTGTCGCGAAGGGTTCCCAATCCCCGACAAGATTGGTACCCTTTCACGTCCAAATCTCTCAAACTCCGGGAGAGATTCTCAAAACCAAGGTTGTCATGGTTCGAGTTCCTTTCAACATTTTGGAAATCCTGCTGAAATTTGGACATTCTCGCGAAGGGGTCCCAATCCCTGAAAAGATTGGTACCCTTTCACGTCCAAATCTCTCAAAGTCCGGGAGAGATTCTCAAAACCAAGGTTGACATGTTTCGAGTTCCTTTCAACATTTTGGAAATCTGGTATTCTTTCACGTCCAAATCTCTCAAACTCCGGGAGAGATTCTCAAAACCAAGGTTGACATGGTTCGAGTTCCTTTCAACACTTTGGAAATCCCGCTGAAACTTTGGACATTCTCGCGAAGGGTTCCCAATCCCCGACAAGATTGGTACCCTTTCACGTCCAAATCTCTCAAACTCCGGGAGAGATTCTCAAAACCAAGGTTGACATGGTTCGAGTTCCTTTCAACATTTTGGAAATCCCGCTGAAACTTTGGACATTCTCGCGAAAGGGTCCCAATCCCTGACAAGATTGGTACCCTTTCACGTCCAAATCAAACTCCGGGAGAGATTCTCAAAACCAAGGTTGACATGTTTCGAGTTCCTTTCAACATTTTGGAAATCCCGCTGAAACTTTGGACATTCTCGCGAAGGGTTCCCAATCCCCGACAAGATTGGTATTCTTTCACGTCCAAATCTCTCAAACTCCCGGAGAGATTCTCAAAACCAAGGTTGACATGTTTCGAGTTCCTTTCAACATTTTGGAAATCCCGCTGAAACTTTGGACATTCTGGCGAAGGGTTCCCAATCCCCGACAAGATTGGTACCCTTTCACGTCCAAATCTCTCAAACTCCCGGAGAGATTCTCAAAACCAAGGTTGACATGGTTCGAGTTCCTTTCAACATTTTGGAAATCCCGCTGAAACTTTGGACATTGTCGCGAAGGGTTCCCAATCCCCGACAAGATTGGTACCCTTTCACGTCCAAATCTCTCAAACTCCGGGAGAGATTCTCAAAACCAAGGTTGACATGGTTCGAGTTCCTTTCAACACTTTGGAAATCCCGCTGAAACTTTGGACATTCTCGCGAAGGGTTCCCAATCCCCGACAAGATTGGTACCCTTTCACGTCCAAATCTCTCAAACTCCGGGAGAGATTCTCAAAACCAAGGTTGACATGGTTCGAGTTCCTTTCAACATTTTGGAAATCCCGCTGAAACTTTGGACATTCTCGCGAAGGGGTCCCAATCCCTGACAAGATTGGTACCCTTTCACGTCCAAATCAGTCAAACTCCGGGAGAGATTCTCAAAACCAAGGTTGACATGTTTCGAGTTCCTTTCAACATTTTGGAAATCCCGCTGAAACTTTGGACATTCTCGCGAAGGGTTCCCAATCCCCGACAAGATTGGTATTCTTTCACGTCCAAATCTCTCAAAGTCCGGGAGAGATTCTCAAAACCAAGGTTGACATGGTTCGAGTTCCTTTCAACATTTTGGAAATCCCGCTGAAACTTTGGACATTGTCGCGAAGGGTTCCCAAACCCCAACAAGATTGGTACCCTTTCACGTCCAAATCTCTCAAACTCCGGGAGAGATTCTCAAAACCAAGGTTGACATGTTTCGAGTTCCTTTCAACACTTTGGAAATCCCGCTGAAACTTTGGACATTCTCGCGAAAGGTTCCCAATCCCCGAGATGATCGGTACCCTTTCACGTCCAAATCTCTCAAACTCCGGGAGAGATTCTCAAAACCAAGGTTGACATGGTTCGAGTTCCTTTCAACACTTTGGAAATCCCGCTGAAACTTTGGACATTCTCGCG
This sequence comes from Streptopelia decaocto, assembly GCF_964273445.1. NCBI lineage: Eukaryota > Metazoa > Chordata > Aves > Columbiformes > Columbidae > Streptopelia > Streptopelia decaocto. Next base: position 548,983 of record NW_028116191.1, read on the forward strand.
AAAGGTTCCCAATCCCCGAGAAGATCGGTACCCTTTCACGTCCAAATCTCTCAAAGTCCGGGAGAGATTCTCAAAACCAAGGTTGACATGTTTCGAGTTCCTTTCAACATTTTGGAAATCCCGCTGAAACTTTGGACATTCTCGCGAAGGGTTCCCAATCCCCGACAAGATTGGTACCCTTTCACGTCCAAATCTCTCAAAGTCCGGGAGAGATTCTCAAAGCCAAGGTTGACATGGTTCGAGTTCCTTTCAACATTTTGGAAATCCCGCTGAAACTTTGGACATTGTCGCGAAGGGTTCCCAATCCCCGACGAGATTGGTAGCCTTTCACGTCCAAATCTCACAAACTCCGGGAGAGATTCTCAAAACCAAGGTTGACATGGTTCGAGTTCCTTTCAACATTTTGGAAATCCCGCTGAAACTTTGGACATTCTCGCGAAGGGTTCCCGATCCCCGACAAGACTAGTACCCTTTCACGTCCAAATCTCTCAAACTCCGGGAGAGATTCTCAAAACCAAGGTTGACATGTTTCGAGTTCCTTTCAACATTTTGGAAATCCCGCTGAAACTTTGGACATTCTCGCGAAGGGGTCCCAATCCCTGACAAGATTGGTACCCTTTCACGTCCAAATCAGTCAAACTCCGGGAGAGATTCTCAAAACCAAGGTTGACATGTTTCGAGTTCCTTTCAACATTTTGGAAATCCCGCTGAAACTTTGGACATTCTCGCGAAGGGTTCCCAATCCCCGACAAGATTGGTATTCTTTCACGTCCAAATCTCTCAAAGTCCGGGAGAGATTCTCAAAACCAAGGTTGACATGGTTCGAGTTCCTTTCAACATTTTGGAAATCCCGCTGAAACTTTGGACATTGTCGCGAAGGGTTCCCAAACCCCAACAAGATTGGTACCCTTTCACGTCCAAATCTCTCAAACTCCGGGAGAGATTCTCAAAACCAAGGTTGACATGTTTCGAGTTCCTTTCAACACTTTGGAAATCCCGCTGAAACTTTGGACATTCTCGCGAAAGGTTCCCAATCCCCGAGATGATCGGTACCCTTTCACGTCCAAATCTCTCAAACTCCGGGAGAGATTCTCAAAACCAAGGTTGACATGGTTCGAGTTCCTTTCAACACTTTGGAAATCCCGCTGAAACTTTGGACATTCTCGCGAAAGGTTCCCAATCCCCGAGAAGATCGGTACCCTTTCACGTCCAAATCTCTCAAAGTCCGGGAGAGATTCTCAAAACCAAGGTTGACATGTTTCGAGTTCCTTTCAACATTTTGGAAATCCCGCTGAAACTTTGGACATTCTCGCGAAGGGTTCCCAATCCCCGACAAGATTGGTACCCTTTCACGTCCAAATCTCTCAAAGTCCGGGAGAGATTCTCAAAGCCAAGGTTGACATGGTTCGAGTTCCTTTCAACATTTTGGAAATCCCGCTGAAACTTTGGACATTCTCGCGAAGGGTTCCCGATCCCCGACAAGACTAGTACCCTTTCACGTCCAAATCTCTCAAACTCCGGGAGAGATTCTCAAAACCAAGGTTGACATGTTTCGAGTTCCTTTCAACATTTTGGAAATCCCGCTGAAACTTTGGACATTCTCGCGAAGGGTTCCCGATCCCCGACAAGACTAGTACCCTTTCACGTCCAAATCTCTCAAACTCCGGGAGAGATTCTCAAAACCAAGGTTGACATGTTTCGAGTTCCTTTCAACATTTTGGAAATCCCGCTGAAACTTTGGACATTCTGGCGAAGGGTTCCCAATCCCCGACAAGATTGGTACCCTTTCACGTCCAAATCTCTCAAACTCCGGGAGAGATTCTCAAAACCAAGGTTGACATGGTTCGAGTTCCTTTCAACATTTTGGAAATCCCGCTGAAACTTTGGACATTGTCGCGAAGGGTTCCCAATCCCCGACAAGATTGGTACCCTTTCACGTCCAAATCTCTCAAACTCCGGGAGAGATTCTCAAAACCAAGGTTGACATGTTTCGAGTTCCTTTCACCATTTTGGAAATCTCGCTGAAACTTTGGACATTGTCGCGAAGGGTTCCCAATCCCCGACGAGATTGGTAGCCTTTCACGTCCAAATCTCTCAAACTCCGGGAGAGATTCTCAAAACCAAGGTTGACATGTTTCGAGTTCCTTTCAACATTTTGGAAAATCCGCTGAAACTTTGGACATTCTCGCGAGGGGTTCCCGATCCCCGACAAGACTGGTACCCTTTCACGTCCAAATCTCTCAAACTCCGGGAGAGATTCTCAAAACCAAGGTTGACATGGTTCGAGTTCCTTTCAACACTTTGGAAATTCCGCTGAAACTTTGGACATTCTCGCGAAAGGTTCCCAATCCCCGAGAAGATCGGTACCCTTTCACGTCCAAATCTCTCAAAGTCCGGGAGAGATTCTCAAAACCAAGGTTGACATGTTTCGAGTTCCTTTCAACATTTTGGAAATCCCGCTGAAACTTTGGACATTCTCGCGAAGGGTTCCCAATCCCCGACAAGATTGGTACCCTTTCACGTCCAAATCTCTCAAACTCCGGGAGAGATTCTCAAAACCAAGGTTGACATGGTTCGAGTTCCTTTCAACATTTTGGAAATCCCGCTGAAACTTTGGACATTGTCGCGAAGGGTTCCCAATCCCCGACGAGATTGGTACCCTTTCACGTCCAAATCTCTCAAACTCCGGGAGAGACTCTCAAAACCAAGGTTGACATGTTTCGAGTTCCTTTCAACATTTTGGAAATCCCGCTGAAACTTTGGACATTCTCGCGAAGGGTTCCCGATCCCCGACAAGACTGGTACCCTTTCACGTCCAAATCTCTCAAACTCCGGGAGAGATTCTCAAAACCAAGGTTGACATGTTTCGAGTTCCTTTCAACATTTTGGAAATCCCGCTGAAACTTTGGACATTCTGGCGAAGGGTTCCCAATCCCCGACAACGTTGGTACCCTTTCACGTCCAAATCTGTCAAAGTCCGGGAGAGATTCGCAAAACCAAGGTTGACATGGTTCGAGTTCCTTTCAACATTTTGGAAATCTCGCTGAAACTTTGGACATTCTGTCGAAGGGTTCCCAATCCCCGACAAGATTGGTACCCTTTCACGTCCAAATCTCTCAAACTCCGGGAGAGATTCTCAAAACCAAGGTTGACATGGTTCGAGTTCCTTTCAACATTTTGGAAATCCCGCTGAAACTTTGGACATTCTCGCGAAGGGTTCCCAATCCCCGACAAGATTGGTACCCTTTCACGTCCAAATCTCTCAAACTCCGGGAGAGATTCTCAAAACCAAGGTTGACATGGTTCGAGTTCCTTTCACCATTTTGGAAATCTCGCTGAAACTTTGGACATTCTCGCGAAAGGGTCCCAATCCCTGACAAGATTGGTACCCTTTCACGTCCAAATCAAACTCCGGGAGAGATTCTCAAAACCAAGGTTGACATGTTTCGAGTTCCTTTCAACATTTTGGAAATCCCGCTGAAACTTTGGACATTCTCGCGAAGGGTTCCCAATCCCCGACAAGATTGGTATTCTTTCACGTCCAAATCTCTCAAAGTCCGGGAGAGATTCTCAAAACCAAGGTTGACATGTTTCGAGTTCCTTTCAACATTTTGGAAATCCCGCTGAAACTTTGGACATTCTGGCGAAGGGTTCCCAATCCCCGACAAGATTGGTACCCTTTCACGTCCAAATCTCTCAAACTCCCGGAGAGATTCTCAAAACCAAGGTTGACATGGTTCGAGTTCCTTTCAACATTTTGGAAATCCCGCTGAAACTTTGGACATTGTCGCGAAGGGTTCCCAATCCCCGACAAGATTGGTACCCTTTCACGTCCAAATCTCTCAAACTCCGGGAGAGATTCTCAAAACCAAGGTTGACATGGTTCGAGTTCCTTTCAACACTTTGGAAATCCCGCTGAAACTTTGGACATTCTCGCGAAGGGTTCCCAATCCCCGACAAGATTGGTACCCTTTCACGTCCAAATCTCTCAAACTCCGGGAGAGATTCTCAAAACCAAGGTTGACATGGTTCGAGTTCCTTTCAACATTTTGGAAATCCCGCTGAAACTTTGGACATTCTCGCGAAGGGGTCCCAATCTCCGACAAGATTGGTACCCTTTCACGTCCAAATCAGTCAAACTCCGGGAGAGATTCTCAAAACCAAGGTTGACATGTTTCGAGTTCCTTTCAACATTTTGGAAATCCCGCTGAAACTTTGGACATTCTCGCGAAGGGTTCCCAATCCCCGACAAGATTGGTATTCTTTCACGTCCAAATCTCTCAAAGTCCGGGAGAGATTCTCAAAACCAAGGTTGACATGTTTCGAGTTCCTTTCAACATTTTGGAAATCCCGCTGAAACTTTGGACATTGTCGCGAAGGGTTCCCAAACCCCGACAAGATTGGTACCCTTTCACGTCCAAATCTCTCAAACTCCGGGAGAGATTCTCAAAACCAAGGTTGACATGTTTCGAGTTCCTTTCAACACTTTGGAAATCCCGCTGAAACTTTGGACATTCTCGCGAAAGGTTCCCAATCCCCGAGATGATCGGTACCCTTTCACGTCCAAATCTCTCAAACTCCGGGAGAGATTCTCAAAACCAAGGTTGACATGGTTCGAGTTCCTTTCAACACTTTGGAAATCCCGCTGAAACTTTGGACATTCTCGCGAAAGGTTCCCAATCCCCGAGAAGATCGGTACCCTTTCACGTCCAAATCTCTCAAAGTCCGGGAGAGATTCTCAAAACCAAGGTTGACATGTTTCGAGTTCCTTTCAACATTTTGGAAATCCCGCTGAAACTTTGGACATTCTCGCGAAGGGTTCCCAATCCCCGACAAGATTGGTACCCTTTCACGTCCAAATCTCTCAAAGTCCGGGAGAGATTCTCAAAGCCAAGGTTGACATGGTTCGAGTTCCTTTCAACATTTTGGAAATCCCGCTGAAACTTTGGACATTGTCGCGAAGGGTTCCCAATCCCCGACGAGATTGGTAGCCTTTCACGTCCAAATCTCTCAAACTCCGGGAGAGATTCTCAAAACCAAGGTTGACATGGTTCGAGTTCCTTTCAACATTTTGGAAATCCCGCTGAAACTTTGGACATTCTCGCGAAGGGTTCCCGATCCCCGACAAGACTAGTACCCTTTCACGTCCAAATCTCTCAAACTCCGGGAGAGATTCTCAAAACCAAGGTTGACATGTTTCGAGTTCCTTTCAACATTTTGGAAATCCCGCTGAAACTTTGGACATTCTCGCGAAGGGTTCCCAATCCCCGACAAGATTGGTACCCTTTCACGTCCAAATCAGTCAAACTCCGGGAGAGATTCTCAAAACCAAGGTTGACATGTTTCGAGTTCCTTTCAACATTTTGGAAATCCCGCTGAAACTTTGGACATTCTCGCGAAGGGTTCCCAATCCCCGACAAGATTGGTATTCTTTCACGTCCAAATCTCTCAAAGTCCGGGAGAGATTCTCAAAACCAAGGTTGACATGGTTCGAGTTCCTTTCAACATTTTGGAAATCCCGCTGAAACTTTGGACATTGTCGCGAAGGGTTCCCAAACCCCAACAAGATTGGTACCCTTTCACGTCCAAATCTCTCAAACTCCGGGAGAGATTCTCAAAACCAAGGTTGACATGTTTCGAGTTCCTTTCAACACTTTGGAAATCCCGCTGAAACTTTGGACATTCTCGCGAAAGGTTCCCAATCCCCGAGATGATCGGTACCCTTTCACGTCCAAATCTCTCAAACTCCGGGAGAGATTCTCAAAACCAAGGTTGACATGGTTCGAGTTCCTTTCAACACTTTGGAAATCCCGCTGAAACTTTGGACATTCTCGCGAAAGGTTCCCAATCCCCGAGAAGATCGGTACCCTTTCACGTCCAAATCTCTCAAAGTCCGGGAGAGATTCTCAAAACCAAGGTTGACATGTTTCGAGTTCCTTTCAACATTTTGGAAATCCCGCTGAAACTTTGGACATTCTCGCGAAGGGTTCCCAATCCCCGACAAGATTGGTACCCTTTCACGTCCAAATCTCTCAAAGTCCGGGAGAGATTCTCAAAGCCAAGGTTGACATGGTTCGAGTTCCTTTCAACATTTTGGAAATCCCGCTGAAACTTTGGACATTGTCGCGAAGGGTTCCCAATCCCCGACGAGATTGGTAGCCTTTCACGTCCAAATCTCTCAAACTCCGGGAGAGATTCTCAAAACCAAGGTTGACATGTTTCGAGTTCCTTTCAACATTTTGGAAATCCCGCTGAAACTTTGGACATTCTCGCGAAGGGTTCCCGATCCCCGACAAGACTAGTACCCTTTCACGTCCAAATCTCTCAAACTCCGGGAGAGATTCTCAAAACCAAGGTTGACATGTTTCGAGTTCCTTTCAACATTTTGGAAATCCCGCTGAAACTTTGGACATTCTGGCGAAGGGTTCCCAATCCCCGACAAGATTGGTACCCTTTCACGTCCAAATCTCTCAAACTCCGGGAGAGATTCTCAAAACCAAGGTTGACATGGTTCGAGTTCCTTTCAACATTTTGGAAATCCCGCTGAAACTTTGGACATTGTCGCGAAGGGTTCCCAATCCCCGACAAGATTGGTACCCTTTCACGTCCAAATCTCTCAAACTCCGGGAGAGATTCTCAAAACCAAGGTTGACATGTTTCGAGTTCCTTTCACCATTTTGGAAATCTCGCTGAAACTTTGGACATTGTCGCGAAGGGTTCCCAATCCCCGACGAGATTGGTAGCCTTTCACGTCCAAATCTCTCAAACTCCGGGAGAGATTCTCAAAACCAAGGTTGACATGTTTCGAGTTCCTCTCAACATTTTGGAAAATCCGCTGAAACTTTGGACATTCTCGCGAGGGGTTCCCGATCCCCGACAAGACTGGTACCCTTTCACGTCCAAATCTCTCAAACTCCGGGAGAGATTCTCAAAACCAAGGTTCATATCTTTCGAGTTCCTTTCAACATTTTGGAAATCCCGCTGAAACTTTGGACATTGTCGCGAAGGGTTCCCAATCCCCGAGATGATCGGTACCCTTTCACGTCCAAATCTCTCAAACTCCGGGAGAGATTCTCAAAACCAAGGTTGACATGGTTCGAGTTCCTTTCAACACTTTGGAAATTCCGCTGAAACTTTGGACATTCTCGCGAAAGGTTCCCAATCCCCGAGAAGATCGGTACCCTTTCACGTCCAAATCTCTCAAAGTCCGGGAGAGATTCTCAAAACCAAGGTTGACATGTTTCGAGTTCCTTTCAACATTTTGGAAATCCCGCTGAAACTTTGGACATTGTCGCGAAGGGTTCCCAATCCCCGACAAGATTGGTACCCTTTCACGTCCAAATCTCTCAAACTCCGGGAGAGATTCTCAAAACCAAGGTTGTCATGGTTCGAGTTCCTTTCAACATTTTGGAAATCCTGCTGAAATTTGGACATTCTCGCGAAGGGGTCCCAATCCCTGAAAAGATTGGTACCCTTTCACGTCCAAATCTCTCAAAGTCCGGGAGAGATTCTCAAAACCAAGGTTGACATGTTTCGAGTTCCTTTCAACATTTTGGAAATCTGGTATTCTTTCACGTCCAAATCTCTCAAACTCCGGGAGAGATTCTCAAAACCAAGGTTGACATGGTTCGAGTTCCTTTCAACACTTTGGAAATCCCGCTGAAACTTTGGACATTCTCGCGAAGGGTTCCCAATCCCCGACAAGATTGGTACCCTTTCACGTCCAAATCTCTCAAACTCCGGGAGAGATTCTCAAAACCAAGGTTGACATGGTTCGAGTTCCTTTCAACATTTTGGAAATCCCGCTGAAACTTTGGACATTCTCGCGAAAGGGTCCCAATCCCTGACAAGATTGGTACCCTTTCACGTCCAAATCAAACTCCGGGAGAGATTCTCAAAACCAAGGTTGACATGTTTCGAGTTCCTTTCAACATTTTGGAAATCCCGCTGAAACTTTGGACATTCTCGCGAAGGGTTCCCAATCCCCGACAAGATTGGTATTCTTTCACGTCCAAATCTCTCAAACTCCCGGAGAGATTCTCAAAACCAAGGTTGACATGTTTCGAGTTCCTTTCAACATTTTGGAAATCCCGCTGAAACTTTGGACATTCTGGCGAAGGGTTCCCAATCCCCGACAAGATTGGTACCCTTTCACGTCCAAATCTCTCAAACTCCCGGAGAGATTCTCAAAACCAAGGTTGACATGTTTCGAGTTCCTTTCAACACTTTGGAAATCCCGCTGAAACTTTGGACATTCTCGCGAAAGGTTCCCAATCCCCGAGATGATCGGTACCCTTTCACGTCCAAATCTCTCAAACTCCGGGAGAGATTCTCAAAACCAAGGTTGACATGGTTCGAGTTCCTTTCAACACTTTGGAAATCCCGCTGAAACTTTGGACATTCTCGCGAAAGGTTCCCAATCCCCGAGAAGATCGGTACCCTTTCACGTCCAAATCTCTCAAAGTCCGGGAGAGATTCTCAAAACCAAGGTTGACATGTTTCGAGTTCCTTTCAACATTTTGGAAATCCCGCTGAAACTTTGGACATTCTCGCGAAGGGTTCCCAATCCCCGACAAGATTGGTACCCTTTCACGTCCAAATCTCTCAAAGTCCGGGAGAGATTCTCAAAGCCAAGGTTGACATGGTTCGAGTTCCTTTCAACATTTTGGAAATCCCGCTGAAACTTTGGACATTGTCGCGAAGGGTTCCCAATCCCCGACGAGATTGGTAGCCTTTCACGTCCAAATCTCTCAAACTCCGGGAGAGATTCTCAAAACCAAGGTTGACATGGTTCGAGTTCCTTTCAACATTTTGGAAATCCCGCTGAAACTTTGGACATTCTCGCGAAGGGTTCCCGATCCCCGACAAGACTAGTACCCTTTCACGTCCAAATCTCTCAAACTCCGGGAGAGATTCTCAAAACCAAGGTTGACATGTTTCGAGTTCCTTTCAACATTTTGGAAATCCCGCTGAAACTTTGGACATTCTCGCGAAGGGTTCCCAATCCCCGACAAGATTGGTACCCTTTCACGTCCAAATCAGTCAAACTCCGGGAGAGATTCTCAAAACCAAGGTTGACATGTTTCGAGTTCCTTTCAACATTTTGGAAATCCCGCTGAAACTTTGGACATTCTCGCGAAGGGTTCCCAATCCCCGACAAGATTGGTATTCTTTCACGTCCAAATCTCTCAAAGTCCGGGAGAGATTCTCAAAACCAAGGTTGACATGGTTCGAGTTCCTTTCAACATTTTGGAAATCCCGCTGAAACTTTGGACATTGTCGCGAAGGGTTCCCAAACCCCAACAAGATTGGTACCCTTTCACGTCCAAATCTCTCAAACTCCGGGAGAGATTCTCAAAACCAAGGTTGACATGTTTCGAGTTCCTTTCAACACTTTGGAAATCCCGCTGAAACTTTGGACATTCTCGCGAAAGGTTCCCAATCCCCGAGATGATCGGTACCCTTTCACGTCCAAATCTCTCAAACTCCGGGAGAGATTCTCAAAACCAAGGTTGACATGGTTCGAGTTCCTTTCAACACTTTGGAAATCCCGCTGAAACTTTGGACATTCTCGCGAAAGGTTCCCAATCCCCGAGAAGATCGGTACCCTTTCACGTCCAAATCTCTCAAAGTCCGGGAGAGATTCTCAAAACCAAGGTTGACATGTTTCGAGTTCCTTTCAACATTTTGGAAATCCCGCTGAAACTTTGGACATTCTCGCGAAGGGTTCCCAATCCCCGACAAGATTGGTACCCTTTCACGTCCAAATCTCTCAAAGTCCGGGAGAGATTCTCAAAGCCAAGGTTGACATGGTTCGAGTTCCTTTCAACATTTTGGAAATCCCGCTGAAACTTTGGACATTGTCGCGAAGGGTTCCCAATCCCCGACGAGATTGGTAGCCTTTCACGTCCAAATCTCTCAAACTCCGGGAGAGATTCTCAAAACCAAGGTTGACATGTTTCGAGTTCCTTTCAACATTTTGGAAATCCCGCTGAAACTTTGGACATTCTCGCGAAGGGTTCCCGATCCCCGACAAGACTAGTACCCTTTCACGTCCAAATCTCTCAAACTCCGGGAGAGATTCTCAAAACCAAGGTTGACATGTTTCGAGTTCCTTTCAACATTTTGGAAATCCCGCTGAAACTTTGGACATTCTGGCGAAGGGTTCCCAATCCCCGACAAGATTGGTACCCTTTCACGTCCAAATCTCTCAAACTCCGGGAGAGATTCTCAAAACCAAGGTTGACATGGTTCGAGTTCCTTTCAACATTTTGGAAATCCCGCTGAAACTTTGGACATTGTCGCGAAGGGTTCCCAATCCCCGACAAGATTGGTACCCTTTCACGTCCAAATCTCTCAAACTCCGGGAGAGATTCTCAAAACCAAGGTTGACATGTTTCGAGTTCCTTTCACCATTTTGGAAATCTCGCTGAAACTTTGGACATTGTCGCGAAGGGTTCCCAATCCCCGACGAGATTGGTAGCCTTTCACGTCCAAATCTCTCAAACTCCGGGAGAGATTCTCAAAACCAAGGTTGACATGTTTCGAGTTCCTCTCAACATTTTGGAAAATCCGCTGAAACTTTGGACATTCTCGCGAGGGGTTCCCGATCCCCGACAAGACTGGTACCCTTTCACGTCCAAATCTCTCAAACTCCGGGAGAGATTCTCAAAACCAAGGTTCATATCTTTCGAGTTCCTTTCAACATTTTGGAAATCCCGCTGAAACTTTGGACATTGTCGCGAAGGGTTCCCAATCCCCGAGATGATCGGTACCCTTTCACGTCCAAATCTCTCAAACTCCGGGAGAGATTCTCAAAACCAAGGTTGACATGGTTCGAGTTCCTTTCAACACTTTGGAAATTCCGCTGAAACTTTGGACATTCTCGCGAAAGGTTCCCAATCCCCGAGAAGATCGGTACCCTTTCACGTCCAAATCTCTCAAAGTCCGGGAGAGATTCTCAAAACCAAGGTTGACATGTTTCGAGTTCCTTTCAACATTTTGGAAATCCCGCTGAAACTTTGGACATTGTCGCGAAGGGTTCCCAATCCCCGACAAGATTGGTACCCTTTCACGTCCAAATCTCTCAAACTCCGGGAGAGATTCTCAAAACCAAGGTTGTCATGGTTCGAGTTCCTTTCAACATTTTGGAAATCCTGCTGAAATTTGGACATTCTCGCGAAGGGGTCCCAATCCCTGAAAAGATTGGTACCCTTTCACGTCCAAATCTCTCAAAGTCCGGGAGAGATTCTCAAAACCAAGGTTGACATGTTTCGAGTTCCTTTCAACATTTTGGAAATCTGGTATTCTTTCACGTCCAAATCTCTCAAACTCCGGGAGAGATTCTCAAAACCAAGGTTGACATGGTTCGAGTTCCTTTCAACACTTTGGAAATCCCGCTGAAACTTTGGACATTCTCGCGAAGGGTTCCCAATCCCCGACAAGATTGGTACCCTTTCACGTCCAAATCTCTCAAACTCCGGGAGAGATTCTCAAAACCAAGGTTGACATGGTTCGAGTTCCTTTCAACATTTTGGAAATCCCGCTGAAACTTTGGACATTCTCGCGAAAGGGTCCCAATCCCTGACAAGATTGGTACCCTTTCACGTCCAAATCAAACTCCGGGAGAGATTCTCAAAACCAAGGTTGACATGTTTCGAGTTCCTTTCAACATTTTGGAAATCCCGCTGAAACTTTGGACATTCTCGCGAAGGGTTCCCAATCCCCGACAAGATTGGTATTCTTTCACGTCCAAATCTCTCAAACTCCCGGAGAGATTCTCAAAACCAAGGTTGACATGTTTCGAGTTCCTTTCAACATTTTGGAAATCCCGCTGAAACTTTGGACATTCTGGCGAAGGGTTCCCAATCCCCGACAAGATTGGTACCCTTTCACGTCCAAATCTCTCAAACTCCCGGAGAGATTCTCAAAACCAAGGTTGACATGGTTCGAGTTCCTTTCAACATTTTGGAAATCCCGCTGAAACTTTGGACATTGTCGCGAAGGGTTCCCAATCCCCGACAAGATTGGTACCCTTTCACGTCCAAATCTCTCAAACTCCGGGAGAGATTCTCAAAACCAAGGTTGACATGGTTCGAGTTCCTTTCAACACTTTGGAAATCCCGCTGAAACTTTGGACATTCTCGCGAAGGGTTCCCAATCCCCGACAAGATTGGTACCCTTTCACGTCCAAATCTCTCAAACTCCGGGAGAGATTCTCAAAACCAAGGTTGACATGGTTCGAGTTCCTTTCAACATTTTGGAAATCCCGCTGAAACTTTGGACATTCTCGCGAAGGGGTCCCAATCCCTGACAAGATTGGTACCCTTTCACGTCCAAATCAGTCAAACTCCGGGAGAGATTCTCAAAACCAAGGTTGACATGTTTCGAGTTCCTTTCAACATTTTGGAAATCCCGCTGAAACTTTGGACATTCTCGCGAAGGGTTCCCAATCCCCGACAAGATTGGTATTCTTTCACGTCCAAATCTCTCAAAGTCCGGGAGAGATTCTCAAAACCAAGGTTGACATGGTTCGAGTTCCTTTCAACATTTTGGAAATCCCGCTGAAACTTTGGACATTGTCGCGAAGGGTTCCCAAACCCCAACAAGATTGGTACCCTTTCACGTCCAAATCTCTCAAACTCCGGGAGAGATTCTCAAAACCAAGGTTGACATGTTTCGAGTTCCTTTCAACACTTTGGAAATCCCGCTGAAACTTTGGACATTCTCGCGAAAGGTTCCCAATCCCCGAGATGATCGGTACCCTTTCACGTCCAAATCTCTCAAACTCCGGGAGAGATTCTCAAAACCAAGGTTGACATGGTTCGAGTTCCTTTCAACACTTTGGAAATCCCGCTGAAACTTTGGACATTCTCGCGAAAGGTTCCCAATCCCCGAGAAGATCGGTACCCTTTCACGTCCAAATCTCTCAAAGTCCGGGAGAGATTCTCAAAACCAAGGTTGACATGTTTCGAGTTCCTTTCAACATTTCGGAAATCCCGCTGAAACTTTGGACATTCTCGCGAAGGGTTCCCAATCCCCGACAAGATTGGTACCCTTTCACGTCCAAATCTCTCAAAGTCCGGGAGAGATTCTCAAAGCCAAGGTTGACATGGTTCGAGTTCCTTTCAACATTTTGGAAATCCCGCTGAAACTTTGGACATTGTCGCGAAGGGTTCCCAATCCCCGACGAGATTGGTAGCCTTTCACGTCCAAATCTCACAAACTCCGGGAGAGATTCTCAAAACCAAGGTTGACATGGTTCGAGTTCCTTTCAACATTTTGGAAATCCCGCTGAAACTTTGGACATTCTCGCGAAGGGTTCCCGATCCCCGACAAGACTAGTACCCTTTCACGTCCAAATCTCTCAAACTCCGGGAGAGATTCTCAAAACCAAGGTTGACATGTTTCGAGTTCCTTTCAACATTTTGGAAATCCCGCTGAAACTTTGGACATTCTCGCGAAGGGGTCCCAATCCCTGACAAGATTGGTACCCTTTCACGTCCAAATCAGTCAAACTCCGGGAGAGATTCTCAAAACCAAGGTTGACATGTTTCGAGTTCCTTTCAACATTTTGGAAATCCCGCTGAAACTTTGGACATTCTCGCGAAGGGTTCCCAATCCCCGACAAGATTGGTATTCTTTCACGTCCAAATCTCTCAAAGTCCGGGAGAGATTCTCAAAACCAAGGTTGACATGGTTCGAGTTCCTTTCAACATTTTGGAAATCCCGCTGAAACTTTGGACATTGTCGCGAAGGGTTCCCAAACCCCAACAAGATTGGTACCCTTTCACGTCCAAATCTCTCAAACTCCGGGAGAGATTCTCAAAACCAAGGTTGACATGTTTCGAGTTCCTTTCAACACTTTGGAAATCCCGCTGAAACTTTGGACATTCTCGCGAAAGGTTCCCAATCCCCGAGATGATCGGTACCCTTTCACGTCCAAATCTCTCAAACTCCGGGAGAGATTCTCAAAACCAAGGTTGACATGGTTCGAGTTCCTTTCAACACTTTGGAAATCCCGCTGAAACTTTGGACATTCTCGCGAAAGGTTCCCAATCCCCGAGAAGATCGGTACCCTTTCACGTCCAAATCTCTCAAAGTCCGGGAGAGATTCTCAAAACCAAGGTTGACATGTTTCGAGTTCCTTTCAACATTTTGGAAATCCCGCTGAAACTTTGGACATTCTCGCGAAGGGTTCCCAATCCCCGACAAGATTGGTACCCTTTCACGTCCAAATCTCTCAAAGTCCGGGAGAGATTCTCAAAGCCAAGGTTGACATGGTTCGAGTTCCTTTCAACATTTTGGAAATCCCGCTGAAACTTTGGACATTCTCGCGAAGGGTTCCCGATCCCCGACAAGACTAGTACCCTTTCACGTCCAAATCTCTCAAACTCCGGGAGAGATTCTCAAAACCAAGGTTGACATGTTTCGAGTTCCTTTCAACATTTTGGAAATCCCGCTGAAACTTTGGACATTCTCGCGAAGGGTTCCCGATCCCCGACAAGACTAGTACCCTTTCACGTCCAAATCTCTCAAACTCCGGGAGAGATTCTCAAAACCAAGGTTGACATGTTTCGAGTTCCTTTCAACATTTTGGAAATCCCGCTGAAACTTTGGACATTCTGGCGAAGGGTTCCCAATCCCCGACAAGATTGGTACCCTTTCACGTCCAAATCTCTCAAACTCCGGGAGAGATTCTCAAAACCAAGGTTGACATGGTTCGAGTTCCTTTCAACATTTTGGAAATCCCGCTGAAACTTTGGACATTGTCGCGAAGGGTTCCCAATCCCCGACAAGATTGGTACCCTTTCACGTCCAAATCTCTCAAACTCCGGGAGAGATTCTCAAAACCAAGGTTGACATGTTTCGAGTTCCTTTCACCATTTTGGAAATCTCGCTGAAACTTTGGACATTGTCGCGAAGGGTTCCCAATCCCCGACGAGATTGGTAGCCTTTCACGTCCAAATCTCTCAAACTCCGGGAGAGATTCTCAAAACCAAGGTTGACATGTTTCGAGTTCCTTTCAACATTTTGGAAAATCCGCTGAAACTTTGGACATTCTCGCGAGGGGTTCCCGATCCCCGACAAGACTGGTACCCTTTCACGTCCAAATCTCTCAAACTCCGGGAGAGATTCTCAAAACCAAGGTTGACATGGTTCGAGTTCCTTTCAACACTTTGGAAATTCCGCTGAAACTTTGGACATTCTCGCGAAAGGTTCCCAATCCCCGAGAAGATCGGTACCCTTTCACGTCCAAATCTCTCAAAGTCCGGGAGAGATTCTCAAAACCAAGGTTGACATGTTTCGAGTTCCTTTCAACATTTTGGAAATCCCGCTGAAACTTTGGACATTCTCGCGAAGGGTTCCCAATCCCCGACAAGATTGGTACCCTTTCACGTCCAAATCTCTCAAACTCCGGGAGAGATTCTCAAAACCAAGGTTGACATGGTTCGAGTTCCTTTCAACATTTTGGAAATCCCGCTGAAACTTTGGACATTGTCGCGAAGGGTTCCCAATCCCCGACGAGATTGGTACCCTTTCACGTCCAAATCTCTCAAACTCCGGGAGAGACTCTCAAAACCAAGGTTGACATGTTTCGAGTTCCTTTCAACATTTTGGAAATCCCGCTGAAACTTTGGACATTCTCGCGAAGGGTTCCCGATCCCCGACAAGACTGGTACCCTTTCACGTCCAAATCTCTCAAACTCCGGGAGAGATTCTCAAAACCAAGGTTGACATGTTTCGAGTTCCTTTCAACATTTTGGAAATCCCGCTGAAACTTTGGACATTCTGGCGAAGGGTTCCCAATCCCCGACAACGTTGGTACCCTTTCACGTCCAAATCTGTCAAAGTCCGGGAGAGATTCGCAAAACCAAGGTTGACATGGTTCGAGTTCCTTTCAACATTTTGGAAATCTCGCTGAAACTTTGGACATTCTGTCGAAGGGTTCCCAATCCCCGACAAGATTGGTACCCTTTCACGTCCAAATCTCTCAAACTCCGGGAGAGATTCTCAAAACCAAGGTTGACATGGTTCGAGTTCCTTTCAACATTTTGGAAATCCCGCTGAAACTTTGGACATTCTCGCGAAGGGTTCCCAATCCCCGACAAGATTGGTACCCTTTCACGTCCAAATCTCTCAAACTCCGGGAGAGATTCTCAAAACCAAGGTTGACATGGTTCGAGTTCCTTTCACCATTTTGGAAATCTCGCTGAAACTTTGGACATTGTCGCGAAGGGTTCCCAATCCCCGACGAGATTGGTACCCTTTCACGTCCAAATCTCTCAAACTCCGGGAGAGATTCTCAAAACCAAGGTTGACATGTTTCGAGTTCCTTTCAACATTTTGGAAAATCCGCTGAAACTTTGGACATTCTCGCGAAGGGTTCCCGATCCCCGACAAGACTGGTACCCTTTCACGTCCAAATCTCTCAAACTCCGGGAGAGATTCTCAAAACCAAGGTTCATATCTTTCGAGTTCCTTTCAACATTTTGGAAATCCCGCTGAAACTTTGGACATTCTCGCGAAGGGTTCCCAATCCCCGAGATGATCGGTACCCTTTCACGTCCAAATCTCTCAAACTCCGGGAGAGATTCTCAAAACCAAGGTTGACATGGTTCGAGTTCCTTTCAACACTTTGGAAATCCCGCTGAAACTTTGGACATTCTCGCGAAAGGTTCCCAATCCCCGAGAAGATCGGTACCCTTTCACGTCCAAATCTCTCAAAGTCCGGGAGAGATTCTCAAAACCAAGGTTGACATGTTTCGAGTTCTTTTCAACATTTTGGAAATCCCGCTGAAACTTTGGACATTCTCGCGAAGGGTTCCCAATCCCCGACAAGATTGGTACCCTTTCACGTCCAAATCTCTCAAACTCCGGGAGAGATTCTCAAAACCAAGGTTGACGTGGTTCGAGTTCCTTTCAACATTTTGGAAATCCCGCTGAAACTTTGGACATTCTCGCGAAGGGTTCCCGATCCCAGACAAGATTGGTACCCTTTCACGTCCAAATCTCTCAAACTCCGGGAGAGATTCTCAAAACCAAGGTTGACATGTTTCGAGTTCCTCTCAACATTTTGGAAATCCCGCTGAAACTTTGGACATTCTGGCGAAGGGTTCCCAATCCCCGACAAGATTGGTACCCTTTCACGTCCAAATCTCTCAAACTCCCGGAGAGATTCTCAAAACCAAGGTTGACATGTTTCGAGTTCCTTTCAACATTTTGGAAATCCCGCTGAAACTTTGGACATTGTCGCGAAGGGTTCCCAATCCCCGACAAGATTGGTACCCTTTCACGTCCAAATCTCTCAAACTCCAGGAGAGATTCTCAAAACCAAGGTTGACATGTTTCGAGTTCCTTTCAACATTTTGGAAATCCCGCTGAAACTTTGGACATTGTCGCGAAGGGTTCCCAATCCCCGACAAGATTGGTACCCTTTCACGTCCAAATCTCTCAAACTCCGGGAGAGATTCTCAAAACCAAGGTTGTCATGGTTCGAGTTCCTTTCAACATTTTGGAAATCCTGCTGAAATTTGGACATTCTCGCGAAGGGGTCCCAATCCCTGAAAAGATTGGTACCCTTTCACGTCCAAATCTCTCAAAGTCCGGGAGAGATTCTCAAAACCAAGGTTGACATGTTTCGAGTTCCTTTCAACATTTTGGAAATCTGGTATTCTTTCACGTCCAAATCTCTCAAACTCCGGGAGAGATTCTCAAAACCAAGGTTGACATGTTTCGAGTTCCTTTCAACATTTTGGAAATCCCGCTGAAACTTTGGACATTCTCGCGAAGGGTTCCCAATCCCCGACAAGATTGGTATTCTTTCACGTCCAAATCTCTCAAAGTCCGGGAGAGATTCTCAAAACCAAGGTTGACATGTTTCGAGTTCCTCTCAACATTTTGGAAATCCCGCTGAAACTTTGGACATTCTGGCGAAGGGTTCCCAATCCCCGACAAGATTGGTACCCTTTCACGTCCAAATCTCTCAAACTCCCGGAGAGATTCTCAAAACCAAGGTTGACATGGTTCGAGTTCCTTTCCACATTTTGGAAATCCCGCTGAAACTTTGGACATTGTCGCGAAGGGTTCCCAATCCCCGACAAGATTGGTACCCTTTCACGTCCAAATCTCTCAAACTCCGGGAGAGATTCTCAAAACCAAGGTTGACATGGTTCGAGTTCCTTTCAACACTTTGGAAATCCCGCTGAAACTTTGGACATTCTCGCGAAGGGTTCCCAATCCCCGACAAGATTGGTACCCTTTCACGTCCAAATCTCTCAAACTCCGGGAGAGATTCTCAAAACCAAGGTTGACATGGTTCGAGTTCCTTTCAACATTTTGGAAATCCCGCTGAAACTTTGGACATTCTCGCGAAGGGGTCCCAATCCCTGACAAGATTGGTACCCTTTCACGTCCAAATCAGTCAAACTCCGGGAGAGATTCTCAAAACCAAGGTTGACATGTTTCGAGTTCCTTTCAACATTTTGGAAATCCCGCTGAAACTTTGGACATTCTCGCGAAGGGTTCCCAATCCCCGACAAGATTGGTATTCTTTCACGTCCAAATCTCTCAAAGTCCGGGAGAGATTCTCAAAACCAAGGTTGACATGGTTCGAGTTCCTTTCAACATTTTGGAAATCCCGCTGAAACTTTGGACATTGTCGCGAAGGGTTCCCAAACCCCAACAAGATTGGTACCCTTTCACGTCCAAATCTCTCAAACTCCGGGAGAGATTCTCAAAACCAAGGTTGACATGTTTCGAGTTCCTTTCAACACTTTGGAAATCCCGCTGAAACTTTGGACATTCTCGCGAAAGGTTCCCAATCCCCGAGATGATCGGTACCCTTTCACGTCCAAATCTCTCAAACTCCGGGAGAGATTCTCAAAACCAAGGTTGACATGGTTCGAGTTCCTTTCAACACTTTGGAAATCCCGCTGAAACTTTGGACATTCTCGCGAAAGGTTCCCAATCCCCGAGAAGATCGGTACCCTTTCACGTCCAAATCTCTCAAACTCCGGGAGAGATTCTCAAAACCAAGGTTGACATGTTTCGAGTTCCTTTCAACATTTTGGAAATCCCGCTGAAACTTTGGACATTCTCGCGAAGGGTTCCCAATCCCCGACAAGATTGGTAGCCTTTCACGTCCAAATCTCTCAAAGTCCGGGAGAGATTCTCAAAGCCAAGGTTGACATGGTTCGAGTTCCTTTCAACATTTTGGAAATCCCGCTGAAACTTTGGACATTGTCGCGAAGGGTTCCCAATCCCCGACGAGATTGGTAGCCTTTCACGTCCAAATCTCTCAAACTCCGGGAGAGATTCTCAAAACCAAGGTTGACATGTTTCGAGTTCCTTTCAACATTTTGGAAATCCCGCTGAAACTTTGGACATTCTCGCGAAGGGTTCCCGATCCCCGACAAGACTAGTACCCTTTCACGTCCAAATCTCTCAAACTCCGGGAGAGATTCTCAAAACCAAGGTTGACATGTTTCGAGTTCCTTTCAACATTTTGGAAATCCCGCTGAAACTTTGGACATTCTGGCGAAGGGTTCCCAATCCCCGACAAGATTGGTACCCTTTCACGTCCAAATCTCTCAAACTCCGGGAGAGATTCTCAAAACCAAGGTTGACATGGTTCGAGTTCCTTTCAACATTTTGGAAATCTCGCTGAAACTTTGGACATTGTCGCGAAGGGTTCCCAATCCCCGACAAGATTGGTACCCTTTCACGTCCAAATCTCTCAAACTCCGGGAGAGATTCTCAAAACCAAGGTTGACATGTTTCGAGTTCCTTTCACCATTTTGGAAATCTCGCTGAAACTTTCGACATTGTCGCGAAGGGTTCCCAATCCCCGACGAGATTGGTAGCCTTTCACGTCCAAATCTCTCAAACTCCGGGAGAGATTCTCAAAACCAAGGTTGACATGTTTCGAGTTCCTTTCAACATTTTGGAAAATCCGCTGAAACTTTGGACATTCTCGCGAGGGGTTCCCGATCCCCGACAAGACTGGTACCCTTTCACGTCCAAATCTCTCAAACTCCGGGAGAGATTCTCAAAACCAAGGTTCATATCTTTCGAGTTCCTTTCAACATTTTGGAAATCCCGCTGAAACTTTGGACATTGTCGCGAAGGGTTCCCAATCCCCGAGATGATCGGTACCCTTTCACGTCCAAATCTCTCAAACTCCGGGAGAGATTCTCAAAACCAAGGTTGACATGGTTCGAGTTCCTTTCAACACTTTGGAAATTCCGCTGAAACTTTGGACATTCTCGCGAAAGGTTCCCAATCCCCGAGAAGATCGGTACTCTTTCACGTCCAAATCTCTCAAAGTCCGGGAGAGATTCTCAAAACCAAGGTTGACATGGTTCGAGTTCCTTTCAACATTTTGGAAATCCCGCTGAAACTTTGGACATTCTCGCGAAGGGTTCCCAATCCCCGACAAGATTGGTACCCTTTCACGTCCAAATCTCTCAAACTCCGGGAGAGATTCTCAAAACCAAGGTTGACATGGTTCGAGTTCCTTTCAACATTTTGGAAATCCCGCTGAAACTTTGGACATTGTCGCGAAGGGTTCCCAATCCCCGACGAGATTGGTACCCTTTCACGTCCAAATCTCTCAAACTCCGGGAGAGATTCTCAAAACCAAGGTTGACATGTTTCGAGTTCCTTTCAACATTTTGGAAATCCCGCTGAAACTTTGGACATTCTCGCGAAGGGTTCCCGATCCCCGACAAGACTGGTACCCTTTCACGTCCAAATCTCTCAAACTCCGGGAGAGATTCTCAAAACCAAGGTTGACATGTTTCGAGTTCCTTTCAACATTTTGGAAATCCCGCTGAAACTTTGGACATTCTGGCGAAGGGTTCCCAATCCCCGACAACGTTGGTACCCTTTCACGTCCAAATCTGTCAAAGTCCGGGAGAGATTCGCAAAACCAAGGTTGACATGGTTCGAGTTCCTTTCAACATTTTGGAAATCTCGCTGAAACTTTGGACATTCTGTCGAAGGGTTCCCAATCCCCGACGAGATTGGTAGCCTTTCACGTCCAAATCTCTCAAACTCCGGGAGAGATTCGCAAAACCAAGGTTGACATGGTTCGAGTTCCTTTCAACATTTTGGAAATCCCGCTGAAACTTTGGACATTCTCGCGAAGGGTTCCCGATCCCCGACAAGACTAGTACCCTTTCACGTCCAAATCTCTCAAACTCCGGGAGAGATTCTCAAAACCAAGGTTGACATGTTTCGAGTTCCTTTCAACATTTTGGAAATCCCGCTGAAACTTTGGACATTCTGGCGAAGGGTTCCCAATCCCCGACAAGATTGGTACCCTTTCACGTCCAAATCTCTCAAACTCCGGGAGAGATTCTCAAAACCAAGGTTGACATGGTTCGAGTTCCTTTCAACATTTTGGAAATCTCGCTGAAACTTTGGACATTGTCGCGAAGGGTTCCCAATCCCCGACAAGATTGGTACCCTTTCACGTCCAAATCTCTCAAACTCCGGGAGAGATTCTCAAAACCAAGGTTGACATGTTTCGAGTTCCTTTCACCATTTTGGAAATCTCGCTGAAACTTTGGACATTGTCGCGAAGGGTTCCCAATCCCCGACGAGATTGGTAGCCTTTCACGTCCAAATCTCTCAAACTCCGGGAGAGATTCTCAAAACCAAGGTTGACATGTTTCGAGTTCCTTTCAACATTTTGGAAAATCCGCTGAAACTTTGGACATTCTCGCGAGGGGTTCCCGATCCCCGACAAGACTGGTACCCTTTCACGTCCAAATCTCTCAAACTCCGGGAGAGATTCTCAAAACCAAGGTTCATATCTTTCGAGTTCCTTTCAACATTTTGGAAATCCCGCTGAAACTTTGGACATTGTCGCGAAGGGTTCCCAATCCCCGAGATGATCGGTACCCTTTCACGTCCAAATCTCTCAAACTCCGGGAGAGATTCTCAAAACCAAGGTTGACATGGTTCTAGTTCCTTTCAACACTTTGGAAATCCCGCTGAAACTTTGGACATTCTCGCGAAAGGTTCCCAATCCCCGAGAAGATCGGTACCCTTTCACGTCCAAATCTCTCAAAGTCCGGGAGAGATTCTCAAAACCAAGGTTGACATGTTTCGAGTTCTTTTCAACATTTTGGAAATCCCGCTGAAACTTTGGACATTCTCGCGAAGGGTTCCCAATCCCCGACAAGATTGGTACCCTTTCACGTCCAAATCTCTCAAAGTCCGGGAGAGATTCTCAAAGCCAAGGTTGACATGGTTCGAGTTCCTTTCAACATTTTGGAAATCCCGCTGAAACTTTGGACATTGTCGCGAAGGGTTCCCAATCCCCGACGAGATTGGTACCCTTTCACGTCCAAATCTCTCAAACTCCGGGAGAGATTCTCAAAACCAAGGTTGACATGTTTCGAGTTCCTTTCAACATTTTGGAAATCCCGCTGAAACTTTGGACATTCTCGCGAAGGGTTCCCGATCCCCGACAAGACTGGTACCCTTTCACGTCCAAATCTCTCAAACTCCGGGAGAGATTCTCAAAACCAAGGTTGACATGTTTCGAGTTCCTTTCAACATTTTGGAAATCCCGCTGAAACTTTGGACATTCTGGCGAAGGGTTCCCAATCCCCGACAACGTTGGTACCCTTTCACGTCCAAATCTGTCAAAGTCCGGGAGAGATTCGCAAAACCAAGGTTGACATGGTTCGAGTTCCTTTCAACATTTTGGAAATCTCGCTGAAACTTTGGACATTCTGTCGAAGGGTTCCCAATCCCCGACAAGATTGGTACCCTTTCACGTCCAAATCTCTCAAACTCCGGGAGAGATTCGCAAAACCAAGGTTGACATGGTTCGAGTTCCTTTCAACATTTTGGAAATCCCGCTGAAACTTTGGACATTCTCGCGAAGGGTTCCCAATCCCCGACAAGATTGGTACCCTTTCACGTCCAAATCTCTCAAACTCCGGGAGAGATTCTCAAAACCAAGGTTGACATGGTTCGAGTTCCTTTCACCATTTTGGAAATCTCGCTGAAACTTTGGACATTGTCGCGAAGGGTTCCCAATCCCCGACGAGATTGGTAGCCTTTCACGTCCAAATCTCTCAAACTCCGGGAGAGATTCTCAAAACCAAGGTTGACATGTTTCGAGTTCCTTTCAACATTTTGGAAAATCCGCTGAAACTTTGGACATTCTCGCGAAGGGTTCCCGATCCCCGACAAGACTGGTACCCTTTCACGTCCAAATCTCTCAAACTCCGGGAGAGATTCTCAAAACCAAGGTTCATATCTTTCGAGTTCCTTTCAACATTTTGGAAATCCCGCTGAAACTTTGGACATTGTCGCGAAGGGTTCCCAATCCCCGAGATGATCGGTACCCTTTCACGTCCAAATCTCTCAAACTCCGGGAGAGATTCTCAAAACCAAGGTTGACATGGTTCTAGTTCCTTTCAACACTTTGGAAATCCCGCTGAAACTTTGGACATTCTCGCGAAAGGTTCCCAATCCCCGAGAAGATCGGTACCCTTTCACGTCCAAATCTCTCAAAGTCCGGGAGAGATTCTCAAAACCAAGGTTGACATGTTTCGAGTTCTTTTCAACATTTTGGAAATCCCGCTGAAACTTTGGACATTCTCGCGAAGGGTTCCCAATCCCCGACAAGATTGGTACCCTTTCACGTCCAAATCTCTTAAAGTCCGGGAGAGATTCTCAAAGCCAAGGTTGACATGGTTCGAGTTCCTTTCAACATTTTGGAAATCCCGCTGAAACTTTGGACATTGTCGCGAAGGGTTCCCAATCCCCGACGAGATTGGTACCCTTTCACGTCCAAATCTCTCAAACTCCGGGAGAGATTCTCAAAACCAAGGTTGACATGTTTCGAGTTCCTTTCAACATTTTGGAAATCCCGCTGAAACTTTGGACATTCTCGCGAAGGGTTCCCGATCCCCGACAAGACTGGTACCCTTTCACGTCCAAATCTCTCAAACTCCGGGAGAGATTCTCAAAACCAAGGTTGACATCTTTCGAGTTCCTTTCAACATTTTGGAAATCCCGCTGAAACTTTGGACATTCTGGCGAAGGGTTCCCAATCCCCGACAAGATTGGTACCCTTTCTCGTCCAAATCTCTCAAACTCCGGGAGAGATTCTCAAAACCAAGGTTGACATGGTTCGAGTTCCTTTCAACATTTTGGAAATCCCGCTGAAACTTTGGACATTGTCGCGAGGCGTTCCCAATCCCCGACAAGATTGGTACCCTTTCACGTCCAAATCTCTCAAACTCCGGGAGAGATTCTCAAAACCAAGGTTGACATGGTTCGAGTTCCTTTCACCATTTTGGAAATCTCGCTGAAACTTTGGACATTGTCGCGAAGGGTTCCCAATCCCCGACGAGATTGGTACCCTTTCACGTCCAAATCTCTCAAACTCCGGGAGAGATTCTCAAAACCAAGGTTGACATGTTTCGAGTTCCTTTCAACATTTTGGAAAATCCGCTGAAACTTTGGACATTCTCGCGAAGGGTTCCCGATCCCCGACAAGATTGGTACCCTTTCACGTCCAAATCTCTCAAACTCCGGGAGAGATTCTCAAAACCAAGGTTCATATCTTTCGAGTTCCTTTCAACATTTTGGAAATCCCGCTGAAACTTTGGACATTGTCGCGAAGGGTTCCCAATCCCCGAGATGATCGGTACCCTTTCACGTCCAAATCTCTCAAACTCCGGGAGAGATTCTCAAAACCAAGGTTGACATGGTTCGAGTTCCTTTCAACACTTTGGAAATCCCGCTGAAACTTTGGACATTCTCGCGAAAGGTTCCCAATCCCCGAGAAGATCGGTACCCTTTCACGTCCAAATCTCTCAAAGTCCGGGAGAGATTCTCAAAACCAAGGTTGACATGTTTCGAGTTCCTTTCAACATTTTGGAAATCCCGCTGAAACTTTGGACATTCTCGCGAAGGGTTCCCAATCCCCGACAAGATTGGTACCCTTTCACGTCCAAATCTCTCAAACTCCGGGAGAGATTCTCAAAACCAAGGTTGACATGTTTCGAGTTCCTTTCAACATTTTGGAAATCCCGCTGAAACTTTGGACATTCTCGCGAAGGGTTCCCAATCCCCGACGAGATTGGTACCCTTTCACGTCCAAATCTCTCAAACTCCGGGAGAGATTCTCAAAACCAAGGTTGACATGTTTCGAGTTCCTTTCAACATTTTGGAAATCCCGCTGAAACTTTGGACATTCTCGCGAAGGGTTCCCGATCCCCGACAAGACTGGTACCCTTTCACGTCCAAATCTCTCAAACTCCGGGAGAGATTCTCAAAACCAAGGTTGACATGGTTCGAGTTCCTTTCAACATTTTGGAAATCCCGCTGAAACTTTGGACATTCTCGCGAAGGGTTCCCAATCCCCGACAACGTTCGTACCCTTTCACGTCCAAATCTGTCAAAGTCCGGGAGAGATTCTCAAAACCAAGGTTGACATGGTTCGAGTTCCTTTCAACATTTTGGAAATCTCGCTGAAACTTTGGACATTCTGTCGAAGGGTTCCCAATCCCCGACAAGATTGGTACCCTTTCACGTCCAAATCTCTCAAACTCCGGGAGAGATTCTCAAAACCAAGGTTGACATGGTTCGAGTTCCTTTCAACATTTTGGAAATCCCGCTGAAACTTTGGACATTCTCGCGAAGGGTTCCCAATCCCCGACAAGATTGGTACCCTTTCACGTCCAAATCTCTCAAACTCCGGGAGAGATTCTCAAAACCAAGGTTGACATGGTTCGAGTTCCTTTCAACATTTTGGAAATCCCGCTGAAACTTTGGACATTGTCGCGAAGGGTTCCCAATCCCCGACGAGAATGGTACCCTTTCACGTCCAAATCTCTCAAACTCCGGGAGAGATTCTCAAAACCAAGGTTGACATGTTTCGAGTTCCTTTCAACATTTTGGAAAATCCGCTGAAACTTTGGACATTCTCGCGAAGGGTTCCCGATCCCCGACAAGACTGGTACCCTTTCACGTCCAAATCTCTCAAACTCCGGGAGAGATTCTCAAAACCAAGGTTCATATCTTTCGAGTTCCTTTCAACATTTTGGAAATCCCGCTGAAACTTTGGACATTGTCGCGAAGGGTTCCCAATCCCCGACAAGATTGGTACCCTTTCACGTCCAAATCTCTCAAACTCCAGGAGAGATTCTCAAAACCAAGGTTGACATGGTTCGAGTTCCTTTCAACATTTTGGAAATCCCGCTGAAACTTTGGACATTCTCGCGAAGGGTTCCCAATCCCCGACAAGATTGGTACCCTTTCACGTCCAAATCTCTCAAACTCCGGGAGAGATTCTCAAAACCAAGGTTGACATGTTTCGAGTTCCTTTCAACATTTTGGAAATCCCGCTGAAACTTTGGACATTCTCGCGAAGGGGTCCCAATCCCTGACAAGATTGGTACCCTTTCACGTCCAAATCTCTCAAACTCCGGGAGAGATTCTCAAAACCAAGGTTGACGTGTTTCGAGTTCCTTTCAACATTTTGGAAATCCCGCTGAAACTTTGGACATTGTCGCGAAGGGTTCCCAATCCCCGACAAGATTGGTATTCTTTCACGTCCAAATCTCTCAAAGTCCGGGAGAGATTCTCAAAACCAAGGTTGACATGGTTCGAGTTCCTTTCAACATTTTGGAAATCCCGCTGAAACTCCTAACATTCTGGCGAAGGGTTCCCAATCCCCGACAAGATTGGTACCCTTTCACGTCCAAATCTCTCAAACTCCGGGAGAGATTCTCAAAACCAAGGTTGACATGTTTCGAGTTCCTTTCAACATTTTGAAAATCCCGCTGAAACTTTTGGCATTCTCGCGAGGCGTTCCCAATCCCCGACAAGATTGGTACCCTTTCACATCCAAATCTCTCAAACTCCGGGAGAGATTCTCAAAACCAAGGTTGACGTGGTTCGAGTTCCTTTCAACATTTTGGAAATCCCGCTGAAACTTTGGACATTCTCGCGAAGGGTTCCCGATCCCAGACAAGATTGGTACCCTTTCACGTCCAAATCTCTCAAACTCCGGGAGAGATTCTCAAAACCAAGGTTGACATGTTTCGAGTTCCTTTCAACATTTTGGAAATCTGGTATTCGTTCACGTCCAAATCTCTCAAAGTCCGGGAGAGATTCTCAAAACCAAGGTTGACATGGTTCGAGTTCCTTTCAACACTTTGGAAATCCCGCTGAAACTTTGGACATTCTCGCGAAGGGTTCCCAATCCCCGACAAGATTGGTACCCTTTCACGTCCAAATCTCTCAAACTCCGAGAGAGATTCTCAAAACCAAGGTTGACATGGTTCGAGTTCCTTTCAACATTTTGGAAATCCCGCTGAAACTTTGGACATTCTCGCGAAGGGGTCCCAATCCCTGACAAGATTGGTACCCTTTCACGTCCAAATCAAACTCCGGGAGAGATTCTCAAAACCAAGGTTGACATGGTTCGAGTTCCTTTCAACATTTTGGAAATCCCGCTGAAACTTTGGACATTCTCGCGAAGGGTTCCCAATCCCCGACAAGATTGGTATTCTTTCACGTCCAAATCTCTCAAAGTCCGGGAGAGATTCTCAAAACCAAGGTTGACATGTTTCGAGTTCCTTTCAACATTTTGGAAATCCCGCTGAAACTTTGGACATTCTGGCGAAGGGTTCCCAATCCCCGACAAGATTGGTACCCTTTCACGTCCAAATCTCTCAAACACCCGGAGAGATTCTCAAAACCAAGGTTGACATGGTTCGAGTTCCTTTCAACATTTTGGAAATCCCGCTGAAACTTTGGACATTGTCGCGAAGGGTTCCCAATCCCCGACAAGATTGGTACCCTTTCACGTCCAAATCTCTCAAACTCCGGGAGAGATTCTCAAAACCAAGGTTGACATGTTTCGAGTTCCTTTCAACAGTTTGGAAATCCCGCTGAAACTTTGGACATTCTCGCGAAGGGTTCCCAATCCCCGACAAGATTGGTACCCTTTCACGTCCAAATCTCTCAAACTCCGGGAGAGATTCTCAAAACCAAGGTTGACATGGTTCGAGTTCCTTTCAACATTTTGGAAATCCCGCTGAAACTTTGGACATTCTCGCGAAGGGGTCCCAATCCCCGACAAGATTGGTACCCTTTCACGTCCAAATCTCTCAAACTCCGGGAGAGATTCTCAAAACCAAGGTTGACATGGTTCGAGTTCCTTTCAACATTTTGGAAATCCCGCTGAAACTTTGGACATTCTCGCGAAGGGGTCCCAATCCCTGACAAGATTGGTACCCTTTCACGTCCAAATCAGTCAAACTCCGGGAGAGATTCTCAAAACCAAGGTTGACATGGTTCGAGTTCCTTTCAACATTTTGGAAATCCCGCTGAAACTCCTAACATTCTCGCGAAGGGTTCCCAATCCCCGACAAGATTGGTACCCTTTCACGTCCAAATCTCTCAAACTCCGGGAGAGATTCTCAAAACCAAGGTTGACATGGTTCGAGTTCCTTTCAACATTTTGGAAATCCCGCTGAAACTTTGGACATTCTCGCGAAGGGTTCCCAATCCCCGACAACATTGGTACCCTTTCACGTCCAAATCTCTCAAAGTCCGGGAGAGATTCTCAAAACCAAGGTTGACATGTTTCGAGTTCCTTTCAACATTTTGGAAATCTCGCTGAAACATTGGACATTCTGTCGAAGGGTTCCCAATCCCCGACAAGATTGGTACCCTTTCACGTCCAAATCTCTCAAACTCCGGGAGAGATTCTCAAAACCAAGGTTGACATGTTTCGAGTTCCTTTCAACATTTTGGAAACCCCGCTGAAACTTTGGACATTCTGGCGAAGGGTTCCCAATCCCCGACAAGATTGGTACCCTTTCACGTCCAAATCTCTCAAACTCCGGGAGAGATTCTCAAAACCAAGGTTGACGTGGTTCGAGTTCCTTTCAACATTTTGGAAATCCCGCTGAAACTTTGGACATTCTCGCGAAGGGTTCCCAATCCCCGACAAGATTGGTACCCTTTCACGTCCAAATCTCTCAAACTCCGGGAGAGATTCTCAAAACCAAGGTTGACATGTTTCGAGTTCCTTTCAACATTTTGGAAATCCCGCTGAAACTTTGGACATTGTCGCGAAGGGTTCCCAATCCCCGACAAGATTGGTACCCTTTCACGTCCAAATCTCTCAAACTCCCGGAGAGATTCTCAAAACCAAGGTTGACATGGTTCGAGTTCCTTTCAACATTTTGGAAATCCCGCTGAAACTTTGGACATTGTCGCGAAGGGTTCCCAATCCCCGACAAGATTGGTACCCTTTCACGTCCAAATCTCTCAAACTCCGGGAGAGATTCTCAAAACCAAGGTTGACATGGTTCGAGTTCCTTTCAACACTTTGGAAATCCCGCTGAAACTTTGGACATTCTCGCGAAGGGTTCCCAATCCCCGACAAGATTGGTACCCTTTCACGTCCAAATCTCTCAAACTCCGGGAGAGATTCTCAAAACCAAGGTTGACATGGTTCGAGTTCCTTTCAACATTTTGGAAATCCCGCTGAAACTTTGGACATTCTCGCGAAGGGCTCCCAATCCCTGACAAGATTGGTACCCTTTCACGTCCAAATCAGTCAAACTCCGGGAGAGATTCTCAAAACCAAGGTTGACATGGTTCGAGTTCCTTTTAACATTTTGGAAATCCCGCTGAAACTTTGGACATTCTCGCGAAGCATTCCCAATCCCCGACAAGATTGGTATTCTTTCACGTCCAAATCTCTCAAAGTCCGGGAGAGATTCTCAAAACCAAGGTTGACATGTTTCGAGTTCCTTTCAACATTTTGGAAAATCCCGCTGAAACTTTGGACATTCTGGCGAAGGGTTCCCAATCCCCGACAAGATTGGTACCCTTTCACGTCCAAATCTCTCAAAGTCTGGGAGAGATTCTCAAAACCAAGGTTGACATGGTTCGAGTTCCTTTCAACATTTTGGAAATCCCGCTGAAACTTTGGACATTCTGGCGAAGGGTTCCCAATCCCCGACAAGACTGGTACCCTTTCACGTCCAAATCTCTCAAACTCCGCGAGAGATTCTCAAAACCAAGGTTGACATGTTTCGAGTTCCTTTCAACATTTTGGAAATCCCGCTGAAACTTTGGACATTCTCGCGAAAGGGTCCCAATCCCCGACGAGATTGGTACCCTTTCACGTCCAAATCTCTCAAAGTCCGGGAGAGATTCTCAAAACCAAGGTTGACATGGTTCGAGTTCCTTTCAACATTTTGGAAATCCCGCTGAAACTCCTAACATTCTCGCGAAGGGTTCCCAATCCCCGACAAGATTGGTACCCTTTCACGTCCAAATCTCTCAAACTCCGGGAGAGATTCTCAAAACCAAGGTTGACATGGTTCGAGTTCCTTTCAACATTTTGAAAATCCCGCTGAGACTTTTGGCATTCTCGCGAGGCGTTCCCAATCCCCGACAAGATTGGTACCCTTTCACATCCAAATCTCTCAAACTCCGGGAGAGATTCTCAAAACCAAGGTTGACATGTTTCGAGTTCCTTTCAACATTTTGGAAACCCCGCTGAAACTTTGGACATTCTCGCGAAGGGTTCCCAATCCCCGACAAGATTGGTACCCTTTCACGTCCAAATCTCTCAAACTCCGGGAGAGATTCTCAAAACCAAGGTTGACGTGGTTCGAGTTCCTTTCAACATTTTGGAAATCCCGCTGAAACTTTTGACATTCTCGCGAAGGGTTCCCGATCCCAGACAAGATTGGTACCCTTTCACGTCCAAATCTCTCAAACTCCGGGAGAGATTCTCAAAACCAAGGTTGACATGTTTCGAGTTCCTCTCAACATTTTGGAAATCCCGCTGAAACTTTGGACATTCTGGCGAAGGGTTCCCAATCCCCGACAAGATTGGTACCCTTTCACGTCCAAATCTCTCAAACTCCGGGAGAGATTCTCAAAACCAAGGTTGACATGGTTCGAGTTCCTTTCACCATTTTGGAAATCTCGCTGAAACTTTGGACATTGTCGCGAAGGGTTCCCAATCCCCGACGAGATTGGTACCCTTTCACGTCCAAATCTCTCAAACTCCGGGAGAGATTCTCAAAACCAAGGTTGACATGGTTCGAGTTCCTTTCAACATTTTGGAAAATCCGCTGAAACTTTGGACATTCTCGCGAAGGGTTCCCGATCCCCGACAAGATTGGTACCCTTTCACGTCCAAATCTCTCAAACTCCGGGAGAGATTCTCAAAACCAAGGTTCATATCTTTCGAGTTCCTTTCAACATTTTGGAAATCCCGCTGAAACTTTGGACATTGTCGCGAAGGGTTCCCAATCCCCGAGATGATCGGTACCCTTTCACGTCCAAATCTCTCAAACTCCGGGAGAGATTCTCAAAACCAAGGTTGACATGGTTCGAGTTCCTTTCAACACTTTGGAAATCCCGCTGAAACTTTGGACATTCTCGCGAAAGGTTCCCAATCCCCGAGAAGATCGGTACCCTTTCACGTCCAAATCTCTCAAAGTCCGGGAGAGATTCTCAAAACCAAGGTTGACATGTTTCGAGTTCCTTTCAACATTTTGGAAATCCCGCTGAAACTTTGGACATTCTCGCGAAGGGTTCCCAATCCCCGACAAGATTGGTACCCTTTCACGTCCAAATCTCTCAAACTCCGGGAGAGATTCTCAAAACCAAGGTTGACATGTTTCGAGTTCCTTTCAACATTTTGGAAATCCCGCTGAAACTTTGGACATTCTCGCGAAGGGTTCCCGATCCCCGACAAGACTGGTACCCTTTCACGTCCAAATCTCTCAAACTCCGGGAGAGATTCTCAAAACCAAGGTTGACATGTTTCGAGTTCCTTTCAACATTTTGGAAATCCCGCTGAAACTTTGGACATTCTGGCGAAGGGTTCCCAATCCCCGACGAGATTGGTACCCTTTCACGTCCAAATCTCTCAAACTCCGGGAGAGATTCTCAAAACCAAGGTTGACATGTTTCGAGTTCCTTTCAACATTTTGGAAATCCCGCTGAAACTTTGGACATTCTCGCGAAGGGTTCCCGATCCCCGACAAGACTGGTACCCTTTCACGTCCAAATCTCTCAAACTCCGGGAGAGATTCTCAAAACCAAGGTTGACATGGTTCGAGTTCCTTTCAACATTTTGGAAATCCCGCTGAAACTTTGGACATTCTCGCGAAGGGTTCCCAATCCCCGACAACGTTCGTACCCTTTCACGTCCAAATCTGTCAAAGTCCGGGAGAGATTCTCAAAACCAAGGTTGACATGGTTCGAGTTCCTTTCAACATTTTGGAAATCTCGCTGAAACTTTGGACATTCTGTCGAAGGGTTCCCAATCCCCGACAAGATTGGTACCCTTTCACGTCCAAATCTCTCAAACTCCGGGAGAGATTCTCAAAACCAAGGTTGACATGGTTCGAGTTCCTTTCAACATTTTGGAAATCCCGCTGAAACTTTGGACATTCTCGCGAAGGGTTCCCAATCCCCGACAAGATTGGTACCCTTTCACGTCCAAATCTCTCAAACTCCGGGAGAGATTCTCAAAACCAAGGTTGACATGGTTCGAGTTCCTTTCAACATTTTGGAAATCCCGCTGAAACTTTGGACATTGTCGCGAAGGGTTCCCAATCCCCGACGAGAATGCTACCCTTTCACGTCCAAATCTCTCAAACTCCGGGAGAGATTCTCAAAACCAAGGTTGACATGTTTCGAGTTCCTTTCAACATTTTGGAAAATCCGCTGAAACTTTGGACATTCTCGCGAAGGGTTCCCGATCCCCGACAAGACTGGTACCCTTTCACGTCCAAATCTCTCAAACTCCGGGAGAGATTCTCAAAACCAAGGTTCATATCTTTCGAGTTCCTTTCAACATTTTGGAAATCCCGCTGAAACTTTGGACATTGTCGCGAAGGGTTCCCAATCCCCGACAAGATTGGTACCCTTTCACGTCCAAATCTCTCAAACTCCAGGAGAGATTCTCAAAACCAAGGTTGACATGGTTCGAGTTCCTTTCAACATTTTGGAAATCCCGCTGAAACTTTGGACATTGTCGCGAAGGGTTCCCAATCCCCGACAAGATTGGTACCCTTTCACGTCCAAATCTCTCAAACTCCGGGAGAGATTCTCAAAACCAAGGTTGACATGTTTCGAGTTCCTTTCAACATTTTGGAAATCCCGCTGAAACTTTGGACATTCTCGCGAAGGGGTCCCAATCCCTGACAAGATTGGTACCCTTTCACGTCCAAATCTCTCAAACTCCGGGAGAGATTCTCAAAACCAAGGTTGACATGGTTCGAGTTCCTTTCAACATTTTGGAAATCCCGCTGAAACTTTGGACATTGTCGCGAAGGGTTCCCAATCCCCGACAAGATTGGTATTCTTTCACGTCCAAATCTCTCAAAGTCCGGGAGAGATTCTCAAAACCAAGGTTGACATGGTTCGAGTTCCTTTCAACATTTTGGAAATCCCGCTGAAACTCCTAACATTCTGGCGAAGGGTTCCCAATCCCCGACAAGATTGGTACCCTTTCACGTCCAAATCTCTCAAACTCCGGGAGAGATTCTCAAAACCAAGGTTGACATGTTTCGAGTTCCTTTCAACATTTTGAAAATCCCGCTGAAACTTTTGGCATTCTCGCGAGGCGTTCCCAATCCCCGACAAGATTGGTACCCTTTCACATCCAAATCTCTCAAACTCCGGGAGAGATTCTCAAAACCAAGGTTGACGTGGTTCGAGTTCCTTTCAACATTTTGGAAATCCCGCTGAAACTTTGGACATTCTCGCGAAGGGTTCCCGATCCCAGACAAGATTGGTACCCTTTCACGTCCAAATCTCTCAAACTCCGGGAGAGATTCTCAAAACCAAGGTTGACATGTTTCGAGTTCCTTTCAACATTTTGGAAATCTGGTATTCGTTCACGTCCAAATCTCTCAAACTCCGGGAGAGATTCTCAAAACCAAGGTTGACATGGTTCGAGTTCCTTTCAACATTTTGGAAATCCCGCTGAAACTTTGGACATTCTCGCGAAGGGGTCCCAATCCCTGACAAGATTGGTACCCTTTCACGTCCAAATCAGTCAAACTCCGGGAGAGATTCTCAAAACCAAGGTTGACATGGTTCGAGTTCCTTTCAACATTTTGGAAATCCCGCTGAAACTCCTAACATTCTCGCGAAGGGTTCCCAATCCCCGACAAGATTGGTACCCTTTCACGTCCAAATCTCTCAAACTCCGGGAGAGATTCTCAAAACCAAGGTTGACATGGTTCGAGTTCCTTTCAACATTTTGGAAATCCCGCTGAAACTTTGGACATTCTCGCGAAGGGTTCCCAATCCCCGACAACATTGGTACCCTTTCACGTCCAAATCTCTCAAAGTCCGGGAGAGATTCTCAAAACCAAGGTTGACATGTTTCGAGTTCCTTTCAACATTTTGGAAATCTCGCTGAAACTTTGGACATTCTGTCGAAGGGTTCCCAATCCCCGACAAGATTGGTACCCTTTCACGTCCAAATCTCTCAAACTCCGGGAGAGATTCTCAAAACCAAGGTTGACATGTTTCGAGTTCCTTTCAACATTTTGGAAACCCCGCTGAAACTTTGGACATTCTGGCGAAGGGTTCCCAATCCCCGACAAGATTGGTACCCTTTCACGTCCAAATCTCTCAAACTCCGGGAGAGATTCTCAAAACCAAGGTTGACATGGTTCGAGTTCCTTTCAACATTTTGGAAATCCCGCTGAAACTTTGGACATTCTCGCGAAGGGTTCCCAATCCCCGACAAGATTGGTACCCTTTCACGTCCAAATCTCTCAAACTCCGGGAGAGATTCTCAAAACCAAGGTTGACATGTTTCGAGTTCCTTTCAACATTTTGGAAATCCCGCTGAAACTTTGGACATTGTCGCGAAGGGTTCCCAATCCCCGACAAGATTGGTACCCTTTCACGTCCAAATCTCTCAAACTCCCGGAGAGATTCTCAAAACCAAGGTTGACATGGTTCGAGTTCCTTTCAACATTTTGGAAATCCCGCTGAAACTTTGGACATTGTCGCGAAGGGTTCCCAATCCCCGACAAGATTGGTACCCTTTCACGTCCAAATCTCTCAAACTCCGGGAGAGATTCTCAAAACCAAGGTTGACATGGTTCGAGTTCCTTTCAACACTTTGGAAATCCCGCTGAAACTTTGGACATTCTCGCGAAGGGTTCCCAATCCCCGACAAGATTGGTACCCTTTCACGTCCAAATCTCTCAAACTCCGGGAGAGATTCTCAAAACCAAGGTTGACATGGTTCGAGTTCCTTTCAACATTTTGGAAATCCCGCTGAAACTTTGGACATTCTCGCGAAGGGGTCCCAATCCCTGACAAGATTGGTACCCTTTCACGTCCAAATCAGTCAAACTCCGGGAGAGATTCTCAAAACCAAGGTTGACATGGTTCGAGTTCCTTTTAACATTTTGGAAATCCCGCTGAAACTTTGGACATTCTCGCGAAGCATTCCCAATCCCCGACAAGATTGGTATTCTTTCACGTCCAAATCTCTCAAAGTCCGGGAGAGATTCTCAAAACCAAGGTTGACATGTTTCGAGTTCCTTTCAACATTTTGGAAATCCCGCTGAAACTTTGGACATTCTGGCGAAGGGTTCCCAATCCCCGACAAGATTGGTACCCTTTCACGTCCAAATCTCTCAAAGTCCGGGAGAGATTCTCAAAACCAAGGTTGACATGGTTCGAGTTCCTTTCAACATTTTGGAAATCCCGCTGAAACTTTGGACATTCTGGCGAAGGGTTCCCAATCCCCGACAAGACTGGTACCCTTTCACGTCCAAATCTCTCAAACTCCGCGAGAGATTCTCAAAACCAAGGTTGACATGTTTCGAGTTCCTTTCAACATTTTGGAAATCCCGCTGAAACTTTGGACATTCTCGCGAAAGGGTCCCAATCCCCGACGAGATTGGTACCCTTTCACGTCCAAATCTCTCAAAGTCCGGGAGAGATTCTCAAAACCAAGGTTGACATGGTTCGAGTTCCTTTCAACATTTTGGAAATCCCGCTGAAACTCCTAACATTCTCGCGAAGGGTTCCCAATCCCCGACAAGATTGGTACCCTTTCACGTCCAAATCTCTCAAACTCCGGGAGAGATTCTCAAAACCAAGGTTGACATGGTTCGAGTTCCTTTCAACATTTTGAAAATCCCGCTGAGACTTTTGGCATTCTCGCGAGGCGTTCCCAATCCCCGACAAGATTGGTACCCTTTCACATCCAAATCTCTCAAACTCCGGGAGAGATTCTCAAAACCAAGGTTGACATGTTTCGAGTTCCTTTCAACATTTTGGAAACCCCGCTGAAACTTTGGACATTCTGGCGAAGGGTTCCCAATCCCCGACAAGATTGGTACCCTTTCACGTCCAAATCTCTCAAACTCCGGGAGAGATTCTCAAAACCAAGGTTGACGTGGTTCGAGTTCCTTTCAACATTTTGGAAATCCCGCTGAAACTTTGGACATTCTCGCGAAGGGTTCCCGATCCCAGACAAGATTGGTACCCTTTCACGTCCAAATCTCTCAAACTCCGGGAGAGATTCTCAAAACCAAGGTTGACATGTTTCGAGTTCCTCTCAACATTTTGGAAATCCCGCTGAAACTTTGGACATTCTGGCGAAGGGTTCCCAATCCCCGACAAGATTGGTACCCTTTCACGTCCAAATCTCTCAAACTCCGGGAGAGATTCTCAAAACCAAGGTTGACATGGTTCGAGTTCCTTTCAACATTTTGAAAATCCCGCTGAGACTTTTGGCATTCTCGCGAGGCGTTCCCAATCCCCGACAAGATTGGTACCCTTTCACATCCAAATCTCTCAAACTCCGGGAGAGATTCTCAAAACCAAGGTTGACATGTTTCGAGTTCCTTTCAACATTTTGGAAACCCCGCTGAAACTTTGGACATTCTCGCGAAGGGTTCCCAATCCCCGACAAGATTGGTACCCTTTCACGTCCAAATCTCTCAAACTCCGGGAGAGATTCTCAAAACCAAGGTTGACGTGGTTCGAGTTCCTTTCAACATTTTGGAAATCCCGCTGAAACTTTGGACATTCTGGCGAAGGGTTCCCGATCCCAGACAAGATTGGTACCCTTTCACGTCCAAATCTCTCAAACTCCGGGAGAGATTCTCAAAACCAAGGTTGACATGTTTCGAGTTCCTCTCAACATTTTGGAAATCCCGCTGAAACTTTGGACATTCTGGCGAAGGGTTCCCAATCCCCGACAAGATTGGTACCCTATCACGTCCAAATCTCTCAAACTCCCGGAGAGATTCTCAAAACCAAGGTTGACATGTTTCGAGTTCCTTTCAACATTTTGGAAATCCCGCTGAAACTTTGGACATTGTCGCGAAGGGTTCCCAATCCCCGACAAGATTGGTACCCTTTCACGTCCAAATCTCTCAAACTCCAGGAGAGATTCTCAAAACCAAGGTTGACATGGTTCGAGTTCCTTTCAACATTTTGGAAATCCCGCTGAAACTTTGGACATTCTCGCGAAGGGGTCCCAATCCCTGAAAAGATTGGTACCCTTTCACGTCCAAATCTCTCAAACTCCGGGAGAGATTCTCAAAACCAAGGTTGACATGTTTCGAGTTCCTTTCAACATTTTGGAAATCTGGTATTCTTTCACGTCCAAATCTCTCAAACTCCGGGAGAGATTCTCAAAACCAAGGTTGACATGGTTCGAGTTCCTTTCAACACTTTGGAAATCCCGCTGAAACTTTGGACATTCTGGCGAAGGGTTCCCAATCCCCGACAAGATTGGTACCCTTTCACGTCCAAATCTCTCAAACTCCGGGAGAGATTCTCAAAACCAAGGTTGACATGGTTCGAGTTCCTTTCAACATTTTGGAAATCCCGCTGAAACTTTGGACATTCTCGCGAAAGGGTCCCAATCCCCGACGAGATTGGTACCCTTTCACGTCCAAATCTCTCAAAGTCCGGGAGAGATTCTCAAAACCAAGGTTGACATGGTTCGAGTTCCTTTCAACATTTTGGAAATCCCGCTGAAACTCCTAACATTCTCGCGAAGGGTTCCCAATCCCCGACAAGATTGGTACCCTTTCACGTCCAAATCTCTCAAACTCCGGGAGAGATTCTCAAAACCAAGGTTGACATGGTTCGAGTTCCTTTCAACATTTTGAAAATCCCGCTGAGACTTTTGGCATTCTCGCGAGGCGTTCCCAATCCCCGACAAGATTGGTACCCTTTCACATCCAAATCTCTCAAACTCCGGGAGAGATTCTCAAAACCAAGGTTGACATGTTTCGAGTTCCTTTCAACATTTTGGAAACCCCGCTGAAACTTTGGACATTCTGGCGAAGGGTTCCCAATCCCCGACAAGATTGGTACCCTTTCACGTCCAAATCTCTCAAACTCCGGGAGAGATTCTCAAAACCAAGGTTGACGTGGTTCGAGTTCCTTTCAACATTTTGGAAATCCCGCTGAAACTTTGGACATTCTCGCGAAGGGTTCCCGATCCCAGACAAGATTGGTACCCTTTCACGTCCAAATCTCTCAAACTCCGGGAGAGATTCTCAAAACCAAGGTTGACATGTTTCGAGTTCCTCTCAACATTTTGGAAATCCCGCTGAAACTTTGGACATTCTGGCGAAGGGTTCCCAATCCCCGACAAGATTGGTACCCTTTCACGTCCAAATCTCTCAAACTCCGGGAGAGATTCTCAAAACCAAGGTTGACATGGTTCGAGTTCCTTTCAACATTTTGAAA
This sequence comes from Streptopelia decaocto, assembly GCF_964273445.1. NCBI lineage: Eukaryota > Metazoa > Chordata > Aves > Columbiformes > Columbidae > Streptopelia > Streptopelia decaocto. The sequence continues at coordinate 587,758 of NW_028116191.1, forward strand.
ATCCCGCTGAGACTTTTGGCATTCTCGCGAGGCGTTCCCAATCCCCGACAAGATTGGTACCCTTTCACATCCAAATCTCTCAAACTCCGGGAGAGATTCTCAAAACCAAGGTTGACATGTTTCGAGTTCCTTTCAACATTTTGGAAACCCCGCTGAAACTTTGGACATTCTCGCGAAGGGTTCCCAATCCCCGACAAGATTGGTACCCTTTCACGTCCAAATCTCTCAAACTCCGGGAGAGATTCTCAAAACCAAGGTTGACGTGGTTCGAGTTCCTTTCAACATTTTGGAAATCCCGCTGAAACTTTGGACATTCTGGCGAAGGGTTCCCGATCCCAGACAAGATTGGTACCCTTTCACGTCCAAATCTCTCAAACTCCGGGAGAGATTCTCAAAACCAAGGTTGACATGTTTCGAGTTCCTCTCAACATTTTGGAAATCCCGCTGAAACTTTGGACATTCTGGCGAAGGGTTCCCAATCCCCGACAAGATTGGTACCCTATCACGTCCAAATCTCTCAAACTCCCGGAGAGATTCTCAAAACCAAGGTTGACATGTTTCGAGTTCCTTTCAACATTTTGGAAATCCCGCTGAAACTTTGGACATTGTCGCGAAGGGTTCCCAATCCCCGACAAGATTGGTACCCTTTCACGTCCAAATCTCTCAAACTCCAGGAGAGATTCTCAAAACCAAGGTTGACATGGTTCGAGTTCCTTTCAACATTTTGGAAATCCCGCTGAAACTTTGGACATTCTCGCGAAGGGGTCCCAATCCCTGAAAAGATTGGTACCCTTTCACGTCCAAATCTCTCAAACTCCGGGAGAGATTCTCAAAACCAAGGTTGACATGTTTCGAGTTCCTTTCAACATTTTGGAAATCTGGTATTCTTTCACGTCCAAATCTCTCAAACTCCGGGAGAGATTCTCAAAACCAAGGTTGACATGGTTCGAGTTCCTTTCAACACTTTGGAAATCCCGCTGAAACTTTGGACATTCTGGCGAAGGGTTCCCAATCCCCGACAAGATTGGTACCCTTTCACGTCCAAATCTCTCAAACTCCGGGAGAGATTCTCAAAACCAAGGTTGACATGGTTCGAGTTCCTTTCAACATTTTGGAAATCCCGCTGAAACTTTGGACATTCTCGCGAAGGGTTCCCAATCCCCGACAAGATTGGTATTCTTTCACGTCCAAATCTCTCAAACTCCGGGAGAGATTCTCAAAACCAAGGTTGACATGTTTCGAGTTCCTTTCAACATTTTGGAAATCCCGCTGAAACTTTGGACATTCTGGCGAAGGGTTCCCAATCCCCGACAAGATTCGTACCCTTTCACGTCCAAATCTCTCAAACTCCGGGAGAGATTCTCAAAACCAAGGTTGACATGGTTCGAGTTCCTTTCAACATTTTGGAAATCCCGCTGAAACTTTGGACATTGTCGCGAAGGGTTCCCAATCCCCGACAAGATTGGTACCCTTTCACGTCCAAATCTCTCAAACTCCGGGAGAGATTCTCAAAACCAAGGTTGACATGGTTCGAGTTCCTTTCAACACTTTGGAAATCCCGCTGAAACTTTGGACATTCTCGCGAAGGGTTCCCAATCCCCGACAAGATTGGTACCCTTTCACGTCCAAATCTCTCAAACTCCGGGAGAGATTCTCAAAACCAAGGTTGACATGGTTCGAGTTCCTTTCAACATTTTGGAAATCCCGCTGAAACTTTGGACATTCTCGCGAAGGGGTCCCAATCCCTGACAAGATTGGTACCCTTTCACGTCCAAATCAGTCAAACTCCGGGAGAGATTCTCAAAACCAAGGTTGACATGTTTCGAGTTCCTTTCAACATTTTGGAAATCCCGCTGAAACTTTGGACATTCTCGCGAAGGGTTCCCAATCCCCGACAAGATTGGTATTCTTTCACGTCCAAATCTCTCAAACTCCGGGAGAGATTCTCAAAACCAAGGTTGACATGTTTCGAGTTCCTTTCAACATTTTGAAAATCCCGCTGAAACTTTTGGCATTCTCGCGAGGCGTTCCCAATCCCCGACAAGATTGGTACCCTTTCACATCCAAATCTCTCAAACTCCGGGAGAGATTCTCAAAACCAAGGTTGACATGTTTCGAGTTCCTTTCAACATTTTGGAAACCCCGCTGAAACTTTGGACATTCTCGCGAAGGGTTCCCAATCCCCGACAAGATTGGTACCCTTTCACGTCCAAATCTCTCAAACTCCGGGAGAGATTCTCAAAACCAAGGTTGACATGGTTCGAGTTCCTTTCAACATTTTGGAAATCCCGCTGAAACTTTGGACATTCTCGCGAAGGGTTCCCGATCCCAGACAAGATTGGTACCCTTTCAGGTCCAAATCTCTCAAACTCCGGGAGAGATTCTCAAAACCAAGGTTGACATGTTTCGAGTTCCTTTCAACATTTTGGAAACCCCGCTGAAACTTTGGACATTCTGGCGAAGGGTTCCCAATCCCCGACAAGATTGGTACCCTTTCACGTCCAAATCTCTCAAAGTCCGGGAGAGATTCTCAAAACCAAGGTTGACGTGGTTCGAGTTCCTTTCAACATTTTGGAAATCCCGCTGAAACTTTGGACATTCTCGCGAAGGGTTCCCAATCCCCGACAAGATTGGTACCCTTTCACGTCCAAATCTCTCAAACTCCGGGAGAGATTCTCAAAACCAAGGTTGACATGTTTCGAGTTCCTTTCAACATTTTGGAAATCCCGCTGAAACTTTGGACATTGTCGCGAAGGGTTCCCAATCCCCGACAAGATTGGTACCCTTTCACGTCCAAATCTCTCAAACTCCCGGAGAGATTCTCAAAACCAAGGTTGACATGGTTCGAGTTCCTTTCAACATTTTGGAAATCCCGCTGAAACTTTGGACATTCTGGCGAAGGGTTCCCAATCCCCGACAAGATTGGTACCCTTTCACGTCCAAATCTCTCAAACTCCGGGAGAGATTCTCAAAACCAAGGTTGACATGGTTCGAGTTCCTTTCAACATTTTGGAAATCCCGCTGAAACTTTGGACATTGTCGCGAAGGGTTCCTAATCCCCGACAAGATTGGTACCCTTTCACGTCCAGATCTCTCAAACTCCCGGAGAGATTCTCAAAACCAAGGTTGACATGGTTCGAGTTCCTTTCAACATTTTGGAAATCCCGCTGAAACTTTGGACATTCTCGCGAAGGGTTCCCAATCCCCGACAAGATTGGTACCCTTTCACGTCCAAATCTCTCAAACTCCGGGAGAGATTCTCAAAACCAAGGTTGACATGGTTCGAGTTCCTTTCAACACTTTGGAAATCCCGCTGAAACTTTGGACATTCTCGCGAAGGGTTCCCAATCCCCGACAAGATTGGTACCCTTTCACGTCCAAATCTCTCAAAGTCCGGGAGAGATTCTCAAAACCAAGGTTGACATGGTTCGAGTTCCTTTCAACATTTTGGAAATCCCGCTGAAACTTTGGACATTCTCGCGAAGGGGTCCCAATCCCTGACAAGATTGGTACCCTTTCACGTCCAAATCAGTCAAACTCCGGGAGAGATTCTCAAAACCAAGGTTGACATGGTTCGAGTTCCTTTCAACATTTTGGAAATCCCGCTGAAACTTTGGACATTCTCGCGAAGCGTTCCCAATCCCCGACAAGATTGGTATTCTTTCACGTCGAAATCTCTCAAAGTCCGGGAGAGATTCTCAAAACCAAGGTTGACATGTTTCGAGTTCCTTTCAACATTTTGGAAATCCCGCTGAAACTTTGGACATTCTGGCGAAGGGTTCCCAATCCCCGACAAGATTGGTACCCTTTCACGTCCAAATCTCTCAAAGTCCGGGAGAGATTCTCAAAACCAAGGTTGACATGGTTCGAGTTCCTTTCAACATTTTGGAAATCCCGCTGAAACTTTGGACATTCTGGCGAAGGGTTCCCAATCCCCGACAAGACTGGTACCCTTTCACGTCCAAATCTCTCAAACTCCGGGAGAGATTCTCAAAACCAAGGTTGACATGTTTCGAGTTCCTTTCAACATTTTGGAAATCCCGCTGAAACTTTGGACATTCTCGCGAAAGGGTCCCAATCCCCGACGAGATTGGTACCCTTTCACGTCCAAATCTCTCAAAGTCCGGGAGAGATTCTCAAAAGCAAGGTTGACATGGTTCGAGTTCCTTTCAACATTTTGGAAATCCCGCTGAAACTCCTAACATTCTCGCGAAGGGTTCCCAATCCCCGACAAGATTGGTACCCTTTCACGTCCAAATCTCTCAAACTCCCGGAGAGATTCTCAAAACCAAGGTTGACATGTTTCGAGTTCCTTTCAACATTTTGGAAATCTGGTACTCTTTCACGTCCAAATCTCTCAAACTCCGGGAGAGATTCTCAAAACCAAGGTTGACATGTTTCGAGTTCCTTTCAACATTTTGGAAATCTGGTACTCTTTCACGTCCAAATCTCTCAAACTCCGGGAGAGATTCTCAAAACCAAGGTTGACATGGTTCGAGTTCCTTTCAACACTTTGGAAATCCCGCTGAAACTTTGGACATTCTCGCGAAGGGTTCCCAATCCCCGACAAGATTGGTACCCTTTCACGTCCAAATCTCTCAAACTCCGGGAGAGATTCTCAAAACCAAGGTTGACATGGTTCGAGTTCCTTTCAACATTTTGGAAATCCCGCTGAAACTTTGGACATTCTCGCGAAGGGTTCCCAATCCCCGACAAGATTGGTATTCTTTCACGTCCAAATCTCTCAAACTCCGGGAGAGATTCTCAAAACCAAGGTTGACATGTTTCGAGTTCCTTTCAACATTTTGGAAATCCCGCTGAAACTTTGGACATTCTGTCGAAGGGTTCCCAATCCCCGACAAGATTGGTACCCTTTCACGTCCAAATCTCTCAAACTCCGGGAGAGATTCTCAAAACCAAGGTTGACATGGTTCGAGTTCCTTTCAACATTTTGGAAATCCCGCTGAAACTTTGGACATTGTCGCGAAGGGTTCCCAATCCCCGACAAGATTGGTACCCTTTCACGTCCAAATCTCTCAAACTCCGGGAGAGATTCTCAAAACCAAGGTTGACATGGTTCGAGTTCCTTTCAACACTTTGGAAATCCCGCTGAAACTTTGGACATTCTCGCGAAGGGTTCCCAATCCCCGACAAGATTGGTACCCTTTCACATCCAAATCTCTCAAACTCCGGGAGAGATTCTCAAAACCAAGGTTGACATGGTTCGAGTTCCTTTCAACATTTTGGAAATCCCGCTGAAACTTTGGACATTCTCGCGAAGGGGTCCCAATCCCTGACAAGATTGGTACCCTTTCACGTCCAAATCAGTCAAACTCCGGGAGAGATTCTCAAAACCAAGGTTGACATGGTTCGAGTTCCTTTCAACATTTTGGAAATCCCGCTGAAACTTTGGACATTCTCGCGAAGCGTTCCCAATCCCCGACAAGATTGGTATTCTTTCACGTCCAAATCTCTCAAAGTCCGGGAGAGATTCTCAAAACCAAGGTTGACATGTTTCGAGTTCCTTTCAACATTTTGGAAATCCCGCTGAAACTTTGGACATTCTGGCGAAGGGTTCCCAATCCCCGACAAGATTGGTACCCTTTCACGTCCAAATCTCTCAAAGTCCGGGAGAGATTCTCAAAACCAAGGTTGACATGGTTCGAGTTCCTTTCAACATTTTGGAAATCCCGCTGAAACTTTGGACATTCTGGCGAAGGGTTCCCAATCCCCGACGAGATTGGTACCCTTTCACGTCCAAATCTCTCAAAGTCCGGGAGAGATTCTCAAAACCAAGGTTGACATGGTTCGAGTTCCTTTCAACATTTTGGAAATCCCGCTGAAACTCCTAACATTCTCGCGAAGGGTTCCCAATCCCCGACAAGATTGGTACCCTTTCACGTCCAAATCTCTCAAACTCCGGGAGAGATTCTCAAAACCAAGGTTGACATGGTTCGAGTTCCTTTCAACATTTTGAAAATCCCGCTGAAACTTTTGGCATTCTCGCGAGGCGTTCCCAATCCCCGACAAGATTGGTACCCTTTCACATCCAAATCTCTCAAACTCCGGGAGAGATTCTCAAAACCAAGGTTGACATGTTTCGAGTTCCTTTCAACATTTTGGAAACCCCGCTGAAACTTTGGACATTCTCGCGAAGGGTTCCCAATCCCCGACAAGATTGGTACCCTTTCACGTCCAAATCTCTCAAACTCCGGGAGAGATTCTCAAAACCAAGGTTGACATGGTTCGAGTTCCTTTCAACATTTTGGAAATCCCGCTGAAACTTTGGACATTCTCGCGAAGGGGTCCCAATCCCTGACAAGATTGGTACCCTTTCACGTCCAAATCAGTCAAACTCCGGGAGAGATTCTCAAAACCAAGGTTGACATGGTTCGAGTTCCTTTCAACATTTTGGAAATCCCGCTGAAACTTTGGACATTCTCGCGAAGCGTTCCCAATCCCCGACAAGATTGGTATTCTTTCACGTCCAAATCTCTCAAAGTCCGGGAGAGATTCTCAAAACCAAGGTTGACATGTTTCGAGTTCCTTTCAACATTTTGGAAATCCCGCTGAAACTTTGGACATTCTGGCGAAGGGTTCCCAATCCCCGACAAGATTGGTACCCTTTCACGTCCAAATCTCTCAAAGTCCGGGAGAGATTCTCAAAACCAAGGTTGACATGGTTCGAGTTCCTTTCAACATTTTGGAAATCCCGCTGAAACTTTGGACATTCTGGCGAAGGGTTCCCAATCCCCGACAAGACTGGTACCCTTTCACGTCCAAATCTCTCAAACTCCGCGAGAGATTCTCAAAACCAAGGTTGACATGTTTCGAGTTCCTTTCAACATTTTGGAAATCCCGCTGAAACTTTGGACATTCTCGCGAAAGGGTCCCAATCCCCGACGAGATTGGTACCCTTTCACGTCCAAATCTCTCAAACTCCGGGAGAGATTCTCAAAACCAAGGTTGACATGGTTCGAGTTCCTTTCAACATTTTGGAAATCCCGCTGAAACTCCTAACATTCTCGCGAAGGGTTCCCAATCCCCGACAAGATTGGTACCCTTTCACATCCAAATCTCTCAAACTCCGGGAGAGATTCTCAAAACCAAGGTTGACATGTTTCGAGTTCCTTTCAACATTTTGGAAACCTCGCTGAAACTTTGGACATTCTCGCGAAGGGTTCCCAATCCCCGACAAGATTGGTACCCTTTCACGTCCAAATCTCTCAAACTCCGGGAGAGATTCTCAAAACCAAGGTTGACGTGGTTCGAGTTCCTTTCAACATTTTGGAAATCCCGCTGAAACTTTGGACATTCTCGCGAAGTGTTCCCGATCCCAGACAAGATTGGTACCCTTTCACGTCCAAATCTCTCAAACTCCGGGAGAGATTCTCAAAACCAAGGTTGACATGGTTCGAGTTCCTTTCAACATTTTGAAAATCCCGCTGAAACTTTTGGCATTCTCGCGAGGCGTTCCCAATCCCCGACAAGATTGGTACCCTTTCACATCCAAATCTCTCAAACTCCGGGAGAGATTCTCAAAACCAAGGTTGACATGTTTCGAGTTCCTTTCAACATTTTGGAAACCCCGCTGAAACTTTGGACATTCTGGCGAAGGGTTCCCAATCCCCGACAAGATTGGTACCCTTTCACGTCCAAATCTCTCAAACTCCGGGAGAGATTCTCAAAACCAAGGTTGACGTGGTTCGAGTTCCTTTCAACATTTTGGAAATCCCGCTGAAACTTTGGACATTCTCGCGAAGTGTTCCCGATCCCAGACAAGATTGGTACCCTTTCACGTCCAAATCTCTCAAACTCCGGGAGAGATTCTCAAAACCAAGGTTGACATGTTTCGAGTTCCTCTCAACATTTTGGAAATCCCGCTGAAACTTTGGACATTCTGGCGAAGGGTTCCCAATCCCCGACAAGATTGGTACCCTTTCACGTCCAAATCTCTCAAACTCCCGGAGAGATTCTCAAAACCAAGGTTGACATGTTTCGAGTTCCTTTCAACATTTTGGAAATCCCGCTGAAACTTTGGACATTGTCGCAAAGGGTTCCCAATCCCCGACAAGATTGGTACCCTTTCACGTCCAAATCTCTCAAACTCCGGGAGAGATTCTCAAAACCAAGGTTGACATGTTTCGAGTTCCTTTCAACATTTTGAAAATCCCGCTGAAACTTTTGGCATTCTCGCGAAGGGTTCCCAATCCCCGACAAGATTGGTATTCTTTCACGTCCAAATCTCTCAAACTCCGGGAGAGATTCTCAAAACCAAGGTTGACATGTTTCGAGTTCCTTTCAACATTTTGGAAATCTGGTATTCTTTCACGTCCAAATCTCTCAAACTCCGGGAGAGATTCTCAAAACCAAGGTTGACATGTTTCGAGTTCCTTTCAACATTTTGGAAATCTGGTATTCTTTCACGTCCAAATCTCTCAAACTCCGGGAGAGATTCTCAAAACCAAGGTTGACATGGTTCGAGTTCCTTTCAACACTTTGGAAATCCCGCTGAAACTTTGGACATTCTCGCGAAGGGTTCCCAATCCCCGACAAGATTTGTACCCTTTCACGTCCAAATCTCTCAAACTCCGGGAGAGATTCTCAAAACCAAGGTTGACATGGTTCGAGTTCCTTTCAACATTTTGGAAATCCCGCTGAAACTTTGGACATTCTCGCGAAGGGTTCCCAATCCCCGACAACATTGGTATTCTTTCACGTCCAAATCTCTCAAACTCCGGGAGAGATTCTCAAAACCAAGGTTGACATGTTTCGAGTTCCTTTCAACATTTTGGAAATCCCGCTGAAACTTTGGACATTCTGGCGAAGGGTTCCCAATCCCCGACAAGATTCGTACCCTTTCACGTCCAAATCTCTCAAAGTCCGGGAGAGATTCTCAAAACCAAGGTTGACATGGTTCGAGTTCCTTTCAACACTTTGGAAATCCCGCTGAAACTTTGGACATTCTGGCGAAGGGTTCCCAATCCCCGACGAGATTGGTACCCTTTCACGTCCAAATCTCTCAAAGTCCGGGAGAGATTCTCAAAACCAAGGTTGACATGGTTCGAGTTCCTTTCAACATTTTGGAAATCCCGCTGAAACTCCTAACATTCTCGCGAAGGGTTCCCAATCCCCGACAAGATTGGTACCCTTTCACGTCCAAATCTCTCAAACTCCGGGAGAGATTCTCAAAACCAAGGTTGACATGGTTCGAGTTCCTTTCAACATTTTGAAAATCCCGCTGAAACTTTTGGCATTCTCGCGAGGCGTTCCCAATCCCCGACAAGATTGGTACCCTTTCACATCCAAATCTCTCAAACTCCGGGAGAGATTCTCAAAACCAAGGTTGACATGTTTCGAGTTCCTTTCAACATTTTGGAAACCCCGCTGAAACTTTGGACATTCTCGCGAAGGGTTCCCAATCCCCGACAAGATTGGTACCCTTTCACGTCCAAATCTCTCAAACTCCGGGAGAGATTCTCAAAACCAAGGTTGACATGGTTCGAGTTCCTTTCAACATTTTGGAAATCCCGCTGAAACTTTGGACATTCTCGCGAAGGGGTCCCAATCCCTGACAAGATTGGTACCCTTTCACGTCCAAATCAGTCAAACTCCGGGAGAGATTCTCAAAACCAAGGTTGACATGGTTCGAGTTCCTTTCAACATTTTGGAAATCCCGCTGAAACTTTGGACATTCTCGCGAAGGGTTCCCAATCCCCGACAAGATTGGTATTCTTTCACGTCCAAATCTCTCAAAGTCCGGGAGAGATTCTCAAAACCAAGGTTGACATGTTTCGAGTTCCTTTCAACATTTTGGAAATCCCGCTGAAACTTTGGACATTCTGGCGAAGGGTTCCCAATCCCCGACAAGATTGGTACCCTTTCACGTCCAAATCTCTCAAAGTCCGGGAGAGATTCTCAAAACCAAGGTTGACATGGTTCGAGTTCCTTTCAACATTTTGGAAATCCCGCTGAAACTTTGGACATTCTGGCGAAGGGTTCCCAATCCCCGACAAGACTGGTACCCTTTCACGTCCAAATCTCTCAAACTCCGCGAGAGATTCTCAAAACCAAGGTTGACATGTTTCGAGTTCCTTTCAACATTTTGGAAATCCCGCTGAAACTTTGGACATTCTCGCGAAAGGGTCCCAATCCCCGACGAGATTGGTACCCTTTCACGTCCAAATCTCTCAAAGTCCGGGAGAGATTCTCAAAACCAAGGTTGACATGGTTCGAGTTCCTTTCAACATTTTGGAAATCCCGCTGAAACTTTGGACATTCTCGCGAAGGGTTCCCGATCCCCGACAAGACTGGTACCCTTTCACATCCAAATCTCTCAAACTCCGGGAGAGATTCTCAAAACCAAGGTTGACATGTTTCGAGTTCCTTTCAACATTTTGGAAACCCCGCTGAAACTTTGGACATTCTCGCGAAGGGTTCCCAATCCCCGACAAGATTGGTACCCTTTCACGTCCAAATCTCTCAAACTCCGGGAGAGATTCTCAAAACCAAGGTTGACGTGGTTCGAGTTCCTTTCAACATTTTGGAAATCCCGCTGAAACTTTGGACATTCTCGCGAAGTGTTCCCGATCCCAGACAAGATTGGTACCCTTTCACGTCCAAATCTCTCAAACTCCGGGAGAGATTCTCAAAACCAAGGTTGACATGTTTCGAGTTCCTCTCAACATTTTGGAAATCCCGCTGAAACTTTGGACATTCTGGCGAAGGGTTCCCAATCCCCGACAAGATTGGTACCCTTTCACGTCCAAATCTCTCAAACTCCCGGAGAGATTCTCAAAACCAAGGTTGACATGTTTCGAGTTCCTTTCAACATTTTGGAAATCCCGCTGAAACTTTGGACATTGTCGCAAAGGGTTCCCAATCCCCGACAAGATTGGTACCCTTTCACGTCCAAATCTCTCAAACTCCGGGAGAGATTCTCAAAACCAAGGTTGACATGTTTCGAGTTCCTTTCAACATTTTGAAAATCCCGCTGAAACTTTTGGCATTCTCGCGAAGGGTTCCCAATCCCCGACAAGATTGGTATTCTTTCACGTCCAAATCTCTCAAACTCCGGGAGAGATTCTCAAAACCAAGGTTGACATGTTTCGAGTTCCTTTCAACATTTTGGAAATCTGGTATTCTTTCACGTCCAAATCTCTCAAACTCCGGGAGAGATTCTCAAAACCAAGGTTGACATGGTTCGAGTTCCTTTCAACACTTTGGAAATCCCGCTGAAACTTTGGACATTCTCGCGAAGGGTTCCCAATCCCCGACAAGATTTGTACCCTTTCACGTCCAAATCTCTCAAACTCCGGGAGAGATTCTCAAAACCAAGGTTGACATGGTTCGAGTTCCTTTCAACATTTTGGAAATCCCGCTGAAACTTTGGATATTCTCGCGAAGGGTTCCCAATCCCCGACAAGATTGGTACCCTTTCACGTCCAAATCTCTCAAACTCCGGGAGAGATTCTCAAAACCAAGGTTGACATGGTTCGAGTTCCTTTCAACATTTTGAAAATCCCGCTGAAACTTTTGGCATTCTCGCGAGGCGTTCCCAATCCCCGACAAGATTGGTACCCTTTCACATCCAAATCTCTCAAACTCCGGGAGAGATTCTCAAAACCAAGGTTGACATGTTTCGAGTTCCTTTCAACATTTTGGAAACCCCGCTGAAACTTTGGACATTCTCGCGAAGGGTTCCCAATCCCCGACAAGATTGGTACCCTTTCACGTCCAAATCTCTCAAACTCCGGGAGAGATTCTCAAAACCAAGGTTGACATGGTTCGAGTTCCTTTCAACATTTTGGAAATCCCGCTGAAACTTTGGACATTCTCGCGAAGGGGTCCCAATCCCTGACAAGATTGGTACCCTTTCACGTCCAAATCAGTCAAACTCCGGGAGAGATTCTCAAAACCAAGGTTGACATGGTTCGAGTTCCTTTCAACATTTTGGAAATCCCGCTGAAACTTTGGACATTCTCGCGAAGGGTTCCCAATCCCCGACAAGATTGGTATTCTTTCACGTCCAAATCTCTCAAAGTCCGGGAGAGATTCTCAAAACCAAGGTTGACATGTTTCGAGTTCCTTTCAACATTTTGGAAATCCCGCTGAAACTTTGGACATTCTGGCGAAGGGTTCCCAATCCCCGACAAGATTGGTACCCTTTCACGTCCAAATCTCTCAAAGTCCGGGAGAGATTCTCAAAACCAAGGTTGACATGGTTCGAGTTCCTTTCAACAT